>NC_142489.1:53526676-54127585 GCF_049115385.1 Moschus berezovskii | reverse complement strand
TATTACTTTCGTTTCTCGCCTAGTGTTACTTTGGTGTGTTCTTGTTTTTTCTCGCGTAGTGTTCCTTTGGTGTGTAATGCGGCTCTTGTTTTTACTCGCATAGTGTTTCTTTGGTGTGTGATGCGGCTTTTTTCCGTTGGTTTGGGACTGCTGCTGCTGCTGCTAAGTCACTTCGGTCGTGTCCGACTCTGTGTGACCCCACAGACGGAAGCCCACCAGGGAAGTCCCCCGTCCCTGGGATTCTCCAGGCAAGAACACTGGAGTGGGTTGCCATTTCCTTCTCCAATGTGTGAAAGTGAAAAGTAGAAATGAACTCGCTAGAAGGCAATGGCAAGCCACTCCAGTACCCTTGCCTAGAAAATCCCATGGATGGAGGAGCCTGGTAGGCTGCAATCCGTGGGGTCGCTAAGGGTCGGACACGACTGAGCGACTTCACTTTTCACTTTCACACATTGGAGAAGGAAATGGCAACCCCCTCCAGTGTTCTTGCCTGGAGAATCCCAGGGACGGGAGAGCCTGGTGGGCTTCCGTCTGTGGGGTCACACAGAGTCGGACACGACTGAAGTGACTTAGCAGCAGCAGCAGCAGTCATGTGGAAGTTTGCTTTGGTTGCTGGCGAAATATTGCCTTGGTGCGGCTTTTTTTCTCTCCACTTGGGGCCGCTAGTGTTGCAGAATGTTGCTTTGGTGAATAATGCGGCTTTTTTTCGGTTGCCTTGGGCCTGTTGGGCGAATTGCCTCTTCGGTGTGTAATACGTGTTTTTTCTCCTCGCTGGGGTCTGCTAATCGTGCAGAAGGTTGCTCTGGTGTGTAATTCGGCTTTTTTACATTGGCTTGGGGCTGGTCGTTGTGCGGAATGCGGCTTTGTGGGTAACGCGACTTTTCTCCCTCCGCTTGGGGCTGCTGCTGCTGCTGCTGCTAAGTCGCTTCAGTCGTGTCCGACTCTGAACGACCCATAGACGGCAGCCCACCAGACTCTGCCATCCCTGAGATTCTCCAGGCAAGAACAATGGAGTGGGTTGCCATTTCCTTCTCCGGGCTGAATGTTGCACTGGTGTGTAATTCGGTCCGCCCCCGCACCCCCCCACCCACGTTGGCTTGGGGCGGCTAGTGCGCTAGACTGTTGCTTCAGTGTGCAAACCGGCTTTTCTCCCTTGGCTTGGGGCTGCTAGTTGTGGGGCCTGTTGCTTTGGTGCGTAATCCAGCTTTTCTCTCTCGGCTTCCGGCTGCTAGTCGTGGGATATTGCTTTGCTGTATAACTTAGGTTTTCTCCCTTGCCTTGGGTGTGCAAATTGTGCATCGCGATGTAACAGCCGAGGCTCCGTTTGCTTTCACGTGCACTTCTTTAAACAGTTTTTCTCCGAGATAGTGACAGTAGTTGGAAAACTTAACCAATATACCTAACCATTTTACTTACATGACTTTAAAGTTTTCAAATGTCGAACGGTTGATTATTTTAACAAAAACGGTCAAATTTTAATGTTCGTAAAAGTTAACATTATTCAGTTTGGCGCCATGATTCTTACTCTACCACAAAAGCCCACAGGTTAAATTTCCCTCAAGAAAGTATTTTATTCTTTTGTGGCTTTTATGACTTAGTATTGCAGAAGTTTTTGAATGTAAGTGTATTTTAAAGATTACTTGTAGGGTAATCAATATAAACGTGAGAAAATGGAGGAAATTTGAAAATCTGTTTAGTATATTTTATGCACATGTTATAATACTTAGATACAGTATTTAGGTTTTAATGAATGAAACCTTTAAATAGTGCAGCTCAAAAGAGATTTACAGCAGCCGTCTAATGTAATTTAAACTTCCAGGCTTTTGTCATCTGTAAAAAACGTCATTCGTTAGTTCAGCGCTTGTTTTCCTTTTTGCGTTACAAGTTTCCTTGTCTTTTTAGTAAACATTTTTTAAAGTTAAGTGTTTTTTTTTTTTTTAATGACACTTGAACATTTTGGCTCATGATTAGTTTTTTGGCATGTTTTTTGCCACCTAACAGTAAAACGATGGAAGCAGATAGGCCTGGAAAACTCTTCATAGGAGGCCTCAGTGCTGAAACAACGGAGAAGTCTCTTGAAGCTGATTTTGGGAAATACGGTCACATTATGGAAGGTAACTGTAGAATCAATATACATTAAGTCGTTAAAGCATATGTATACTTTGAGTAGTTTGAGATTTTTTTTTTTAATTGATTAAGCACTTGGCAGTCAGTGAAAGGGTCTCCTCTTACTGAAAATGGAAGAAAAGAGTGCTTTTAAAATGTACTAATGGTCCTGGGACATGAAATAGAATAAGATATGGTAATTGTAGAATTATTGAGATTATTTACTGTTAGTTTTTAAAATACTAGAAGTTATACATAAAAATCAAATTGTGTGGTGTTTTTATATCATATATAAAATAATATATAGATTTTTGTTGCTTTTAAGTAACTTTCAAAAGTTTGTACTCTATTGATAACATTCAAGTATGTTAAAGGGGTCTTATGAGAAAGCGTCAAAGGAGTGATTATTTTGAAAACAATAAAGTTCAGTTTTATGTGACATTTTAAATTAAAAAGATTTATGTCTATTACAGTTCTCTTGATAAGGGATCGGAACACAAACAAGTCGAGAGGCTTTGCTTTCATTACTTTTGAGAGCCCGGCAGATGCAAAGGATGCTGCCAAAGGAATGAATGGAAAGGTAAGTCTTAATAATGAATGTTCTTCATCTAGTACTCTTTATAGATTTCTTTATTGTTACAATAGTATAATGCTCTGTAAGGCTTCACTCTCCTTTTTGTCACATAAACACTGGATCCTCTGGTTGGGAAGAGATTGAAGTTAATACCCAGCAGTAACAAAATAGATTAAATCTGTCTTCTATTAGCATTCAAGTGTAAACACAAATAGGTTTTAACCTTCAGCACTCTACCGGTATTCCATTCTGTATTTTAAGTCTTGGCATTTTCTATTTAAGTCAGTCTTCACTGTTTCCGTGTTACGAATAAAAATTTGTCCCTTAGAGGCAGAACTGTTTTTAAACATTGGAGAATTGCTTTACAATATTGTGTTGGTTTCTTGCAGTCTATCAGCATGAATCAGCCATAAGCATCCCACTTCTTTAGCTAGTTACAGAGCACTGTGTTTGCTCCAGGATTTCCCCCTCTGTGGATTGTTATATTAAATAAAAAAGTCTATTTCCCCCATTTTGTATTGTGGGTCACGGGCATTTGTACTCATGATATCCTGTTAATTGTTAAATTATCTCTAAAACTTCTACATTCCCTTAGTGTGACTACATTAATTCCCTATTATCTATAGTTATGGTTCTAGTATATTTCAGGCATGTGGCACAAGCTGACCCTTGTACTTTCATTTTTCAGATATGGTAATACCTAAAAGTTAAGTTTGACCCAGCTTTGGGTCACAGAGGTAAAGTTTCCTTGAGACTACTTGATGGTAACTAATTGCTGTTTTTTAATTTGTTCTAGTTGTCTAGCCACAGGAACATGTAATCTGAAATTACACTTGAATTATTCTTTATTCAATAGGTGTTATATTGTAAGGCATTGATTGTATTTAGTAGCTGACTAATGGTTATGGATGAGACAAAGTATTTATTTTCTTGAGCACTGGTATTCTAGGGTGAAGGGAAAAGATGTACGAGAGGAAACATTAATTTCACATGCAGAAATGTTAAGGAAAATGAAGTAGTAATTTTGGTAGAGCTTATTGGGTTTTGGATACTATTTTTAGGTATATCTAGGAATGTAAGCTAAATCCTGCGTTGGGAAGGAGGCAGTGCATGAATTTGTGGAAAATATTTTGAACCAAAAAATAGAAAATAAGACCTAAGATGGGAAAAAATGGCTTTTGAGGCTGATTATATTGAGCTAGAGCCCATTTCAGCCAGAAGTCCTGGTAGGAATTTAGGATTTAAAATTATTTTCCAAAAATAATATGAAATAACAAGAGTCTATATAGTATGATTCCTGCTGGGTTTTCAAAACTCCCTTTGGTCTCTGTAAAAGATTAAGGCAGATATTGGAAGATCAATTAAGTTTAAGCATTTCTGAAAAATATGAAGTAGCATTACGGTAACTATTTGGGAACACAAAATAAAACAGTTGTGTAAGGCAAGAAATGTTAAAGACCAAATAAGGACCCTAGTTTTAAAAAAGAAAAAGGAAGAAAATTAATAGAACTAGAGTAAATACAGAGCAGCACTTATATTGAGAAATTTTCTTTATGTTTGTGTCTAATAGAACAAATGCTAAAATGTAATTATGATAGGAACAATAATTTTGAGTAAATACTGTAAGTAATATGCATGCTTTTACATACCCTTGGGAAACAAATTTTAAATGGAAAAATTACTAAAATGAAGCACGTTACAGAAAATAAAAATGTGTGCTTTTTCATGGTAATGGAGAGATACACATCTTTTAATACCAGAGAACCTTTCAGGAAATTCTGATAGTAAATGCATATGCTTTGTGGTGGATGACTTACGAAAGGCAATTGCCAATTAAGTCATGTTCATCATGTGGAAGGACACAGTCATTTCAGGAAAAAAATGTTTGCTTTTGGGGAAAAAATACTGATTTAACTCATTACAACAATAAGTTAAATTTTATGTAACATTAGTGATGCTGTACTTAATCTTTTAGTTTTTGGATGGAAAAACAATTAAAGTAGAACAAGCCAATAAGCCATCATTTGAAAGTGGTGGTAAACTGAGATCTCAACCTCCTGCAAGAAAAAGGGGCCATCCGAAAAATCTAAGATGTGAAAAAGGAGGAGGAGCAAGAGGGCGTGTGTCTCAAGGAGGACACTTTGGTAATGTATTAAAATATAAGGATGCCATAGCACTGAAAACCTGTTAAGTTTGAACATCTAGTAAACCTTAATTTTTATTGCATTGGTAATGAGCAGAATAATCGATAAGAATATATTAGGTGAGAAATTACCATTCTTGATAATCAAAATTATTTCTAAGTTGTAAAGAATTGTCGTAGTTTTAAAATTACGTATGTGCAAAAAATGTTTATCGTCTTACAGGGACATCACTTAAATTTCGTTAAGTTTTTTTTAACCATTGTTATTGATGCCTCTTTAAGAGTTTTTCTACAGAATTCATTTCTGTTGATCATACATTAGAATTTTCCAGCTTACAGCAAATAACTTTATTTAAAGAATTAAAACTACGTTGATATACTTTCAGAGTAGTCCTACTGTATTGTAAAAAGTACTGGATAATTTTCAAGATTACATAACAGATAACCACAGTTCAGGGGTGAAAATTCCATATTTTTGGACTGACCTTATAGTGTTTGTCTTGAGCATAAATGTGCAGACAAATCTATGCAAATATCCACTGTCATTTTGATATGGTGCTTTTGTTCCTGGGTTCTGTTGTAGTATAATTTGCATTTTGGAAAAGTTGTCTTTGATGCAGATGTAAAAGCATCTGTTTTGTATGTATATTTACATACAAAACATATATATTTACATGTTTGTGTGTGTTAGAGAACAGTGAGTTATTGAAAATGGTAATATGAGATTTTCAAAGAAGTTTTTACTTGGTAAGACAGAAGAAGGGAGTCACTTTCCATTCATAAACTTCCATATATTTAACGAACTTTGTCTCTTCTACTAACAGTAGCAAATCTTTAAAAAATTTCACTTCTGGTTTTGACAACCAGATGTGCCATTTTTAGAAAATCTTAAGTTCAATTACAGCGTGTGTTCATTATAAGATCACACAGCCCTGTTGTTTTCTCAAGAGATGAGGGGAAAAGTTTACTAGCTTATACTCTGCCAAGTGTAATTGGAATATATCTGTCAACATTTTTCTAGTTAGATAAAAAGATAATTTTTCATTGCATACCATGTATTTTTAACGTCTTTTAAACTTGAACAGAACATAGCCTTTTACTCAAAATTAACACTAAAGGTTATGCTTGAACAAAACAGAATTGATCTGTGTGAATTCAATTATAAGCAGGATTTTTTGTTTTTTATCGAATTATATATGTATCCATGGTTGTTTGAAAAGTTGCATATTTTCCTATAAAAGGTGTTGTTTGTATTTTTAGGTGCATATTTTTATTGTTTTGACTTAATTATTGTTACATTTTATTTATTTGAAGTATAGTTTATTTAAAAGAATGGATTAGTTTCACTTGTGCAACATTGGGACTTAATATTTGGATAGATTCAAGTCAATGTATATTTCATGTAAAATATTCTCTCTTTCTCTATGAGGTACAAATAGCTTTGGGACATGTTTTTTTTTTAATTTACATTATTGTATTGGTTGTCCCATACTTGGCATGAATCCACCCTTGTGTTCCCAATCTTGAATGCCCCTCCCACATCCCTCCCCATATCATTCCTCTGGGTCATCCCAGAGCACCAACCCCGAGCTTCCTGTATCTTGCATCGAACCTAGACTGGCAATTCATTTTACATTTGATAATATACATGTTTCAGTGCCAATCTCCCAATTCATCCCAACCAGCCCTGTGTCTCTATTGCTGTCTCACACACAGGGTTATCGTTATTGTCTTTCTAAATTCCCTATGTATGTGTTAGTATCCTGTATTGGTGTTTTTCTTTCTGGCTTACTTCACTCTGTATAATAGGCTCCAGTTTCATCCACCGATTAGAACTGATTCAGATGCATTCTTTTTTTATTATGTTAATTTTAATTGGAGGCCAATTACACTATTGTTTTGGTTTTGCCATACATTGACATGAAACTACCCGGGTGTACATGTGTTCCCCATCTTGAACCCCCGTCCCACTTCCCTACGCATATCATTCCTCTGGAGCATCCCAGTGCACCAGCCCCGAATATCCTGTATCATGCATGGAACCTAGACTGCCGATTAGTTTCACCTACGATGATATACATGTTTCAGTGCCGTTCTCCCAAGTATCCCACCCTCACCCACGGGGTCCGTAACTGGTGTATATATCTGTGTCTCTTTTGCTGTCTCGTATACAGGGTTATTGTTACCATCTTTCTACATTCCATATATGTGTGTTGGTATACTGTACTGGAGTTTTTCTTTCTGGCTTACTTCACTCTGTATAATAGGCTCCAGTTTCATCCGCCTCATAGAACTGATTCAATTGTAATTTTTTTCCCTTTTTTAATATTTTTAAAAAATTTTATTTGGAGGCTAATTATTTTACTATATTGTATTGGTTTTGCTATACATTGACATGCATCTGCCCTGGGTGTTCATGTCTTTCCCAACTTGAACCCCTCTCCCATCTCCAACCTATATCATTCCTCTGGGTCATCCCAGTGCATAAGCTCCGAGCATCCCGTATCATGCATCGAACCTGGACTGGAGATTCATATCACATATGATAATACACATGTTTTAATGCCATTCTCCCAAGTCATCCCACCCTCTCCCTCTCCCTCAGAGTCCATAAAACTGTTCTGTATATCTGTGTCTCTTTTGCTGTCTCACATACAGGATTATTGTTACTATCTTTCTAAATTCCATATATATGGACTAGTATACTGTATTGGTGTTTTTCTTTCTGGCTTACTTCACTCTGTGGAATAGGCTCCAGTTTCATCCACCTCATTAGAACTGATTCAAATGTATTCTTATATATATATTGTTTTAACTGGAGGCTAATGACTTTTGAATATTGTATATGTTTTGCCATATGTTGACATGCATCTGTCCCGGGTGTACATAAGTTCCCCATCTTGAAACCCCTTCCACCTCTGTCCCCATATCATCCCTCTGGGTTATCCCAGAGCACCTGTCCCGAGCATCCTGTACCATGCATTGAACCTGGATGGCCGATTCATTTTCACATATATTAATATACATGTTTCAATGCCATTCTCCTACATCATCCCCCCTTGCCGTTTCCTACAGAGTCCATAAGATTGTTCTATATATCTGTGTCTCTTTTGCTGTCTCGCATACAAGAGTTTCATTAAAATCTTTCTAAATTTCATATATATGTGTTAGTATACTGTATTGGTGTTTTACATTCTGGCTTACTTCACTCTGTATAATATGCTCCATATTCATCAACGTCTTTAGAACAGTTACAAATTGCTTCTTTTTTTTTATTTTTTAAAACAATTTAATTGGAGGCTAATTTACAATATTGTATTGGTTTTGCCTTTCATTGATATGAATCTGCTCCAGACATACATGTCTTCCCGATCTTGAACACACCCTCCCTCCTCCATCCTTATATCATCCCTCTGGGTCATCCCTGTGCCCCAGCCCAGAGAATCCTGTTTCATGCATCGAACCTGGACTGGAAATTCATTTCACATATGATAATATACATGTTTCAGTGCCATCCATCCATATCATCCCAACTTCGCCCTCTCCCACAGAGTCCATAAGACTGTTCTATATATGTGTTTCTTTTGCTATCTCGCATAAAGGGATATTGTTACTATCTTTTTTAAATTCCATATAAATGTGTTAGTAAACTGTGTTGGTGTTTTTCCTTCTGGCTTACTTCACTCTGTATAACAGGCTCCAGTTTCATCCACCTCATTAGAACTGATTCAATGTTATATATATTTATATATATACATATTTATATTTAATTTTAATTGGAGGCTAATTATTTAAAATATTGTATTGGTTTTGCCTTACATTGCCATGAATCTTCCCTGGGTGTACTTGTGTATCCCATCTTAAACCCCTCTCCCACTTCCATCCACATGTCATTCCTCTGGGTCATCCCAGAGGACCAGCCCCAAGCATCCTGTATCATGCATCGAACCTGGACTAGCTATTCGTTTCTCATATGATAATATACATGTTTCAATACCATTCTGTGAAATCATCCCACCCTCTCCCTCACCCACCGAGTCCATAAGATTGTTGTATATATCTGTGTCTCTTTTGATGTCACGCATACAGGGCTGTTTTTACCATCTTTCTAAATTCCATAGATATGCGTTAGTATACTGTATTGGTGTTTTTCTTTCTGGGTTACTTCCCTCTGTATAATAGGCCCCAGTTTCATCCACCTCATTTAGACTGATTCAAATGTATTCTCTTTTTTTTAATCTTAAAAAGAAAAAACAAACTTTACTTAGAAGCTAATTAAAATATTGTATTTGTTTTGCCATACTTTGACATGAATCTGCCCTGGCTGAACATGCATTCCCCATCTTGAATCCCCCTCCCGCCTCCCTCCTCATATCATTCCTCTGGGTCATTCCAGAGCACCAACCCCGAGTTTCCTATAAGATGTTTCGAACCTGGACTGGCAGTTCGTTTCACATATGATAATATACATGTTTCTATGCCATTCTTCCAAATCACCCCACCATTTCCCTCTCCCACAGAGTCCTTAAGACTGTTGTATAGTAACAGTAACAGATATCTGTATCTCTTTTGATGTCACACAGACAGGGTTATTGTTACTATCTTTCTAAATTCCATATATATGCTTTAATACACTGTATCGGTGTATTTCTTTCTGGCTTACGTCACTATGTATAATAGGTTCCAGTTTCGTCCACCTCATTAGAACTGATTCAAATGTGTTACTTTTTTTTATCTTTTCTGAAAAATTTTAATTGGAGGCTAATTAGTCTACAATATTGTGTTGTATTTGTCTTACATTGACATGAATCCGCCCCGGATGTACATGTGTTCCCCATCTTGAACCCCCCTCCGACCTCCCTCCCCATATCATCCCTTGGGGTCATCGCAGTGCAATAGCCCCGGGCATCCTGTTTCATTCATCAAACCTGGGCTGGGGATTTATTTCACATATGATAATGTACATGTTTCAATGCCATTCTCCCAAATCATCCCAAATTTGCCCTTCCTTCAGAGTCCATAAGACTCTTCTATACATCTGTGTCTCTTTTACTGTCTCGCATACAGGGTTATGGTTACCATCTTTCTAAATTCCATAGATATGTGTTAGTGTACTGTTTTGGTGTATTTCTTTCTGGCTTAATTCACTGTGTAAAATATGCTGAAGTTTCATCCACCTCAGTAGAAGTGATTTAAATGTATTCTTTTTTTTTAATCTTTTCAAAAAATTTTAATTGGAGGCTGATTACTTTACAATATTATATTGGTTTTGCCATACTTTGCCATGAATCTGCCCTGGGTGTACCTGTAATTCCCATCTTGAACCCATCTCCCTCCTGATAATATCCCTTTGAATCATCCCAGTGCACCAGCCCTGAGGAATCTGTATCATGCATCAAACCTGAGTGGAGGAGATTCATTTCACCTGTGATAATATACATGTTTCAATGCCATTCTCCCAAATCATCCCTCCCTTGCCCTCTTCCTCAGAGTCCATAAGACTGTTGTATATATCTGAGTCTCTTTTGTTGTCTTACATATAGGGTATCGTTACCATCTTTCTCAATTCCATATATATGATTAGTAAACTATATTGGTGTTTTTCTTTCTGGGTTACTTCACACTATAATTGGCTCCAGTTTCAACCACCTCATTAGAACTGATTCAGTGTAGTCATTTTCTAAATTTTAACTGGAGGCTATTTATTTTACAATATTGTAGTGTTTTTGCCATACATTGACATGAATATGCCCCAGTGTACATGTGTTCCCCATCTTGAACCCCCTCCCTCTTCGCAGTATCATTCCTCTGGGTTTTCCCAGTGCACCAGTCCCGAGCATCTTGTATCATTCATTGAACCTGGACTGGCAATTCGTTTCACATATGATAATATACATGTTTCTGTGCCATTCTCCCAAATCATCCCACCCGTGACTTCTCCCACAGATTCCATAAGACTGTTCTATATATCTGTGACTCTTGCTGACTCGCGTACAGGGTCATCATTACCATCTTTCTAAATTCCGTATAAATGTGTTAGTATACCGTATTGGTGTTTTTCTTTCTGGCTTACTGCTCACTGTATAATAAGCTCCAGTTTCAACCACCTCATTCCGTCCGTTCCGTTCAGTCACTCAGTCGTGTCCAACGCTTTTACGACCTGTGGACTGTAGCCTACCAGGCTTCTCCGTCCATGGGATTCTCCAGGCAAGAATACTGGAGTGGGCTACCCTTTCCTTCTCCACTGATGCAAATGTATACTTTTTCTAAAAAAATATTTTTATTGGAGGCGAATTACTTCACAATATTTTATTGGTGTTGCTGTACATTGACATGATTCTGCCCCGAGTGCACAGGTGTTCCACATCTTGAACCCCCCACCCCCCGCCGAACTTCCCTCCCCATATCATCCATCTGGGTCAACCCAGTGCACCAGTCCCGAGCATCCTGTGTGATGCATCGAACCTCTACTGACGATTCATTTCCCATGTGATAATATACATGTTTCAGTGCCATTCTCTTAAGTATCCCACCCTCGCCCTCTCCCATAGAGTCCATAGACTGTTGTATATATCTGTGTCTCTTTTTCTGTCTCACATACAGGGTAATCGTTCCCATCTTACTAATTTCCATATGTGTGTGTTAGTATATTGTATTGGTGTTTTCATTTCAGGCTTACTTTAATCTGTATAATAGACTCCAGTTTCATCCGCCTCATTAGAAATGATTCAAATATATTCTTTTTTAAAATTTAAATTATAAGCTGATACTTTACAATATTGAATTCGTTTTCCCATACATTGACATGAATCGGCCCTGGGTGTACATGTGTTCCCCATCTTGAACCCTCCTCCGACCTCCCTCCACATATCATCCCTCTGAGTCATCCCAGTGCACCAGCCCCGAGCATCCTGTATCATGCATCAAACCTGACATGATTCATTTCACGTATGTCGGCATACTTGTTTCAGTGCCATTCTCCTAAATCATGCCTTGCTTGTCTCTCCCTCTGAGTCCATAAGACTGTTCTCTATATCTATGTCTCTATTGCTGTCTCACATAAAGCGATATTGTTACCATCTTTCTAAATTCCATATAAATGTGTTAGCATACTGTGTTGGTTTTTCTTTCTAGCTTACTTCACTCTGTATAGTAGGCTTAGGTTTCATCCACCTTTTTAAAACTGATTCAAATGTATTCATGTTTTATCGTTCATAAAAAAATTCAATTAGAGGCTAATTAGTTTCCAATACTCTATATTGGTTTTTCCATACACTGCCACGAATCCACCCGGTTGTACATGTGTCCCCATCTTGAAATCCCCTCACACCTCCCTCCTCATATCATTCCTCAGGGTCATCCCAGTGCACCAGCCCCGAGCATCCTGTGTCATGGATCGAACTTGGACTGGTGATTCTTTTCCCATATCATAACATACATGTCTCAATGCCATTCTCCAAATCATGCAACCCTTGGCTTCTCCCACAGACTTCATAAGACTGTTCTACATCTCTGTTTCTCTTTTGCTGTCTCGAATACAGGGTTCTCATTACCATCATTTTGAATTCCAATATATGTGTTGTATACTGTATTGGTGTTAATCTTTCTGGCTTACTTCACTCTGTATAATAGGCTTCAGTTTCATCCACCTCATTAGAACTGATTCAAATGTATTCTTTATATATGTATGTATGTATGTATGTATTTAATTTTAATTGCACGCTAATTGCTTTACCTGAATTGCTTTACAATATTGTATTGGTTTTGCCTTACATTGCCATGAATCTTCCCTGGGTGTACATGTGTTCCCTATCATGAACCCTGCTTCCACCTCCCTCCCCACATCATTCATCTGGGTGATCTCAGAGCAGCAGCCCCGATCATCCTGTAAAATGCATTGAACCTGGACTGGTGACTCATTTCCCATATGATTATATACATGTTTTAATGCCATTCTCCCAAATCATCGCACCCTCTCCCTCACCCACAGAGTCCAAAAGACTGTTCTATATATCTGTGTTTCTTTTGCTGTCTCGCATCCAGGGTTATCGTTACCATGTTTCTAAATTCTATATATTTGTGTTCGTATACTGCATTGTTTTTTTTTTTTTCTTTCTGGCTTACTTCACTCTGTATAATAGCTCCATTTTCATCCACCTCATTAGAATTGATTCAAATGTATCCTTTTTTTATCTTTTATAAACAGTTTTAATTAAGAGGCTAATTACTTTCCAATACTATATTGGTTTTGCCATACACTGACATGAATCCACCGGTTGTACATGTGTTTCCCATCTTGAACTCCCCTCCCACCTCCCTCCCCATATCATTCCTCAGAGTCATCCCAGTGCATCAGCCCCGAGCATCCTGTATCATGGATCGAAGCTGGACTGGCGATGCATTTCACATATGATGATATACATGTTTCATTGCCATTCTCCCAAAACATCCCTCCCTCACCCTCTCCCACAGAGTCCATAAGACTGTTCTATACGCCTGTGTCTCTTTTGTGTCGCATACCATGTTATTGTTTCCATCTTTCTCAATTCCATATATTTGTGTTAGTATACCTTGTTGGTGTTTTTATTTCTGGCTCAGTTCACTCTGTATAATAGGCTCCAGTTTAATCCACCTTATTAGAACTGGTTAAAGTGTATTCTTTTAATTGCTGAGTAATACGGCATTGTGTATATGTACCACAGCGTTATTATCCATTTGTCTGCAGATGGACATCTAGGTTGCCTCCATGTCCTGGCTGTTAAAAACAGTGCTGCATTGAACATTGGAGTACATTTGTTTCTTCCAATTCTTGTTTCCTCGGTGTGTATGCCCAGGAGTCAGATTGGTGGGTCGTATGGCAGGTCTATTTCCAGATTTTTAAGGAATCTCCCCCACTTTTCTCCATAGTGGCTGCACTAGTTTGCATTCCCATCAACAGTGCAGGAGGGTTCCCTTTTCTCCACATCCTCTCCAGCTTTTTTGCTTGTAGAATTTTGGATAGCAGCCATTCTGACCGGGGTGAAATGGCACCTCATTGTGGTTTTGATTTGCAGTTCTCTGATTAGAAGTGACATTGAGCATCTTTTCATCTGTTTGTTAGCCTTCTGTTTGTCTTCTTTGGAGAAATGTCTGTTTAGTTCTTTGGCCCATTTTTTGATTGGGTCGTTTATTTTTTCTGGATTTGAGCTACAGGTGTTGCTTGTATATTTTGGAGATTAATTATTTGTCAGTTGCTTCATTTGCTATTATTTTCTCGCATTCTGAAAGCTGTATTTTCACCTTGCTCATCGTTTCCTTTGCTGTGCAGAAGGTTTTAATTTTAATTAGGTCCTCTTAGTTTATTTTTACTTTTATTTCCAATATTCTGTGAGGTGGTTCATGGAGGATCCTGCTGTGATTTATGTCAGAGAGTGTTTTGCCTACGTTCTCCTCTAGGAGTTTATAGTTTCTGGTCTTCCCCTTAGGTCTTTAACCCACTTTGAGTTTATTTTTGTATATGATGTTAGGGAGTGTTCTAGTTTCATTCTTTTACAAGGGGATGACCAGTTTTCCCAGGACCACTTGTTACAGAGATTGTCTTTTCTCCATTGAATATCTTTGCCTCCTTTGTCAAAGATGAGGTGTCCATCGGTGTGTGGATTTATCTCTGGGCTCTCTATTTTGTTCCATGGCTCTATATTTCTGTCTTTATGCCAGTACCATACTGTCTTGATGACTGTGGCTTTGTAGTACAGCCTAAAGTCCGTTGGATTGATTCCCCCCTTTCTTCTTTCTCAAGATTGCTTTGGCTCTTCGATGTTTTTGTACTTCCATACAAATTGTAAAATTATTTGTTCTAGTTCTGTGAAAAATAACATTGGTAGCTTGATAGGGATTGCACTGACTCTATAGATAACTTTGGGCAGTATAGTCATTTTCACAGTATTGATTCTTCCAATCCACCAACATGGTATTTTCTCCATCTATTAGTATCCTGTTTGATTTCTTTCACCAGTGTCTTATAGTTTTGTATATATAGGCCTTTTGGTTTTTTTGGTAGGTATATTCCTAAGGATTTTATGCTTTTCGTTGGAACGGTGAATGGAATTGTTTTCTTAATTTCTTTTTCTATTTTCTCATTATTAGTGTATAGGAATGCAAGGGATTTCCGTGTGTTGATTTTATATCCTGAAACTTTACTATATTCATTGATTAGCTCTAGTAGTTTTCTGGTAGAGTCTTTAGGGTTTTTTGTGTAGAGGATCATGTCATCTGCAAATAGTGAGAGTTTTAATTCTTTTCCAATCTGGAATGCTTTGATGTCTTTTTCTGCTCTGATTGCTGTGGCCAAAACTTCCAAAACTATGTTGAATAGTAATGGTAAGAGTGGCCACCCTTGTCTTGTTCCTGACTTTAGGGGAGATGCTTTCAAGTGTTCACCATTGAGGATAATGTTTGCTGTGGGTTTGTCATATATAGCTTTTATTATGTGGAGGAATGTTCCTTCTATTCCCACCTTCTGGAGGGTTTGTATGATAAATGGATGTTGAATTTTGTCAAAGGTTTTCTCTGCATCTATTGAGATAATCATACAGTTTTTATTTTTCAGTTTGTTCCTGTGGTGTATTACATTGATTGATTTGCGGATACTGAAGAATACTTGCATCCCTGGGATAAAGCCGACTTGGTCATGATGTATGATCTTTTTAATGTGTTGTTGGATTCTGATTGTTAGAATTTTGTTAAGGATTTTTATATCTATGTTCATCAGTGATATTGACCTGTAGTTTTCTTTTTTTGAGGTATCTTTTTCAGGTTTTGCTGTTATGGTGATGGTGGCCTCATAGAAGGAGTTTGGAAGTTTACATTCGTCTGCAGTTTTCTGGAAGAATTTGAGTAGGAGAGGCGTTCAGTTCAGTTCAGTCACTCAGTCGTGTCCGACTCTTTGCGACCCCATGAATCACAGCACGCCAGGCCTCCCTGTCCTTCACCAACTCCCAGAGTTCACTCAAACTCATGTCCACCGAGTCGGTGATGCCATCCAGCCATCTCATTCTCTGTCGTCCCCATCTCCTCCCACCCCCAATCCCTCCCAGCATCAGACTCTTTTCCAGTGAGTCAAGTCTCGCATGAGGTGGCCAGAGTATTGGAGTTTCAGCTTTAGCATCAGTCTTTCCAATGAACACCCAGGATTGATCTCCTTTAGAACGGACTGGTTGGCTCTCCTTGCAGTCCAAGGGACTCTCAAGAGTCTTCTCCAGCACCACAGTTCAAAAGCATCAATTCTTTGGTGCTCAGCTTTCTTCACAGTCCAACTCTCACATCCATACATGACCACGGGAAAAACCATAGCCTTGACTAGGCGTACCTTTATTGGCAAAGTAATGTCTCTGCTTTTTAATACACTATCCAGGTTGGTCATAACCTTCCTTAGCTCTTCTCTAAAATTTTGGTAGAATTCATCTGTGAAGCCGTCTGGTCCTGGGCTTTTGTTTGCTGGAAGATTTCTGATTACAGTTTCCATTTCTGGGCTTGTGATGGGTCTGTTAAAGATTTTCTATTTCTTCCTGGTTCAGTTTTGGAAAGTTGTACTTTTCTAAGAATGTGTCCATTTCTTCCAAGTTGTCCATTTATTGGCCTGTAATTGCTGATAGTAGTCTCGTATGGTCCTTTGTATTCCTGGGTTCTCTGTTGTGATCTCTCCATTTTCATTTCTAACTTTATTGATTTGGATTTTCTCCCTTTGTTTCTTGATGAGTCTGGCTAATGGTCTGTCAACTTTATTTACCCTCTCAAAAAAAAAAAAAAACAGCTTTTGACTTTGTTGATTTTTGCTTTGGTCTCTTTTGCATTTATTCTGCCCTGAGTTTTAAGATTTCTTTCCTTCTACTCACCCTGAGGTTGTTAATTTCTTCCTTGTCTCATTACTCTAGGTGTAGAGTTACGTTATTTAGCTGACTTTTTTCTTGTTTCTTGAGGTATGCCAGTATTGCTATGAAGCTTCCCTTTAGCACTGCCTTTACAGTGTCCGAGAGGTTTTGGGTTGTCATGTTTTCATTTTCATTCGTTTCTGTGCATATTTTGATTTCTTCTGCGATTTTTTGATTACTCAGCAGCGTGTTCTTCAGCCTCCATGTGTTGGAATTTTTAATAGATTTTCTCCTGTAACTGAGAGCTAATGTTACTGCATGGTGGTCAGAAAAGATGGTTGGAATGATTTCAATTATTTTGAATTTACCCAGGCTAGATTTATGACCCAGGATATGATCTATCCTGGAGAAGGTTCCGTGTGCACTTGAGGAAAAGGTGAAATTGATTGTTTGGGGGTTAAATATCCTATAGGTATCAATTAGGTCTAACTGGTCTGATGTATCATTTAACGTTTGTGTTCCCTTGTTAATTTTCTGTTTAGTTGATCTATCCATAGGTATGAGTGGGGTATTAAAGTTTCCGACTCTTATTGTTTTATTGTTAATTTCCCCTCTCAATTGCTAGCATTATCTTACACATTGCGGTGCTCCTATGTTGGGTGCATATATATTTATAACTGTTATGTCTTCTTGGATTGATCCTTTGATAATTATATAGTGTCCTTCTTTTCCTCTTTTCACAGCCTTTGTTTTAAAGTGTATTTTATCTGATATGAGTATTGCTACTCCTGCTTTGTTTTGGTCTCTGCGAGGAGTATCTTTTTCCAGCCCTTCACTTTCCGTCTGTATGTGTCCCTCGTTTCGAGGTGGGTCTCTTGTAGACAACATATATAGGGGTCTTGTTTTTGTATCCATTCAGCCAGTCTTTGTCTTTTGGTTGGGGCATTCAACCCATTGACATTTAGGGGAATTATTGATACCTATGATCCCGTTGCCATTTACTTTATTGTTTTGGGTTCGAGTTTGTACACTCTTTCTGTGTTCTGTCTAGAGAAGGTCCTTTAGCATTTGTTGGAGAGCTGGTTTGATGGTGATGAATTCTCTCAGCTTTTGCTTGTCTGTAAGGCTTTTGATTTCTCCTTCATATTTGAATGAGATCCCTGCTGGGTACGGTAATCCGGGCTGTAAGTTATTTTCTTTCAACACATTCAGTATGCCCTGCCATTCCGTCCTGGCCTGAAGAGTTTCTCTTGAAAGATCAGCTGTTATCCTTATGGGAATCCCCTTGTGTGTTATTTGTTGTTTTTCCCTTGCTGCTTTTAATATTTGTTCTTTGTGTTTGATCTTTGTTAATTTGATTAATATGTGTCTTGGGGTGTTTCACCTTGGGTTTATCCTGTTTGGGACTCTTTGGGTTTCTTGGACTTGGGTGATTATTTCCTTCCCCATTTTAGGGGAGTTTTCAACTATTATCTCAAGTATTTTCTCAGGTCTGTCTTTTTGTCTTCTTCTTCTGGTACTCCTATGATTCGAATCTTGGTGCATTTGACATTGTCCCAGAGGTCTCTGAGATTGTCCTCGTTTGTTATAATTCGTTTTACTTTTTTTCCTCTCTGTTTCATTTATTTCTGCCATTCTGTCTTCTAGCTCACTTATCCTATCTTCTGCCTCCGTTATTCTACTGTTGATACCCTCCATAGTGTTTTGGTCTGATTTATTGTGTTATTCATGATATATTGACTCTTATTTATTTCTTCTAGGTTCTTGTTAAACCTTTCTTGCATCTTCTCGATCCTTGTCTCCAGGCTAATTATCTGTAACTCCATTTTGTTTTCAAGATTTTGGATCACTTTCACTATCATTTAGAATTCTTTATCAGGTAGATTCCTGTCTCTTTCTCTTTTGTTTGGGTTGGTGGGCATTTATCCTGTTCCTTTACTTTCTGGGTATTTCTCTGACGCTTCATCTTGCTTATATTGCTGTGGGTGGGGTGGCCTTTCCGTCTTCTGTCTGTTTGTGGAGTTCTCTTTATTATGAAGTTTCCTCTCTGTGGGTGGGATTGCACGGTGTGGCTTGTCAAGGTTTTCTGGTTAGGGAAGCTTGTTCCGGTGTTCTGGTGGGTGGGGCTTAATATCTTCTCTCCGGAGTGCAATGAAGTGTCCAGTAATGAGTTATGAGATGTCAGTGCGTTTGGAGTGACTTTGGGCAGCCTCTATATTGAGGCTAAGGGCTATGTTCCTGTGTGGCTGGAGAATTTGTGTGCTGTGCTCTGGAACTTTGTGTGCTTGCTCTGGAACTTGTTGAACCTTGGGTAGTGCTTGGTTTCAGTTTAGGTATAGAGGTGTTTGATGAGCTCCTATCGCTTAATGTTCCATGGGGTCAGGAGTTCTCTGCTGTTCTCAGGATTTGGACTTAAGCCTCCTACCTCTGGTTTTCAGTCTTTTTCTTGCAGTAGCCTCAAGACTTCTCCATCTGTCACTTCCAAAGCCGTTCCCTCTGTTTTAGCTTCTTCTGTTTGCTGGTCTCTTCAGTGTCTAGCTTCTGCCCTGACACAAGGGGGCGGTGGTGGACACTTTTTTAGGCTCACGTTCAGTCGTGCTGTGGGGAAGGAGGAAGTCTGCAAACAGATATCACTGGCATTTGTGGGGAGTGCTCGCAGTCTCGGCCACACTGGGTTTGCCCCCGCTCACAGCGTGTGTACTTTCCCTCTCTATACTGCTCAAGCTCTAGGTTGCTCTGCCAGGAACTGTCTGAGGCAGGCCCTGGGTAGCATGCACTTCCCAGGTCAAAGCCGCTCAGGTTCAGGTAGTACTCCTCAAAGGCGCAGACTTGGTTGGGCCTGCGTTTTGGGCCCTTCCCCAGTCCGAGCAGCTCAGGTGGGCAGGTGTTTGGCTAGCACAGTCGCTGCGACTTATCACCTCCCCGGGCCCTGCTTCTCGGTTTTCTGGGTATACAACTGGCGTACCCTCTCAGGCTGTTGTCAACCGTCCAGAATCCCAAGAAAACTTGGTTATCATCGAAGCCTGCTTGCAGTTTGGTAGATGATGCCTCTGTGCGGCCTTGATTGCCCCCTTAAACAGCTCTGCTTGCCCTCTCCTGCCTGTCTTGGTGGGGGATTGGCCATCCGCAGCTGGCTAAGTTGCTCAGTCCTTTGTTCTGTGAGCAGGTCTGGTGGTGTCTTAGGTTTGGGCTTTTTGCCTTTTTGCAGGATATCTATCCCACAGTCTGCTTTGCTATCTCAAGTTAGCTCCCTCAGATTGCCCTCGGGGCCTTCAGGTCCGGTCCTTACTCTAAGCAATGCAGCCCGCATCTCCCTGCCAAGCCCCCACTTGCTAGTGGCGGATATGGACGTCTGTGCTGCTTCTTCACTGGGAGTTACCATTGGGCATGTAATCTGTGGGTTTTAATTATTTATTTATTTTTCCTCCCAGTTATGTTGCCCTCTGAGTTTCCAAGGCTTGCCACAGACTCGCCAGTGAGAATGTTTCCTGGTGTTTGGAACCTTCTTTCTTTTTTTAGACTCCCTTTCTGGGACAGATCTCCATCCTTACCTCTTTTGTATATCCTTTCGAAGACAATGGGCTGATTTTCTGGGTGCCTGATGTCCTCTGCTGGCATTCATAAGTTGTTTTGTGGAATTTACTCAGCGTTCAAATGCTCTTTTGATGAATTTGTGGAGGAAGTGGTCTCCCTCTTCTGTTCCTTCGCTGTCTTAGGACCGCCACCCTATTGTGTTACTTTTTTAAAAAGCTTTTTTGATACCAGAATAGTATGAATTATTATCATTTTCCTCCAAGTGTGTTTAAAAATTTATTTTATCCTGGTTTTTCTCCACCTCCTTTATTCTCTTCAGACTACTATCACAGCAGTGGTTCTTGACTCATTTCGTAAATTTTTCAAACTGAATTGTACTAACTGATGTATCATTTGAGGGATTAGTTTTATTGGTTTAGGCAAATACGAATGCTGAAGACAATGGTAGTTCTTTAGTAAATATCTATAAACAGTAAGCGAAACTTAATGTTTATTCTACTTAAAAGATTTCACTGAAATACAGGTGATAATGGATATAGTCGCAATATGAGCTCTTCAAGAGAAACTTATCCACCTAAAAGAGGACCATCCTCAAGATGTGAAGGTCCTTCTCCTAAAAGATCTGCTCCTTCTGCTCAAGGGCGAACCAGTAGTGGAATGAAAGGACAAGGTAAACGCTATATAATATAGGGACTGTTGTTTCTTAGTAAAAGTGAGCAATTTTAAAATGAATGCTTAACTTTAAGATGCACATGTTTACTGATCACTAGTTTATTTGTTGATTCACAGCTGGAAAATAATTCTTTAGCATCTAATTTTAGATGTGTAGTAGGTGATTAACATAGAAGTGGGGAAGACATTTCCTTTAAATCTAAAAGTGAAAGAGGAGAGTGAAAAGGTTGGCTTGAAGCTCAACATTCAGAAAACGAAGATCATGGCATCTGGTCCCATCACTTCATGGGAAATAGATGGGGAAACAGTGGAAACAGTGTCAGACTTTATTTTGGGGGGCTCCAAAATCACTGCAGATTCTGATTGCAGCCAGGAAATTAAAAGACGCTTACTCCTTGGAAGGAAAGTTATGACCAGCCTAGATAGCATATTAAAAAGCAGAGACATTACTTTGCCAACCAGGGTCCGTCTAGTCAGGGCTATGGTTTTTCCCATGGTCATGTATGGATGTGAGAGTTGGACTGTGAAGAAAGCCGATTGCCGAAGAATTGATGCTTTTGAAGTGTGGTGCTGGAGAAGACTCTTGAGAGTCCCTTGGACTGCAAGGAGATCCAAGCAGTCCATTCTGGAGGAGATCAATCCTGGGTGTTCATTGGAAGGACTGATACTAAAGCTGAAACTGCAATACTTTGGCCACCTCATGCGACGAGTTGACTCACTGGAAAAGAATCTGATGCTGGGAGGGATTGGGAGTGGGAGGAGATGGGGACAACAGAGGATGAGATGGCTGGATGGCATCACCAACTTGATGGACATGAGTCTGAGTGAACTCTAGGAGTTGGAGATGGACAGGGAGGCCTGGCGTGCTGTGATTCATGGGGTCGCGGAGAGTCGGACACGACTGAGCGACTGAACTGAACTGAAGCTTGCTAGAGAATTCCTCAGAATTTTTTTTTTTTTAAGTTGCTAACATTTGCTGCTTAGTAGGAGTTTTCATGTAGTTTCAAGGTCAAGTATTTTTATGAAAACTAATATCCTATGAGTCAGCATTTTGGAATGTAGAATCGTTTAGCTCTGTTATATTGTCTACCTGGTTCATGTAATTATAAACATTAACTGAAATTTGCCATATTAACTTTAGTTTGGATTCTTGACATATTTTTACTTTGTTGTTTGACTCCTGGTACAGTTAAAAACTTTGAATCACTATCAAATTGTCATTTTATGTATAGACTATTATTGAAGCCAAGTGTAATATGGTATTGATTTCAAAATAGTAAAGAAGTTGAGAAAACTAAAGTTTCACTAGACTATTAGCCCAGTAAGCAAACAAAACAAGAGAAGTCTGACCACCAGGAATTAGTAAGAATTAGCACAAGAAGTGAACATTATTTATGGGAATTAGTTTCCTGTTTTGGAAGAGGCAGCATTTTTCAAGTGCGCCCTTTATTACTAATAAGTAGTTGAACTCAAAAGCACTATTGTTTAGAAAGGTCAGTAATTCAGGTTGCGGTTTATGTTAAATTTATCACCGTTAGGAGAGAATCAGCTACTTTGTGATTGAATATGTGATAATAGTTTCCAAAAATTAATTAGATTTTACTCAAGTTTTGAGAGATTCTATTAGTTGTAATTTAAGGATTATGCAAAATGTACAGGGAGCAGATGATGTCAGAAAATAAAGTGTTCAGGAATTACATGTATAAAGCAAACTAAATGTGCATTAATGGGATTTTATAAGTAGTTTTTTTTAATTGTTTTGGAGAGAGGAAAGATACCAGTCTTTTGATTTTTTTTTTCTTTGAACTATTACTCTCAATTCTGAGATACTTATGTAAGCATTTTAAAATTAAAGGTCCAGTATTGCGGAGAGAAAATTACAGAGGAGGTCCTCATAGAGAGCCAATGTCTTCTCGGAGAGATAACTGTGTGTCACCAAGAGATAATGGTTGTGCTACTAAAGAGAGGTAAAGAAAAATAAAATACATGCATTTTTAAGTCATAGTTCATTTTGTTGAGGTAAAATTTATCTAACAAAATTTTAAAAGTGAACAATTCAGTAGCATTTAAAATACTCAGAATTCTACAACCACTCTCTCTGTTCAGTTCCAAAATAGTTAATCACCCCAAAACAAAATCCATAAGCAGTTGCTCCCATTTTTATCCTCCTGTATCCCTAGTAAACACCCACCTATATCATGTGTCTGTAAATTTACCTAATCCTGAATATATCATACGTTCACTGTAGCCTGCCAGGCTCCGCTATCCATGGAATTCTCCAGGCCAGAATACTGTAGTGGGTAGCCATTCCCTTCTGCAGAGGATCTTCCTGAGGGATTGAACCCTGGTCGTCCGCATTGCACTCGGATTCTTTACCAACTGAGCCACCGGGGAAGCCCTAACAATATGTGACCTTTAATATGTGGCTTTTCCATTAGTGTGAGTGTTTTCAAAGATAATCCTTGCTGAAGCATGAGTCAGTACTTCAGGTTTTGAGTGGGGGTTAACACCATTGTATGTATAGTTAACATGGTTTGTTTATCCATCTTTGCAGTTAATGTGTACAAACATTGGAGTGCCTGTTTTCAATTCTTGGTGTAAACTCTGAATTGGAATTCCTGGGTCGTACAGTAACTTCAGTATTTTAAGGAACCGTTCATCTCCATAACTGCACTGCTGCCATTGCAAGAGACTCAGGTTCAGTCCCGAAGTGGGGAAGATTGCCTGGATGAGAAAACAGCAACTTACTGCAAATTCTTGCTTGGAAAGTCCCATCAATAGAGGGGCCTGGTGGGCTACAGTCCACAAGGTCTCTAAGAGTCTGACACAGCTTTATATTTCTACCATGCACACACAGGATTTCAGTTTCTCTGCATGTTCACAAACACTTGATGTTTTATATTTTATATTAAAAAATATCTCTCTATATATATAGCCTGTCTGCTAGGTGCAGAGTAGATATCTCATTCGGATTGAGAAACTGTATTTCCCTAAAATACAATTATGTTAAGCAGTGTTTTATATTCTTGTTCATAATTATATATCTTCCTTGAGGAAAAGTATATTGAAGTCCTTTGCACATTTAAAACTTTCTTTCTGAATTCTTATCATTTAATTTTGTTTGTTTGTTTGAAGTTTCTCAGGCAGAGATTATTCAAGTTCGCGAGACACCGAGGATTATGCTCCACCGTCTAGAGACTATGCATACTGTGATTATGGCCATTCAAGTTCTCCAGATGATTATTCCTCTAGAGGACATAGGTACTATAAACAATTCTGTTTTTAATCAAATAACTTATGGAAATGGTTAATTATAACATTAATTCTCTTAAATGTAGTGATCGTGATGGCTACGGTGGAAACCGTGATAGAGATTATTCTGAACATCGAAGTGGAGGCTCCTACAGGGATTCATACAAGAGTTATGGTAAGAGTACAGTTACAGCTTACAAATGACAAAATTAGATTTGACATGCTAGATCTACATCATTTACTCAAGTTTACTTCTATTTTCTCAGAAAATAAAATGTAATTTCTACCTAATTGATTGGTTTGAAGGTCTTTGAATTATTTTTGATCTGTCATTTCAAATGATATGAAGGATAATTTGGCAGCTCACATTTTTTAATCACAAAAATTATTGTAACATTTTTAAAAGCAACAGTGCTGTTGAGAGTATGAAGCATAGGAACATTATGAAGTTCAAAATTTTAGTCTTTTCCAAAAAATTAACATTTAAACTCCTGCTAAGTCACTTCAGTCGTGTCCGACTCTGTGCAACTCCATAGACAGCAGCCCACCAGTCTTCCCGGTCCCTGGGATTCTCCAGGCAAGAACACTGGAGTGGGTTGCCATTTCCTTCTCCAGTGCATGAAAGTGAAGTCGCTCAGATGTGTCCGACTCTTAGCGACCCCATGGACTGCAGCCTACCAGGCTCCGCCACCCATGGGGTTTTCCAAGCAAGAGTACTGGAGTGGGTTGCCATTGCCTTCTCAACTACTGGAACTAAAAAGTACTGCTGTTTTAAATAAATGTGAAAGCCCCTTCACCACTGCTGCTAATTCATATCTTCACCACAGAGGCAGATAAAGGCTATCCTTTCAAAGATTTAGTACTTTACAGTCATGTTATAGAAGTAACGGGAAAAGTTTTATAATTTTATCAATTACTGATTTCACAGGGGACTCCCGTGGTGCTCCATCAAGAAGAGGTCCACCTCTGAGTTATGGCAGAAGCAGTCGCTATGATGATTATAGCAGTACAAGAGACAGATATGGAGGAAGTCGGAAAAGTTACTCAAGCAGCCGAAGTGATACCTACTTAAGTGGTCGTGACCGTGGCGGAAGACAAGAACCAGGGTTTCCATCCTCCAAGGATAGGGTGTACCCTCCTCCTCGTGAGTCATACAGTAGCTCAGGTTGTGAGGCTTCCAGGGGAGGTCATGGGGGGAGCCGATCTGAAAGAGTAGGCAGAAACAGGTACTAAAAATGTTTTCTTGGCATGGGAAAATTTTTTGTGAGTTTCTGTTTTAACTGGTACTTGAGTATTGCTGAAGAAAACCGTTGGTTTTGGAGGGAAGAGCTGTAAACTTTCACCTCCATGAATTTTCAGATAAATTGAAAAATAGAATTATTCAGATAAGTTGAAAAATAGAGTTATTCAAAGTAATTTCATACTTGTTACTGCTGGTTGAAAGATAGAAGTTAAAATTTTTAAATTTAATGTCTAAATTTTCTGAGTATGTTTTGTAAAGTGTTATTGTTTATTTTACTGGTGGGTTAAACGAGCATAAAAACACTTGTTTCTTGTTTAGAAGGTGAATTGTGCTGTTTGCTTAAAGTTTCCCTTTGTAGTCTTTGCACATGAATGCATTCAGAATTAAGCAGTATGGTATTTCTCCATTGCAAGCCTTACCTGCTTTATATTTAGGTTAACAATATTACATGTTATTTTTGAAAGCAGTGTATAGAAGGTTTGGCAAGGTTCTAAAAACCTGAAGGAAATGTTTGCATCTTTACTAAAATTTTTGTCTAACTTTTTAAAACAATAGTATAAATCAGAAGAAAATTTAGATGTGTGAATAAATGTTTAAGAAGTCTGAAGTTAAGTATCAATTTTCTTAGTCATTCAAGTGGCAAATGATAAAAGTGCCAACCACGATTAAAAAGAAAACAATCTGCACCTAAGTTGGGATTGAACTAGTTAAGTATTCTGAGTATGTATCTTCAAGAAAGGAAGCAGTTCTAGATTTGTTGGAAATGCAATGCTTTAAGTAATACTGATTTTCACTTCATTTTGGAGTACTTGGTATAACCCCAAAGTATAGGCTTATCTATAAGGAAAGTTAAGGGGTTTTGTAGGCAATCCTAGGTATCAGTAATAATACATCAACTTTTTATTAAGAGGCAAGTATAAGCGCTGCAGAACAAATTGGAATTTGCAAAATTAGTGGAGAAATTTGCAGTGTCCTTTTAAAGTAACAGAAATTTACTTGTTAAAAGTTCCATTAACAATAAAATCAAAATAACATTTGAGGCAAAATCAGAAGACAGATTAAGAAATTTCTTAGGATTGTTCCACATGTTAGACGTCAAAGGCATAGTTAAAATACATTTTCAAGACAAAGGACAGTGCATAAAAGTGACATTCATGTTTTACATGAAGTTCACCAGGCAGTACTGTCCAGGTAAGCAGGTACAAAATAAGCAGTAAGTTACTGATCCTAGTACGAAGCTGAGAAAGAACAGGATATGTTTTGAGTAGTTACATTGGTAACTGCTGAAATGCCAACCAAAGTCAGCAACTGCTCCTTTGATATTTTGGTAACATTTTTACTAGACATTATGAAGGCATAATTTTCATTCAGTTGTGCTGTAGTGTTTGTGAGGACTGAATAAGAGTATAAATGTTGTAGCATAATTTCTAGTTACCATAACGGATTCACAGGAAATAGTGTCTGTATTACCTACCCTGGAAGCTTTGAGCAACAGAAAGATCCTTGACAGGATGTCTGGTTATCATAGTGACAACATTTGTGAGAAAATGAGAATGGCAGCCTAGAATATAATTTCTCCCCAACATTGCTACAAGGATTCTGTTTTTGAGCGTGTGAAAGAGTAAACGCTGAAAATTATAACCAAAGTTAAAAGCCTACCTTGTTAAAACGTTCATGAGAATATAATGAATTTGTCTGTAGTACAGAGAATGAGAAGTAAATTTCAACTATAAGTTTTCTCTACATTTTATTTGTAAGGAGTTCCTGTTTTTAAAATCCGTTTGACCTGCAGGTTCCTGTAGTTGGCTTAATTTGAAAATGTCAATTAACCCAGGAATGTAAAATTTCCTGTTGAAAAAGCTTATCGTGTAAGAAATATTGTACCTTTCTGTTGACCCTAGCCATTAAACTGGTGTGTAGTAATAAAGAATATCAAGTTGCTTTAGAAACTGTGTTAAAAATCCTACACAATGAAGTTTTCTTCTTCTCTACATTTATCTAGAACTCTGTATCCCAGGCTTTGCTGTATATACTGAATATAAAGGTGCAATTTGTTTAGTGTCTAGCAACTATGAAATCGTCTACATTTATATAGCCAGAGTAAAGTGGAAAAAAGTCCTTGACTTAAAGTGGTTATCTTCCTGTATCTTGCTTGTTTTCATTTGATGTTCTTTCTGTTAGAGAAAACTTTTTTCACTTGTGATTTTTCATTAATTCTGTATGTGTTGTAAACTTTTAGTAGTTTGTGCTAAGAATTTTTATCTTGAAATTAAAAAGTTACATAACTTTCTAAAAGTGTTAGTTTGACTTTTTACACCTAATCTATTATTTTTTCTTACTGTGATATATGATATAAATATTTTCATTCCTTAGTTAAACACCATTTTTTCCAGTGAAAACTAGCATAAAATTTAAACTGTACATTCATCTTCACTCAGCTCTGTATTCCATTTCTCTTAATGAAAATTTCTGGTATGTATTGCCATGTACCGCATTACTTCAGAAGTAACTCAGTTATTGTCCAATTTTATCTTTTATTTTTCTGGCTGTTTGCTTTATATAGTTCCATAGGACACTGGAGCTTTGACTGTCATTGCTTTACATTTATCAGTGAATTAGGGTGAAAGTGACTTGAACGTTTTAAACTTTTCCCACCCATCTTTCCTTATATTCAGACTCTATTTAGAACCTGACAGATTCTCAGTAAAGGCCCTTATCACCTCATTTGTTAACGACATTCTCCTATTTACTTGTTTTTGGTTATGCTGGATTTTTGGAGCTGCATGGTGTTTTCTTTAGTTGTTGCAGGTGGTGGTTACTCCCTAATTTCAGTACACAAGCTTCTCATTGCAGTGGCTTCTTTTGTTGTACAGCACAGGCTCTAGGGCATGTGGTAGTAGTGGTTCTTAGGCTCCTGGATTACTGGTTCAGTAGTTGTGGCTCACAGGCTTAGTTGACTCTTGGCATGTGGGACCTTCCTGTACCAGGAAGTAAACCCATGTCTCCTGCATTGATGGCAGATTCTTTAAGAGTGAGCCACCCGGAAGCCCTGTTAGCTACATTCTTAAAGTAATTTTTAATGCTTAGGTCTTGAATGAAATTTTATCTATGTTGTAATTAACGAATAGATGTTCTTTTTGTTAAAAGTTGTTTTATTCAAGTGATATTTTATTAAAAATAACTTCTTAATTACTCAGTTTCCTGCATAAGCTCGCCATCATTTAAGGACACAATTTTGTTATTTGGTCTGTATCCCTGTTTTCTTCCACCACTCCAAGGAATTAAGCTTTCAGTTCAGCTCAGTTGCTGAGTGATGTTCCACTCTGCAACCCTATGGTCTGCAGCACACCAGGCTTCCCTGTCTATCACCCACTCCCACAGCTTGTTCAAACTCACGTCCAGCAAGTCACTGATGCCAGCCTACCATCTTATCCTCTGTCATCGCCTTCTCCTTCCTTCCCTAAATCTTTCCCAGCATCAGGGTCTTTTCAAATGAGTCAGCTCTTCGCATCAGGTGGCCAAAGTATTGGAGTTTCAGCTTCAAAATCAGTCCTTCCAATGAACACCCAGGACTGATGTGTTTTAGGATGGACTGGTTGGATGTCCTTGCAATCCAAGGGCCTCTCAAGAGTCCTCTACAACACCATAGCTCCAAAGACCAATTCTTTGGCACCCAGCCTTCTTTATGGTCTTACTCTCACATCCATACATGACTAGTGGAAAAGTAACTTTGACTGGATGGACCTTTGTCAACAAGGTAATGCCCCTTCTTTTTAGTATGCTGTCTGGGTTTATCATATCTTTCCTTCTAAAGAGCAACTGTCTTTTAATTTCACGGATACAGTCACCAGCTGCAGTTGTTTTTGGAGCCCAAGAAAGTAAAGCTTGTCACTGTTTCCATATTTTCCTCATCTATTTGCCATGAAGCTGTGGGACCAGATGCCATGATCTTTGCTTTTTGAATGTTGACTGTTAGGCCAGCTTTTTCACTCTCCTCTTTCTTTCATGTTCATTAAGAGGCTCTTGAATTCCTCTTTGCTTTCTGCCATGAGGGTGGTGTCATCTGAGATTATTGATACTTCTCTCAGCAATCTTTTGATTCCAGCTTATCTGACATTTCATATGATGTACTCAGTATATGAGTTAAATAAGCAGAATGACAGTATAGAGCCTTGACCTACTTCTTTCCCAGTTTGGAACCAATCTGTTCCTAATCGAGTCCTTTCTTAAACTGCATACAGATTGAACTTTGAATTGTCGTAATTTCTGCTTTTACCTCTAAAAATACTCTCCAATTTGGTGACTTCTAAGGTAAATCAGTCTCTCCTATTAACGAGAAAGGAAAAAAAAAAAGTTTTCTACTAGTTGTTAAGCTATATTTGTTCCTTCTTCATGAGTAAATAGTCATCATGTTCCCAGTGAGTTTAAGATTCTTGCCTCATTGCAGAGAGAATTTAAAGATAAGAAAGGAAGAGTAAGAAGTAAAATGAGTGTTTTAGTTAAGCAAGGGTCTGTCCTTGGAGGGAGAACAGGCAGATAGGTGAGGAAGTGCTACTCTGCATTTCTTTGGTAAGCCAGCTATGAGGGGCATACAAATGAAGGGGTAGAATATTCCCAGGGGAAGGATTTTGGAGGTCCTTTCCCTGATTTTCACCCCAGCTCCAGTCTCCTGAGGGGAGGAGGGACTGTTGTCTTTATTTACCTTAGATCAGAAGTGTCATGGTGTTGATGCATGATCTGGTATTTCTTACTTGCAAGGCTAATTGTTTTGTAATGAAAGCATAATAAGCAATAGGTTACATGTGAACACAGGAGCTTCCTTCCATTCCACACATTTCTTTGCTGACTTTGGGACACTTATAGAAAATGTGTGATTTCCTGTCAGTCTGGACATTCCTGCTTTTGTCTGCCTATGGGCCCCTGCTGTTAACAGGGTGAATGATTTCCTGCCACATGCCCACTGTCTCCATTTCTCTTCTCATAGCTATCTGCCTATTGTAACAGCTAAAACTGCCTTAGTTTTACTGTCATTTAGTTACATGGCAGTCACTGAAAAATATATTTATGCCATAAAACAAAATTTTAGCTATACCACTTAACCACATAATTTAGTTCATGAGTAAGTAATATTCAAATTTCTGTCAACTAAGAAAGATGCCCAACTTGAAAGTTACAAGTTGTCTTTGGGGCAAAATCAGGACTGCAGTGTGGGGGGCAGCACCTCAGATAGCTCTGACAGACTACTCGAAAGAGGTGCATCAGGAGAGGTCAATATGTAATATTTTGGTGACGGGGAAAGTGAAAGTGTTAATTGTTCAGGTGTGTCAGACTCTGTGACTCCATAGACTATAACCTGCAGTTTCTCTGTCCATGGCATTCTCTGGAGTGGCTTACCATTTCCTCCTCCAGGGGATCTTCCTGGCCCAGGGATCAAATCCAAGTCTCTTGCATTGCAAGCATGTTCTTTACCAACTGAGCCACCAGGGAAGCCCCTGGTGAAGGGGAGTGCAATACAATTAAGGATTCAGGTTACAAAGATTTTCTGGTAGTCAAGGAGCTGATGGGATTTAGTGCTTTTCTAACCATGAGGAGATGCAGGAATTGGGATCATGAAATCAGTTCCTGAAAATCACCAACTATCTAAAACCTGTCGGTCTAGATTCCCTGGAGCACAGAATGCCTCACTGCACACTAGACTCTCTCAAGGGGTGTTGATAGTTGGCAGCCGCCGCAGCATAGGGCAGATAGTAAATGTTCTTGTTCAGCTGTTGGCAGTGCTCTTGGCAAGTAGCAATTTGTAGTTGACACATAATGTGATTTTCTAAAGATACCACCTAAGATTTAATCTTGTATTTTTCTCTCCACTCATATATTTTATTTCTTGTCAGGATTAAGAAATTAATAATTATTAACATAAAATTTTCTTGATTTCTCACTGTATTCTGAACTTGTCCTTTCAATATACTGACTTGGAAGCTGTGAGTTGGCCTACATTATTAGGTATAAGCCATAAAACCCCTGAAAGGAAACAGGTACAATTTCCATAAAGATCAATTTCATATAATGCATATAATTGTTATCTGTCTGGTCTGTGGAAAGTGTCCCTATAAGTACCATGATCCAACCACTGGAAAACCTATGAAAGTATCTGTGGAAAGCATCCCTATAAATGCCATGATACAGCCTTAATCTATAAACACTGATGAGCTGGTGTTTATAGAAATGTTCTGTGAAATTCACTGAAACTGCACACCCTATCCAGGCATCATAGTAACCATTTATGTGAGTTATTTTATGACAGGAGGTCCTGGTAAGGAACATGGAAATAATAAACCACCACCAACAGAAGAGTTCAGCAAGATCAAAAGGAGATGCCATGTGTTCTAACACTTCCCAGAATTATATTCACTGGCACTCTTCCTGGTTGAACAATGTCTGCACCACCAGGAAGGATCTTACATCAAATTGCCTGGCCAAATACAACTTGGAAACTAATCCCATCACCATAAAACCTGAGGCTTCCAGCCACCTGGCAGAGCAGTCCTAGGTTCCGTTATCCTACTGCTGTCCATTTGGGTACCCTTTCCCAATAAAGTAATTTGTTAGCACAAGTGTTTTCTCAGACAATTCATTTCTGAGTGTCAGGTTAAGAGTCCACTCTTGGGACCTGGATGGGGTCCCCCTTCCTGCAACACAGGGACTTGTGGTTCATTCTGTACATATGTTTGTGTATGTGCACACATACATATAGGTATGTATATAATTGAATTTATATATATAATATGCATATATAAAACGTCTACACACACACACACATACAAAATATGCATGTGATGTGCTGTGCTTAGTTGTGTCCAACTCTGAGACCCCATAGCCTATAGTCCACCAGGCTCCTCTGTTCATAGTGAGGCTCCAGGTAAGAATATTAGAGCGGGTTGCCATGCCCTCCATCACAGGATCTTTACAACCCAGGGATGGAACCCAGGACGCCTGCCTTGCAAGTGGATTCTTTACCATCTGAGGCAGCAGAGCAGCCCAGGAATACTAGAACGGGTAGCCTATCCCTTCTCCAGGGAAACTTCACCAACCAGGAACTGAACCAAGGTCTCCTACATTGCAGACTGATACCAGTGGAGCTATCCAGGAATCACATATGAAATATGTATTTATGTATTTGATATGTACTAGGTTTTGTTCCCAGTTTCTGGCACAGAATTGCTGAAACCTGTGGAATTGCCTGAGTGGTTTTGGTAACAGGACTGCATTTTATTATTTATACGCTTCTTTCAAAAATATGTGAGTTGACACTAAAGAGGTGACTTTGGGTTGCCACTTGATAGCTTTAGAATGGAGACTAGCTACCAGTGAAACTCACCATGAGATTAGAGATTTAGAAGTTTCCCTTAACTCCTGATTTCCTGGGAAGTCGGAGGAATTGGGAATTCAGTTAATCATTAATGACTAACTTCATCAATTATGCATGTGTATTGGAACTTTTTAAGACCAAACAAACTAGTTTGTAATTGAATTCCAGATTGGTGGGAAAAAATGCATTCATGTACCGGAAAGGTACAACTCAAACTCAATGGAAAGCTTGAGATTTTTCCAGACCTGTGTCTTCTGTTCTCGCTGTTCAATTTGTTTCCTTTATAATAAAGTAAATGTTTTTCTGGGTTATATAAGCCATTACAGTAAATTACTAAATCTGAAAATGGGGATAATGAGAACCTGTAATTTTTAACCAAGTTTGGCACACTACTTTGCACTAGTGTCTAAAGATGGAGAGACAGTCTAATGGCACTGATTTCCACTTTTGGGTGTACACTAGGAAGAGAAATGTAAACAGCCAAGGACTAAGGAAAAACTGAGGCCCTAGTCATGACTGTACAGGCTTTAATGAGGCAGTCAGGGACTCAAGGGGTGCCTCAAGCCCAGGGAGTCCCAGGTAAGGGGCAAATATATTACCTGTGTGGAAAGGAGAGACTTCATGTGAGAATGTCTTCAGGCATCTATGCTGCCCCTGGCCCTGGGCCTGGTCTGTAAAGGAACACACTGGAGTAGGAACAATCCTCAGAGACAAAGGCCCCAGTACTTGGAGCCTCCCAGTAACCAAGACCGATGAGGCCTGGGATACCCACACAGTTCCCCTTTATAATAACATCTGAGGAGTCCAGGGTACAACTGATGCTGGCTGGATTACTGATTTGTTTTTAGGTACTGGGGATACATTCTCCATTCTCACTGAGACCTCCCAGTCTGCTCTCTGCATCTGCAGCCATAAGAGGACTGGCCAAATAACACCTGGGGCGGATTCATGTCACTGTATCGCAAAACCAACCAATATAATATTGTAAACTAATTCAGTTCTGTTCAGTTCATTTCAGTCGCTCAGTCGTGTCTGATTCTCCGCGACCCCATGAATCACAGCACGCCAGGCCACCCTGTCCATCACCAACTCCCAGAGTTCACTCAAACTCATGTCCACAGAGTCGGTGATGCCATCAGCCATCTCATTCTCGGTCGTCCCCTTCTCCTCCCGCCCCCAACCTTTCTCAGCATCAGAGTCTTTTCCAATGAGTCAACTCGTCGCATGAGGTGGCCAAAGTATTGCAGTTTCAGCTTTAGCATAAGTCCTTCCAATGAACACCCAGGATCGATCTCTCCTAGAATGGACTGTTTGGATCTCCTTGTGCTACAAGGGACTCTCAAGAGTCTTCTCCAACCCCACAGTTCAAAAGCATCAATTCTTTGGCGATCAGCTTTCTTCACAGTCCAACTCTCACATCCATACATGACCATGGGAAAAACCGTAGCCTTGACTAGACGGACCTTTGTTGGCAAAGTAATGTCTCTGCTTTTTAATATATTATCTAGGTTGGTCATAAGTTTCCTTTCAAGGAGTTAGCGTCTTTTAATTTCATGGCTGCAATCAGCATCTTCAGTGATTTTGGAGCCCAAAAATATAAAGGCTGACACTGTTTCCACTGGTTTTCCGTCTATTTCCCATGAAGTGATGGGACTAGATGCCATGATCTTTGTTTTCTGAATGTTGAGCTTCAAGCCAACCTTTTCACCCTCCTCTTTCACTTTCCTCAAGAGACTTTTGAGTTCCTCTTCATTTTCTGCCATAAGGGTAGTGTCATCTGCATATAGCCTCCAATAAAAAATTTTTTAAACAAGTGCTATGTTAGTCAACCTCATAGCTGTAATTGAGACTCTGGTTCTTTTTAAACTCAAATGCCTTTTTAATAATGCCTGAGAACTCTTATACCTTGTTGGGATGAGATATATTGGTAACAATTTAAGTTTCTGTGCACCTGAACATGAACCCCTCCATTCCCCAGGCAGATCCAGAAGTATGGGCTGACGGGGACAAATTGGAATAAGTATGCAGAGCTAAGTTTATCAGACTTAAAGATCCTACTTCTTTCCCTTATCCAAAGCAATATCTCCTAAGTTCAAAGGCTAAGGAAAGACTGTGACCAATCATAGAACTTACAAGGGTTATTAGTATCTTTTAATAATCTCCTTCATATTAGGGCTTAGGAAGCCTAGTGGTCAGTAACACCTGGTTCAAGATTTGAGAATTGTCAATGAGGCACTTGTGCCTTTACACCCCTGTGGTCCCCAATCTTTATACTTTGCCTTCCACTGTACCTGAAAATGCCAAATAGTTTACAATTCTAGATTTAAAAATATGCCTTTATCAACATTCCATCAGCCTAGGTAAGTCAGTTTTTGTTTGTTTTCAAGGACCGCATTTGTCCCAAAGGGTTTTGAGACAGCTCTCACTTGTTCAAACTGGCTTTGTCTTGGGACTTAAAAAGATTTGCAGATCAACAGGCTACAGTTTTTAATGATATCTTGTTATGTATGGCCATTGAGGAATTAGGCTCCTCAGCCACAGAGCAACTATTAAATTTCCTAGAAGACTGTAATTACAAGGTGTCAAAGACTAAAGCACAAACACCTCAGGCTTTTGGTCCAATATCTGGGTCTTATAATCTTCCAGGGCACCAAAGCCTTGGGATATGAGAGTCAGATCAATTCTTAAGCTGGATATTTTGAGATAAGATTTTTAGGAATCATGGGCTACTGTAGGATTTGTATTCCTGGATATGGATAATTGCTTTATACATCATCTCCTTAATGAGTCTTAGGCTTCCTTGAGAGCTAAGGTGATAAAGAATTTACCTGCAATTCAGGAGACCGGAGTTCAATTCCTGGGTTGGAAAAATCCCCTGGAGTAGAGATAGGCTAGGGACTGGAATGCAAAAGTAGGAAGTCAAGAAACACCTGGAGTAACAGGCAAATCTGGCCTTGGAGCACGGAATGAAGCAGGGCAAAGGCTAATGGAGTTTTGCCAAGAGAACAAACTGGTGATAGCAAACACCCTCTTGCAACAACACAAGAGAAGACTCTACACATGGACATCACTAGATGGTCAACACTGAAATCAGATTGATTATATTCTTTGCAGCCAAAGATGGAGAAGTTCTATACAGTTAGCAAAATCAAGACCAGGAGCTGACTGTGGCTCAGATCATGCATTCCTTATTGCCAAATTCAGACTTAAATTGAAGAAAGTAGGGAAAACCACTAGACCATTCAGATATGACCTAAATCAAATCCATTATGATTATACAGGGGAAGTAAGAAATAGATTTAAGGGACTAGATCTGATAGATAGAGTGCCTGATGGACTATGGATGAAGGTTGGTGACATTGTACAGGAGACAGGGATCAAGACCATCCCCATGGAAAAGAAATGCATAAAAGCAAAATGGCTGTCTGAGGAGGCCTTACAAAGAGCCGTGAAAAGAAGAGAAGCGAAAAGCAAAGGAGAAAAGGAAAGATATAAGCATCTGAATGCAGAGTTCCAAAGAATAGCAAGGAGAGATAAGAAAGCCTTCCTCAGCGATCAATGCAAAGAAATAGAGGAAAACAACAGAATAGGAAAAAACAAGACATCTCTTCAAGAAAATTAGAGAGTCCAGGGGAATATTTTATGCAAAGATGGGCTCGATAAAGGACAGAAATGGTATGGACCTAAGAGAAGCAGAAGATTTTAAGAAGAGATGGCAGGAATATACAGAAGAACTGTACAAAAAAGACCTTCACGACCAAGATAATCAAGATGGCGTGATCACTCACCTGGAGCCAGACATCTTGGAATGTGAAGTGAAGTGGGCCTATGAACAAAGCTAGTGGAAGTGATGGAATTCCAATTGAGCTATTTCAAACCTTGAAAGATGATGCTGTGAAAGTGCTGCACTCAATATGCCAGCAAATTTGGAAAATTCCGCAGTGGCCACAGGACTGGAAAAGGTCAGTCTTCATTCCAATCCCAAAGAAAGGCAATGCCAAAAAATGCTCAAACAACCGCACAGTCGCACTCATCTCACACGCTAGTAAAGTCATGCTCAAAATTCTCCAAGCCAGGCTTCAGCAATATGTGAACCGTGAACTTCCAGATGTTCAAGCAGGTTTTAGAAAAGGCAGAGGAACCAGAGATCAAATTGCCAACATCTGCTGGATCATGGAGAAAGCAAGAGAGTTCCAGAAGAGCATAAATTTTTGCTTCATTGACTATGCCAAAGCCGTTGACTTTGTGGATCACAATAAACTGGAAAATTCTGAAAGAGATGGGAATACCAGACCATCTGACCTGCCTCTTGAGAAACCTGTATGCAGGTCAGGAAGCAACAGTTAGAACTGGACATGGAACAACAGGCTGGTTCCAAATAGGAAAAGGAGTACATCAAGTTTGTATATTGTCACCCTGCTTATTTAACTTATGAGCAGACTACATCATGAGGAACGCTGAGTTGGAAGAAGCACAAGCTGGAATCAAGATTGCCGGGAGAAATATCAATAACCTCAGATATGCAGATGGCACCACCCTTATGGCAGTAAGTGAAGAGGAACTCAAAAGCCTCTTGAGGAAAGTGAAACAGAAGAGTGAAAAACTTGGCTTAAAGCTCAACATTCAGAAAACAAAGATCATGGCATCTGGTCCCATCACTTCATGGGAAATACATGGGGAAACAGTGGAAGCAGTGTCAGACTTTGATTTTTTGGGCTCCAAAATCACTGCAGATGCTGATTGCAGCCATGAAATTAAAAGACACTTGCTCCTTGGAAGGAAAGTTATGACCGAACTAGATAGCATATTAAAAAGCAGAGGTATTACTTTTCCAACCAAGGTCCGTCTAGTCAAGGCTATGGTTTTTCCCGTGGTCATGTATGGATGTGAGAGTTGGACTGTGAAGAAAGCTGATCGCCGAAGTATTGATGCTTTTGAACTGTGGTGCTGGAGAAGACGCTTGAGAGTCCCTTGGACTGCAAGGAGATGCAACCAGTCCATTATAAAGGAGATCAGTCCCAGGTGTCCATTGGAAGGACTGATGATAAAGCTGAAACTCCAATATTACGGCCACCTCATGCGACGAGTTGACTCACTGGAAAAGACTGATGCTGGGAGGGATTGGGGGCGGGAGGAGACGGGGATGACAGAGAATGAAATGGCTGGATGGCATCACCGACTCGATGGACATGATTTTGAGTGAACTCTGGGAGCTGGTGATGGACAGGGAAGCCTGGGGTGCTATGATTCATGGGGTTGCAAAGTGTTAGACACGACTGAGCGACTGAACTGAACTGAACTGAACTGACCCACTCCAGTATTCTTGGACTGCCCTTGTGGCTCATCTGGCAAAGAATCTGCCAGCAGTGTAGGAGACTGAGGTTTGATCCCTGGCTGGGAAGATCCCCTGAAGAAGGGAATGGCTACGCACTCCAATATTTTGGCCGGGGGTCACAAAGGGTTGAACGTGACCGAGCGACTTTCACTGGCAGACTCAAAAAGCAAGTACTGATCAGTTGCTTTGGACCCCATGGCCACAAACACTTTTAAAATCCTCCAAAAGGCCTTGACTCAGGCCCTGGCTCATAGTCTAGCCACAACACATAAATTTAATCTATACGTCACAGAAAGAAAGTGTGTAGCTTTAGAAGAAATGATTGAAACTCGAGAGCCTATCGAAGTAAGGAATTAGTGTCACAGGGATGCTCACATTAATCTCAGAGTCATAGCAGAGTCATAGCCTCACAGTGACTGGGTCTTTAAAGTTCGCAAATGGAAGGGACTGCACTGTTGTAACCACAAAATACATATGCACACTACTTAGTTCAAAGAGCAGTCTGTGGATGTCAGATGATCTTTCTTAAATATCAGTCCCTCTTATTAGAATTTTTTGAAAGATCTTGACGACCGAGGTAACCAAGATGGTGTGATCATTCTCCTAGAGTCAGACATCCTGGAATGTGAGGTCAAAAGGATTTTAGGAAGCATCAATATGAACAAAGCTGGAGGAGGTGATGGAATTCCAGTTGAGCTATTTCGAATCCTAAAAGATGATGCTGAAAAAGTGCTGCACTCATTTTGTCAGCAAATTTGGAAAACTCCATAGTGGCCACAGGACTGGAAAAGGTCAGTTTTCATTCCAACCCCAAAGAAAGGAAAAGGCAAAGAATGCTGAAAGTACCACACAATTGCACTCCTCTCACACCCTAGCAAAGTAATGCTCAAAATTCTCCAAGCCAGGTTTCAGCAGTATGTGACCTGTGAACTTCCAGATGTTCACGCTGGATTTAGAAAAGGCAGAGGAACCAGAGATAAAATTGCCAAAATCTGGCGGATCATGGATAAAGCAAGAGCGTTCCAGAAAACCATCTACTTTTGCTTTACTGATTCTGCCAACGACTTTGATTGTGTAGATCACAACAAACTGTGGAAAATTCTAAAAGATATGGCAACACCAGACCACCTGACCTGCCATTGAGAAAGCTGTATGCATATCAAGAGGCAAAAGTTAGAACCACACAGGGAACAATAGACTGGTTGCAAATTGGGAAAGGAGTACGTCAAGGCTGTACATTGTCACCCAGCTTATTTAATTTATATGCAGAGTATATCATGAGAAACGCCAGGCTGGATGAAGCACAAGCTGGAATCAAGTTTGCCGGAAGAAATATCAGTCATCTAAGATATGCAGATGACACCACCCTTATAGAAAAAGCGAAGAACTAAAGAGCCTCTTCATGAAAGGGAAAGAGGGGAGTGAAAAGTATGCTTAAAGCTCAACATGCAGAAAATTAAGATCATGGCATCCAGTCCCATCACTTCATGGCAAATAGGTGGGGAAATTTTGGAAACCGTCGCTGACTATTTCTTGGGCTCCAAGATTGCTGCATTTGACTAGGTGGAAAATAGAGTTGGTGGTGGACAGGGAGGCCTGGCGTGCTGTGATTCATGGGGTCGCGGAGAGTCGGACACGACTGAGCAACTGACTGAACTGAGCTGGACGGAACCCACTTCGAGTCCCAAAGCCGCCACTTTCTTACTCCCCAAGCCTAAGTTTCTAAGTCTGTGAAATGGGGATAACAGTAATTCTGCTTCCTTGGTGACTGAAAGGTTTGTTGTTAATGTACACAAAAGGCAAGATTCTGTGCCCGGAGTGCAGCAGGCACTCAGTAGCATTCGTCACTAGTTCCTTTCAGTTTTGCTTGAAAGTCTTTTAGATTCTTCTGTGTTGTCTGCTTTCTGCGGATAGACTATCAGTTCTTCAGGAGAGATTTACTGTCTCTTCTGTGGTTGCAGTTCTGACAACAGTGAACGTTTATTGAGCGTTTCCTCTATGCTAGGCTCTGTTAATAAGGCTTTTTGTCTAATAGTAATAGCTTCTTTTGCTCTTTGCAACATCTCTGTAATGCCAGAATTTGTTATAAATAATTTCTCTGTTGATTTCTTTTGGGTCTTCGTTGCTGCATGGACTTTTCCTCTAGTTGCAGAGATCAGGGGCCAACTCTTAGGGTTGTGATGCAAGGGCTTCTCATTGCAGGGGGGATTATGGTGGCCACAGCTCTGTTCTTGGAAAAGAAGGAGCTGGTACAATCCTAGGTCTGGACCTGTGTACACCATCCCAGAGAGCCTGAACCCCACCCCCACCTCCGCCCCACCCAGAGGCCTGGCAAGTGGAACGTTAATGTCAGAGAGTTTAATTGAGGGGACCTGGTTTTCCCCTTCCTGCCTCAGAAACAGATCCTAAGGAAATGCAGAAATGTTTAGGTGTGAAACCCACGAGAAGAAGGAGGGTCCTGAGAGAGGGGTTCAGGAAAGGAAAAGCTTAGAAAGCTTTGCGTACATCATCCCGGCGGCCTGGAAGGCTCTGCCCCTTGCCCAGCTCTTTGGACTCATCCTTTCCCAGCCTCAGCCTCACTCTGGAGGAAGCATTCCCTCTCAGCTCACACTTCCACCTTCCAGCTCCGTCAGGCCTGCCTGCACTTCCTTCCCCCAGCTCCCCATATTCCTCCTCCAAGGCGTTATCCCCTCTTGTCAAGAAAGAGTTACCTTTGTGACACGTGGCTTCATCACCGACCCTCCACACGGAGGGTAAGCTCCATTAGCTGAGCACCTACTGTGTGCTGGCCTCTCTTGCACAATCGCTGTGCACGCCCAGGGAGCAGAACACACAGGCCGTCTCACCCCTCACTCAGCTCACAGCCTGAGGACAAGCAGGCAGCACCTAAGCGTAACAAGCGTGTCAGTTGACCACCAGAGCTTTGGAGAAAGGTAAAGTGGAGAATGGAGAACAGAGGAGGCTCTAGGGCTGGGCAGGCTGGGAGTATCGGTGGTGATCAAGGCCTGCCTGGTTTCAAAGGTGATAGCAGAACAAAGGTGGGAGGAGAGGAAGTAAGCCGAGGGAGCATCAGAGGGAGGGAATTTCAGGAGAGGAAGCAAAGAGTTCAAAGGTCCAAAGGCTAGAGCTTCCTGTGAAGAGCCAGAGTGCCCTCAGGGATGCACAAAGTAAAGGGCAGGGAGGGTGGGGGTGGTGCGGTCATGGAGGTGCCTGGGGCCTTCGGCGGGACTTCAACTTTTAGTCCAAGCACTTCCTTTTAAAGCAGATTCCTGTAACTTTAAAAATGAATTGATATAGGGGGACTTTGTTACCTGGTTGTCCTTAACACTTGTGGCTCAGTGGCCACAATGCAGGGGCACAGGTTTGATCCCTCTTGGGGACCTAAGATCCCACATGCCTCATGGCATGGCACACGTTCAATTTAGAGGAGACAATATTAATAAGAGCTATAAGGGTGACCATGGGAAAAGCTGAGCACCAAAGAATTGGTGCTTTTGAACTGTGGGCCTGGAGAAGACTCTTGAGAGTCCCTTGGACAGTAAGGAGATTCAACTAGTCCCATCTAAAGGAAATTAGTCCTGGAAACTCATTGGAAGAACTGATGCTGAAGCCCCGATAACCAGGCCGCCTGATGGGAAGAAGTGACACATTAGAAAGACTCTGCTGCTGGGAAAGATTGATAGCAGGAGAAGGGGGACGACAGAGGATGAGATGGCTGGATAGCATCACTGACTCAATGGACATGCATTTGAGCAAGCTCCGGAAGTTGGTGATGGACAGGGAAGCCTGGCATGCTACAGTCCATGGAGTCACAAAGAGTCAGACACGACTGAGTCAGTGAACTGACTGATAGGGGTGATACACCATGATCGGACCAAAACAGTTTTGTGAGCCTCATGAATCATCACATGAATCCAGAATTGGCGTGCCAGGTCAAGAGCTGGTCTCTGCTGAGCCTACCTGAAGCCCTCTGTTGGGGTGGGAGGGGGAGTCTAGAGCCCCTTTTCCAAGTACAGATCTAAATGAGAAGAACCTCTGCCCCGAGCATGTGCCAGCGATCAAAATCAACTTTGCTTCCATCAAAGTTAGATGGAGAACCTGCTTAGGCCTCCGTTCCTGGGCACCCCATGACCCTCGTTCATGCCCTCTCGTTCTTAACTGGAGAATGACAGAGAAGTCCATAGAGCTGTCACTGCTATTCACTTGCCTTCCCACGTTAAAGGGGGTTTCTTAGGCTGGGGTAGCTTATGTTTTGAAATGATCATTTACTCTCCTGAAATGATATACTAATGGATAACAAAACCTCCTTAAAACAAAACTGTCCTGCCCCAGGAAATCATAAAAGCAGAAAGAAAACGAAAAAAGAAAAAACACTGTCCTGGAGATCAACATCTAGTAACACAGAGAGATAGGGAGTGAACTCCCTGGTGGTCCAGTAGTTAAGATTTCACCTTCAAATGCAGGGGGTGCAGCTTCTATCCACGGGGAGCTACGATCCCACAGGTCTTAAGACCACACCATAAAACAGAAGCGATATGATAACAAATGCAATACAGAGCTCAAAAGTGGAAGCAACCTCGATGTCCATCAGCAGACGAATGGATAAGAAAGCTGTGGTACATATGCACAGTGGAATATTACTCAGCCATCTGAGTCAGTTCTAATGAGGTGGATGAAACTGGAGCCAATTACACAGAGTGAAGTCAGAAAGAAAAACATCAATACACTATCCTCAGGCATATATATGGGATTTAGAAAGAGAGTAATGACCACCTTATCTGTGAGACAGCAGAAGAGTCACAGATGTATTGAACAGTCTTTTGGACTCAGTGGACGGGGCAAAGGTGGGATGATATGAGAGAATAGCGTTGAAACATGTATATTGCATATGTGAAACAGATCGCCATTCCAGGTTTGATGCATGAGAGAGAGTGCTTGGGGCTGGTGCACTGGGGTGACCCAGAGGGTTTGGATAGGGAGGGATGGGGGAGGGGAGAAGGGGGGTTCAGGACGGGGAACACATGTACACCCGTGGTGGATTCATGTCAATGTATGGCCAAACCACTACAATATTGTAAAGTAGTTACCTCCAATTAAAATAAATGCTTATTAAACAAATAAAACTATGTTGCAAAAATAAGAGTAAGACAATACAAATAACAAAAGTAAGAAAAAAATGGTCCACATTAAAAAAAAATTCTTTTAAGAAATAAGACAAAGTCATTTATACACAAGGGTTCGTCAGGTGGCGGTGGTGGTAAAGAATCCACCTGCTAATGCAGGAGACATAAGAGACACAGGTTCGATCCCCGGGTCAGGAAGCTCCCCTGAAGGAGGCCATGGCAACCTGCTCTGGTATTCTTGCATGGAGAATCCCACGGACAGAGGGGCCTGGGGTCTATAGGGTCACAAAGAGTTCGACACGACTGAGCACACACAAGTATTTATACTCACAATAGCACGTGCTCCAGTAGGTAAATGTTTGAGCACACAGCCTTGCACCCAAATGTGCCTACACTGAGATTCTGCCTGGCAAATGCAAGATGACACAAGTGTGCAACCTTGGCCATTCACAAAGCCGTGGAGGTATTGTGGCCATCATGTGATTGCCACAAACTGGCTCTGAATAAAACAAAATATAGACTTCTCCAGTTTACACAATAGTTGCAGCCCTGGAAAGCTTTTTATCAAATTTAAGTGACAAAGAGCAGGTAACGGTCTCCACTCAGGTTATTATGAATGGGTTTGTACTTACTTAACTATCTGGCAGAACATTTGAAAACCATTCAAGCCCAAGGTATGCGATGAAGCAGGCACCAGCCACCATGTGTCGTGCCGCCCATATCGTGACAACAGTCAAAAATCATACCACCAGAATTTGTCACAGTCACTCCTTCTTCAAGAACTAGGGTCGCCTAGTCTAGGGTCGCCCTCCCTTAGTGAACCAGGAGGAGGCAGAGTTGACAGAGATGCCTCTTCATAAACTAAAGTGAAGTGGGGTCGCTCATTTGTGACCGACTCTTTGTGGCCCCATGGACTATACAGGCTGTGGAATTCTCCAGGCCAGAATACTGGAGGGGGTGGCCTTTCCCTTCTCCACGGGATCTTCCCGACCCAGGGATCAAACCAAGGTCTCCCACATTTCAGGCAGATTTTTTACTAGCTGAGCCACCAGAGAAGCCCAAGAATCCTGGTGTGGGTAGCCTTTCCCTTCTCCTGGTGAACTTCCCAACCCAGGAATCTTCCCAACCCGGGAACTGGGGTCTCCTGCATTGCAGGTGGATTCTTTACCAAGTGAGTTATGAGGAAAGACGAATAATAGAGTTCTTTTTTCTTTTCGTTTTTGAGGTCTTAGTTCTCCAACCAGAGACTGAACCCACGCCCCCTGCAGGGGAGGCACAGAGTCTTAACCACTGGACCGTCAGGGAAGTCCTGGAGGTGCCTCTTTCAATTCTGTGTCCCAGGTGCCTCCCTCACCTCACCCTACAGCCACCTGGCTCTCTCAGAAACAGGTGACCAGGAGAGCGCATGTTGCCCTATATCCCTGCTCTGCCTTTGTTGGCTGTGTGGCCTTCAGCCAGCAGAAGCCCTCTCAGAGCTGCCTTTTTATCTGTCACACCTGCAGAGAACAGATGCCAAGGGGGCCCAGCCGAGGAACTGGGCAGAGTTAGCCCTCAGTAACCCAAAGCGGGTGTGGTTAATACTCCCTGTGCCTGTGGGGTGGGGGGGTAGGGGAGAGGGGCGAAAGCTAAATCCATCTTCAGAAACTCAGAGGATGCTCTCTCTCCAGGGGAGCAAGCGGAGAAGGAAGACAGGAGCAGAAGTCTGAATTTGCACAGAACAAAGGGGAAAGACTGAATGAGCAGACATTCTAATTAACAATAAAGCAAAGAAGAGGGGATTTCCCTGGTGCCTCAGTCGTAAGGAATCCACCTGCCGATGCAGGAGACACTGGTTCGACCCCTGACACAGACCACGGAGCAGCTGAGCCCATGAAACACCCCTACTGCGCCTGTGTTCTAGAACACAGGAGCCTTAACTACTGAGTCCACTTGACCTGAGTCCGTGCTGGACAGCAATAGGAGCCACTGCACGATAAGCCCGTATGCGAGACAGCAAAAGACACACAGATGTATAGGACAGTCTTTTGGAATTTGTGGGAACAGCGGAGGGTGGGATAACTTGAGAGAATAGCACTGAAACATGTATAGTATCATATGTGAAACTGAACTCCAGTCCAGGTTGGATGCATGAGACAAGGGGCTCGGGGCTGGTGCACTGGGATGACCCAGAGGGATGGGATGGGGAGGGAGGTGGGAGAAGGGTTCAGGAAGGGGGACAGAAGACACCCGTGGCGGTTTCATGCCAATGTATGGCTACACCACTACAATATTCTATAGTTAGCCTCCAATTAAAATGAATACTTTTTTTTAAACAAACAAAACTACCTTGGAAAAATAAGAGTAAGACAATAAAATAACAACAGTAAGAAAAATAGATGGTCCACATTAAAAGATTTTTTAAGAGATAAGACAAATCATTTGTATGCAACATCCCACAGGTGGCGGTAGTGGTAAAGAATCAACCTGCAGATGCAGGAGACATAAGAGACACAGGTTCCGTAGGATGGGGAGGGAGGTGGGAGGGGGTTCAGGATAGGGAACACATGTACACCCATGGTGGATTCATGTCAATGTATGGCAAAACCAATACAGTATTGTTAAGTAATTAGCCTTCAATTGAAATAAATATACTTATATTAAAAAAAAGAAGAAGCCACTGCAATGAGAAGCCTGAATACCACAACTAAAGAGTAGCCCCTGGCACCTTCAACAAGAGAAAAGCCCTCATGGCAATGAAGACAAACATAACCAAAGATAAATAGCTTTTATTTATCTTTTTAATAGGGCAGAGAATTGATAAAAGAAACAGGAGAAGTCTGACAAAAAGAAGACACAAAGTAAACTGATATCAAAAATAAAGCCAAATTTCAAATATCAAGCAAATGAATTTTAAGATGAAAATAATACTAAAATGTCAGAAGTAGAAAAAGTATTCATTTGACCTAATTTGCAAGTAGCTAATAAAATACCTTAAGAGAGGAGGACAAAACAAAAATCTGTGCACGTAAGGAGACTCACCTCAATGTCTTGTTTGGGCAAAGACCACAGGAGCAGTGTATCACTGAATCCAGGCTGAGGGAGGGGATGAGGTGGTCCCCAGCAGGGCCAGGTTCTGTGCGACAGAGTTTGTGTTGCCAGTGATGCCGACCAGAGGCTTCAACAGTCAAGAGCGGTCTCTGTCTCCCATTAGCTGCCCATAGAGCTACCAGAGCACCAGGGACCCAGGCCCCCTTTGTCTTGTTGCTCCGCCAATCCAAGTACTGCTCTAACTACACAGGCCAAGCTGGCTTCTCAGCCCCTCAAGACTGCAATCCCCCTGCATCAGGAAAGTAAAGGGGGAGGGAAGAGGGATCGACTCCTATTCCCTTTAAGAGCACAGCTGACACATGTCGACATCACTGCCGCTCAGATCCCTTCAGCCACGTCACCGAATCAGAAAAATCACACCTTGCCACCAAGGGAGCTGGAAGGTGTACCCTTTATTTTCAGCCGCTCCTGCCTAGCAAGGAGAGAAACAAATACGGGAGATGTTCTGAGAGAGAATGGGAGAACGAATGCAGGGAGACAGTCAGCTGTCTGCATCACAGCTGGCAGCTGGTGGGGCTGTAACTGGCACCCTACCTAATCCGAGGACTTACGCACTACTCTTTATTACTGATCGTCATCGTTTTATTTAATCCTCCAACCACTGCCCCCCCCCCGCAACAAATGGGTACCATACCCCTTCAGTTTAGAGAGAGACTCAGAGAGGTTATTTAATTTACTTAAAGACACACAGGGGCTTCCCTGGTGGCTCAGAGGTTAAAGCGTCTGCCTCCAATGCGGGAGACCCGGTTTCGATCCCCGGGTCGGGAAGATCCCCTGGAGAAGGAAATGGTAACCCACTCCAGTATTCTTGCCTGGAGAACCCCATGGACGGAGAAGCTTGGTAGGGTACAGTCCACGGGGTCGCAAAGAGTCGGACACGACTGAGCAACGGAACGGAACGGAAAGACACACAGCTGGTACATGTAAACTGCTATGTGTTTTGCTGCAAACACCTGGTAGGAAGGAGGTGGACTTAGCAGTTTCAAACACTGTCGCTCCACATGCCTGAGCCGGTAAAAAGAGAGTGGAGTCCACCAAAGAAAACTAGCATACACTGCCCCGCTACGACAAGCTCCCCTGAAAATTCCCACCAGTGTCTGAAGCAGCAGCCTCAGCCCGTTCATGAGAAACTCTGTGCTCTAGCTGCTCTCCTGGCCTGATGGATGGGCCTCGTTAGCCCCGGCCATGGACACCTGAACACTGTGAAATATGGAGACAGGCCGGGGGGCTTTGGCTGTTCGCACTGACCGGGTTCTCAACATCTCCATTTGAGCAGGTCATTTGTCTCCGCCTCTCCACCAGTGATAAATCCACCTGGGCTCTGCAGCCACCAGTCCTGGGAGGGACGCTGCTGAAACTGTCTCTTGCCCTGTGCTCATTTCCTCCCAGAAACATTAATTACAGTGTTTAAACAGGGACTGGTTTGACCATGTTGCCACCAACATCCATCGGTGCACAGAATGAAAGGCTCAGCCAGGCTGAGGGGAGGAGAGTGGGGAGCTGAAAGGCATGAAAGAGATGGCATCTGTTGCCCATGATGGATCATTTTCTGCTTCATTTGGGCAAAAGAGGAAAGGAACTGTCCATCGAGGACTTTGAGAAAGTCACCACCCCTCTTTTTCTCCCTCCCTTCCTTTTTTCATTCATTCCACAAATATTAAGTGCCCACTGAGGACCGAGAGGCACACTAGGCAGCGGAGAACATGACTTCCCAAGCTCAAACCCTCCTCAGGGCGTCTGCACTTGCTGTGTCTTCAGCCTTGACTACCTCCCCCGACATTTGCATGGCCCCTGCCTTCCCATTCTCTGGGGCTTCCTGAAGTGTCACCCCTCGAGTGAGGCCTGCCCTGACCCAGCTATCAAAAGTGTAGGGGCCCCAGCGGCAGGAAAGGGTTTCTGTGCTCCTGCAACCAAAAGGACACTTGTATAGTTTCTCGGCTCTAGGATTAGAACCTCTCAGGGCAGCAGATATACCACAGAACTGGGGGCGTTCATATATGTTCATCAAGCACCCTCTGTTCACTCAGTTAATACTTGAGGCCAGTGAAAAGGCTCAGTGTCTTTTAGCTGTAATGAAGACGTCAACACCTGCTCACCTAACAAGATTAGAAGTAGAGGTACCTTAGATTGTTTGAGTTCGTCCTAAAATTCACCAAGTATCACTTTGCATCACTTTGCTCTTAACTTTCTGCACGTCCTGGGCCTTTTCGTTCCTGCTATATTGCCTCATGATTTCATAACAGCTGCCACAGCGCCATACCTCACATACTAACATGCCACCATTCAAATGAAAAGGGAACAGGTCTCAGGAACTTCTCTCTAATCACGGAGGAAAATCTCTCCCAGACTCCCCCAGCCAACTTAGTCAGAAATAGGATCCCTGAAGTGCCTGAAGCAGGCTGAGGGCATATGACTTTGGACAAATGTTTATTTATAGATTTACCCCAACAAAGAATCTTTGCTTGGAAAATTACAGAAATAAAGAACCGTGAGCGTTTTTTTTTGTTGCCCTCTTACCCGTCCGTTCCCTCATTCTTTGGACAAGGATTCTTTCTAGCCTCGTGTCACAGGGAAGGTAACATCACATGCATTTATTTCTACTTTCAGAGAGAAAGGAGGTGAGTGAACTATTGTGGTTTTCAATCATTTCCCCTCATTGTCCCTTTGCCAGGCTGGCAAATGCCAGTAAGGTATGATTTGCGAATCCTGCTCTGAGTTCCAAGCGTTCCCGCCTCTGCAAGTTCCCTGGCAGGTTTGCAAACTGAGAGCTAATTTGGTGGCTTAGGAGAGCAAACGTGGGTCACTAGCTCAGTGTCAAGAGGTCTGCAAAGAGAAAAGAACATAAGTTAGAATGAAGACGAAGGAACTAAACAGCACAAATCATAGTCCATTTCCAGTCTATTTGGTGTTTTCCTTCTACAGGGACATAACCCTTGGGTGAAAAGGCAAGCGGCTGCAAAGTGAGAAGTATCCAGTTAGGAAGAGCAGGGGCACCTGGCTCTGGAGGGTTTGGGTCCCAGGGCAGTGCTGGACCCGTGATGAGGGCAGGAGATTGACCAGGAATGATTCTGAGAGGTGCAGGTTGCGAAGCACAAGCTCCAAGTCAGCTGAGCCCAAGGCCCCCGCCTCTGGGTGTGGTTCCTGGAAGGAAAACTCAGGGAGTGGAGTGATGCCAAAATGACTGGAGCTGTGCACCTCTCCAAGGCAATGAGAGCATACAGAACACAAAGTGCAGAGCACTCTGCTGTCTGTGGCAAGCACTTCCAGACCTGCGTGCCTCTTTGCAGGTCGGTCCCACACACAAGAGAACCCCAAGACTTTGGAAGCTTCCAGGATAACACGTAAAGGTGGAAGAGGGCCTTGACGTGATCAGCAAGGGGGTGAGAGGAATCAACTGGCACCGAAAAACAACAGCAGCAACAAGGGAGTGATTTCATGGACAATGGAACTTTGAATTAATTATTTATTTTAAAATTAAAAGAAATTGGAAGGAAACTTATGACCACCCTTGATAACATATTAAAAAGCAGAGACATCGCTTTGCCAACCAAGGTCCGTCTAGTCAAGGCTACGGTTTTTCCCGTGGTCATGTATTTATGTGAGAGTTGGACTGTGAAGAAAGCTGATCGCTGAAGAATTGATGCTTTTCAACTGTGGTGCTGGAGAAGACTCTTGAGAGTCCCTTGGACTGCAAGGAGATCCAACCGGTCCATTCTAAAGGAGATCAATCCTGGGTGTTCGTTGGAAAGACTAAAGCTGAAACTGCAATACTTTGGCCACCTCATGCGACGAGTTGACTCACTGGAAAAGACTCTGATGCTGGGAAGGATTGGGGGCGGGAGGAGAAGGGGACGACCGAGAATGAGAAGGCTGGATGGCATCACCGACTCTGTGGACGTGAGTTTGAGTGAACCCCGGGAGTTGGTGATGGGCAGGGAGGCCTGGCGTGCTGTGATTCATGGGGTCGCGGAGAGTCGGACACGACTGAGCGACTGAACTGAGCTGAACTGAGTGACGGAACTGAACTGAACTGAAAAGGTTATACCTTGTATAACCATACATAAGCACACTCGTCCATGATTAAAACACCGTTGTTCAACTAGACACTTGAGTCACCTCCGTCTTCTTTTCTTTGCCGTCTTCTCATCAGATCCTGTCCCCAGGTTCTGGTTTGTCAAGAAGAACAGAACACAGAGGTGCGTGGATTTATCTCTGGACTTTATATTTTGTTGCATTGATCTATATTTCTGTCTTTGTGCTAGTACTATACTGTCTTGATGACTGTAGCTTTGTAGTAGAGCCTGACGTCAGGCAGGTTGTGTCCTCCTGTTCCATTCTTCTTTCTCAAGATTTCTTTGGCTATTCGAGGTTTTTCGTATTTCCATACAAATTGTGAAATTATTTGTTCCAGTTCTTGGAAAAATACTGTCGGTAGTTTGATAGGTATTGCATGGAATCTATAGATGGCTTTGAGAAGTATACTCATTTTCACTATATTGATTCTTCCAACCCATGAACAAGGTATATTTCTCCATCTATTTGTGTCCTCTGATTTCTATCATCAGTGTTTTATAGTTTTCTATATATAGGTCTTCTGTTTATTTAGGTAGATATATTCTTAACTATTTTATTATTTTCGTTGCAATGGTGAATGGAATTTCCCCCTTAATTTCTCTTTCTGTTTTCTCATTGTTAGTATATAGGATTGCAAAGGATTTCTCTGTGTTAATTTTGTATCTTGCAACTTTACTATATTCTTTGATTAGCTCTACTAATTTTCTGTGAAGTCTTTAGGGTTTTCTATGTAGAGGATCATGTCATCTGCAAACAACGAGAGTTTTCCTTCTTCTTTTCAAATCTGGATTCCTTTTATGTCTTGTTCTGCTCTGATTGCTGTGGCCAAAACTTCCAAAACTATGTTGAATAGTAGTGGTAAGAGTGGGCACCCTTGTCTTGTTCCTGACTTTAGTGGAAACGCGTTCAAGTGTTCACCATTGAGGATGATGTTTGCTGTGGGTTTGTCATATATAGCTTTTATTATGTTGAGGTATATTCCTTCTATTACTACTTTCTGGAGAGCTATTTTTTATATCATAAATGGATGTTGACTTTTGTCAAAGACTTTTTCTGCATCTATTGAGATAATCATATGGTTTTTACCTTTCAGTTCATTAATGTGGTGTATTACATTGATTGATTTATGTATATTAAAGAATCCTTGTATTCCTGGGATAAAGCCCACTTGGCCGTGATATATGATCTTTTCAATATGTTGTTGGATTCTGTTTGCTAGAATTTTTTGTAATGATTTTTGCATCTATGTTCATCAGTGATATTGGCCTGTAGTTTTGTGTGTGTGTGTGTTGGGGGCGGGGGCATCTTTGCCTTTTTTTGGTATTAGGGTGATGGTGGCCTCATAGAATGAGTTTGGAAGCTTATCTTCCTCTGCACTTTTCTGGAAGAGTTTGAGTAATATACGTGTTAGCTAGTTTCTAAATTTTTGGCAGAATTCAGCTGTGTAGCCATCTGGTCCTAGGCTTTTGTTTGCTGGATTTCTGATTATGGATTCAATTTCCGTGCTTTTGATGGGTAGGTTAAATTATATATTTCTCCCGGTTCAGTTCTGGAAAGCTATACTTTTCTAAGAACTTGTCCCTTTCTTCCAAACTGTCATTTTTATTGGCATATAGTTGCTGATAGTAGTCTCTTATGATTCTTTGTATTTCTGTGTTGTCTGCTGTGATTTCTCCATTTTCATTTCTAATTTTGTTTATTTGATTCTCCACCCCCCAACTTTTTTTTTTTTTTTTTTTTGGATGAGTCTGGCTAATGGTTTGTCTATTTTATTTACCTTCTAAAAGACCAGCTTTTAGCTTTGTTGATTTTTGCTGTGGTCTCCTTTGTTTCTTTTGCATTTATTTCTGCCTAAGTTTTATGATATTCTGCTTTCTACTAACCCTGGGGTTCTTCATTTCTTTCTTTCCTAGTTGCTATGGGTGTAGAGTTAGTTTATTTATTTGATTTTCCTCTTGTTTCTTGACGTAAGTTTGCATTGCAATGACCCTTCCCATTAGCACTGCATTTACTATGTCCCATAGGTTTTGGATTGTTGTGTTTTCATTTTCATTCATCTATATGCATATTTCGATTTCTTCTGTGATTTACTGTTTATTCAGAAGAGTGTTGTTTAGCCTCCATATGTTGGCATTTTTAACTGATAATTTTCACCCTGTAGCTGACATCTAATTTTGCTACATTTTGATCAGAAAAGATGCTTGAAATGATTTTGATATTTTAAAAACTTTCCAAGGTTAAATTTATGGCCCAGGATGTCATCTATCCTGAAGAAGTTTCTGTGTGCCCTTGAGAAAAAGATGAAATTTGTTTGGGGGTGAAATGTCCTATAGATATCAACTAGGTCTAATTGTTCCATTGTATCAGTTAAAGTTTGTGTTTCCTTGCTAATTTTCTGTTTGTTTAGTTGATCTATCCATAGGTGTGAGTTGGGTATAAAGTTTCCCACTCTTACTGTGTTACTGTTAGCTCCCCCATTCATACGTGTTAGCATTTGCCTTACATATTGTGGTGTTCCTATGTTGGGTGTATATATATTTATAATTTTTATATCTTCTTCTTGGATTGATCCTTTGATCATTATGTATTGTCCTTCTTTGTTTCTTTTCACAGCCTCTATTTCAAAGTCTACTTTATCTGATGAGTATTGCCACTCCTGCTTTCTTTTGGTTTCCATTTGCATGAAATATTTTCCCAGCCCTTCACTTTCAGTCTGCATTTGTCCCTTGTCTTGAAGTGGGCCTCTTGGAGGCAGCGTATATAGGTGTCTTGGTTTTGTATCCATTCAGCCAGTCTTTGTCACTCAACCCATTTACATTTAAGGTAATTATTGGTAAGTATGATCACAATGCCATTTACTTTGTTGTTTTGAGTTCAAATTTATACACATTTCTTTTTGTGTGTTTCCTGTCTAGAGACGATTCTTTAGCATTTGTTGAAGAGCTGGTTTTGTGGTGCTGCATTCTCTCAGCTTCTGCTTGTCTGTAAAGCTTTTGATTTCTCCTTCATATTTGAGTGAGGTCCCTGCTGGGTATGATAATCTGGACCGGAGGTTTCTCTCTTTCATCACTTTAAGTATGTCCTGCCATTCCCTTCTTGCATGAAGAGTTTCTATTGAAAGATCCACTGTTATCCTTATGGGGATCTCCTTGTGAGTTATTTGATGTTTTTCCCTTGTTGCTTTTAATATTTTTTCTTTGTGTCTGATCTTTATTAATTTGATTAGTATTTGTCTTGTGGTGTTTGGGTTTGCTTTTATCCTATTTGCGATTCTCTGGGTTTCTTGGATTTGTGTGGCTATTTCCTTCCCAATTTTATGGAAATTTTCTACTATTATCTCCTGAAGTATTTTCCGTGGGCCTTTCTCTTTGTCTTATTCTTCTGGGACTCCTATGATTCGAATGTTGGGGTATTTCACATTGTCCCAGAAGTCTCTGAGGTTGTCCTCATTTCTTTTCATTATTTTTTTCTTTTCCTACTCTACTTCATTTATTTCCACCATTCTATCTTCCACTTCACTTTTCCTATCTTCTGCCTCAGTTATTTTACTGCTGTTTCCCTCCAGAGTACGTTTGATATCAGTTATTGCATTATTCATTATATATTGACTCTTTTTATTTCTTCTAGGTCCTCGTTAAACATTTCTTGCATCTTCTCAATCCTTGCCTCCAGACTATTTATCTGTAACTCCATTTTGTTTTCAAGAGTTTGGATCATTTTCACTATCATTATTCGGAATTGTTTTTCAGGTAGACTCCCTATCTCATCCTCTTTTCTTCGGTTTGGTGGGCATTTATCATGTTCCTGTATCTGCTGAGTATTCCTCTGCCTTTTCATCTTGTTTAGATTGTTGTTTGGGGTGCCCTTTCTGTATGCTGGAAATTTTTGGTTCCTCTTTATTGTAGAGGTTCTTCTCTGTGCGTGAGATTTGACAAGTGTCTTTTCAAGGTTTCCTGGCTAGGGAAGCTTGCATCAGTGTTCTGGTGGGTGGAGCTGGATGTCTCCTCTCTGGAGTGCAAGGAAGAATCCAGCAGTGAGTTTTGAGCTGGGTTTGGTATGACTTTGGGCAGCCTGTATATTAACGCTCAGGGCTATGTTCCTGCATTTTTGGAGAATTGGCTTGGTATGTCTTGCTTTGGAACAGGTTGGCTCTTGGGTGGAGCTTGGTGTCAGTGTAGGTATGGAGGCCTTTGGATGAGCCTTTATTGATTAATGTCCCCTGGAGTCAGGAGTTTTCTGGTGTTCTCAGGTTTTGTACTTAAGCCTTCTGCCTCTGGCTTTCAGTCTTATTCTTACAGTAACCTCAAGACTTTTCTATCCGTACAGCACTGTTGATAATGATAACGCTAGGTTAATGGAGAAAAGATTCTCCACAGTGAGGGACACCCAGAGAGGTTCGCAGAGTTACCACGGAGAAGAGAAGAGGAAGGAGAGAGATAGAGGTGACCTGGAGAAGACGGGGAATCAAAGGGGAGCTAGCAATCTAGGCAGTAATACAATCTCTATGTGCTCTCCATGGCCTGGAACACCCAAAGAGGCTCATAGAGAGGTGTACATAGAAAAGAGGAGGAAGGAGATAGAGGTGACCAGGAGGAGAGTAGGGGGAGTCAAAAGGAGAGAGACAGATCTAGCCAGTAATCAGTTCCCTAAGTTTTTTCCACAGCCTGGGATACCCAAAGAGATTTACAGAGTTGGCTAGATATGAGAAGCAGGAGGAAGGAGAGAGAGATGACCTGTGGGTGTAAAAGAAGAGTCAAAAGTGGGAGAGGGCAATCGAGCCAGTAATAACACTTCTAAATAAAAATGGGTTGTGAAGATTGGATTTTTAAAGGTACAAAATTGATAGCAAATACCAAAAAGCAAAGATTAAAAACCTAGGGTAGTGGTTAGACTCTCAAAAATACAATGTTATAAAATCAAATAAAATCACAAAAATTATTTAAAAATGTATATGAAATTTGGCTTAAAAATAAGGTATTTTGTTTTTGGCAAGGCAATAGTAGTTTATAAAAATTAAAACAAAAGAAGTATGAAAGAACTTAAAATTTTAAAAATTTAAAAATGATAATAGTAAAATACATCTAGGAATTTCTCTGCTCTGGGACTGTTTCAGGCAATGTGGGGTCAGGGCAGTCTCAGATATTTCCTTGTTCCAACTTAGACTTCTCAAGGTCTATAGGCCCCTTCCAATGTAGTTGGTGCTAACTACACGGTTTTAATCTGTTGCACCTGTCACTTCCAAAGGGGATCCCTCTATTTTGGCTTCTTCTGTTTGCAAGTCTCTTCAGGGTCTAATTTCCTCCCTGACATAAGGCCCACTTGGTCAGTTGTGCTGTGGGGAAGGAGGAACACTGCAAACAAATATCACTGTCATGTATGGGGAGTTCTCACGGTGTCTCGGTCACATTGGGTTTGTCCCTGTTCACTGCTTGTGTGCTTTCCTGGTCTACACTGCCTGGGCTCCAGGTCACTCTGCAGGGGAACTTCTAAAGTGGGCCCTGGGTTGCATGCACTTCCCAGATCTAAGCCACCCAGATTAGGTTTTCAGGTACTCCACAAGGCACAGACTAGGTTGGGCCTGCATTTGTTGCCCTTTCCAGGTCCGAGCAGCTCAGGCGACCAGGTGCTTGGTGTGCGCACTCTCCCCAGGTGTGCGGCCCATCTTATCACCTCTCTGGTCCCAGCCGCTCGGTTTCCTTAGTGTGCAGTGGGAGCACTGTCTCAGATGTGTTGTGTATCTCCTCTGGGGATCTGATCTCTGGCTGCGACCGTCCTGGTGGATGTCTACTGTCAGGATCCCAGGAAGATTTTTTTAACAACTGGGAGCTTGCTCGTTGTTTGGCAGAGGATGCCCGTTTCTGGCTCTGGCTGTCGCTCACCTCCTCCATGCCTCTGGTCGGGGATGGGCCGGTCCACAGCCGACTAGCTCTCCTCTGGTATTTGCTCAGTCTTTTGTTTTGTGAGAAGGCAGGCAGTGCCTTATGTTAGGGATTTTCATGGGAAAGTTATCTCTCTTTTTTCTCTCTCTCTCTGGCTATCCTACAGTTTGAATTGCTATCTCACATTAACTTCCCTTCAGGCCTGGTCCTTACCGTAAGCAATGCAGCCCGCGCCTGCCAGTTCGGCCCCCACTTGCTGGTGGCAGATGCGAGTGTTGGCTAATTCTCTGCTGGGAATTGTGGTTAGGCATGTAGTCTATGGGTTTGATTTATCTACTTTTCCTCATGGTTATGTTGCCCTCTGAGATTCCAAAACGCCCACACAGGCCCACTGGTTAGAGGGTTTCCTGGTGTTGGGAACTTCTCCTCTTTCACAACTCCGTCCCTCAGATGGGTCTCTGTGCCTAACTCTTTTGTCTCTCTTTTGTATCTTTTATATTTTGTCCTACCTCCTTTTAAAGACAATGGACTGCCTTTCTGGGTACGTGGTCTCCTCTGCCAGCATTCAGAAGTTGTTTTGTGAAATTTGCTCAGAGTTCAAATGATCTTTCGATGACTTTCTATGGGAGAAGGTGATCTTCCCATTCTATTCCTCCACCAGCTTAGGACATCCCCAAGTTACTTTTTTTTAGCAATGCTTTGGTGTCCTCATCAAAAATAAATAAATAAATGATATTAAGGACAAGCAATGTATGTGAGCACTCCCCATACATGCCAGTGATATTTGTTTGCAGTGTTCCTCCTTCCCCACAGCACAACTGACCAAGTGAGCCTTGTGTCAGGGCGGAAATTAGACCCTGAAGAGACTTGCAAACAGAGGAAGCCAAAATAAACAACTTAAAAAGTGATACTAAGTACATCACTTCAAACATACTTGAATATATTACCCTTTTGGGAACTGCTTTTTGGGCTTCCCTGGTGGCTCAGAGGTTAAAGCGTCTGCCCCCAGTGAGGGAGACCTGGGTTCGATACCTGGGTTGGGAAGATCCCCTGTAGAAGGAAATGGTAACCCACTCCAGTATTAATGCCTGGAGAATCCCATGGATGGAGGAGCCTGTTAGGCTACAGTCCATGGGGTCGCAAAGAGTCGGACACGACTGAGCGACTTCACTTCACTTTTATACCCTCTTGTGGGACATGGCTAGCATTTTGGATCCACTTGTTAAGTGTTTCCTGACATAGTTTAATCTGGGACTTTTAAGAGTCTGGTTTGTTTACTCTGTCTTCTCTGAGGCTTGAGGTCACCAGGATGAATGGAGGTGGTACTTAATTCCTAAGCATTTGGCCAGGTGCTGGGATAACATGACTAAATAAGGGCCCACTGTCACTCTGAAGTGATCAAGTTAGACCAAATTAGGTACTATCTCCTTTAACACAGCTTTCAAATTTCTGTATCTCTCTGTGCAATTAGAGGATGCTTCAATCCATCCTGTGAATGTGTCAACAAAGATTAGAAAAACAAACACAAAAATTGTTTGCCAAAAGTTTCAACTTCCATTTCACGTATGAAGCTTTCGTTAACAAAAGAAACCACTCGTTATACAGTATAAACAATTTCAACATTTAATGAAGAATTATCCAACTTACTTTCAGCATACAATCATGAAACTAAAAGAAAAATACAAACATTAAGGAAAATAACGATACATACATCACCTAACTGGGTTGACCAGCATCCAGATTCAAACAGCTCTGTCATGTTTCATGTAACAGCAAGCTGGAGTCCCAGCTGGGAGAAGTTCCAAGGCAACATTTCCACTTTGTGAGTGAGACCTCAAAACTGCAATAACAGGGGTTCCTGCTTATAAACCCAGGCATGAATAGATACCATCATCAGTTTCCAAGCAAATTGTGGCTCTCGTTTTATGTTAATCTTTTTATAAAATGATGTTTATTCTGTCATGCAAGACATTGCTAGGCCATGCGTGTGGTTGGCCCGACCCCATCCAGGGGCTCATAAATTGCGATAGCCACATCCTGTCTTACCTATTGTGCTTCTTAGCTTGAAGTCACAACAGGAGCTCATAAAAGGATCATAGTCAGGGACAGCGTCCAGATAGGTCAGAAACAAGATCAGAGGCCTGTTCTATTTTTCTTGTCTCTGAAGACTGAACAAGATTTGTTGTTGTCATTCAATCACTAAGTCTTGTCTTACTTTTTGTGACCTCATAGATCTCAATGTGCAAGGCTTACTTGTCCCTCACTCTCTCAGAAAGTGAAAGTGTTACTACTTGTTCAGTTGTTGTCCCACTGTTTGTCACCCTATAAACTGTGGCCTGCCAGGGTCTTCTGTCCATAGAATTCTCCAGATAAGAATACTGAAATGGGTAGCTATTCCCTTCTTCTGGTGATCATCCTGACACAGGGATTGAACTCAGGTCTCCTGCATTGCAGGAAGATTCTTTACAATCTGAGCCACAAGGAAAGCCCTGAGTTTGCTCAAATTCATGTCTATTGAATCAGTTATGCTATTCAACCACCTCATCTTCTGTTGCCCCCTTCTCCTCCTGCTCTCAATCTTTTCCAGAATCAGTGACTTTTTCAACGAGTCAACTCTTCATATCAAGTAACCAAAATATTGGATCTTCAGCTTTAACATTAGACCTTCAATGGATATTCAGAGTTGACTTCCTTTAGGACTGACTGGTTTGATCACTTTGCAGCTCAAGAGATTCTCAAGAATCTCTTCCAGCACCAAAACTTGAAAGCATCAAATCTTCTGTGTTCAAACTGTTATGGATCCAACTCTCACATTTGGACATGATATGTTAATAAACCATAGACTTGATTATACAAACCCTTTCTGCTTTTTAGTACGGTGTCTAGGTTTGTCACAGTCTTCCTTCCAAGAAGCAAGAGCTTTTGAATTTCATGGCCACAGTTACTGTCCCCAGTTATTTTGGAGCCCCTAAAAGAAAATACGTCACTGTTTCCACTCCCCTCTACCCAACTTTGCATGAAGTGAAGGGACTGGACACTATGATCTTAGTGTTTTTGAATGTTTAAATTTAAGCTATATATTATGCCTCCTCAAGCAATCACTTTGTCTTCTTGCATGTCTTTTTCTTTGGGATGATTTTGGTCCCTGCCTCCAATAAAACGTTATGAACTTCCATCCATAGTTCTTCTGGCCTTCTGTCTTTTAGGTCTAATGCCTGAATCTATTTGTCACTTCCTTTTTTTTTTTTTTTTTCATTCCTTATGACCATAAAGAATTTGATTTATGTCTCACCTGCATGCACCAATGATTTTCCCCTATTTTCTTCAATTTAACCCTGAATCTTGTAATGACGAGCTCATGATCTGAGCTACAATCAGCTAAAGGTCTTATTTTTGCTGACTGCATAGAATTTCTCCACCCTCAGCTATAAATAATAAAATCAGATTGATTTTTATATTAACCCCCTGGTGATGTCCATGTGTACAGTCATCTCTTGTGTTGAGGAAAGAGAGTTTTTGCTCAGACCAGAGTGTTCTCTTGACAAAAATCTGTTGCCTTCGCACTGAAACATTTTGTACTCCATGGCCAAATATGCCTGTTACTCCAGTTACCTCTTGACTTCCCATTTTTGCATTTAAATCCCCTGTAATTAAAAGGACGTCTCTTTTTCTGGTGTTAGTTCTAGATCATGTTGTAGATCACTACAGAACCGTTCAGCTTCTTCAGCATCAGTGGTTGGGGCATAGATTTGGATTACTGTGATGTTGAATGGTTTGCCTTGGTAACAAACTGAGATCATTCTGTTGTTTTTGAATTTGCACCCAAGGACTGTGAAGAAAGCTGATCGCCGAAGAATTGATGCTTTTGAGCTGTGGTGTTGGAGAAGACTCTTGAGAGTCCCTTGTACTGCCAGGAGATCCAACCAGTCCATTCTAACGGAGATCGATCCTGGGTGTTCATTGGAAGGACTGATGCTAAAGCTGAAACTGCAATACTTTGGCCACCTCATGCGACGAGTTGACTCACTGGAAAAGACTCTGATGCTGGGAAAGGTTGGGGACGGGAAGAGAAGGGGACGACCGAGAATGAGATGGCTTAATGGCATCACTGACTCTGTGGACATGAGTTTGAGTGAACTCCGGGAGTTGGTCATGGACAGGGAGTCCTGGCGTGCTGTGGTTCATGGGGTCACGGAGAGTCGGACACGACTGAGCGACTGAACTGAACTGAACTGCATTTTAGAGACTTCTGCTAACTGTGAGTGTTACTCAAGTTTTTTCTGAGGGATTTTTGTGGCAGTAGTACATATAATGGTTATCTGAATTAAATCCACCCATTACGTTCCATTTTACTTCACTGATTCCTATGATGTCGATAATTACTCTATCTCCTGGTCATGTCCAGTTTGCCTCCAGTCTGGGCCTAACATTCCAGGCCCCTGTGTCATACTGCTATTTAGAGCATAAAATTTTACTTTCACCACTAGATACATCCACAGCTGAGCACCATTCCCAATTTGACCTAGCTGCTTCATTCTTTCACATTCTATTGTTAATTGTCCTGTGGTCTTCCCCAGTAGCATATTGGGAAAATTCTGACCGCAGGGCTCATTTTCTGGTGTCATATCTTTTTGCCTTTCCATACTGTTCTTGAGGTTATTATGGCAAGAATACTGTAATCATTTACATTTCCTCTTCCAGTGGAAGAAAGTCATTGCTCCTTATTTCATTGAGCTTTGCAAGCCCCTTTGCCAGAACAAGGCTGTGTTCAATAAAAAGGAACTACTTCCACTTAATTTCCCTAAAAGAAATCCGTTGCTTTTCAGTGTATCTCTAAAATTCATTTGCCTGTTTTCTCCAAAGAAGGACCCCAAATTTGGATAGGTTTGACTAGGGGAAATGACAACAGTCTGGTTTTTAGATTGTTTCTTAGACAATTATCACAATTCTGTGTTATCTGCTGAATAATGTTAGCTAACAAATGGTAGAGAATGAGCTTAAGCAAGGTTTCCAGATCATCTCTTCCAAAATGGATACTTCTGTGTAAGGAGTTAATAATTTCCCAGACTTGAGAGTCATGGTATACTATTTGAAGCTGCTCAGCCTGTAACCATCCACATGACCCAATCTCCCAGCTGCACTCAGCATACTGGAAACATACCTTTAGAGTATAATTTGGAGTCAAGGAATCCATGAGGGAAAAGGGGGCAGATAGCAGCAGCAGGAAAAGCTGCCCTAGTGGCTAGTTTTCCCTCCTCATCAGATTTCCTATTATCCTGGGCCTTCTTTACTTCTTTTGGTGACCCTTACAATGGATGACAGATACTTTAACAGGATCCTTGATCACCTCCAGGAACCTAAGAATGAATTTTATGAGTTTAACAATAGAGCTTTGGGCGCTGGTCATCTTTTCCTTCCAGACTGCTGCATGAATATGCAGAAAGAGGAAAATATATTCACAGACTGAATAGATACAAACCACCTTTCCCTCACCTAATTCCAGAGCTCTTATCGGTGAAAACTTAAACCTTTTGGGCTGAGTCCCTAGGAGAAAAGACCCCCGACTTTGCTGTTTTTTTATGGATGCACTATAACATGTCTCAATTTCCTCTCTTCCTTCCCAACAAACCGCTGCTATCTATGTAACCATGCTTCCTCTGGGTCAAAGAGGGGTGCATTAGATACAGCAAGAGTGCAACTCATCAATGACTTTCATGCACTGGTGGCCTAAGGGGAAAATATCTAAAGGGAAAAAAAAAATGTCTGACAGATTGTTTATTTTATTTCTGGAGTGTCAAGAAGAAGGGCATGATATTGGGTGATACTTCCACCTGCCATCCATCTATTCCCTTTAGTCTCCGAGACTGCTTGCACCTGGTGATATGTGTACATCATTGTGGGCTGGCCCAGAGTCAGCTTGGAGGTCTTGTTAACCACAAGAATTGTAGCTGTTACTGCCCAGAGGCAAACGAGACACCCTTTGGTAAACTTGTCTATTTGTTTTGAGAGGTAAGCCTTAGGTTGTTATGATATTTGTCCCAACATCCCAAGAGAGATTCCTATCCTTTCAGAGACATATAGCCTGAAAGACTTCCAAGTTCAGGAGACATAAAGTTTAAGTCATAATATAGCCTCTTTCAGGGTGTTAAGGGTAAACTTGTAGATCTCATATCAGCCGAGTGGTCTTTCCCCATTCCTTCTTAATTTTTCATATGGGGGATTGGGCCAGATTCCATGACCAGGAACCAAGTTCCAGAAAAATCCAGTCAACCTTAAAAATCCTCTAAGCAGTTTCCTCATTTGGGGATGAGTTCAGTTCAGTCGCTCAGTCGTGTCCGATTCTCCGCGACCCCATGAATCACAGCACGCCAGGGCTCCCTGTCCATCACCAACTCCCGGAGTTCACTCAAACTCATGTCCATCGAGTCGGTGATGTCATCCAGCCATCTCATTCTCTGTCGTCCCTGTCTCCTCCCACCCCCAATCTCTCCTAGCATCAGACTCTTTTCCAATGAGTCAACTCGTCGCATGAGGTGGCCGTAATATTGGAGTTTCAGCTTTAGCATCAGTCCTTCCAATGAACACCCAGGACTGATCTCCCTTAGAATGGACTGGTTGGATCTCCTTGCGGTACAAGGGACTCTCAAGAGTCTTCTCCAGCACCACACTTCAAAAGCATCAATTCTTCGGTGATCAGCTTTCTTCACAGACCAACTCTCACATCCATACATGAACACTGGAAAAACCATAGCCTTGACTAGACGAACCTTGGTTGGCAAAGTAATATCTCTGCTTTTAAATATGCTATCTAGGTTGGTCATAACTTTCCTTCCAAGGAGTAAGCGTCTGTTAATTTCCTGGCTGCAATCAGCATCCGCAGTGATTTGGGAGCCCCCCAAAATAAAGACTGACACCGTTTCCACTGTATCCCCATCTATTTCCCATGAAGTGATGGGACCAGATGCCATGGTCTTTCTTTTCTGAATGTTGAGCTTCAAGCCAACCTTTTCACTCTCCTCTTTAACTTTCATCAAGAGGCTTTTGAGTTCCTCTTCACTTTCTGCCTTAAGGGTAGTGTCATCTGCATATCTGAGGTTATTGATATTTCTCCCAGCAATCTTGAGTCCAGCTTGTGATTCTTCCAGCCCAGCGTTCCTCATGATATACTCTGTATATAAGTTAAATAAGCAGGGTGACAATATACAACCTTGACATACTCCTTTTCCTATTTGGAAGCAGTCTGTTGTTCCATGTCCAGTTCTAACTGTTGCTTCCTGACCCTGCATACAGGTTTCTCCAGAGGCAGGTCTGGTGGTCTGACATTCCCATCTCTTTCAGAATGTTCCACAGTTTATTGTGATCCACACAGTCAAAGGCTTTGGTATAGTCAATGAAGCAGAAATCGATGCTTTTCTGGATCTCTCTTGCTTTCTCCATGATCCAGCGGATGTTGGCAATTTGATCTCTGGTTCCTCTGCCTTTTCTAAATCCTGCTTTAACATCTGGAAGTTCACGGTTCACATATTGGTGAAGCCTGGCTTTGGGGATAGGAGGTATTTAAGCTGAGAGATTTCCTCTGGGGATCAGGTAGGATTTTTCTTTCTGTAATTATAAATGTACAGTAACTTACTGAATTTCAACTTTTATTGTGATTGGAGACAATGTTTTTTGGCTATTTATAAAAATAAAGATTTTCACCACATCATTTAGCAAAAGTGATGAATACCTCTATTATAAACTCCACTTAATATGCCACTTTTTGTAAAGTTTTATCTCAATTCTAACAACTTTTACTTCCATTAGGACTCCATCGACAACCCATGCTTTAACGAGGAATTTTGGAAAATTTAGTTACCTTTTATCTCACAATCATTTTAGTCAATTTTGTTATAAAAGTTTCCGTATCCCCAGTGAGGCTTCCCAGGTGGTGAAGTAATAAACAATCCACCTGTCATTGCAGGGTAAGGGAAGATGTAGTTTCAATCCTTGGGCCAGGAAGATCCGCTTTGGTAGAAAATGGCTACCCACTGGAATATTCTTGCATGGAAAATTTCATGAACAGAGGATCCTCACAGTCTACAGTCTAAGGTACTCTGAAGAGTTTGACACAACTGAGTGACTGATCACACACACAAACCCACGGAGGGGTTGAATCAAAGGACTCAGGCCTTTTCATCAATCAGGCAACTTGATGAATTGTCCTAACTGTTTTGCAATTTCAGTGTAATTTTCTTCCAGCCTTTTAATTAAGTATATAAACCAGGATAAATAGAATAGTGTTGTATGGTAATCTTCAATGTTGGGGACAAGTAGGGGGACTGTTTGTATCAAAGCACTTTCTTTAAAACCCATCAATGCTTAATAATCAATACTTAATAATCACATAAGAGTTCTTCTTCTTCTTCTTTTTTTTTTTTTTTGAGATGTGTCCTTTAAATTGTTCTTCTTTTGGGTAAAAGTCCATGGACATACTCTATCTTCATATTTTTATTGCTATTTTTGCTCATATTTCCTTGCTAAGCAACCTATGCCATTCTATGCTGTGCTAAGTCGTTTCAGTAGTGTCCAACTATGTGAGACCCTGTGGACTGCAACCTACCAGGCTCTTCTGTTCGTGGTATTGTCCAGGCAAGAACACTGGAGTGGGCTGCCATTTCCTTCTCTAGATACTCCCCACCCAAGGAGCAAACTCACGACTTTTAAGTTTCCTGCATTGGCTAATGGTTTCTTTACCACTTAGCACCATCTTTGAAGCAAACTAATTAACATTAATTATTCTAATGTATTTGTTAGAATTTAAAGGCCACTTTAGAGAAAGCAGGGATCACAAATAAGCCTTCCCAAAATGTTTATTTTGGTTTGTTTTAAACCACAGGGAAATTTTTAGGATGATATATATTAAAGTATATAACCATAACATTATCTTTAAAATGGTATATATAATATGTTATCATGAGTTGTTATACATATGTAATATACAAATGTAAATAGGTAGAATATGCATATATATGTATGCTAAGTATATATACATTTAATAAACATATTTATATATTTGTGTGTATATAGCTTGTGTATGTATACATATCTTGTTTTTAATTTTTTTTCGATAATTTTTTAATTTTTATTCATACCTTGGTAATTTTTTATTTTACTTTATTGGAGGCTAATTACTCTACAATATTATATTGGTTGGTTTTGCAATATATTGACAGGAATCCGCCCCAGGTGTACATGTTTTCCCCATCTTGAACCCCCCTCATCCCATCCCATCCCTCTGGGTCATCCCAGTGCTCCAGCCCCGAGCATCCTGTCTCATGCATTGAACCTGGACTGGCGATTTATTTCACATATGATAATATACAAGTTTCAATGCTGTTCTCCCAAATCATCCCTGGCTTAAAAGACGCTTACTCCTTGGAAGGAAAATTATGACCAACCTTGATAGTATATTAAGAAGCAGAGACATTACTTTGCCAACCAAGGTCCTTCTAGTTAAGGCTATGGTTTTTCCCGTGGTCATGTATGGATGTGAGAGTTGGACTGTGAAGAAGGCTGATTGCCAAAGAACTGATGCTTTTGAACTGTGGTGTTGGAGAAGATTCTTGAGAGTCCGTTGGACTGCAAGGAGATCCAACCAGTCCATTCTAAAGGAGATCAATCCTGGGTGTTCACTGGAAGGACTGATGCTAAAGCTGAAACTCCAATACTTTGGCCACCTCATGCGACGAGTTGACTCACTGGAAAAGACTCTGATTCTGGGAAAGTTTCAGGGCGGGAGGAGAAGGGGGCCACAGAGAATGAGATGGCTGGATGGTACCAACGACTCTGTGGACATGAGTTTGAGTGAACTCTGGGAGTTGGTGATGGACAGGGAGGCCTGGTGTGCTGTGATTCACGGGGTCTCAGAGTGTCAGACACGACTGAGCTACTGAACAGAACTGAACTGATGGTCTTTATTATTGCCTTCATTTTGAGGATTTGGGTCTTTATTTATTCTTCTTTTTCTACCTCATTTGTATAGTAAATCAAGTTGTTTATTTCAGTTTCTCCCCCCGCTTTGAAGGAAGCATCTGTCACTATACAATTTCCCCGAGAACTGCTTTTGCTAAATCCAATAGATTTTCGAAAGTTGATGTTTTTATTAGTCTCAAAGTATCTTCTGATTCCATTTTCTATTTCTTCATTAGCTCATTCGTATTTAGCAGCATGTTGCTTTGTCTCCTTTTGTTTGTGTTTGTCCCATATTACACTCCTGTAATTGATTTCTTATTTTGTACCACTGTGGTCCGAAATAGTGCTTGATATAATTTCTGTCTTCTTAAATGTGTTGAGACTTTTTTTGTGGCCAGCATTGATCATCCCTGAAAAAATGTCCTGTGTGCACTTAAAGGTGTGTATTCTGCTATTTTGGGATAGACTATGCCAGGTGGCTCAGATGTAAAGAATCTCCTTGCAACACAGAAGATGCAGATTTAATCCCTGGGTCAGCCAGCAAGTTTCCCTGGAAAAGGAAATGCAATAAACTACAGTGTTCTTACCTGGGAAACACCATGGACAAAGGAGACTTGAGGACTACAGCCCATGGGGTTTCAAAAGAGTCAGGCAACTTAGTAACTGAAGAACAGTAACAAATGCTGTAGTTATCTATTCTGTTCAACTACTCAAATCCGTAATTTAAGACTTCAGTTTTCCTATTGCTTTTCTATCGGGATATTCTGTCCATTGATATAATTGGGTGTTTAATATAGTAAGAGTTTAACTTGCAGTTCCCTTGTCTTTTCATTTTCATACTAGACTATCTACTTGGTTGATCCACAGCCTTTACTTTGTGTTTGGGTGTACTGGTGGAAGTTTTTCCCTTCTCTGTAGATTTTTACTTCTTTTTCCACTTAGAGAAGACTCTTTAATATTTGCTTCCGAGTTGGCTTAGTGTGGATAAGAGCTTAGTTTTTGCTTGTCTGAGAAGTTCTTCTCTCCAATTCTGTATGATAATCTTGCTGCTGCTGCTGCTGCTGCTGCTAAGTCACTTCAGTCGTGTCCGACTCTGTGTGACCCCATAGACTGAAGTCCACCAGGCTCCCCCGTCCCTGGGATTCTCCAGGCAAGAACACTGGAGTGGGTTGCCATTTCCTTCTCCCATGTGTGAAAGTGAAAAGTGAAAGTGAAGTCGCTCAGTCGTGTCCAACCCTTAGCGACCCCACGGACTGCAGCCCACCAGGCTTCTCCATCCATGGGATTTTCTAGGCAGGAGTACTGGAGTGGCTTGCCATTGCCTTCTCCGCTAGGTTGAGTATTATAGGTTGCAAGTTTTTCCCTTTCAGCACGTTAAATATACATTTCTGACCCGTTTCTCTCTCTCTCTCTTTTCCTTCTACGTCGCCAGAGTGTGAATGTTTGTATACTTGATATTGTCCAGATATCTCTTAAACTGTTCTCCTTTTTAACTTGTTTTTCTTTTTGTTTTCCCTATTGGGTGATTTCTATAATTTTACGCTCCAGATTAATTTTACTTTCTGTATATTGGGAATTCTCAATTTGGGAGAGGTGGAGACAGATAGAGGGGCCAGAACCAGTGCCAGGTATGAGCTCCTATGCTCAGTAGCCACCCCTGCCTATTTGAGATTTAGGCTGAGTATCCAGTTGAAGCTAAAAAACCCTGAGGTTCAGGTCAATGCTGATTCCACTCCATGTCAGTGTGTGCTGTATTCCCTTCCAGCATTGGAAGTTTTGTCCCCAAATATGGAAGTGCTGGAGAAAGAAGGGGTGACAAATATGGGCTTGGGTGCATACTGGGCTCCATTCCTGGCACCTGTATATTCTTCTCAAGCATGGTGGAAGGGATGTTATATGAAATAAGAGGGTCTGGAGTAGGCCTTCAGAGTGGGTTACGTCATGACCTGGCATTGTTATGGGGAAACAGCCAAAATCCTGTGTAATTTCAACATGTTTCCTCTGCCTTGCTTTGTGAGTAATCAAACGTGTGCTTGCCTCCGCAAAGTCTTCACATAGAGATAAATAGCCCACCAACCCAAACAAAAGAGGAAGAGATAGGAAATCTACCTGATAAAGTATTCCAAAAAATGATAGTGAAAATGATCCAAAATCTTGAAAACAAAATGGAGTTACAAATAAATAGCCTGGAGACAAGGATCGAAACGAAGTTAGAAAGGTTTAACAAAGAAGAAATAATAAAGATTCAATACATAAGGAATAATGCAATGAATGAGATCCAAAACACTCTGGAGGGAACCAACAGTAGAATAACAGAGGCAGAAGATAGGATAAGTGAGATAGAAGATAGAATGTTAGCAAAAAAGAAATGAAAGCGAGAGGAAAAAGCAAAAACTAATTAAAAGAAATGAGGAAAATCTCAGAGACCCCTGGGTCAATGTTAAATGCCCCAACATTCGAATCATAAGAGTCCCAGAAGATGAGGACAAAAGAAAGACCATGGGAAAATACTTGAGGAGGTGATAGTTGAAAAGTTCCCTACAATGGGTAAGGAAATAATCACCCAAGTCCAAGAAACCCGGAGAGTCTCAAACAGGAAAAACCCAAGGCAAAACATCCCAAGACATATATTAATAAAATTAAAAAAGATTAAAGACAAAGAACAAACATTAAAAGCAGCAAGGGAAAAACAGAAAATAAAACACAAGGGTATTCCCACAAGGATAACAGCTGATCTTTCAATAGAAACTCTTCAGGCCAGGAGGGAATGGCAGGGCATTCTTACAGTGATGAAAAAAAATAACCTACAGCCCAGATTCCTGTACCCAACAAGGATCTCATTCAAATATGAAGGAGAAATCAAAAGCTTTACACACAAGCAAAATCTGAGAGAATTCAGCATCACCAAACCAGCTCACCAACAAATGCTAAAGGACGTTCTCTAGACAGGAAGCAGAGAAAGCGGGTGTAAACTCGAACCCAAAACAATAACGTAAATGGCAATGGGATCATATTTATCAATAATGACCTTAAATATAAATGGTTTGAATGCCCAAAAGAAAAAGTCTGGCTGAATGGATACAAAAACAATATCCCTGTATATGTTGTTTAAAAGAGACCCAACTCGAAATGAGGGACACACACAGATTGAAAGAAAAGGGCTGGAAAAACACATTCCATGAGAATAGAGACCAAAAGAAAGCTGTAGAAGCAATGCTTATATCAGATAAAATAGACTTTAAGACAAAGGCTGTGAAAAGAGACAAAGAACAACACTACAAAGGATCAATTCCAAAGGGAAAAAATATATATATAACAAATATAAATGTATATGTACCCAACACAGGAGCACGGCAATATGAAAGACAAATGTTAATTATTATGAAAGGGGAAATTAACAATAACACAATAGAGTGGGAGACTTTAATACCCCACTCACAACTATGAATAGATCGACTAAACGGAAAATTAAAAAGGAAACAAAAAAGTTTTCAATCCCTGGTCAGGGAACTAAGATCTCACAAACTGCATGGTGCCACCCACCCCAAAAAATTATCTCTCTGTGGTGATCCTGTTTGTCATACACACCGGGAGTGGGCAACCTCCAATGCCCTGCCCTTGAGAACACACTGATCCCACCAATTTCTTAGGATAACAGTGGCCATATTGATATTTGGTCAGTTCCCTCCAAACATTATTTTAATCTTGGGAGAGCTAGCTGTGGGTTGTAGTTGTATCAGCATTTTGTGCCTCCTGAGCACCTTTAGCTACAGCACAGCCGAGTGATGCAACAAAGCCCTTTATGACATAGGTGGCCAGGAGGTGATTTCTGCCTGCTTTTTTCAGGGGAAGTATAACATTCCCCATCCACACGTTGAACCCTCTTCCCATCTAGGTTCTGGCAATCTAAACCCTACTTTAATCCACAAACCAAATAAAGGCAGCAACACCACACCACTAATCCTTGCCGCTGAGAACAATTTTTATCCAGGGTTATCCATCTTCAGTGCAGACTCCTGACCCAGTCCAGACCTCTACTCTCTGATTAACTGGAGGCCTGAGGGTCTGTTCCACAATCTCCCTGGACTCCACACACCTCCCTACTCAGGAGCCCACCTCTTCTCTCCCTCCCCTCCCTTCCCATCAGAGAATTCACACACACACCCGCACACACACACACACAAATATCATGTTTTCACCATTTGATGTTTATTTAACTGGCTGCCTTCAGTTTACTGTGTTAGTGTGAGAGTAAGTCTTTTCCAGGTTGGCCGTTTGTAAGAAAGCATACCTCTGGAGAAACAATTCTAAGCTCTCTGAGCTTTGGTATTACATTACTATCTGCCCAGGTTGCACGTCTCCAGGGTCTCTCATTCTGGGGCTGCTGAGCTTATCTTTTCTTTCGATTCTGCCTCCTTCTTGGACTCTGCCTCATATTTTGGTATTTTTCGGCCTTGATTCAGTGTCTTACGTTCACAGGAAGAGAAAAACCAGTTTTTTTTTTTTTTTTTGCTTTCTTCACCTTCTTCGACTGAGTGGCATATGCTCGGATTTTCTTTTTCAAAGTCCCTTGTAGAGGTCTTCTGACACTCAATGTCATATTTCATGCCTGGTAAGAAAAGATAATCATATTAGTTTTGAAGAAAGAATATAACAACTGAATTTGAAGGGAGATGTCATGAAAAAAGGATGTGGGCTGATGAGGGATTTTGTGCCAAGCAAAAGCAGTGTAGAGGTCTTGGCCAGCAGAGTCAATGGAGAACATGGAGAACATAGATGGAGTCATCCTACCTTCACACTGCCTCTGTATCTCTGTTGACAACGGTTCGTCATGCTTCCTTTCATCCTTGAAGCAAACCACGTTGTAATGCTTCTTGGCTTCTGTGGCTTCCTGGTTAACTTAGTCATGATGATCCCATGAAGAGGCCCAACCCAGAATCTCTGCCTCTGACCTCCCTCCCATATATACCTACTCAGGACAATGAGGAACCACATCCTTCAATCTGATTGGTCAGCTAGGCACTCCCCCAGCCAACAGTGGCCTTGGGGTCTTTGACATCACAATGTAGTACTATGCCCAACACCAAGGGCTAGTGGATGCTGAGAAAGGCCATGACACAACTTACCCAGTGCTGACACCTCTGTGTGTCTGATTCTGGGGAGTGGTGATTCAGGGGCATGGTGTTCCTGTTCATGACCTTCAGACTTTCCTTCAGTGCGCTTTATTCTTTGACTTATATGTCTCCCTTCAACACTCCTGCCTCCTCCATCCCTGTATGAACACCTTAAATCCCATTTCAGCACTTTAGAGACCTCTAATCACTTCATCTCTAGACCACCCTCTTCCCATTGGGGGTTCTTGAGGTTCTTTACCAAATTAAGAGCATGCACTTAACATGGAAAAAATGTAATTAAGAACATGTTGCATGTTTTTCTACTCCAAAGAGCTTTACAGACCACGAGATTTGTTGAATCCTCAGTCTGTTGCCCAAGGTCAATACACCATATCCATAAGATTACACATCAGAGCAAATAAAGTGTTCAACATCTCCTCCACTAATATTGTTGGGTCACTTCAACTCTCATATTGAGTCAGGAAACTCAACTTGCCCCATCTACCAGAAATACATTCCTGATGAAAAAAAGTAAGGTGCCCAAAGGCAAGAGTCACACGACCACTGCACCAAGGACTCATGACTGAATATTTTCCCAATGGTCCCTCATTGGCACTTATCTTCAGGTAGGGCCCACTGTGTAGCTGACCAATAGCTGAGTAGGTGATGTACCAGGAGGTACCTCATTGATGGTTGGTTGCTTATGGGCGGGGCCGAGGGATGCACTGTCCAACTGCTGAGCAAGACCTGTTGCTTAGTAACAGGATGTGGAGTAGTAAGGCACAGCAATGACTACCTGCTAAGGGCTGTGCTCATGCTGCTCTGTCACATAAGGACACTTTGGGTCCAGTGTGCTGGAATCTTTTTGATTGACTCGTTTCCAACCTCAGATTTTGATTTCACATGCTTGTTTAACTTTTGAACATCATTCTCTTCATTGTATTCCCAGGCATGCCTGTCAGCAGTGCTATCTAAATTCCTCTCCAAGAGGTGTCACTTGATTCCATTTGCCGCATACAGTATAGCTAATATTTCAAACCCAACAAGAATGTGAAGGCCAGCCCACCTTGATAACTACTTTGACAAACCTTAACATCACAGTGATTCTTATTCTATTCACAGAATAACAGAGCAGAATAATAGAATTTCAAAAAGGATAAAAATGAATTTAGAGGACACCAATAAGTATGTCAACAGAAATACATACTTTTAATATTTTGTCTTTGTTTTTCTACGTAAATGTTTATAGCATGTGTATTATATGTGCTATATAATGCTAGAGTATATAATACACATATATTTTGATGAGCATATATACGGCATTGAATTTTTTATTTATAGGAATTGAATCAAACTATAAACACTATTGTAGCCTTCCTTATCTATACAATATGCTGGAAGAATTTTTCCATCTCAACGATCATGTATCTGACATTATTTCTAAGGGTTACTATAGTGGTCAAATGCTTGCTTATCCCATATTCCATGTGAGTACTTTGAAGAGAGGAAACCTGTGTGCTTTGTTCACTGGTTGCTTCCATATCTTTTCTATTGTAAAATTGCTGTAATGCACATTGGAATTCATGTATCTTTTCAAATTAGTGTTCATTGTCTTCTGATAAATACATCGGAGTAGAAATGCTGGGTTAATTGGTAGTTCTTTTTTTAGTTTTTTGAGAAAGTTTCCTGAGGTTTGCCATAGTGACGGCACAAATTTAAAGCCCCACCAATTAAGTACAAGGACTTCCTATTCTCCACATCCTTGTCAACATTTGTTTTTTTCAGACTTTGATTTGATGATAGCCATTCTGATGAGTGTGAGTTGATATCTCCTTGTGATTTTGGTTTTAATTTCTCTGACATTTAGTGATGTCCAGCATTTTTTCATGTACCATCTGTATATCTTCTTTGGAGAAAATCAGATCTTCCCATTGTTTTATTTTAGTTTTTTTTTTTTTTTTTAATATCTAGTTGAATAATCTGTTTACATAGTTTGGATATTAACCCCTTATAGTCATATCCTTTGAAAATACTCACTCCCATTTAGGAGGTTGTCTATTCATTTTGTCAGTGATTTCTTTTGCTGTGCAAAAACTTTTTAGTTTAATTAGATATTTTTTCCTTTACTTCCTTTGCCTTAGGATACAGGTAAAAAAAAATTTGCCATGAATTATGTCAAAGAATGTTCTGCCTACATTTTCTTCTAGGGGTTTCATCATTTCCAGTATTTCATTTAGGGTTTTAGATCACCTTGATTTCATTTATTTTATGATTTTTCTGTAAGCTGAAACTCCAATATTTTGGCCACCTCATGCAAAGAGTTGACTCACTGGAAAAGACTCTGATGCTAGGAGAGATTGGGCGCAGGAGGAGAAGGGGACGACACAGAATGAGATGACGGGATGGCATCATCGACTCGATGGACATGAGTTTGAATGAGCTGCACGAGTTGGTGATGGACAGAGAGGCATGGCATGCTGTGATTCATGGGGTCTCAAAGAGTCGGACACGACTGAGCAACTGAACTGAACTGAATAAGTATGTCAATAGAAATATATACTATTAATATTTTATCTTTGATGTTCTAACTAAATGTTTATAACGTATATATTATATGTGTTACTTAATGATAGAATATATTAGTTTATTTGGATGAGTATATATTCATCAGTGAATTTTTTTTTATTTTATAGAAATTTAATCAAACTCTAAACACTATGGTAGCCTTCCTTTTCTATACAACATGCTGGAAGAATTTTTCCATCTCAACGAACATGTATCTGCCATTATTTCTAAGGATTACTGTGGTGTTCAAATCCTTGCTCATGACATACTCCATGAAAGTGCCATGAAGGGAGGAAAAAATGTATGCTTTGTTCACTGGTTGCTCTCATATTGTTTCTATTATAAATAAGGCTGTAATACACATTGGAATTCATGTATCTTTTCAAATTAGTGTTCATTGTCTTCTGATATATAACTGGGATTCGAATTGCTTGTCAATTGCTAGTTTTTGTTGTTGTTGTTTTTTAGTTTTTTGAGAAACTTTCATAATGTTTTCCATAGTGACTACACAAATTTATATTCCCACCATTTAAGTACAAGGTCTTACCTTTCTCCACATCCTTGTCAACATTTGTATTTACAGAATTTTTAATTTGAATGATAGCCATTCTGATGAGTGTGAGGTGATATCTCCTTGTGATTTTGGTTTTAATTTCTCTGACAGTTAGTGATGTTCAGCATTCATTCATATGCCATCTGTATATCTTCTTTGGAGAAAATCAGATCTTCCCCCCCCCTTTCTTTTTTGGTTGTTTGTTTGCTTGTTTTTAATATCGAGTTGAATAATCCGTTTAGATAGTTTGGGTATTAATTCCTTATAGTCATATCGTTTGCAAATATTTGCTCCCATTCTGTAGGTTGTGTTTTCATTTTGTCAGTCTTTTCGTTTGCTGTGCAAAAGCTTTTAACTAACGAGATCTCATTTTTTCCTTTGCTTCTTTTAATTTAGGAGACAGGTGAAATAAATGTTGCTATGAATTATGTCAGAGTGTTCTGCCTACATTTTCTTCTAGGGTTTTCACAATTTCCAGTCTTTCATTTAGGGTTTTAATTCACCTTGATTTCATTTGGTGATTCATTTTTTTGTAGTCTGAAACTCCACTACTTTGGTCACCTTATGCGACGAGTTGACTCACTGGAAAAGTCTCTGAAGCTGACAGAGATTGGGTGCGGAAGGAGAAGGGGATGACAAAGAATGAGATGGCTGGATGTCATCACCGACTCGATGGACATGAATTTGAGTGAACTCCGGGAGTTGGTGTTGGACAGGGAGGCCTGGCGTGCTGTGATTCATGGGGTCGCAAAGAGTCGGACACAACTGAGCGACTGAACTGAACTGAACTGATAGCTTTCTGTATGTAGTATCATCTCAACTGCAAGTAGTGACAGTTTTATTTCTTCCTTTTAATTTGGATGACTTTTATTTTCTGTGAATGGTTACTGTGCCTAGGAATTCTAGTGTTTTAGAAGTGGCAAGAGTGGTCATCTGTGTCTTCTCCTGATTTAGAGGGATATCTTTAAGCATTTTGCCACTGAATATGATATCATCTCTGTTTGTTATAAATCACCTTTATGTTCAGATGACCACCTGGACCATACAATCCATGGAATTCTCTAGGCCAGAGTATTGGAGTGGGCACAGTGCCACTTCCACTTTCATTATGTTCAGATATATTGCCTCCATATCAAGTCTGGTGAGAGTTTTTGAAATGAATGAATATTGAATTTTGCCAAATGCTTTTACATCATCTGTTGAGAACATCATGTGATATTTATCCTTCTCTTTCCTAATGTGGTGTACCACACTGACTAATTTGCGGATATTGAACCATCCTTTTACCCCTGGGAAAGTCCACTTTGATCATGTATATGATTCTTTCAATGTGATGTTGATTTGGCTCTCTCATATTTTGTTAAGTATATTCACATGTATATTCAACAGAAATATTGTCATTGAGTTTTCTTTTTTGTGGTGTCTTTGTCTGGTTTTGGTGCTAGGAAAATAATAGCTTCATAAAAATTTGGGAGTAATCCATTTTCTTGGAATAGTTTGAGAATGTTGGTTATAAACTTATCTCTATATGTTTGTAAACATTGTGCTGTGAAGCTGTGTGGTCCTGAATTTTATTTTACTAAGAGACTTTTTACTATAAATTCAATTCACTACTAGTGTTTCAACTATTAAGATTATACATTCCTTCCTGATTCAGGATTGAAAGATTGTATGGTACTAAAGATTTGTCAGTTTCTTCTAGATTGCCCAATTGTTTGGCACATAACTATTTGATGTATCCTCTAAGATTTTTCCCTATTGCTGTTTTGTTGACTGTAATGTCTTCTATGCATTTGTTTTTTGCATCATCTACCTTTTATTTTTTATTAACCTGGCTAAAATCTTAACTTGTTTTTGTTTTTTTCTTGAAAAATATCTTTTTACTTAACTGATTTATTTATTTATTTACTTTAGAAAAGAAGAAGTCTCAATTTTATTAATATCCTCCCTGATCTTTATTATTGCCTTCCTTCTGAGGATTTGGGGCTTTATTTATTCTTCTATTTATACTTCATTTATATAGTAATTTAAGTTGTTTATTTCAGTTTCTCCCCGCACCTGGAGGGAAGCATCAGTCAGTACACAATTTCCCCTAGTAATGATTTTGCTAATTAGATTTTGGAAAGTTGGTGTTTTTATGAGTCTCAAAGTATTTTCTGATTCCCTTTTTGATTTCTTTATTAGCTCGTTGGTATTTAGTAGCATGTTGTTTCATCTCCATTAGTTTGTGTTTGTCCCATATTCCCCTCCTGTAATTGATTTCTTATTTTGTACCATTGTGGTCAGAAAATGTGCTTGATATAATTTCTGTCTTTTTAAATGTGCTGAGACTTTTTTGTGGCTTAGCATTTGATCGTTCCAGAAAAAATGTCCTGTGGACTGTTGAAGGTGTGTATTCAGCTATTTTGGGATAGACTATGCCAGGTGGCTCAGAGGTAAAGAATCTGCCTGCAACGCAGAAGATGCAGATTTGATCCTTGAGTCAGCAAGACCCCCTGAAAATGAAAGACAATAAACTCCACTGTTCTTCCTGGGAAATCCCATGGACAGAGAAGCCTGGAGGACTATAGGCCATGGGGTTTCAAAAGAGTCAGACAACTTAGTAACTGAAGAACAAAAACAAATTCTGTAAGTATCTACTAAGTTCAACTACTCTAACCTGTAATTTAAGACTACAGTTTTCTTACTGCTTTTCTACTAGGATGGTCTTTCCATTGATGTAATAGGGTGTTCAATGTAGTTAGCATTTAATTAGCAATTCACTTGTCTTTTAATTTTAATATAGCATATTATCTACTTGGTTGATCCACAACGCTAAATATGTATTTTTGTGTACTGGTGGGAGTTTTTCCCTTCTCTTTAGATTTTTACTTCTTTTTCCACTTAGAGAAGACTTTTTAGTATTTCCTTCCCAGTTGGTTTAGTATGGATAAGCTCTTAGTTTTTGCTTGTCTGAGAAGTACTTTTCTTCAATTCTGGACGATAATCTTGCTCGGTAGAGTATAATAGGTTGTAATATTTTCCCCTATGCTGCTGCTAAGTCACTTCAGTCGTGTCCGACTCTGTGCAACCCCACAGACGGAAGCCCACCAGGCTCCCCAGTCCCTGGGATTCTCCAGGCAAGAACACTGGAGTGGGTTGCCATTTCCTTCTCCAATGTGTGAAAAGTTAAAGTGAAGTCGCTCAGTCGAGTCCGACTCTTAGCGACCCCACGGACTGCAGCCTACCAGGCTCCTCCATCCATGGGATTTTCCAGGCAAGAGTACTGGAGTGGCTTGCCATTGCCTTCTCCTCTAGCACGTTAAATATACAATTTTACCCCTTTATCTCTTTCTTTTCCTTCTAAGACCCCTATAAAGTGAACGTTAGTATACCTGATGTTGTCTAGAATTCTCTTAAACTGTTCTTTTTAACCAGTTTTTCCTTTTTTTTTTTCCCCCTACTGGGCGATTTCCATAATTTTACGTTCCAGATTAATCTTGTTTCTTGTGTATTGGCAACTCTCACTTTGATGAGATTAGGGGCTAGATATAGAGGCTCCAGAACCAGTGCCAGGTATGAGAATGGATTTCTCCTGTGCTCAGTATCCAACCCTACCTATTGGAGAGTTAGGTTGAGTATCCAGTTGATGGTACAGAAGCCCTGAGTTTCAGGTTCATGCTGATTCCATTTTATGTAAGTGTGTGCTGCATCCCCTTCCAGCATTGGAAATTTCACCCCAGAAGAAAGAAGTGCTAGAGCAAGAAGGGGTGCCCCATATGGGCTTGGTGGTGTACAAGGACAGTCCCAGCACACAAGTCATAATTCCAGATACTCCCAGTGTGCTACCTCCATAAGCACTGTTAATGGCTGCTCTCTACTTGTTCAGATGTAGGCCATATCTATGTTGGCTTGACTCTTGGCACTTGTACATTCTTCTCAGGCATAAAAGCCTTTGTCATAGTTGTGGGAAGGAATGTTCTATGAAATAAGAGGGGCTGGAGTAGGTATTCAGAGTAGTCTAGGTAATGACCTAGCATTGTTATGGGGAAACAGCCAGTATCCTGTGTAATTTCAACATGTTTCCTCTGCCATGTTTTGTGCGTTAGCAAACGTGTGATTGCCTCTGCAAACTATTCACATAGAGATAAATAAATAAAGGCCCACCAACCCACACAAAAGAGGAAGAGATAGGGAATTTATCTGAAAATAATTCCAAATAATGATAGTGAAAATGATCCAAAATCTTGAAAACAAAATGGAGTTACAGATAAATAGCCAGGAGACAAGGATCGAGAAGATGCAAGAAAGTTTTAACAAGCACCTAGTAGAAATAAAATGAGTCAATACATAAGGAATAATGCAATATATGAGATCAAAACCACTCCGGAGGGAACAAACTGTACAATAACCGATGCAGAAAATAGGATAAGTGAGAAAGAAGATAGAATGGTAGAAATAAATGAAAGAGAGAGGAAAAAAGAAAAACAAATTAAAACAAATGAGGAAATCTCAGAGACATCTGGGACAATGTTTAACGCCCCAAGATTCCAATCATTGGAGTCCCAGAAGAGGAAGACAAAAAGAAAGACCATGGGAAAATATTTGAAGAGGTGATAGTTGAAAATTTCCCTAAAATGGGGAAAAATAATCACCCAAGTCCAAGAAACCCAGAGAGTCTCAAACAGGATAAACCCATGGCAAAACACCCCAAGTCACATATTAATAAAATTAACAAAGATCAAAGACAAAGAACAAATTTTAAAAACAGCAAGGGAAAAATAACAAATAACACACAAGGGGATTCCCACAAGGATAACAGCTGATCTTTCAATAGAAATTTTTCAGGCCAGGACGGAATGCCAGGGCATCCTTACAGTGATGAAACAAAATAGGCTACAGCCCAGATTACTGTACCCAGCAAGGATCTCATTCAAATATGAAGGAGAAATCCAAATCTTTACACACAAGCAAAAGGTGAGAGAATTCAGCATCCCAAAACCAGCCCTCCAACAAATGATGAAGGACCTTCTGTAGACTGGAAGCAGAGAAAGGGGGGGGGGGGGTATAAACCCGAACCCAAATCTATAAAGTAAATGTCAACGGGATCATAGGTATCAATAATAACCATAAATGTAAATGGGTTGAATGTCCCAACCAAAAGACAAAGACTGGCTGAATGGATACAAAACCAAGACCCCTATCTGTGTTGCTTACAAGAGACCCACCTCGAAACGAGGGACACATACAGACTGAAAGTGAAGAGTTAGAAAAACATATTCCTGCAAATAGAGACCAAAAGAAAGCAGGATTAGCAATACTCATATCAGATAATATGGACTTTAAAACAAAAGCTGTGAAAAGAGACAAAGAAGGACACTACTTGATGATCAAAGGATCAATCACAAAAAAAGATATAACAATTATAAATATATTTACACTCAACACAGGAGCACCACAATATGTAAGACAAATGTTAGTAATTATGAAAGTGAAAATTAACAATAACACAAGAAGAGTGGGAGACTTTATTACCCCACTCATACATATGGATAGATTGACTAAACAGAAAATTAATAAGGAAACACAAACGTTTACAATCCCTTGTCAGGGAACTAAGAACCCCAAAACAGTATGGTGCCCCACACTCCAAAAAATTATCTGTCTGTGGTGATGTTGTTTGTCATATGCACCGGGATTGGGCCATCTCCACTGCCCTGGACTTAGGAACACATTGCTCCCACCAATTTCTTAGATTAACAGTGGCCTACCTGATATTTAGTCTGTTGACTCCAAACATTATTTTAATCTTTGGGTGTGCTAGCTGTGGGTTTTAGTTATATCAGCATTTTGTGCCTCGTGAGCATCTTTAGCTGACATCATAGGCGAGTGATGCAACAAAGCCCTTTATGACCTAAGTTGCCAGGAGGTGATTTCTGCCTGCTCTTCTCAGGGGAAGTATGACATTCACCATCCCCGTGTTGAACCCTCTTCCCAACTGGGTTCTGGCAACCTAGACCCTAATGTCATTCCACACCCCAAACAAAGGCAGTAACACCACACAACTAATCCTTGCCGCTGAGATCAATTTTTAATCAGGGTTATCCATCTTCAGCGCAAAATCCTGACCCAGTCCAGACCTCTACTCTCTGGTTAACTGCAGGCCTGAAGGTCTGTCCCCAATCTCCCAGGACTCCACACCCCTCCCCACTCAGGTGCCCACCTCTTCTCTCCCTCTCCTCCCTTTCCATGAGAAAATACACACACACACAAACACACACACACTCAGTTATCAACTTTTCTCCATATGATGTTCATTTTAATGGCAGCCATCAGTTTACTATGTTAGTGTGAGAGTCAGTCTTACCTGGTTGGCCATTTGTAAGAAAGCAGACCTCTGGAGAAAGAATTCTAAACTGTCTGACCATTGGTATTCAGTTACTGGCTGCCCAAGTTGTACTTCTCCAGGGTCTCTCATTCTGAGGCGGCTGAACTTATCTTCTCTTTCGATTATGCCTCCTTCTTGGAATCTGCCTCATATTTTGGTATATTTTTCAGCGTTGATTCACTGTCTTACGTGCACAGGAACCAAAAAACTAGTCTGGTTTTCCTGTTTTCTTCACCTTCTTCGACTGAGTGTCATACGATCGAATTTTCTTTCTCAAAATCCCTTGTAGAAGTCTCTGACACTTATGGTGATATTTCGTGCCTGGAAAGAAAAGAGAAGTGCATTAGTTTTGAGGAAAGAGTATAAAAACTGGTTGGAAGGGAGATTTCATGAAAAAGGCATGTGGGTGATGAGGACTTTTGTTTCAGGCAGGGGCAGTATAGAGGTCTTGGGAAGCAAAGTCAGTGGAAATCATGGGGAGCATAGATGGAGTTATCTTACGTTCACACTGAGTCTGTCTCCAATGACAACGGGGTCGTCTTTATTCCTTTCATCCTTGAAGCAAATCACGTTGCAACTCTTCTTGGCTTCTGTGGCTTCCTGGTTACCTTAGTCATGATGATTTCATGAAGTGCCCTAACCCAAAATCTCTGCCTCTGAACGCCCTTTATATATTATCTCAGAACAATGAGGAGCCACACCTTTCAACATGATTGGTCAGCTAGACACTCTACCAGCCAGTGATGCCATTGGGGTCTTAAACATCAGAATATAACACATTGCCCCTTAACATGGGCTGGTGGAGGCTGAAGGAGAACTTGATACAACCTATGCACTGCTGACACCTCTGTGTGTCTGATTATGGGGAGTGGTGATTCAGGGGCATGGTGTTTCCGCTCATGACCTTCAGAGTTTCCTTCAGTGTCATTTATTCTTTGACTTATATGTCTCCCTTCAACACTCCTGCCTCCTCCATCCATGTAAGAACACTTTTCATCCTTTTTCAGCACTTCAGTGTCCTCTAGTCACTTCAGCTCTAGACCACCCTCTTCCTATTGGGGGTTCTTGAGGGGCTTAAGGAACTTAAGAGCAAGCACTTAACATGAAATAATGGAATTAAGAACATGTTGTATGTATTTTTCTACTCCAATAAACTTTAGAGACCCCAAGATTTGTTGAATCCTCAGTCTGTTGCCCCACAATCAATACACCGTCTCCATAAGATTATACATCACAGGAAAGAAAGTGTTAGAAGTCTCGCCCACTAATATTGTTGGCGACACTTCAACTCTCATATTGAGAAGGGAAACTCAAGTTGCTCCATCTACAAGAAACATATTCCTGATTTAAAAAAGAAAAAAAAAGTAAGGAGCCCAAAGACCTGAACAATAGCTGAGCAGGAGACGTACCAGTGGGTACCTCATTGATAGTTGGTTGCTTATGGGTGGGGCTCAGGGATGCACTGTCCAATCACTGAGCAAGACCTGTTGTTTAGTAAGAGGATGTGGAGTAGTAAGGCACAGCGATGACTACCTGCTAAGGGCTGTGCTCATGCTGCTCTGTTACGTAAGGACACTTTGGGTCCATTGTGCTGGAATCTTTTTGATTGACTCCTTCTAACCTCAGATTTTGATTTCATATACTTGTTTAACTTTTGTACATCATTCTTTTCATTGTATTCCCAGGTATGTCTGTCAGCATTGCTTATCTATATGCCCCTCAGTCAACTGCCACTTGATCCCATGTGCCTCATATACTATAGCTAATATTTCAAACCCAAGAAGAATGTGAACGTCAGCCCACATTGAGAACTATTTTGACAAACCTTAACATCACAGTGATTCTTATTCTTTTCACAGTATAACAAGCAGGGTGATGGAAATTCAAAAGTATAAAAATGAAATTAGATGACAGCAATAAGTATAACAATAGAAATATATACTGTTAATATTTCATCTTTGTTGTTCTACCAAATGTTTATAACATATATTATTGTGTTATATAATGCTAGAATATATAAACCACATATATTTGGATCAGCATATATATATGTGAATTTTGTTTAATTTATAGAAATTGAATCAAACTATAAGCACTATTGTAGACTTCCTTTTCTAAACAATATGCTGGAAGAATATTTCCATCTCACTAAGCACGTCTGTGCCTTTATTTCCTAGATTCCTATAGTGCTCAACTGCTTCCTTATCCCGTACTCCATGAGAGTGCTTTGAAGAGAGGAACCATATGTGCTTTGTTCACTGGTTGCTTCCATATCTTGTCTATTGTAAATAAGGCTGTAATACACATTGGAATTCATGTCTCTTTTCAAATTAGTGTTCATTGTCTTCTGATATACACCTCGGAGTGGAATTTCTGGGTCAAATGGGAGGTTTATTTGTTTGTTTGTTTGTTTTTTAAGAAACTTTCATCATGTTTTCGATAGCTACTGCAGAAATTTACATTCCCACCAATTATGTTCAAGGGCTTCCCTTTCCCCACATCCTTGTTAGCATTTGTTATTTTCAGAATTTCTGATTTGATGAAAGCCATTCTGATGAGTGTGAAGTGATATCTCCTTGTGATTTTGATTTTAATTTCTCTGACAGTTAATGACGTTCAGCAATTTTTCTTTGGTCATCTGTATATTTTCTTTGGAGAAAATCACATGTTCCCATTGTTTTTTGTTTGTTATTTAATATCGAGTCGAATAAACTCTTTAGATAACTTGGATATTAACCCAATATAGTCATATCACTTTCAAATACTTACTCCCATTCAATAGAGTGTATTTTCATTTTGTCAGTGTTTTCATTTGCTGTGCAAAGCTTTAAGTTTAATTAGATCTCATTTTTTTCCCCTTTGCTTCATTTTCCTTGAGAGACAGGTGAAAAAAATATTGCTATGAATTATGTCAAAGAGTGTTCTGCCTACATTTTCTTCTAGGGGTTTCACAGTTTCCAGTCTTTCAATTAGGGTTTTAATTCACCTTGATTTCATTTGTCTAATCATTTTTGTGTAAGCATCAACTCCAATACTTTGGCCACCTCATGTGAAGAGTTGACTCACTGGAAAATACTCTGATGCTTGGAGGGATTGGGGGCTGGAGGAGAAGGGGACGACAGAGAACGAGATGGCTGGATGGCATCACTGATTCGATGGACATGAGTTTGAGTGAACTCTGGGAGTTGGTGATGGACAGGGAGGCCTGGCGTGCTGTAATTCATGGGGTCGTGGAGTGTCGGACATGACTGAGCGACTGAACTGAACTGAACTGAACTGATAGCTTTCTGTGTATAGTATCATGTCAACTGCAAGTAGTGACAATTTTACTTCTTCTTTCCAAATGGATGACTTTTATTTATTTTCTTTGAATGATTACTGTGCCTAGAACTTCTTGTATTTTAGATGTGGCAAGTGTGGACATCTCTGTCTTGTTCCTGAATTAGAGGGAAACTTTCAGCTTTTTGTCGCTGAATATGACATCATCTCTGCTTGTTTTATATTACCTTTTTTATTTTCAGACGACCACATGGACTATACAGTCCATGGAATTCTCTAGGCCAGAGGACTGGAGTGGGCACAGTGTGACTGCCACTGTCACTTTCCTTATGTTGATATATATTCCCTCCATATCAAGTATGGTGAGAGTTTTTGAAATGAATGAATATTTCATTTTAACAAATGTTTTTACAGCATCTGTGGAGATGGTCATGTGATTTTTGTCCTTTTCTTCCCTAATGTGTTGTGACTAATTTGCATATATTGAACCAGCCTTGTAGCCCTTTTTTATGTCCATCTTGTCTATGGTATATGATGGTTTCAAGTGATGTTTAATTTGGTTCTCATATTTTGTTAAGAATATTCACATCTATATTCAACAGAAATATTGGCAATGAGTTTTCTTTTTTGTGGTGTCTGTCTAGTTTTGGTGATAGGAAAATAATAGCTTCATAAAAATTTTGGGAGTGCTCCATTTTCTCAAATTTTAGGAATAGTTTGAGAATGTTGGGTATAAGTTTTTCTGTATATGTTTGTAAACATTCTGCTGTGAAGTTGTGTGGTCCTGAACTTTATTTTACTAAGAAATGTTGTATTATAAATTCAATTTCACTACTAGTGTTTCAACTCTGCAGATACTGCATTCCTTTCTGATTCACTTTTGAAAGGTTGTATGGTCCTATAGATTTGTCAGTTTCTTCTAGGGTGACCAACTTTTTGCCATATAACTATTTGGATTATCCTCTTATGAGATGTGTGGCTAGAGATATAGTGGCAAGAAGCAGTGCCAGGTAAGAGCACTGACTTCTCCTGAGCTCAGTAGCCAACCCTGCCTAATGGGGAGTTAAGCTGAGTATCCAGTTTATGGTACAGAAGCCCTGAGTTTCAGGTCCATGATGATTCCATTTCATGTAAGTGTGTGCTGTATCCCCTGTCAGCATTGGAAATTTTGCTCCAAAAGAAAGAAGTGCTGGAGAAAGAAGGGTTGCCCAATATCGGCTTGGGTGCATGATGACATAGTCCCAGCACACCAGTCAGGGTTCTAGATACTCCCACTGTGCCACCTCCATAAGGGCTGGTAATGGCTGCTCTCAACTTGATCAGATATTGGCCAGATCTGAGTTGGCTCCACTCCTAGCGCCTGTGCATTCTTCTCAGACATAGAACCCTTTGCCATAGTTGTTGGAAGGGGTGTTCTATGAAACAAGAGGGGCTCTGGTAGGCATTCAGAATAGGTTAGGTCATGGACTGACATTGATATGGGGAAATAGCCAGCTTCCTGTGTAATTTCAACATGTGTCCTCTGCCTGGCTTTGTAAGTAAGCAAACGTGTGTTTGCCTCCGCAAATTCTTCACATAGAGATAAATAAGTAAATGCCAACCACCCAAACAGAACAGGAAGAGATAGGGAATCAAAGAATTCTGAATAATGATAGCAAAATTATACAAAATCTTGAAAACAAAATGGAGTCCCAGATAAAATGCCTGGTAGCAAGGATCGAAGAGATGCAAGAAACGTTTAACAAGCACCTAGTACAAACAAAAAAAGAGTCAATACATAAGGAACAATGCGATAGATGAGATCCAAAACACTCTGGAGGGAACCAACAGTCAATAACAGAGGCAGATGACGGGGTAAGTGAGATAGAAGATAGAATGGTAGTAACAATGAAAGAGAGACAGAAAAAGAAAAACGAATTAAAAGAAATGAGGACAATCTCCGAGACCTCTGGGACAATGTTAAATGCCCCAACATTCGAATCCTAGGAGTCCCAGAAGAGGAAGAGAAAAAGAAAGACAATGTGAAAATTCTTCAGGAGGTGATAATTGAAAAGTTCCTTAAAATGGGGTAGGAAATAATCACCCAAGTCAAAGAAACCCAGAGAGTCCCAAACTGGAAAAACCCAAGGAAAAACACCCCAAGACACGTATTAATAAAATTAACAAAGATCAAAGACAAAGAACAAATATTAAACGCAGCAAGGGAAAAACAACAAATAAGACACAAGGATATTCCCACAAGGATTAAAGTGGATCTTTCAATAGAAACTCTTCAGGCCAGGAGGGAATGGCAGGGCATACTTACAGTGATGAAAGAAAATAGCCTACAGCCCAGATTCCTATACCCAGCAAGGATCTCATTCAAATATGAAGGAGAAATCCAAAGCTTTACACACCAGCAAAAGCTGAGAGAATTCAGCATCACCAAACCAGCTCTCCAACAATTGCTAAAGGAACTTCTCTACACAGGAAGCAGTGGAAGGATGTATAAACCTGAACCCAAAACAAGAAAGTAAATGGCAACGGGGTCATGCTTATCAATAATTACCTTAAATGTAAATGGATTGAAGGCGCCAACCAAAAGACAAAGATTGGCTGAATGGATACAAAATCAAGACCTCTATATTTGTTGTCTACAAGAGACCCAACTCAAAAGGAGGGACACATACTGACTGAAAGGGAAGGGCTGGAAAAACATATTCCACGCAAATAGAGAGCAGAAGAAAGCAGGAGTAGCAATACTCGTATCAGATAAAATAGACTTTAAAACAAAGACATTGAAAAGAAACAAAGAAGGAAACTACACGATGATATAAGGATCTATCCAAGAAAATATATAACAATTATAAATATATATGCACTCAACACAGGAGCACTGCAATATGTAAGACAAATATTAATTATTATGAAAGGGGAATTAACAATAACAAAATAAGAGTAGAAGACTTTAATACCCCCACTCAAACCTATGGATAGATCGACTAAACAGTAAATTAACAAGGAAACACAACTGTTTTCAATCCCTGATCAGGGAACTAAGACCACACAAACTACATTGGGTGCCCCCAATCCCAAAAATTATCTGTCTGTGGTTATCCTGTTTGTCAAATTCACTGGGATTGGACCACCCCCGCTGCCCTGAGCTTGGGAACACACTGCTCTCACCAATTTCTTAGGATAACAGTGGCCTACTTGATATTTGGTTTGTTCCCTCCAAATATTATTTTAATCTTTAGGAGTGCTGGCTGTGGGTTTTAATTGTATCAGCGTTTTGTGCCTCCCGCAGACGCGAGAGTCGCCGGCTCCAGCGGCGCAACCGACCACGCTCAGAAGCGTGGCCAAGAGGAGATACCCCAAGCCCAAGGTCAGGGCGGAGGCTAAGAGGAGCTGTCCCACGTCCAAGAGGCGGTGGCTGCGCTGGCACAGGAGGGCCGAGAGGAGCTACTCCACATTCAAGGTCAGGAGGGGCGACCTTGAGGAGATACCCCTCTTCCAAGGTAAGGTACAGCGACTGCACTTTGCTGGAGCAGCTGTGAAGAGATACTCCACGACCAAGGTAAGAGAAACCCAAATAAGATGGTAGGTATTGGGAGGGGGTATTAGAGGGCAGACACACTGGAATCATAATCACAAAAAACTAGTTGATCTGATCATATGGACCACAGCCCTGTCTAACTCAATGAAACTAAGCCATGTCGTGTGGGGCCACCCAAGACAGACGGGTCACGGTGGAGAGGTCTGACAGTATGTGGTCCACTGGAGAAGGAAATGGCGAACCACTTCAGTTTACTTGCCTTGAGAACACCATGAACAGTATCAAAGGGCAAAATGATAGAATACTGAAAGAGGAATTACCTAGGTCGGTAGTTGCCCAGTATGCTACTGGAGATCAGTGGAGAAATAACTCCAGAAAGAATGAAGGGATGGAGCCAAAGCGAAACAAATAGCCAGTTGTGGATGTGACTGATGCTAGAAGCAAGCTCTGATGCTGTAAAGAGCAACATTGCATAGGAACCTGGAATATTAGGTCCATGAATCAAGGCATATTGGAAGTGGTCAAACAGGAGATGGCAAGAGTGAACATAGACATTCTAGGAATCAATGAACTAAAATGGACTGGAATGGGTGAATTTAACTCAGATGACCATTCTATCTACTACTGTGGGCAGGAATCCCTTGGAAGAAATGGAGTAGCCATCATGGTCAACCAAAGAGTCCGAAATGCAGTACTTGGATGCAATCTTAAAAACAACAGAATGATTTCTGCTCAATTCCAAGGCAAACCATTCAATATTACAGTAATCCAAGTCTATGCCCCAACCAGAAATGCTGAAGAAGCCGAAGTTGAACAGTTCTATGACGACCTACAAGACCTTTTAGAACTAACACCCAAAAAAGATGTCCTTTTCATTATAGGGGTCTGGAAAGCAAAAGTAAGAAGTCAAGAAACACCTGGAGTAACAAGCAAATTTGGCCTTGGAGCACGAAATGAAGCAGGGCAAAGTCTAATAGAGTTTTGCCAAGAGAACGCACTGGTCATAGCAAACACCCTCTTCCAACAACACAAGAGAAGACTCTACACATGGACATCACCAGATGGTCAACACCGAAATCAGATTGATTATATTCTTTGCAGCCAAATATGGAGAAGTTCTATACAGTCAGCAAAAATAACACAGGAGCTGACTGTGGCCCAGATCATGAACTCTTTATTGCCATATTCAGACTTAAATCGAAGAAAGTAGGGCAAACCATTAGACCATTCAGATATGACCTAAATCAGATCCCTTATGATTATACAGTGGAAGTAAGAAATAGATTTAAGGGTCTAGATCTGATAGATAGAGTGTCTGATGAACTCTGGACGGAGGTTGGTGACATTGTACAGGAGACAGGGACCAAGATCGTTTCCATGGAAAATAAATGCCAAAAAGAAAAATGGCTCTCTGAGGAGGCCTTACAAATAGCTGTGAAAAGAAGAGAAGCAAGAAGCAAAGGAGGAAAGGAAAGATATAAGCATCTGAATGCAGAGTTTCAAAGAATAGTAAGGAGAGATTAGAAAGACTTTCTCAGCGATCATGGCAAAGAAATAGAGGAAAACAACAGAATAGGAAAAACAAGAGATCTTTTCAAGAAAATTAGAGATATCAAGGGAACATTTCATGCAAAGATGGGCTCGATAAAGGACAGAAATGGTATGGACCTAACAGAAGCAGAAGATATTAAGAAGAGATGGCAAGAGTACACAGAAGAACTGTACAAAAAAGATCTTCACGACGAAGATAATCATGATGGCATGATCACTCACCTGGAACCAGACATATTGGAATGTGAAGTCAAGTGGGCCTTAGAGAGCATCAAGGTGAATAAAGCTAGTGGAGGTGATGAAATCCCAATTGAGCTATTTCAAATCCTGAAAGATGATTCTGGGAAAGTACTGCACTCAATATGCCAGCAAATTTGGAAAATTCAGCAATGGCCACAGGACTGGAAAAGGTCAGTCTTCATTCCAGTCACAAAGAAAGACAATGCCAAAGAATGCTCAAACTACCGCACAATTGCACTCATCTCACACGCTAGTAAAGTCATGCTCAAAATTCTCCAAGCCAGTATTCAGCAATATGTGAACCGTGAACTCCCAGATGTTCAAGCACGTTTTAGAAAAGGCAGAGGCACCAGAGATCCAATTGCCAACATCCGCTGGATCATGGAGAAAGCAAGAGAGTTCCAGAAGAGGATCTATTTCTGCCTCATTGACTATGCCAAAGCCTTTGACTGTGTGGATCACAATAAACTGTGGAAAATTCTGAAAGAGATGGGAATCCCACACCACCTGACTTGCCTCTTGAGAAACCTGTATGCAGGTCAGGAAGCAACAGTTAGAACTGGACATGGAATAACAGACTGGTTCCAAATAGGAAAAGTGGTACGTCAAGGTTGTATATTGTCACCCTGCTTATTTAACCTATATGCAGAGTACATCATGAGGAACGCTGGGATGGAAGAAGCACAAGCTGGAATCAAGATTGCTGGGAGAAATATCAATAACCTCAGATATGCAGATGACACCACCCTTATGGCAGAAAGTGAAGAGGAACTTAAAGGCCTGTTGATGAAAGTGAAAGAGGAGAGTGAAAATGTTGGCTTGAAGCTCAACATTCAGAAAACAAAGATCATGGCATCTGGTCCCATCACTTCATGGGAAATAGATGGGGAAACAGTGGAAACAGTGTCAGACTTTATTTTGGGGGGCTCCAAAATCACTGCGGATGCTGATTGCAGCCATAAAATTAAAAGATGGTTAATTTTTGGAAGGAAAGTTATGACCAGCCTAGACATTACTTTGCCAACCAAAGTCCGTCTAGTCAAGGCTATGGTTTTTCCCGTGGTCATGTATGGATGTGAGAGTTGGATTGTGAAGAAAGCTGATCACCGAAGAATTGATGCTTTTGAACTGTGGTGCTGGAGAAGACACTTGAGAGTCCCTTGGACTGCAAGGAGATCCAACCAATCCATTCTAAAGGAGATCAGTCCTGGGTGTTCATTGGAAGGACTTATGCTAAAGCTGAAACTCCAGTACTTTGGCCACCTCATGCGACGAATTTACTCCTTGGAAAAGATTCTGATGCTAGGAGGGATTGGGGGTAGTTGGAGACGGGGACGACAGAGAATAAGATGGCTGGATGGCATCACCGACTCGATGGACATGAGTTTGAGTGAACTCCAGGGGTTGGTGATGGACAGGGTAGCCTGGCGTGCTGTAGTTCATGGGGTCGCAAAGAGTCAGACACTACTGAGCGAATGAACTGAACTGACCTGAGAAACTTTTGTTTACAGCATAGGCGAGTGATGCACCAAAGCCCTTTATGATGTAGGTGGCCAGGAGTAGATTTCTGCCTGCTTTTCTCAGAGGAAGTATGAGATTCACCAGTCCCCTGCAGAACCCTCTTTCCCTATTGGTCCTTGCAATCTAGACCCTAATGGCATTCCACACCCTAAACAAAGGCAGTAACACCACAATACGAATCCTTGACGCTGAGATGAATTGGTAAACAGGGTTATCCATCTTCAGTGCACACTCCTGACTCAGTCCTGACGTCTATTCTCTGGTTAACTGGGGGCCTGTGTGTGTGTTCCCCAATCTCCCAGGAATATACACCCCTCCCCACTCAGGTGCCTGTACTTCTCTCCCATCCCTCCGTTCCCATCAGAAAATTCACACACACACACAAATATAATTTTTCACCATTTTATGTTTATTTTAATGGCAGCCGTCAGTTTACTATGTTAGTGCGAGAGTCAGTCTTTTCCTGGTTAGCCATTTTTAAGAGAGCAGACCTCAGGAGAAACCTTTCTCGGCATTGATTCAGTGTCTTACTTGCACTGAAACAGAAAAACCAGTTTGGTTTTCTTGTTTTCATCACCTTCATTGACTGAATGGTGTAGGATCGGATTTTCTTTCTCAAAGTTCCTTGCAGAGGTCTCTGACCCTCATGGTCATATTTCGTGCATGGAAAGAAAAGAGAAGGGTATTAGTCTTGAGGAAAGAGTATAACAACTGAGTTGGAAGGGAGATTTCATGAAAAAGGGATGTGGGCTGATGAAGGCCTTTGTGCCAGGCAAGGGCAGTGTAGAGGTATTCGGCAGCAAAGTCAATGGAAATCATGGGGAGCATAGATGGACTCATCTTACCTTCACACAGCCTCTGTATCTCCATTGACAATGGGTTCTTTCATCCATGAAGCAGACTCCCTTGCAACTCTTGGCTTCTGTATCTTCCTGCTTACCTTAGTCATGATGATCCAACAAAGTGGCCTTACCCAGAATATCTGCCTCTGACCCACTTATATATACTTTCTCAGGATAATGAGGAACCACACCCTTCAATCTGATTGGTCAGCTAGTCACTCCCCCAGCCAATGGTGGCATTGGGGTCTTAGATATCACACTGTACCATTTTGCCCATCAACATGTGCTAGTGGAGGCTGAGGGAGTCAATGATACAGCTTACCCACTGCTGACACCTCTGTGTGTTTTATTATAGGAAGTGGTGATTCAGGGTCATGGTGTTTCTGCTCATGACATTCAGAGTTTCCTTCACTGCCCCTTTATTGTTTACTTATATGTCTCCCATCAACACTCCTCCCTCCTCCATCCCATATGAACACTTTTTATCCCATTTTAGCACTTCAGTGTCCTCTAGTCACTTCATCTCTAGAGCACCCACTTCCTGGGGGTGGGGGGGGGGATTCTTGAGGGGCTTAAGGAAATGAAGATCAAGCACTTAACATGGAAAAAGGTAATTAAGAATATGTTGTATGTTTTTTCTATTCCAATGAGATTTAGAGACCCCAAGATTTGGTGAATCCTGTCTGTTGCCCCAAGGTCAGTACACAGTCTCTGTAAGATTACACATCAGAGCACAGAAAGTGTTAAACATCTCCTCCACTAAAATTATTGGGGATTATAATCCTTGTCATATTGTGTAGGGAAACTCAACTTGCCCCATCTACCGGAAAAACATTCCTGATTAAAAAAGAGAATAAAATAAAAGTCAGGTGCCAAAGGAAAGAGTCACATGACCACTGCGCCAGTACTATTGACTGAATCACTTCCCCAAAGGTCCCTCATTGACAGCTATCATCAGGTAGGGCCTAGTATTCCTAGATGCCCTGGTAAAGGAAATGCAATAAACTCCATGGTTCTTGCTTGGGAAATCCCATGGACAGAAGAGCCTGGAGGGCTACTGCCAATGGGATTTCAAAAGAGTCAGACAACTTAGTAAATGAAGAACAACAACAAATGCTGTAGGTATCTACTAAGTTCAACTACTCTAATCTGTAATTTAAGACTACAGTTTTCTTATTGCTTTTCTATCAGGATTCTCTTTCCATTGATGTAATAGGCTGTTTAATGCAGTTAGCGTTTAATTTACAATTCTCTTGTCTTTTAATTTTCATACTAGATAATCTACTTAGTTGATCCTCATACTTTATTATGTGCTTGTCTTTACTGGTCGGAGTTTTTTGCTTCATTTTCCAGTTAGAGAAGACTCTGTAATATTTCCTTCCGAGTTGGTTTAGTATGGAGAAACTATTCGTTTTTGCTTGTCTGAGAAGTTCTTCTCTCCAATTCTTGATGATGATCTTGCTGGGTAGAGCATTCTAGGTTGCAAGTTTTTCTCTTTCAGTGCGTTAAATTTACATTTTTGACCCTTTCTCTCTCTCTTTTCCTTCTAAGACCCCAATAAAGTGAATGTTAGTATACTTGATGTTCTCTAGAAGTCTCTTAAACTGTTCTCCTTTTGAATTTGTTTTCCTTTTTTTTCTTTTCCCTAACCGGTATTTTCCATAATTTTACGTTCCAGATTAAATTTGCTTTTTGTGTATTGGCAACCCTCACTTTTTGAGAGATGGGGCTAGAGATATAGGGGTCAGGACTAATGCCAGCTATAAGCCCAGACTTCTCCTGTGCTCAGTAGCCAACCCTGCCCATTGGGGACTTAGGTTGAGTGTCCAGTTGATGGTACAGAAGCCCTGAGTTTCAGGTTCTTGCTGATTCCATTTCATATAAGTCTGTGCTGTATCCCCTGCCAGCATTGGAAATTTTGCCCCAAAAGTACGATGTGCTGTAGCAAGAAGGGGTGCTCAACATGGGCTTGGGCGCATACTGGGACAGTCTCAGAACACAAGTCAGAGTTCCAGATACTCCCCCTGGCCACCTCCATAATCACTGGTAATGGCTGCTCTCAAATTGTTCAGATGTAGGCCAGGTCTGAGTTGGCTCCACTCCTGGCACCTGGCAACTCCACTACTGGTACATTCTTTTCAGTAATGGAAGCCTATGCCTTAGTCATTGGAATGGGTGTTCCTTGAAATAAGAGGGGTTGGAGTAGGCATTCAGAGTGGGTAAAGTCATGACCTGGCTTTGTTATAGGGAAACAGCCAGCATCCTGTGTAATTTCAACATGTTTCCTCTGCCTTGCTTTGTGAGTAAGCAAACGTTCGGTTGCCTCAGCAAACTCTTCACATAGAGGTAAATAAATAAAAGCCCACCAACCCATACAAAATAGGAAGAGATAGGGAATCTACCTGATAAAGAATTCCGAATAATGATAGTGAAAATGAGCAAAAATCTTGAAAAGAAAATGGAGTTACAGATAAATAACCTGGAGACAAGGATCGAAAAGATGCAAGAAAGGTTTAATAAGAACCTAGAAGAAATAAAAAAAGATTCAATACATAAGGAATAATGCAATAAATGAGAACAAAACACTCTGGAGGGAACCAACAGTAGAATAACAGAGGCAGAAGATAGCAAAAATGAGAAAGAAGATACAATGTTAGAAATAAAGGAAACAGAGAGGAAAAAAGAAAAACTAGTTAAAAGAAATGAGGACAATCTCAGAAACCTCTGGGACAATGCTAAACGCCCCAACATTCGCATTATTGGAGTCCCAGAATAGGAAGAAAAAAAGAAAGACCATGGGAAAATACTTGAGGAGATGATAGTTGAGATATTCCCTAAAATGGGGAAACAAATAATCACCCAAGTCCAAGAAACCCAGAGAGTCCCAAACAGGAAAAACCCAAGGCAAAACACCTCAAGACACATATTAATAAAACTAACTAATATCAAAGACAAAGAACAAATATTAAAAGCAACAAGGGAAAAACAGCAAATAACACACAAGGGGATTCCCACAAGGATAACAGCTGATCTTTCAATAGAAAGTCTTCAGGCCAGGAGGGAATGACAGGGCATACTTACAGAGATGAAAGAAAAGAGCCTACAGCCAAGATTTCTCTAACCAGCAAGGATCTCATTCAAATATGAAGGAGAAATCCAAAGCTTTACACACAAGCAAAAGCTGAGAGAATTCAGCATCAGCAAAAGAGCTCTCCAAAGAGTGCTAAAGGAACTTCTCTAGACAGGAAGCAGAGAAAGTGGGTGTAAACCCGAACCCAAAACAATAAAGTAAACAGCAACGGGATCATACTTATCAATAATTACCTTAAATGTAAATGGGCTGAATACCCCGACCAAAATACAGAGACTGGCTGAATGGATACAAAATAAGACCCCTATATATGTTGTCTACAAGAGACCAACTTCGAAATGTGGGACACATACAGACTGATAGGGAAGGCAGGAAAATACATGTTCCATGCAAATAGAGTCCAAAAGAAAGCAGGAGAAGCAATACTCATATCAGATAAAATAGACTTTAAAACAAAGGCTGTGAAAAGAGACAAAGAAGGACACTACATGATGATTAAAGGATCAATCCAAAAAGAAGATAAACAATTATAAATAAATATGCACCCAACACAGAAGCACCACAATATATAAGACAAATGTTAATAACTATGAAAGGGGAAATTAACAATAACACAATAAGAGTGGGAGACTTAAATGTCCCACTCACACCTACGGATAGATCGACTAAACAGAAAATTAACAAAGAAACACAAATGTTTTCAATCCCCGGTCAGGGAACTAGGATCCCACAAACTGCATGGTGCTCCCCACCCTAAAATATTATGTCTGTGGTGATCCTGTTTGTCATATGCACTGGGATAGGGCCACTTCCACTGCCCTGCCCATGAGAAGCAACTGCTCACACAAATTTCTTAGGAGAACCGTTGCCTAATAGATATAGGCAACTATATGTCTGTTTACTCCAAACATTATTTTAATCGTTGAGAGTGCTAGCTGTGGGTTTTAGGTTTATCATCATTTTGTGCCTCCTGGATGTGAGAGTTTTACTGTGAAGAAAGCTGATGGCCGAAGAATTGATGCTTTTGAACTGTGGTGTTGGAGAAGACTCTTGAGAGTCCCTTGTACCGCAAGGAGATCCAACCAGTCCATTCTAAGGGATATCGATCCTGGGTGTTCATTGGAAGGACTGATGCTAAAGCTGAGACTGCAATACTTTGGCCACCTCATGCGACGAGTTCACTCACTGGAAAAGACTCTGATGCTGGGAAGGGTTGGGGGCGGGAGGAGAAGGGGACGACCGAGGATGAGATGGCTGAATGGCATCACCGACTCTGTGGACTTGAGTCTGAGTGAGCTCCGGGAGTTGGTGATGGACAGGGAGGCCTGGTGTGCTGTGATTCATCGGGTCGCGAGAGTCAGACACGACTGAGCGACTGAACTGAACTGAACTGAGCACCTTTAGCTGTGCAACGGTGAGTGATGCAACAAAGCCCTTTATGATGTAGGTGCCTGCTTTTCCCAGGGGAAGTATGACATTCACCATCCCCATGTTGAACCCTCTGCCCATCTGGGTTTTGACAATCTAGACCCTAATGTCATTCCACATCCCAAACAACGGCAGTAACACCATACCACTGAACCATGCCGCTGAGATCAATTGTTAAGCAGGGCTATCCATCTTCAGTGCAGACTCCTGACCCAGTCCAGATTTCTACTCTCAGGTTAACTAGGGGCCTGAGGGTCTGTTCCCCAATCTCCCAAGACTCCAAACCTCTGAGCACTCAGGTGCCCACCTCTTCTCTCCCTTCCCTGACTTCTGATAAGAAAAATTACACCCACAAAAAAAGTAATATCATTTTTTAACAATTTGATGTTTAATTCAAAGGCAGCCATCAGTTTACTATGATAGTGTGAGAGTCAGTGTTTTCCTGGTTGGCAATTTGTAAGAAAGCAGACCTCTGGAGAAACAATTCTAAAACGTCTGATCTTTGGTACTCTGTTACTGGCTGCCCAGGTTGTACTTCTTTATTCAGTTACTGACTGCCCAGGTTGTACTTCTTCAGATTCTCTCACTCTGGGGTGACTGAGCTTATTTTCCCTTCCAATTCTGCCTCCTTTTTGGACTCTAACTCACATTTTGGTAACTTTTGCGGCATAGATTCAGTGTCTTACGTGCACAGGAACAGAAAAACCAGTTTGGTTTCCTTGTTTTCTTCATTTACTTTTACTGAGTAGCATAGGATCGGACTTTCTTTTTCAAAGTCCCTTGTAGAGGTCGTCTGACACTCACGGTCATATTTTGTGCATGGAAAGAAAAGAGAAGGGTATTAGTTTTGAGGAAAGAGTATAACAGCTGAGTTGGAAGGGAGATTTCATGAAAAAGGGATATGGGCTGATGAAGGCTTTTGTGCCAGCCAAGGCCAGTGTAGAAGGCTTGGGCAGGAAAGTCAATGGAGAACATGGGGAGCATGGAAGTAGTCATCTTACCTTCACACTGCCTCTGTATCTCCGTTGACAACGGATCGTATTTCTTCCTTTCATCCTTGAAGCAAACTGCATTGCAACTCTTCTTGGCTTCCGTGGCTTCCTGGTTCCCTTTGTCATGATGATCCCACGAAGTGGCCTAACCCAAAGTCTCTGCCTCTGACCACCCTATATATAACTTCTCAGGACAATGAGGAGGCACAACCTTCGATCTGAATGGTCAGCTAGGCACTCCACCAGCCAATGGTGGCCTTGGGGTCTTACACATCACAATGTACCACTTTGCCCATCAGCATGGGCTGGTGGAGTCTGAGGGAGTCCATGATACAACTTACCCACTGCTGACACCTATTTGTGTCTGATTCTGCCTAATGGTGATTCAGGAGCGTGGTGTTTGTGCTCATGACCTTCAGACTTTCCTTCAGTGCCCTTTATTCTTTGACTTGTCTGTCTCCCTTCAACACTCCTGCCTCCTCCTTTACTGAATGAACACTTTTCATCCCATTTCAGCATTTCAGAGTCCTCTAGTCCATTCAGCTCTAGACCAATCTCTTCCTATTGGGGATCCTTGAGAGGCTTAAGGAAGTTAAGAGCAAGCACTTAAAATGGAGAAAGGTAATTAAGAAGGTGTTGTATGTTTTTTCTACTTCAATGAACTTTAGAGACCCCAAGAATTGGTGAATCCTCAGTCTGCTGTGTCAAGATCAATACACCATCTCCATAAGATTACACATCAGAGCAAAGAAAGTGTTAAATGTTTCCTCCACTAATATTGTTGGGACACTTCATCTCTCATATTGAGTAGGGAAACTCAACTTGCCCCATCTACCAGAAATACATTACTGATTTTAAAAAAAGATTAAAAAAAAAAAAAAAAGTAAGGTGCCCAAAGGCAAGAGTCACATGACCACTGCACCACAGACTCTTGACTGAAACACATCCCCAGTGGTCCCTCATTGACAGTAATCATCAGGTAGGGCCCACTGTGTAGTTGACCAATAGTTGAGCAGGAGATATACCGGTAGGCACCTCATTGATTTTTGGTTAATTATGGGCGGGGCCCAGGGATGCACTGTCCAATTCCTGAGCAAGACCTGTTGCTTAGTAACAGGAAGTGGAGTAATAAGGCACAGCAATGGCCACCTGCTAAGGGCTGTGCTCATGCTGCTATGTTACGTAAGTATACTTTGTGTCCAGTGTGCTGGAATCTTTTTGATTGACTCCTTCTCTACCTCAGATTTTGATTTCACGTTCTTGTTTAACTTCTGTACATCATTCTTTACATTGTATTCCCAGACATGCAGTGCTTATCACTATACCTCTCCAACAGCTGCCACTTGATCCCATGTACCACATATACATAGCTAATATTTCAAACCCAACAAGAATGTGAAGGCCAGACCACCTTAGAACTACTTTGACCAACCTTAACATCACAGTGATTCTTATTATATTCACAGTGTAACAGAGGAGGATGATGGACATTCAAAAAGTATAAAAATGAAATTCGGTTCAGTTCAGTTCATTTCAGTCACTCAGTCATGTCCGATTCTCCGCGACCCCATGAATCACAGCACGCCAGGCCTCCCTGTCCATCACCAACTCCCGGAGTTCACTCAAACTTATGTCCACAGAGTCCATGATGCCATCCAGCCATCTCATTCTCTGTTGTCCCCTTCTCCTCCTGCCCCCAACCTTTCCCAGCATCAGTCTTTTCCAGTGAGTCAACTCATCGCATGAGGTGGCCAAAGTATTGCAGTTTCAGCTTCACCATCAGTTCTTCCAATGAACATCCAGGATTGATCTCCTTTAGAATGGACTGGTTGGATCTCCTTGCAGTCCAAGGGACTCTCAAGAGTCTTCTCCAACACCACAGTTCAAAAGCATCAATTCTTCGGCGATCAGCTTTCTTCACAGTCCAATTCTCACATTCATACATGACCACAGGAAAAACCATAGCCTTGACTAGATGGACCTTGGTTGACAAAGTAATGTCTCTGCTTTTTAATATACTATGAAGGTTGGTCATAACTTTCCTTCCAAGGAGTAAGCGTCTTTTAATTTCCTGGCTGAAATCAGCATCTGCAGTGATTTTCGAGCCCAAAAAATGAAGTTTGACACTGTTTCCACTGTTTTTCCATCTATGTACCATGAAGTGATGGGACCAGATGCCATGATCTTAGTTTTCTGAACGTTGAACGTCAAGCCAACCTTTTCACTCTCCTCTTTCACTTTCATCTTTCACTTTCATCAAGAGGCTTTTGAGTTCCTCTTCACTTTCTGCCATAAGGGTGGAGAGGACACCAATAAGTACGTAAATAGAAATATAGACTGTTTATATTTTGTCTATGTTGTTCTTCCTAAATGTTTATAGCATATATATTATATGCGTTATATAATGCTATAATATATAATATACATATATCTGGATGAGCATTTATGCATCAGTGAATTTTTTTTAATTTGTAGAGATTGAATCAAACTATATGCACTATAGTAGCCTTCCTTTTCTATACAATATGCTGGAAGAATTTTTCCGTATCAACGAACATGTATCTGCCATTATTTCTAAGGATTACTATAGTGCTCACATGCTTGCTAAACAATAGTCCATGCGAGTGCTTTGAAGAGAGGAACCATGTGTTCTTTTGTCACTCATTGCTCCATATCTTTTCTATTGGAAATAAGGCTGTAATACACATTGGAATTCATGTATCTTTTCAAATTAGTGTTCATTGTCTTCTGATATATACCTCGGAGTGGAATTGCTGGGTAAATTTGTAGTTCAAGTTTTAGTATTTGAGAAGCTTTCATGATGTTTTCCATAGCGAATGCACAAATTTACATTCCCGCCAATTAAATACAGGGGCTTCCCTTTCTCCACATCCTTGTCAACATTTGTTATTTTCAGAAGTTTTGATTTGATGATAGCCATTCTGAGGAGTGTGAGGTGATATCTCCTTGGGATTCTGGTTTTAATTTCTCTGACAGTTAGTGATGTTCAGGATTTTTTCATGTGCCATCTGTATATGTTCTTTGGAGAAAAGCAGATCTTCACATTGTTTTCTTTTGTTTGTTTGTTTCTTAATATCGAGTTGAATAATCTGATTAGATAGTTTGTATATTAACTCCTTACAGTCATATTATTTGCAAATACTTACTCCCATTCAGAAGGTTGTCTTTTCATTTCTCAGTGTTTTCGTTTGCTCTGCAAAAGATTTTATTTATTTATTTTTAATTTATTTTATTGGAGGCAAATTACCTTACATTAATATATTGGTTGGTTTTGCCATACATTGACACGAATCCGCCCCAGGTGTACATGTGTTCCCTTTCTTGAACCCCCTCCCACATCCCTCTTCCCCATATCCTCCCTCCAGGTCATCCCCGTGCACCAGCCCCAAGCATCCGGTAACATGCGTCGAACCTGGACTGGTCACATATGATATTATACATGATACAATGCTGTTCTCCCAATCATCCCACCTTCACCCTCTCCCACAGAGACCCAAAGACTGTTCTATATACCTATGTCTCTTTTGCAGTCTCGTATACAGGGTTAAGGTTACCATCTTTCTAAATTCCATATATATGCGTTGCTGCTGCTGCTAAGTCACTTCAGTCGTGTCCGACTCGGTGTGACTCCATAGACAGAAGCCCACCAGCCTCCCCCATCCCTGGGATTCTCCAGGCAAGAACACTGGAGTGGGTTGCCATTTCCTTCTCCAATGTGTGAAAGTGAAAATTGAAAGTGAAGTCGCTCAGTCGTGTCCGACCCCTAGCGACCCCACAGACTGCAGCCCACCAGACTCCTCCATCCATGGGATTCCCCAGACAATAGTACTGGAGTGGCTTGCCATTGGGTTAGTATACTGTATTGATGTTTTTCTTTCTGGCTTACTTCACTCTGTATAATAGGCTCCAATTTCATCCACCTCATTAAAACTGATTCAAATGCATTCTTTTTGATGGCTGAAAAATACTCCATTCTGTATATGAACCAAAGCTTTCTTATCCATTCATCTGCAGATGGACATCTAGGTTGCTTCCATGTCCTGGCTATTATAAAGAGATTTTAAGTTTAATTAGATCTCAATTTTTTCCTTTGTTTCATTTGCCTTAAGAGACTGGTGAAAAAAAAATATTACTATGAATTATGTCAAAAGTGTTCTGTGCACATTTTCTTCTAAGGGTTTCATAATTTCCAGTTTTTCATTTAGGGTTTTAATTCACCTTGGTTTCATTTGTTTAATGATTTTTCTGTAAGCTGAAACCCCAATATTTTGGCCAAATAATGCAAAGAAGTTGACTCACTGGAAAAGACTGTGATGTTTGGAGGGATTGGGGGATGGAGGTGAAGGGGATGACAGAGAATGATATGGCAGGATGGCATCACCGACTCTATGGACATGAGTTTGAGTGAACTCCGGTAGTTGGTGTTGGGCAGGGAGGCCTGGCAAGCTGTGATTCATGAGGTCGAAAAGAGTCAGAGATGATTGAGCGACTGAACTGATTGAACTGAACTGATAGCTTTCTGTATATAGTATCATGTCAGCTGCAAGTAATGACAGTTTTACTTCTTCCTTCCAATTTGGATGTCTTTAATTTATTTTCTTTGAATGATGCTGTGCCTTGTACTTCTAGTGTTTTAGATGTGGCAAGAGTGGGCATCTGTGTCTTGTTCCTGATTTAGAATGATAGTTAACAGCTTTTTGTCACTGAATAGGATATCATCACTGTCTGTTATAAATCACCTTTATTATGTTCAGTCGACAACATGGACTCTACAGTCCATGGAATTCTCTAGGCTAGAATGCTGCAGTGGGCACAGTGCAACTTCCACTTTCACTTTCATTATGTTCAGAAATATTCCCTCCATATCAAGTATGGTGAGAGTTTTTGAAATGAATGAATATTGAATTTTGACAAATGCTTTTACAGCATCTCTTGAGATGATCATGTGATTTTTGTCCTCTTTCCTAATGTGGTGTACAGCATTGACTGATTTGCAGATATCGAACCATCCTTGTACCCCTGGAATAAGTCCATCTTGATCATGGTATATGAAGATTTCAATGTGATATCGAATCTGGTTCTCTCATATTTTGTTAAGAATATTCACATCTACTTTCAACAGAAATATTGGCATTGAGATTCTTTATTGGTAGTGTCTTTTGTTTGATGTTAGGAAAATAATAGCTTCATAAAACATTTGGGAGTACTCCATTTTCTCAATATATTGGAATATTTTGACACTGTCGGGTATAAGCTCTTCTGTATATGTTTGTAAACTTTCTGCTGTGAAGCTGTGCGGTCATGTACTTTATTTTACTAAGAGATTCTTAATTATAAATTCAATTTCACTACTACTGTTTCAAGTATTCAGATTATACTTTCCTTCCTAATTCATTTTTAAAAGTTGTATGGTCCTAGAGATTTGTCAGTTTCTTCTAGATTGCCCAATTGTTTGGCATATAACTGTTTGTAGTATTCTCTTATGATTTTCCCCTATTGCTGTGATGTTGGCTGTAATGTCTCCTTTGCATTTGTTTGTTTGTGTCATCTATCTTTTATTTTTGATGAACCTGCCTAAAGATTTATTTTGTTTATTTTTTTCAAAAAAAAATCTCTTCAATTAACTGACAATTCTTTTACTTTAGGAAAGGGCAAGTCTCAATTTTATTAATGTCCTCTCTGATCTTTATTTTTGCCTTCATTCGGAGGATTTGGGACTTTATTTATTCTTCTTTTTCTACTTCATTTATATAGTAAGTTAAGCTGTTTATTTCAGTTTCTCTCCCCGTCTTGAGTAAAGCATCTGTCACTATGCAAATTCCCCTAGAACTGCTTTTGCTAAATACAATAGATTTTGGAAAGATGGTGTTTTTATTAGTCTCAAAGTATTCTCTAATTCCCTTTTTGATTTCTTCATTAGCTCATTGCTATTAAGTAGCATGTTGTTTCGTCTCCATATGGTTGTGTTTCTCCCATATTCCCGTCCTGTAATTGATTTCTTATTTTGTACCATTGTGGTTAGAAAAACTGCTTGATATTATTTCCTTCTTCTTAAATGTGCTAAGACTTGTTTTGTGATCTAGCATATGATCATCCCTGAATAACTGTCCTGTGAGCACTTGAAGGTGTGTATTCTTCTATTTTTGGATAGACTATGCCAGGTAGTTCAGAGGTAAAGAATCTGCCTGCAACACAGAAGATGCAGATCTGATTCCTGGGTCAGCAAGTTCCCCTGAAAAAGGAAATGCAATAAACTCCAGTTTTCTTGCCTGGGTAACCCCATGGACAAAGGAGTCTGGAAGGATACAGCCCATGCGGTTTCAGAAGAGTCAGACAACTTAGTAACTGAAGAACAACAACAAATGCTGTAGGTATCAATTACGTTCAACTAATCTAATCTGTTATTTAAGACTTCTTATTGCTTTTCTATCAGGATGTTCTGTCCATTGATGTAATAGGGTGTTTAATGTAGTTAGTGTTTAATTTGCAATTCACTTGTCTTTTAATTTTCATACTAGATTATCTACTTGGTTGATCCACAGCCTTTAATATGTGTTTGTGTGTACTGGTGGGAGCTTTTTCCTTCTGCGTCGATTTTTACTTCTTTTTCCACTTAGAGAAGACCCTTAAATATTTCCTTCCGAGTTGGTTTAGTATGGATAGGCTCTTAGATTTTGCTTGTCGGAGAAATTCTTCTCTCCAATTTGCGATGATAATTTTGCAGGGTAGAGTATTATTGCCTGCAAATTTTTCCCTTCCAGCACGTGAAATATTAATTTTTGACCCCATTCTCTCTCTTTTTCTTCTACGACGCCAATAAATTGAATGTTAGTATACTTGTTGTTTAGAAGTCTCTAAAACTGTTCTCCTTTTTAACTTGTTTTTCGTTTTTATATTCCTATTGGACCATTTCCATAATTTTACGTTCCAGAAATTTTTCCTTCTTGTGTATTGGCAACTCTCACTTTGGTGAGAGGTGGGGCTAGATATAGAGGGTCCAGAACCAGTGCCAGGAATGAGCCAGGACTTCTCCTATGCTCAGTAGCCAACCCTGCCTATTGGGGAGTTAGGTTGAGTATCCAGTTGAGGCTAAGAAACCCTGAGGTTCAGGTCAAAGCTGATTCCACTCCATGTAAGTGTGTGCTGAATCCCCTACCAGCATTGGAAATTGTGCCCCAAAAGAAGGAAGTCTGAGGCAAAAAGGGGTGCCAATAGTGGCTTGAGTGCATACTGCGACAGTCCCAGCACACCAGGGTTCCAGACACTCCCACTCTTCAACCTCCAAAATTACTCGTAATAGCTGCTCTCAGCGAGTTCAGATGTATGGAATAAGTTGATTCCACTCCTGGCACCTGTACCTTCTATTCAGCCATGGAAGCCTTTGCCGTAGTGTGGGAAGTGGTGTTCTACGAAATAAGAGGGGCTGGAGTAGGCATTCAGAGTGGTTTAGGGCATGACCTGACATTGTTATGGGGAAAATCCAAAATCCTGTGTAATTTCAACATGTTTCCTCTGCCTTGCTGTGTGAGAAAGGAAATGTGTTGTTGCCTCCGCAAACTCTTCACATAGAGATAAGTAAATAAAATCCCAACAACCCAAACAAAAGTGGAAGAGATAGGGAATCTAGTTGATAAAGTATTCCGAGTAATGATAGTGAAAATGATTCAAAATCTTGAAAACAAAATGGAGTTAAAGATAAATAGCCTGGAGAAAAGGATCGAGAAGATGCAAGAAAGGTTTACCAAGCACCTAAGAGAAATAAAAAAGAGTCAACACATAAGGAATAATGCAATAAATGAGATCCAAAACACTCTGGAGGGAACCAAGAATAGAATAAAAGAGGCAGAAGATAGGATACGTGAAATAGAAGATAGAATGGTATAAATAAACAGAGAAAAAAAGAGAGACAAATTAAAAGAAATGAGGACAATTTTAGAGACCTCTGGGACAATGTTAATCACCGCAAAATTTGAATCATAGGAGTCCCAGAAGAGGAAGACAAAAAGAAAGACGATGGGAACGTACTTTAGGAGATGATAGTTGAAAAGTTCCCTAAAATGGGGAAAGAAATATTCACCCAAGTTCAAGAAAGCCAGCGAGTCCCTAACAGGAAAAACCCAAGGCAAAACACACCAAGACACGTATTAATAAAATTAACAAAGATCAGAGACAAAGAACAAATATTAAAAGCAGCAAGGGAAAAACAGCAAATAATGCACAGGGGGATTCCCAGAAGAATACAGCTGATCTTTATATAGAAACTCTTTAAGCCAGGAGGGAATGGCAGGGGATACTTACAGTGATGAAAAAAAATAGTGTACAGCCCAGATTACTATCCCCAGCAAGGATTTCATTCAAATACGAAGGAGAAATCCAAAGCTTTACACACAAGCAAAAGCTGAGAGAATTCAGCATCACCAAACTAGTTCGCCCACAAATCCTAAAGGACCTTCTCCAGACAGGAAGCAGAGAAAGGGGGTATAAACCTGAACCCAAAACAAGAAAGTAAATGGCAATGGGATCATACTTATCAATAGTTACCTTAAATGTAAATGGGTTGAATGCCCATACCCAAAGAGAAATCCTGGCTGAATGGATACAAAAACAAGACCCCTATATATATTGCCTACCAGAGATCCACCACAAAAAGAGGGACACATAGAGACTGAAAGGGAAGGGCTGGAAAAATATATTCCACCCAAATAGAGACCAAGAGGAAAGGAGTAGCAATACTCATATCAGATAAAATAGACTTTAAGACATAGGCTGTAAAAAGAGACAAAGAAGGACACTATATGGCGATGAAAGGATCAATCCAAAAACAAGATATAACAAATATAAACATATATGCACCCAACACAGGAGCACTGCAATATGTAAGACAAATGTTAATATTTATGAAAGGGGAAATTAACAATAACTCATAAGCGTGGGAGACTTTGATACCCTACTCACACCTATGGATAGATCGACTAAACAGAAAAGGACTAAACAGAAAAGGAGTAAACAAAAAGGAGAGTGAAAAGGTTGGTTTGAAGCTCAACATTCAGAAAACAAAGATCATGGCATCTGGTCCCAGCACTTCATGGGAAATAGTTGGTAAAACAGTGGAAATAGTGTCAGACTTTATTTTGTTTAGTCTCCGAAATCATTGCGGATGCTGATTGCAGCCATGAAATAAAAGACGCTAACTCCTTGGAAGGAAAGTTATCACCAACATAAATAGTACATTAAAAAGCAGAGACATTGCCAACAAAGGTCTGTCTAGTCAAGGCTATGGTTTTTCCAGTGGTCATGTATGGATGTGAGAGTTGGACTATAAAGAAATCTGATCGCCGAAGAATGGATGCTTTTGATCTGTGATGCTGGAGAAGACTCTTTAGAGTCCCTTGGACTGCAAGGAGATCCAAGCCATCCATTCTAAAGGAGATCATTCCTGGGTGTTCATTGGAAGGATTGATGCTAAAGCTGAAACTCCAATACTTTGGCCACCTCATGCGACGAGTTGACTCACTGGAAAACACTCTGCTGCTGGGAAGGATTGGGGGGTGGGAGGAGAAGCGAAAGACTGTGAATGAGATGGCTGGATGACATCAGCAACACGGTGGACATGAGTTTGAGTGAACCTCGGGAGTTGGTGTTAGACAGGGAAACCTAGCGTGCTGTGATTCATGGGGTCGCAAAGAGTCGGACACGACTGAGCAACTGAACTGGACTGAACCGATAGCTCTCTGTATATAGTATCATGTCAAATACAATTAGACACAGTTTTACTTCTTCCTTCCAAATTGGATGTCTTTTATTTATTTTCTTTGAATGCTTGCTGTGCATAGTTCTTTTCGTGTTTTAGAAGTGGCAAGAGTTTTCATCTGTGCCTTTTTACCTGATTTAGAGGGATAGCTTTCAGCTTTTTGCAACTGAATATGGTATCATCTCTGTTACTTACAAATCACCTTTATTATGTTCACAGGACCACATGGACTATATAGTCCATGGAATTCTCTAGGCCAGAAAACGGGAGTGGGCATAGTGCGACTTCCATTTTTACATTCATTATGTTCAGATATATTCCATCCATATCAAGTATAGTGAGAATTTTTAAATGGATGAATATGAATTTTCCGTATGCTTTTATGTCATATGTTGAGGTGATCATGTTATCTTTGTCCTCTTTCCTAATGTGGTGTACCACACTGACTTATTTGCAGACATTGAACCATCCTTTTACCCCTGGAATAAGTCCATCTTGATCATGGTATATGATGGTTTCAATGTGATGTCGAATTTAGTTCTCTCCTATTTTGTTAAGAATATTCATATCTATATTCAACAGAAATATTTGCATTGAGTTTTCTTTTTTGGTGGTTTCTTTGTCTGGTTTTGGCGTTAAAAAAATAATAGCTTCATAAAAAATTTGAGAGTACTTCATTTTCTTAATTTTTTGGAAGACTTTGAATTTGTTGGGTATAAGTTCTTCTGTATATTTGTGTAAACATTCTGCTATGAAGCTGTGTGGTCCTGAACTTTATTTTACTAAGAGATTTTTTTTATAAATTCAATTTCACTACAACTGTTTCAACTATTCATATTACATATTCCTTCCTGATTGAGTTTTGTAAGGTTTTATGGTCCTAGAGATTTGTCAGTTTCTTCTAGGTGGTCCTGTCGTAATTTTTCCCTATTGCTGTGATGTTGGCTGTAATGTCTCCTTTGCATTTGTTTTTCTGAGTCATCTATCTTTTATTTTTGATGAATCTGGTTAAAGACTTAATTACTTTGTTAATCTTTTCAAAAAATATCCTTTCAATTAACAGTTTTTTTCTTACTTTAGGAAAGGGGAAGTCTCAATTTTATTAATGTCCTCTCTGATCTTTATTATTGCCTTCATTCTGAGGATTTGGGGCTTTATTAATTTTTCTCTTTCTACTTCATTTATATAGTAAGTTAAGTTGTTTATTTCAGTCCCCCCCCCCACCCCCCGCCTTGAGGGAAGCTTCTGTCACTATACAATTTTTCCCTAGAACTGCTTTGGCTAACTCAAATAGATTTTGTAAAGTTGGTGTTGTTATTAGTCTCAAAGTATTTTCTTAATCCGTTTTTGATTCCTTCATTAGCTCAATGGTATTTAGCAGCATGTTGTTTCGTCTCAATATGTTTGTGTTTGTCCCATATTCCACTCCTGTAATTGACTTCTATTTTGTACCATTGTGGTCATAAAAAGTGCTTGATATAATTTCTGTCTTCTTAAATGTGCTGAGGCTTGTTTTGTGGCCTAGCATTTGATCATCCCTGAAAAAACGTCCTGCCCATTGAAGGTGTGTATCCTTCTACTTTTGGATAGACTGTGCCATGTGGCTCAGAGGTAAAGAATCTGCATGCAACGCAGAAGATGCAGATTTGATCCCTGAGTCAGCCAGATACCAAGGGAAAGGAAATGCAATAAACTCTATGTTCTTGCCTGGGGAATCCCATGGACAGAGGAGCCTGGAGGGATACAGCACACGGGGTTTCAAAAGAGTCAGACAACTTAGTAACTGAAGAACAACAACAAATGCTATAGATATCTATTCAGTTCAAGTACTCTAATCTGTAATTTAAGACTACAGTTTTTTTAATTGCTTTTCTATCAGGATGCTCTGTCCATTGATGTAATAGGGTGTTTAATGTAGTTAGCATTTAACTTGCAATTCACTTGCCTTTTCATTTTCATACTAGATTATCTACTCAGATGATCGACAGCCTTTACTATCAGTTTATATGTACTGCTGGGAGTTTTTCCCTTCTCTGTAGATTTTTACTTCTTTTTCCACTAAGAGAAGACTTTTAATATTTCCTTAAGAGTTGGTTTAGTATTAATAGGCTCTTAGATTTTGCTTGTCTGAGAAATTCTTCTCTCCAAATCGCGATGATAATCTTACTGAGTAGAGTATTATAGGTTGGAAGCTTTCCCCTTGCAGCACGTTAAATATACATTTTTCACTCCCTTCTCTCTTTTCCTTCTACGACCCCGGTAAATTGAATATTAGTATACTATGTTGTTTGGAATCTCTTAAACTGTTCTCCTTTTTAACTTGTTTTTCGTTTTGTTTTTCCTACTGGGCAATTTCCATATTTTTCCATTCCAGATTAATTTTGCTTCTTGTGTATTGGCAACTCTCACTTTGGTGAGAGGAGGGGCTGCAGATAAAGGTTCCAGATCCAGTGCCAGCTATGAGGCTGGACTTCTCCTGTGCTTAGTATCCATCCCTGCCTATAAGGGAGTTAGGCTGAGTATCCAGTTGATAGTACAGAAGCCCTGAATTTCAGGTCCATGTTGATTCCATTTCATGTAAGTGTGTACTGTATCCCCTTCCAGCACTGGAAATTTTGTCACTAAAGAATGAAGTTCTGGAGCAAGAAGGGATGTCCAATATGGGCTTGGGTGCATACTGGGACAGTCCCAGCACACCCTTCAGAGTTCCAGATATTCTCATGTGCCACCTCCATAAGCACTGGTAATGGATGCTCTCAACTTGATCAGATGTAGGCAGATCTGATTGGGCTCCAGTTCTGGCACTTGTACATTTTTCTTAGCCATGGACTCTTTTGCCATAGTTGTGGGAAGGGGTGTTCTATGAAATAAGAGGGGCTGGAGTAGGCATTCAGAGTGGGTTACCTCATGACCTGGCATTGCTATGGGGAAACAGCCAAAATCCTGTGTAATTTCAACATGTTTCCTCTGACTTGCTTTGTGAGTAAGCAAACGTATGGTTGCCTCCGAAAACTATTCACATAGAGATAAACAAATATAGGCCCACCAACCCAAAGGAAAGAGGAAGAGATAGGGAATCTACCTGATGAAGAATCTGAATAATGATAGTGAAAATGATCCACAATCTTGAAAACAAAATGGAATTACAGATATATAGCCTGGAGACAAGAATCGAGAAGATGAAAGAAAAGTTTAATAATCACCTAGAAGCAATAATAAAGAGTCAATACATAAGGAATAAAGCAATAGAAGAGATCCAAAACACTCTGGAGGGAACGAACAGAATAACAGAGGCAGAAGATAGGATAAGTGAGATAGAAGATAGAATGGTATAAATAAATGAAACAGAGAGGAAAAAAAGAAAACCGAATTAAAAGAAATGAGTACAATCTCACAGACCTCTGGGACAATGTTAAACGCCACAATATTCCAATCATAGGAGTTCCATCAGAGGAAGACAAAAAGAAAGACCATGGGAAAATACTTTATTAGACGATAGTTGAAATGTTCCCTAAAATGGGGAAGGAAATATTCACCAAAGTCCAAGAAACCAGAGAATCCCAAGCTGGAAAAATCCAAGGCAAAACATCACAAGACACATATTAAAAAAAAATTAATAAAAATCAAAGACAAAGAACAAATATTAAAAGCAGCAAGGGAAAAACAGCAAATTAAACACAAAGGGATTCTCACAAGGATAACAGCTGATCTTTCAATAGAAACTTTTCAGGCCAAGAGAGAATGGCAGGGCATACTTATAGTGATGAAAGAAAATAGCCTAAGGCCTAGATAATTGTACCCAGCAAGGATCGCATCCCAATATAAAGTGGAAATCCCAAGCTTTACACATGAGCGAAAGCTGAGAGAATTCAGCATCACCAAACCAGCTCTCCAACAAATGCTAAAGGACCTTATCTAGACAGGAAGCAGAGAAAGGGGGTATGAACTCGAAACCAAAATAATAAAGTAAACGGCAATGGGATCATCCTTATCAATAATAACCTTAAATGTAAATGGGTTGAATGCCCCAACCAAAAGAAAAGACTGACTGAATGGTTACAAAAACAAGACCCCTATATATGTTGTCTACAAGAGACCCACCTCGAAACGAGGGAAACATACAGACTGAAAGTGAAGGACTGGAAAAACATGTTCCCCACAAATAGAAACCAAAATATAGGAGTAGTAATACTCATATCAGTTAAAATACATTTAACAAAGAAGGACACTACATGATGATCAAAGGTTCAATCCAAAGACCAAATATATTAATTATAAATATATATGCACCCAACACAGGAGCACTGCAATATATAAGACAAAAGTTAACAATTTTGAAAGAGGGAATTAACAATAACACAATCAGAGTGGGAGACTTTAATATCCCACTCACACCTATCGATAGATGGACTAAACAAAATGAACAAGGAAACACAAAAAGTTTTCAATCCCTGGTCAGGAACGAAGATCCCACAAACTGCATGGTGCCCCCCACCTCCAAAATTTATCTATCTGTGGTGATCCTGTTTGCCATATGCACAGGGATTCGGCCACCTCCACGGTCCTGCCCTTGGGAACACACTGCTCCGCCAAATTTCTTAGATTAACAGTGGTCTAATTGATATTTGGTCTGTTCCCTCCAAACATTATTTGAATCGTTGGGAGTGCTAGCTGTGGGTTTTAGTTGTATCAGCATTTTTTGCCTCCTGAGCACCATTAGCTGAGAGCATAGGCGAGTGATGCAACAAAGTCCTTTATGATGTAGGTGTGCAGGAGGTGATTTCTGCCTGCTTTTCTGAGGGGAATTTTGACATTCACCATCCCTCTGTTTAAACCTTTTCCCATTTGGGTTCTGGCAATCTAGACCCTAATGTCATTCCACACCCAAAACAAAGGCAGTAACACCACTTCACTAAGCCTTGTCACTGAGATCAATTGTTAAGGAGGGTTATCCATCTTCAGTGCAGCTTCCTGACCCAGTCCAGACCTCTACTGTCTGGTTAACTGGGTGACTGAGGTCTGTTCCCAATCTTCTGGGACTCCAAACCCAACCCCACTCAGGTGCCCACTTCTTCTCTCCCTCCCCTCCTTTCCCATCAAAAAATTCACACACACACACAAATATCATCTTTTCACAATTTGATGTTTATTTTCATGGCATCCATCAGTTTACTATATTAGTGTGAGGGTCGGTCTTTTCCTGGTTGGCCATTTGTAAGAAAGCAGACCTCGGGAGAAACAATTCTAAATTGTCTGACTTTTGGTGTTCAGTTACTGGCTGCCCACGTTGTACTTCTCCAGGATCTCTCTTTCTGGGGCTGCTGAGTTTACCTTCTCTTTCGACTCTGCCTCCTTCTTGGACTCTGCCTCATATTTTGGTATATTTTTCAGCGTTGATCCAGTGTCTTACCTGCAAAGGAACAGATAAACCAGTTTGCTTTGTTTGGTTTCTTCACCATGTTTGACTGAGTGGCATATGATTTGGTTTTCTTTCTCAAAGTCCTTTATAGAGGTCTTCTTACCCTTATGGTCATATTTCGTGCCAGGAAAGAAAAGAGAAGTGCATGAGTTTTGAGGAAAGAGTATAGCAACTGTATTTGAAGGGAGATTTCATGAAAAGGGATGTGGGCTGATGAGGGCTTTTGTGCCAGGCAAGGGCAGTGTAGTGGTCTTCAGCAGCAAAATCAATGGAGAACATGGGGAACATAGACGGAATCATTTTACCTTCACATGTCCTCTGCATCTCTGTCGACAATGGGTTGTCTTTCTTCCTTTCATCCTTGGAATAAACTGCATTGCAACGCTTCTCTGCTTCTGTGGCTTCTTGGTTAACTTAGTCATGATGATCCCACGAAGTGGCCTAACCCAGGTTCTCTGCCTCTGATCCCCCTATATGTACCTTCTCAGGAAAATGAGGAGCCACACCCTTCAATCTGATTGGTCAGCTAGTCACTCACCCATTCGTGGCCTTGTGGTGTTAGACATCACAATGTACCACTTTGCCCATTAGCATGGTCTCGTGGAGGCTGAGGGTTCCATGATACAACTTACCCACTGCTGACACCTCTTTGTGTCTGATTCTTAGGAGTGGTGATTCAGGGGTATGGTGTTTCTGTTCATGACCCTCAGACGTTCCTTCAGTGCCCTTTATTCTTTGACTTATATGTCTCCCTTCAACACTCCTGCCTCCTCCATTCCTGTATGAACACTTTTCGTCCTATTTCAGCAATTCAGAGTCCTCTCGTCACTTCATATCTAGACCACCCTCTTCCTATTGTAGGTTTTTCAGGGGCTTAAGGAAGTTATAAGCAAGCACTTAACATGGAAAAAGGAATTTAAGTACACTTTGTATGTTTTTTCTACTCCAATGAGCTTCAGAGACCCCAAGATTTGGTGAATCTTCAGTCTGTTGTCCCGAGGTCAATACACCGTCTCCATAAGATTAAACATCAGAGCAAAGAAAGTGTTCAGTGTCTTCTCCACTAATATTGTTGGGAACAATTCAACTCTCATGTTGAGTAGGGAAACTCAACTTGTCCCATGTACCAGAAATATATTCCTGAGTTATAAAAACGAGGAAAAAAAAAAAAAAAGTAAAATGCCAAAGGCAAGAGTCACAGGACTACTGCACCAGGGACTCTTGACTGAATCACATCCCCAGTGGTCCCTCATTGACACTTATCTTCATATAGGGCCCACTGTGTAGCTGACCAATAGCTGTGCAGGAGATGTACCAGAAGATACCTCATTGAGAGTTGATTGCTTATGGGCGGGTCTAAGGGATGCACTGTCCAATTGCTGAGCAAGACCTGTTGCTTAGTAACAGGATGTGGAGTAGTAAGACACAGCAATGGCTACCTGCCAAGTGTTGTGTTCATGCTGCTCTGTTACATAAGGATACTTTGGGTCCAGCGTGATGGAATATTTTTCATTGACTCCTTTCCAACCTCAGATTTCTATTTCACATGATTGTTTAACTTTTGTATATCATTCTTTTCATTGTATTCCCAGGCATGTCTGTCAGCAGTGCTTATCTATATGCCCCTCCAATAGCTGCCACCTGATCCTATGTGCAGCATAAAGTATAGCTAATATTTCAAACCCAACAAGAATGTGAAGGCCAGCCCACCTCAAGAATTCTTTTGGCAAACCTTAATATCACAGTGATTCTTATTCTATTCATAGTATAACAGAGCAGGATGATTGAAATTCAAAAAGTATAAAAATGAAATAGAAAACCATTAAATATGTCTATAGAAATACATGTATACTGTTAATATTTTGTCTTTTTTCTTCTACCTAAATGTTAATGATGTATATATTATATGTATTATATAATGTTAGAATATAGAATAAACATATATTTGGATGAGCATGTATACATCAGTGAATTTTTTTTAATTTGTAGACATTGAATCAAACTATATGCACTATTGTATCCTTCGTTTTCTATACAATATGTTGGAAGAATTTTTCCATCTCAACAAACATGTATCTGCCATTATTTCTAAGGATTACTATAGTACTCAAATGCTTGCTAAACAATAGTCCATGAGAGTGCTTTGAAGAGAGGAACCATGTGTTCTTTTGTCACTCATTGCTCCATATCTTTTCTATTGGAAATAAGGCTGTAATATACATTGGAATTCATGTATCTTTTCAAATTAGTGTTCATCGTCTTCTGAAATATACCTCGGAGTGGAATTGCTGGGTAAATTGGTAGTTCTTTTAGTTTTTTGAGAAACTTTAGTTTTCCATAGAGACTGCACAAATTTACAAGGGCTTCCCTTTCTCCACATCCTTGTCAATATTTGTTATTTTCTGATTTTTGATCTGATGATAGCCATTCTAGTGAGTGTGAGGTGATATCTCCTTGTGATTTTGGTTTGAATTTCTCTGACAGTTAGTGATGTTCAGCATTTTTTCATGTGTCATCTGTAATCTTCTTTGGAGAAAATCAGATCTTCCCATTGTTTTATTTTTGGCTAGTTTAATTGTTTTTTAATATCGAGTTGAATAATCTGTTTAGATAGTTTGGATATTCACCCCTTATAATCATATCTTTTCCAAATACTTACTCCCATTCAGTAGGTTGTCTTTTCATTTTGTCAGTGTTTTCGTTTGCTGTTCAAAAAGCTTTTAATTTTAATTAGATTTCATATTTTCTTTTGCTTCCTTTGCCTTAGGAGACAGGCGAAAAAACGTTGCTATGAATTATGTCAAAGAGTGTTCTGTCTATATTTTCTCCTAGGGTTTCATACTTTCCAGTCTTTCATTTAGGATTTTATTTCACCTTGATTTCATCTGTTTGATCATTTTTTTGTAAGCTGAAACTCCAATGCTTTGACCACCTTATGAGATGAATAAACTCACTGGAAAAGACTCTTGATGCTGGGAGGGATGGCGGGCGGGATGAGAATGTGACAACAGAGAATGATGTGTCTGGATGGCATCACCAACTCGATGGACATGAGTTTGAGTGAAATCCGGGGGTCAGTGTTGGACAGGGAGTCCTGGTGTTCTGTGATTCATGGGGTCGCAAAGAGTCAGACAAGACTGAGCGACTGAACTGAACTGAACTGAACTGATAGCTTTCTGTATAGTATCATGTCAACTGCAAGTAGTGACACTTTTACTTCTTCCTTCCAATTTGGATGACTTTTATTTATTTTCTTTGAATGATTGTTGTGCCTAGTACTTCTAGTGCTTTAGAAGTGGCAAGAGTGAGCAGCTGTGTCTTATTCCTGATTTAGAGGGATAGCTTTTCCAGCTTCTTCCCACGGAATATGATATCATCTCTGTTTGTTATAAATCATCTCTATTATGTTCAGACGACAAAATGGACTATACTGCCCATGGAATTCTCTAGGCCAGAGTACTGGGATGGGCACAGTGTGCGTTCAACTTTCACTTTCATTATGCTCAGATATATTCACTCCATATAAAATATGGTGAGCGTTTTTGAAATGAATGAATATTGAATTTTGACAAATGCTTTTGTAGCATCTGTTGAGATGATCATGTGATTTTTGTCCTTCTCTTTCTTAATGTGGTGTACCACACTGACTAATTAGCAGATATTGAACCATCCTTGTACCCCCGGAATAAGTCCACCTTGATCGTGGTATATGATATTTTCAATGTGATGTTGAATTTGGTTCTCTCATATATTGTTAAGAATATTCACATCTATATTCAACAGAAATATTGGCATTGAGTTTTCTTTTTTGGTGGTGTCTTTGTCTGGTTTTGTTGTTAGGAATATAATAGCTTCATAAAAAATTTAAGAGTACTCCATTTTCTCCATTTTTGGAATATTTTGAGAATGCTGGGTATAAGCTCTTCTGTATATGTTTGTAAACATTTTTCTGTGAATCTGTGTGGTCCTGAACTTTAATAAGATATATGTTTTTTTTTCTTATAAATTCAATTTCACTGCTAGTGTTTCAACTCTTCAGACGATACATTCCTTCGTGATTCACGTTTGTAAGTTTGTATGGTCCTAGAGATTTGTCAGTTTCTTCTAAGTTGCCCAATTGTTTGGCATATAACTATATTTAGTATCCTCTTATGATTTTTCCCTATTTGTGTGATGTTGGCTGTAATGTATCCTTTGCATTTGTTTATTTGAATTATATTTCTTTATTTTTGATGAACCTGGCAAAAGACTTAATTATTTTGTTTATATTTTCAAAAGATATCTTTAACTGAACTGATTTTTTTACTTTATTAAAGGGGAAGTCTCAATATTATTAATTTCCTCTCTGATCTTTATTATTGCTTTCATTCTGAGGATTTGGGGCTTTATTTATTCTTCTTTTTCTACTTCATCTGTATAGTGAGATAAGTTGTTTATTTCATTTTCTCCTCCCACCTTGAGGGAAGCATCTGTTACTATACAATTTCCCCTTAAACCGCTTTTGCTCAATCCAATAGATTTTGGAAAGTTGGTGCTTTTATTAGTCTCAAAGTATTTTCTGATTTCTTTTTTGATTTCTTCATTAGCTCATTGGTATTTAGTAGCATGTTGTTACCTCTCCATATTTTTGTGTTTGTCCCGTATTCCCCTCCTGTAATTGATTTCTTTTTTTTTTTGTAATTAATTTATTTTTTATTGGAGGCAAATTATTTTACAATATTATATTGGTTGGTTTTGCCATACATTGAAATGAATTCGCCCCCCCCCCCCGGTTTACATAAGTTCCCCCTCCTAAACCCCCCTCCCACCTCCCTCCTCCCTTTATCCTCCCTCTGGGTCATCCCCGCATGACAACGCCGAGCATCCTATAACATGCATTGACCCTGAATTAGTAATTCATTTCACATATGACAACATACGTGTTTCAATGACATTCTCCCAAATCATCCCACCCTCACCCTCTCCCACAGAGTCCCAAAGACTGATCTATACATCTGTGTCTCTTTTGCTGTCTCGTATACAGGGTTATCATTTGCATCTTTCTAAATTCCATATATATGCTTTAGTATGCTGTATTGGTGTTTTTCTTTCTGGCTTATTTCACTCTGTATAATAGGCTCCAGTTTCATCCACCTCATTAGAACTGATTCAAATGTATTCTTTTTAATGGCTGAATAAAACTCCATTGTGTATATGTACCAAAGCTTTCTTATCCATTTGTCTGCAGATGGACATCTAGGTTGCTTCCATGTTCTGGCTATTATAAACAGTGCTGCAATAAACATTGGAGTACATGTGTCTCTTTCAATTCTGGTTTCCTCGGTGTGTATGCCCAGGAGTGTGATTGCTGGATCATATGGCAGTTCTATTTCCAGTTTTTTGAGGAATCTCCACAGTGTTCTCCATAGTGGCTGTACTAGTTTGCATTCCGACCAACAGTGTAAGAGGGTTCCTTTCTCTCCATATCCTCTCCAGCATTTATTGCATGTAGACTTTTGGATAGCAGCCATTCTGACAGGTGTGAAATGGTATCTCATTGTGGTTTTGATTTGCATCTCTCTGATTATGAGGGGTGTTGAGCATTTTTTCATGTGTTAGCCATCTGTATGTCTTCTTTGGAGAAATGTCTGTTTAGTTCTTTGGCCCATTTTTTGATTGGGTCATTTATTTTTCCGGAATTGAGCTGCAGGAGCTGCTTGTATATTTTGGAGATTAATCCTTTATCAGTTGCTTCATTTGCTATTATTTTTTCCCATTCTGAAGGCTGTCTTTTCACCTTACTTATAGTTTCCTTTGCTGTGCAGAAGCTTTTGATTTTAATTAGGTCCCATTTGTTTATTTTTGCTTTTATTTCCAATATTCTGGGAGGTGGGTCATGGAGGATCCTGCTGTGATTTATGTCGGAGAGTGTTTTGCCTACGTTCTCCTCTAGGAGTTTTATAGTTTCTGGTCTTACATTTAGATTTCTAATCCATTTTGAGTTTATTTTGGTGTATGCTGTTAGGAAGTGTTCTAGCTCCATTCTTTTACAAGTGGCTGACAATTTTCTCAGCACCACTTGTTAAAGAGATTGTCTTTTCTCCACTGAATACTCTTGTCTCCTTTGTCAAAGATAAGGTATCCATAGCTGCATGGGTTCATCTCTAGGCTTTCTATTTTGTTTCATTGATCTATATTTTTGCCTTTATGCCAGTACCATACTGTCTTGATCACTGTGGCTTTGCAGTAGAGCCTGAAATCCAGCAGGTTAATTCACCCAGTTCCATTCTTCTTCCTCAAGATTGCTTTGGCTATTCGAGGTTTTTTGTATTTCCATACAAATTGTGAGATTATTTGTTCTAGTTCTGTGAAAAATATCGTTGGTAGCTTGATAGGGATTGCATTGAATGTATAAATTACTTTGTGTAGTATACTCATTTTTACAATATTTATTCTTCCAATCCATGAGCATGGTATATTTCTCCATCTATTAGTGTCCTCTTTGATTGCTTTCAGTAGTGTTTTATAGTTTTCTATGTACAAGTCTTTTGTTTCCTTAGGTAGATATATTCCTAAGTATTTAATTCTTTTCGTTCCAACAGTGAATGGAATAGTTTCCTTAATTTCTCTTTCTATTTTCTCATTATTAGTGTATAGGAATGCAAGGGATTTCTGTGTGTTGATTTTATATCCTGCAACATTACTGTAATCATTGATTAGCTCTAGTAGTTTTCTGGTAGAGTCTCTAGGGTTTTCTGTGTAGAGGATCATGTCATCAGCGAACAGTGAAAGTTTTACTTCTTCTTTTCCAATTTGTATTTCTTTTATGTCTTTTTCTGCTCTGATTGCTGTAGCCAAAACTTCCAGAACTATGTTGAAGAGTAGTGGTGAGAGTGGGCACCCTTGTCTTGTTCCTGACTTTAGGGGAAATGCTTTCAGTTTTTCACCATTGAGGATAATGTTTGCTGTGTGTTTGTCATATATAGCTTTTATTATGTTCAGGTATGTCCCTTCTATTCCCACTTTCTGGAGAGTTTTTATCATAAATGGATGTTGAATTTTGTCGAAGGCTTTCTCTGCATCTATTGAGATAATCATATGATTTTTATGTTTCACTTTGTTACGTTGATTGATTTGCGGATATTGAAGAATCCTTGCATTCCTGGGATAAAGCCCACTTTGTCATGATGTATGATCTTCTTAATGTGTTGTTGGATTCTGATTGCAAGAATTTTGTTATGGATTTTTGCATCTATGTTCATCAGTGATATTGGCCGGTAGTATTATTTTTTTGTGGGATCTTTACTGAGCGACTGAACTGAACTGAACTGAACTACCAGGTTTTGGGATTAGGGTGATGGTGGCCTCATAGAATGAGTTTGGAAGTTTCCCTTCCTCAGCAATTTTCTGGAAGAGTTTGAGTAGAAAAGTGTTAGCTCTTCTCTAAATTTTTGGTAGAATTCAGCTGTGAAGCCGTCTGTACCTGGGCTTTTGTTTGCTGGAAGATTCCGGATTACAGCGTCCGTGCTTGTGATGGGTCTGTTCAGATTTTCTATTTCTTCCTGGTTCAGTTTTGGAAAGTTGTACTTTTCTAGGAATTTGTCCATTTCTTCCAGGTTATTCATTTTATTGCCATATAATTGCTGATAGTATTCTCTAATAATCCTTTGTATTTCTGTGTTGTCAGTTGTGATCTCTCCATTTTCATTTCTAATTTTATTGATTTGGTTCTTCTCCCTTTGTTTCTTTATAAGTCTGGCTAGCGGTTTGTCAATTTTATTTACCTTCTCAAAGAACCAGCTTTTGGCTTTGTTGATTTTTGCTATGGTCTCTTCTGTTTCTTTTGCATTTATCTCTGCCCTAATTTTTACAATTTCTTTCCTTCTACTGACCCTGGGGTTCTTCATTTCTTTCTTTTCTAGTTGCTTTAGATGTAGAGTTAGGTTATTTAGTTGACTTTGTTGTTCTTGTTTCTTGAGGTGTGCCTGTATTGCTATGAACTTCCCCCTTAGCACTGCTTTTACAGTGTCCCAGAGGTTTTGGGTTGATGTGTTTTCATTTTCATTCATTTCTATGCATATTTTGATTTCTCTTTTGATTTCTTCTATGATTTGTTCATTATTCAGCAGCGTGTTGTTCAGCCTCCATATGTTGGCATATTTAATAGTTTTTCTCTTGTAATTGAGATCTAATCTTACTGCACAATGGTCAGAAAAAATGCATGGAATTATTTCAACTTTTTTGAATTTACCAAGGCTAGATTTATGGCCCAGGATGTGATCTATCCTGGAAAAGGTTCCGTGTGCGCTTGAGAAAAAGGTGAAATTCATTGTTTTGGGGTGAAATGTCCTATAGATATCTATTAGGTCTAACTGTTCTATTGTATCATTTAAAGTTTGTGTTTCCTTGTTAATTTTCTGTTTAGTTGATCTATCCATAGATGTAAGTGGGGTATTAAAATCTCCCACCATTATTGCATTATTGTTAATTTCCCCTTTCATACTTGTTAGTAATTGTCTTACATATTGCGGTGCTCCTATGTTGGGTGCATAAATATTTAGAATTGTTATATCTTCATCTTGGATTGATCCTTTGATCATTATGTAGTTTCCTTCTTTGTCTCTTTTCACAGCCTTTGTTTTAAAGTCTATTTTATCTGATATGAGTATTGCTACTCCTGCTTTCTTTTGGTCTCTATTTGCATGGAATATCTTTTTCCTGCCCTTCACTTTAAGTCTGTGTGTGTCCCTCATTTTGAGGTGGGTTTCTTGCAGACAACATATATGGGGGTCTTGTTTTTGTATCCATTCAGTCAGCCTTTGTCTTTTGGTTGGGTCATTCAACCCATTTACGTTTAAGGTAATTATTGATAAGTACGATCCCGTATCCATTTTCTTTATTGCTTTGGGTTCGAGTTTATACACCCTTTCTGTGTTTCCTGTCTAGAAAAGATCCTTTAGCATTTGTTGGAGAGCTGGTTTGGTAATGCTGAATTCTCTCAGTTTTTGCTTGTCTGTAAAGCTTTTGATTTCTCCTTCATATTTGAATGAGATCCTTGCTGGGTACAGTAGTCTGGGCTGTAGGTTATTTTCTTTCATCACTTTAAATATGTCTTGCCATTCCCTCCTGGCCTGAAGAGTTTCTGTTGAAAGATCGGCTCTTATCCTTATGGGAATCCCCTTGTGTGTTATTTGCTGTTTTTCCCTTGCTGCTTTTAATATTTGTTCTTTGTGTTTGATCTTTGTTAATTTGATTAATATGTGTCTTGGAGTATTTCGCCTTGGGTTTATCCTGTTGGGGACTCTCTGGGTTTCTTGGACTTGGGTGATTATTTCTTTCCCTATTTTAGGGAAGTTTTCAACTCTTATCTCCTCAAGTATTCTTTCATGGTCTTTCCTTTTGTCTTCTTCTTCTGGGATTCCTATGATTCGAATGTTGGAGCGTTTAACATTGTCCCAGTGGTCTCTAATATTGTTCTCATTTCTTTTAATTTGTTTTTCTTTTTTCCTCTCTGTTTCATTTATTTCTACAATTCTATCTTCTAACTCGCTTATCCTTTCTTCTGCCTCTGTTATTCTACTGTTTGTTCCTTCCAGAGTGTTTCTGATCTCATCTATTGCATTATTCATTGTATATTGACTCTTTTTTATTTCCTCTAAGTCCTTATTAAACCTTTCTTCCATCTTCTCAATCTTTTTCTCCAGGTTATTTATTTGTAACTCCATTTTGCTTTCAAGATTTTGAATCATTTTCACCATCAAAATTCGAAATTCTTTATCAGGTAGATTCCGTATATCTTCCTCTTTTGTTTGTGTTGATGGGCATTTATCTTGTTCCTTTACTTGCTGGGTATTTCTCTGCCTCTTCATCTTGCTTATAATGCTTTGCTTGGGATGGCCTTTCCCTCTTCTGGCCGTTTGTGGAGTTCTCTTTATTATGTAGTTTCCTCGTTGTGTGTGGGGTTGGACAGGTGACTTGTCCACGTTCCCTGGTTACGGAAGCTTGTGTCGATGTTCTGGTGGGTGGTGCTGGATTTGTTCTCTCTGGAGTGCAATGAAGTGTCCAGTAGTGAGTTATGAGTTGTCAGTGGGTTTGGAGTGACTTTGGGCAGCCTGTATATTGAAGCTCAGGGCTAGTTTCCTGTGTTCCTGGAGAATTTGCGTGGTATGTCTTGCTCTGGAACTTGTTGACCCTTGGGTGGTGCTTGGTTTTAGTGTAGGTATGGAGACATATGATGAGCTCCTATCGATTAATGTTCCCTGGAGTCAGGAGTTCTCTGGTGTTCTCAGGATTCGGGCTTAAGCCTCTTGCCTCTGGTTTTTGGTCTTAGTCTTGGAGTAGCCTCTAGACGTCTCTATCTGTCATTTCCAAGGTGGATTCCTCCGTTTTAGCTTCTGTTTGCTGGTCTCTTCAGTGTCTAATTTCCACCCTGATACTAGGGGGTGGGTGGACACTTTTTAAGGCTCAGTTGTTCAGTCCTGTTCTGGGAAGGGAGGAACGCTGCAGACGAATATCTCTGGCGTCTTTGGGGAGTGCTGGCAGCGTCTCGGCCACACTGGGTTTGCCCCTGCTCACAGCGTATGTGCTGTCCCAGTCTACACTGCACATGCTCTAGGTTGCTCTGCCGGGAACTGTCCGAGGCCGACGCCGGGTTGTATGCACTTCCCAGGTCTGAGCGGCTCAAGTTCAGGTTCTCAGGTACTCCACAAAGGCGCATAATTGGTTGGGCCTGCGTTTTGTGCCTTCCCTGGTCCGAGCAGTTCAGGGGACCAGGTGTTTGGCGAGTGCTGTCTCTGCGACTTATCGCCTCCCCAGTCCCCGCCACTCAGTTTTCTGGGTATACAACCGGCGCACCTTCTCAGGGGGATATCGACTGGCCCGAGCCCAAAAAGTTCTGATTAGCAACAAGCCTCTCTGCAGTTTGTATCAGATGCCTTTCTGGGGCCACGGTTGTCTGCTCTGGCTCTGGCTGCGCTCCCTTCCTGTCTCGGTGGGGGATGGGGGATGGGCCAGCTGCAGCCAGCTCACTCTGCTCAGTCCTTTATTCTGTGAGCAGGGCTGGCCAAGTTTTAGGTTAGAGCTTTCCGCCTTTTCGTGGGGGAGCTATCCCACAGTCTGCTTTGCTCTCCCCAGTTCTTTCAAATTGTTCTCGTGGCATTCAAGCCCAGTCCTCTCTCTAAGCAGTTCAGCCGGCTCCTCCCTGCCCAGCCCCCGCTTGCTAATGGCGTATGCAGGCGTCTGCGCTGCTTCTCCGCTGGGAGTTACCGTTTGGCGGGTAGTCTGTGGGTTTTAAAAAAATCTTAAAAAAAAAGAGGGTTATATGGCCCTCTGATCTTCCAAGGCCCGCCACAGATTCGCCAGTGAGATTGTTTCCTGGTGTTTGGAAACTTCTCTCTTTTTAAGGCCTCCCTTCCCGGGACGGAGCTCTGTCCTTACTTCTTTTGTCTCGCTTTTTATCTTTTATGTTTTTTCCTACCTCCTTTCGAAGACAATGGGCTGCTTTTCTGGGTGCCTGACGTCCTCTGCCAGCATTCCGAAGTTGTTTTGTGGACTTTACTCCGCATTCAAATGTTCTTTTGATGAATTTGTGGAGGAGAGAGTGGTCTCGCCGTCCTATTCCTCCGCCATCTTGTTCCTCCCCCTGTAATTGATTTCTTCTTTTGTACCACTGTAGTCAGAAAATGTGCTTGATATAATTCCTGTGTTCTTAAATGTGTTGAGACTTGTTTTGTGGCCCAGAATTTGATCATCCCTGAACAAATATCCTGTGCACACTTGAAGGTGTGTATTCTTCTATTTTGTGATAGACTATGCCAGGTGGCTCAGAGGTAAAGTATTTGCCTGCAACGCAGAAAATGCAGATTTGATCCCTGGGTCAGGAAGATTCCCTTGAAAAGGAAATGCAATAAAGTCCAGTGTTCTTTCCTGCAATATCCCATGGACAGAGGAGACTGGAGGGCTACAGCCAATGGGGTTTCAAAAGAGTCAGAGAACTTAGTAACTGAAGAACAACAACAATTGCTGTAGGTATCTGTTAAATACAACTAATCTAATCTGTAATTTAAGACTAGAGAGATTAGTAGAAGATGGTGGAGCAATAGGACCGGGCGACCACTTTCTCCCTGACAAAAGAACACTTGAACGGTGAGTAAATCCCACAACCTCTGAATACCGGCAGAGAACATCAGGCACCCAGAAAAGCAGTCCATAGTCTTCGAAAGGAGGTAAGAAATAGTATAAAAGATAAAAAGAGAGGCAAAAAAGGGAGGGATGGGGCTCTGTCCTGAGAAGGGAGCCCTGAAAAAAAAAAAAAAGAGAGAGAGAGAGAGAGAAGTTTCCAAACACCTGGAAACACTCATGGGAGAGTCTGTGGAGAGCCTTTGAACCTCAGAGAGACACATAATCGGAAGGAAAAAATATATATATATAGTTAAATCCCACAGACTAAGTGCCCAGAGGAAACTCTCAGCAGAGAAGCAGCAAATATGCCGGCACCCCCCAGTAACAAGTGGGGGCCGGGCAGGGAGGCGAGGCAGCAGTGCTTAGAGAAAGGACCAGGCCTGAATGCCCCAAGCTCAATCTGAGGGCGCAAACAGGAGATAACTAAGCAGACTGTGCATCTAAATGGCGAAAAGCCTGTGGAAAGGTGAAAATCCCCAACTTAAGACTCAGCCAGCCCCACTCACAGAACGAAGGATTGAGCAAAGCGAGCCGGCTGCGGTCAGCCCATCCCCTCATCCCCCGCTGGGACAGGCAGGGCATGGTGGCCAGCGCCGAAAGGGGCAACCGTGGCCCCTGAGAGGCTTCCCATACCAAGCTGCAGGCAGGCTTCATTGCTAACCTAGACTTCATGGGTTCAGCCTGGTCGATATCCACCTGAAAATGTGGGCCGGTTGTACACACAGGAAACTGAGCGGCAGGGACAGAGGAGGCAATATGTCGCAGCGACCGTGCTTGCCAAACGCCTGGTCACCTGAGCTGCTCGAACCAGGGAAGGTACAAAACGCAGGCCCAACCAAGTCTGCTCCTTTGTGGAGTACCCGAGTACCTGAACCTGAGCCGCTCAAACCTGGGAAGTGCATGCAACACAGCGCTGGCCACACGCAGCTCCCAGCAGAGCAACCTAGAGCCTGAGCAGCATAAACAGGAAAAGCACACACACCACGAGCAGGAGCAATCCCACAGTAGCCAAGACACCGGGAGCATTACCCACAGAAACCAGTGATATTTGTTAGCAGCGTTCCTCCTTCTCCACAGCAGGACTGAACAGGTGAGCAGAAAAAAAATGTGTCCACCACTGCCCCCTGGTATCAGGACGGGAATTAGACACTAAAGAGACCAGCAAACAGAAGAGTTTTAACAGAAGGAAATGCCTTGGAAGTAACAGAGAGAGAAGTCTTGAGCCTACAGTAAGAACAAGACTGAAAACCAGAGGCAGAGGCTGAAGTCCAAATGCTGAGAACACCAGAGGTCTCTGGTTCCAGGTAACAAAAATTGATAGGTTCTCATCAAATGCCTTCATACATACACTGAAACCAGGCAACACCCAAGGGTCAACAAGTTTCGGAGAAAGTCATACCGAACAAATTCTCCAGCAACACAGGAGAATAGTCCTGAGCTTCAATATACAGGCTGCCCAAAGCTACTCCAAACACATTGACATCTAAAACTCATTACTGGACACTTCATTGCACTCCAGGGAGAAGAAATCCAGCTTCACCCACCAGAACACCAACACAAGCTACGCTAACCAGGGAACCTTGACAAGTCACCCGTCCAAACCTACACACAGTGAGGAAACTACTTAATAAAGAGAACTCCACAAACTTCCAGAAGATGGAAAGGCCACACCAAGCACAACAATATAAGCAAGATGAAGAGGCAGAAAATACCCAGAAAGTAAGGAACAGAAGAAATGCCCACCAACACAAACAAAAGAGGAAAATATAGGGAACCTACCTGATAAAGAACTTCGAATTTTAATTGTGAAAATGATTCAAAATCTGGAAAGCAAAATGGAGATACAGATAAATAAACTGGAGACAAGGATTGAGAAGATGCTAGAAATGTTTAATAAGGAATCAGAGGAAATAAAAAAGGGTCAATATACAATGAATAATGAAACAGATGAGATTGGAAGCACTTTCGAGGGAACAAACAGTAGAATAACGGAGGCAGAAGAAAGGGTAAGCAAGCAAGAAGATAGAATTGTAGAAATAAATGAAAAAGAGACAGAAAAAGAAAAACTTATTAAAAGAAATAAGGACAATATTAGAGACCTCTGGGACAATGTGAAACGCCCCAGCATTCGAATCATAGGATTCCCAGAAGAAGAAGACAAAAAGAAAGAACATGAAAGAATACTTGAGGAGATAATAGTTGAAAAATTCCCTAAAATGAGGAAGGAAATAATCACCCAAGTCCAAGAAAACCAGAAAGTCCCTAACACGATAAACCCAAGGCGAAATTCTCCAAGACACATATTAATCAAATTAACAAAGATCAAACACAAAGAACAAATGTTAAAAGCAGCAAGAGAAAAGCAATAAATAACACACAAGGGGATTCCCATAAGGATAGCAGCTGATCTTTCAACAGAAAATCTTCAGGCCAGGAGTGAATGGCAATGCATACTTAAAGTGATGAAAGAAAGTAACCTATAGCCCAGATGACTATACCCAGCAAGGATCTCATTTAACTATGAAGGAGAAATCAAAAGTTTTACAGACAAGCAAAAGCTGAGAGAATTCAGCATCACCAAACCAGCTCTTCAGCAAATACTAAAGGATCTTCTCTAGACAGGAAACACACAAAGGGTATATAAACTCGAACCCAAAGCAATAAAGAAAATGGCAACGGGATCATACTTATCAATAATCACCTTAAACGTAAATGGGTTGAATGCCCCAACCAAAAGACAAAGGCTGGCTGAATGGATACAAAAACAAGACCCCGTATATGCTGTCTACAGGAGACCCACCTCAAAACGATGGACACATACAGACTGAAACTGAAGGGCTGGAAAAAGATATTCCATGCAAATAGAGACCAAAAGAAAGCAGGAGTAGCAATACTCATATCAGATAAAATAGACTTTAAAATAAAGGCTGTGAAAAGAGACAAAGAAGGAAACTACATAATGATCAAAGGATCAATCCAAGAAGAAGATTTAACAATTACAAGTAATTATGCACCCAACATAGGAGCACCACAATATGTAAGACAATTGCTAATAAGTATGAAAGGGGAAATTAACAACAATGCAATAATAGTGGGAGACTTTAATACCCCACTCACACCTATGGATAGATCAACTAAACAGAAAAGTAACAAGGAAACACAAATTTTAAATGATACAATAGAACACTTAGACCTGATAGATCTCTATAGGATATTTCATCCCCAAACTATGAATATCCCTTTTTTCTCAAGTGCACACGGAACTTTTCTAGGATAGATCCTATCCTGGGCCATAAATCTAGCTTGATAAATTCAAAAATAGTTGAAATCATTCCAAGCATCTTTTCTGACCACAATGAAGTAAGATTAGATCTCAATTACAGGAGAAAAACTATTAAAAATGCCAACATATGGAGGCTGAACAACACGCTGCTGAATAATGAACAAATTATAGGAGAAATCAAAGTATGCATAGAAATGAATGAAAATGAAAATGCAACAACCCTAAACCTCTTGGACACTGTAAAAGCAGTGCCAAGGGGAAGGTTCATAACAATACAGGCACACCTCAAGAAATAAGAAAAAAGTCAACTAAATAACATAACTTTACATCTAAAGAATCTAGAAAAGGAAGAAATGAAGAATCCCAGTGTTAGTAAAAGGAAAGAAATCGTAAAAATTAAGGCAGAAATAAATGCAAAAGAAACAAAAGAGACCATAGCAAAAATCAACAAAGCCAAAAGCTGGTTCTTTGAGAGGGTAAATAAAATTGAAAAATCATTAGTCAGACTCATCAAGAAACAAAGGGAGAAAAACCAAATCAATAAAATTAGAAATGAAAATGGAGAGATCACAACAGAAAACACAGAAATGCAAAGGATCATAAGAGATTTCTATCAGCATTTATATGTCAATAAAATGGACAACTTCAAAGAAATGGACAAATTCTTAGAAAAGTTCAGTTCGGTTCAGTCGCTCAGTCGTGTCCGACTCTCTGCAACCTCATGAATCACAGCATGCCAGGCCTCCCTGTCCATCACCAAATCCCGGAGTTCACTCAAACTCATGTCCACAGAGTCGGTGATGCCATCCAGCCATCTCATTCTCTGTCGTCCCCTTCTCCTCCCGCCCCCAACCCTTCCCAGCATCAGAGTCTTTTCCAGTGAGTCAACTTGTCACATGAGGTGTCCAAAGTATTGCAGTTTCAGCTTTAGCATCAGTCCTTCCAGTGAACACCCAGGATTGATCTTAATAAAACTGAACCAGGAAGAAATAGAAAATCTTAACAGACCCATCAGAAGCACGGAAATAGAAGATGTAATCATAAATCTTCCAGCAAACAAAAGTCCAGGTCCAGACGGCTTCACAGCTGAATTCTACCAAAAACTTTGAGAACAGCTAACACTAATTCTACTCAAACTCTTCCAGAACATTTCTGAGGAAGGGAAACTGCCAAACTCATTCTATGAGGCCACCATCACCCTAATCCCAATACCTAGTAAAGATGCCACAAAAAAAGAAAACTACAGGCCAATATCACTGATGAACATAGATGCAAAAATCCTTAACAAAAGTCTAGCAATCAGAATCCAACAACACATTAAGAAGATCACACGTCATGACCAAGTGTGCTTTACCCCAGGAATGAAAGGATTCTTCAATATCCGCAAATCAATCAATGTAATATGCCGCATTAACAAACTGAAAAATAAAAATCTTATGATTATCTCAATAGATGCAGAGAAAGCCTTTGACAAAATTCAACATCCATTTATGATAAAAAGCCCTCCAGAAAGTGGGAATAGAAGGGACATACCTGAACATAATAAAAGCTATAATGACAAACCCACAACAAGCATTATCCTCAATGGTGAAAAAAAGCATTTCCCCTAAAGTCAGGAACAAGACAAGGGTGTCCACTCTCACCACGACTATGCAACATAGTTCTAGAAGTTTGGTCACAGCAATCAGAGCAGAAAAAGACATAAAAGGAAAACAAATTGGAAAATAATTAAAACTTTACTGTTTGCTGATGACATGATCCTCTACTCAGAAAACCCTAAAGAGTCTACCAGAAAACTACTAGAGCTAATCAATGAATACAGTAAAGTTGCAGGATATAAAATCAACACACAGAAATCCCCTGCATTCCTGTACACTAATAATGAGAAAATAGAAAGAGAAATTAAGGAAACTATTCCATTCACTGTTGCAATGAAAAGAGATACTTAGGAATATATCTACCTAAAGAAACAAAAGACTTGTATATAGAAAACTATAAAACACTGGTGAAAGTAATCAAACAGGACACTGATAGATGGAGAAATATACCGTGTTCGTGGATTGGAAGAATAAATATTCTTTAAATGGGTATACGGCCCACAGTAATTTATACATTCAATGCAATCTCTATCAAGGTACCAACGATATTTTTCACAGAGCTAGAACAAATAATCTCACAATTTGTATGGAAATACAAGAAACCTCGAATAGCCAAAGCAAACTTGTGGAAAAATAATGGAACTGGGGGAAACATCCTGCCAGACTTCAGGCAATACTACAAAGCCACAGTCATCAGGACAGTATGATACTGGCATAAAGACAGAAACATAGATCAATGGAACAAAATAGAAAGCCCAGAGACAAATGCAAGCACCTATGGACAACTTATCTTTGACAAAGGAGGCAAGAATATAAAACGAAGGAAAGACAGTCTCTTTAACATGTGGTGCTGGGAAAACTTGTCAGCCACTTGTAAACAAGAATGAAACTAGAACATTTCCGAACACTATACACAAAAATAAACTCAAAATGGATTAGAGAACTAAATGTAAGACCAGAAACTATAAAACTCCTAGAGGAGAACATAGGCAAAACACTCTCCGACATAAATCACAGCAGGATCCTCCAAGACCCACCTCCCAGAATATTGGAAATAAAAGCAAAAATAAACAAATGGGACCTGATTAAAATCAAAAGCTCTGCACAGCAAAGGAAACTATAAGCAAGGTGAAAAGACAGCCTTCAGAATGGGAGAAAATAATAGCAAATGGAAAAACTGACAAATAATTAATCTCCAAAATATACAAGCAGCTCCTGCAGCTCAATTCCGGAAAAATAAATGACCCAATCAAAAAATGGGCCAAAGATCTAAACAGATATTTCTCCAAAGAAGACAAAAAGATGGCTAACAAACACATGAAAAAATGCTCAACATCCCTCATAATCAGAGAGATGCAAATCAAAACCACAATGAGATACCATTTCACACCAGTCAGAATGGCTGCTATCCAAAAGTCCACATGCAATAAATTCTGGAGAGGATGTGGAGAAAAAGGAACCCTCTTACACTGTTGGTGGGAATGCAAACTAGTACAGCCACTATGGAGAACAGTGTGGAGATTCCTCAAAAAACTGGAAATAGAACTGCCATATGATCCATCGATCACACTCCTGGGCATACACACCGAGGAAACGAGAATTGAAAGAGCCATATGTACTCCAATGTTCATTGCAACATTGTTTATAACAGCGAGGACATGGGAGCAACCTAGATTTCCATCTGCAAACGAATGGATAAGAAAGCTTTGGTAAATACACACAATGGAGTATTATTCATCCATCAAAAAGAATACATTTGAATCAGTTCTAATGAGGTGGACGAAATTGGAGCCAATTATACAGAGTGAAATAAGACAGAAAGAGTGACACCAATACAGTATACTAGCGCATACAAATGGAATTTAGAAAGATGGTAACCGTAACCCTGTAACGAGACAGCAAAAGAGACATAGGTGTATAGAACAGTCTTTGGGACTCTGTGGGAGAGGGTGAGGGTGGGATGAATTGGGAGAATGGCATTGAAGCATGTATATTATCATATGTGAAATGAATCTCCAGTCCAGGATTGACGCATGATACAGGATGCTTGGGGCTGGTTGTACGGGGGTGACCCGGAGGGAGGATGTGGGGAGGAGGGAGGTGGGAGGAGGTTCAAGAAAGGGAACACATGTACACCCGGGGCGGATTCATGTCAATGTATGGCAAAACCAACCAATATAATATTGCAAAGTAATTAGCCTCCAATAAAAATAATAAATAAAAATAACAAAATGTTCGAGTATTATAACAAATGAGAGCTGTCTCAAGGTGACATACATTAATTTTATCCACGAAAATGACAGAACGGTTAAGCTCTCAAACAATGTCTGTAGTCTCTTCCAGCTACACTTTTGCATTTATCCCCTTGTTTTTAGAGCAAGGAAAAGTCAACAAAAGTGAAGCAGTTTATCCAAAATCACAAATGTTATTTCCACGAAAAGCTATCAGTTACTGTGAATATTTATCTACTAATTGGAGAAAATCAGTTCAGTCTTGGTCTTCGTGAGTTCATGCTCTACCTTTGGGCAACAAAGTGGCTCATTTCAGAGTGCACCCTAAGTGCTGACTTAGCAACCTCTCACGCTGAGTATTCGCAAAATCTCAGTTCTCCTTTCCCTCATTATCTCCACGGGTAATCAGCAGTAGGCTGATCATTAACAAACTTTTGCTTGAGAACACGTTGATGCTGTTTCTAAAGTTCTTAAAATGGCATTTCAAGATAAAGTGCCAAATGTTTAAAGACAATTATATCTAAGCAGAGTCAAGAGGTCGCCTGATTCTACTGTCACTTGAAAACACTGACATAGGCATTAGCCAGTATGGGACCTTGTCTTCTTGACCTAAATAACGAAAGCAAACATCAGAATAAAGACAAAGCAAAAAGTAGTTAATATAAAGCCAGTACATTACTAAATTTTTCACTAAGGACTAACATCAAAGTGACAGCCACTGCAGCCACGAAATTAAAAGGAGCCTGCTCCTTGACCTTTCAGATACGACATAAGTCAAATCCCTAATGATTATACAGTGGAAGTGAGAAACAGATTTAAGGGACTAGATCTGATAGAAAGAGAGCCTGATGAACTATGGACAGAGGTTTGTGACTTTGTACAGGAGACAGGGAGCAAGAGCATCCCCAAGAGAAAGAAATGCAAAAAGACAAAACGGCTGTCTGAGAAGGCCGTACAAATAGCTATGAAGAGAAGTGAAAAGCAAAGGAGTAAAGGAAAGATACACCGATTTGTATGCAGAGTTCCAAAGAATAGCAAGGAGAGGTAAGAAAGCCTTCCTCTGTGACCAGTGCAAAGCAAGAGAGGAAATTAGTAGAATGGGAAAGATTTCTTCAAGAAAATTTGAGTTACCAAGGGAACATTTCATGCAAAGATGGGCTCCAGGAAAGGCAGAAATGGTACGGAACTAACAGAAGCAAAAGATATTGAGAAGAAGTGGCCAGGATACACAGAACTGTACAAAAAAAAAAAAAAGAAAAATCTGCCCGACCCAGATAATCACCATGGAGTGATCACTCACCTGGAGCCAGACATTCTGGCTTGTGAAGTCAAGTGGGCTTTAGGAAGCATCACTAAAACAAAGCTAGTGGAGGAGATGGAATTCCAGCTGAGCTATTTCAAATCGTCGATGACGATGAGGTGAAAGTGCTGCACTCAACATGCCAGCAAATTTGGAAAACTCAGCAGTGGCCACGGGACTGAAAAAGTCAGTTTTCAGTCCAATTCCAAAGAAAGGTAAGGCCAAGGAACGCTCAAACTAGTGCACTATTGTACTCATCTCAAAATTAACAATATTTTGTACTTCAATATAAAATATCATGCCGGAGGAGGGGGGGGTGGAGATTTGTGTATTTCTTTGCATTTAAACTTATATTCAAAGCAAAGTGTGGTAAAAAAACACAACTCACTTATTCATGGCAGGCTAGCTGAAATACAGAGATGCATACTGATGCCTGAAGTTTATCACAAAATACACTATGGAATAAGATGGATTGATGGACGTATAGAGGGATGTACAAATGGATAGACACATGAGAAAGAAAGAATTGTAAAATGGTTACAGTAGAATTTAGATGGGACGTCTTTGTGTTTTAGCTAGAATACATATTTAACCTTGTTGAATGTTTGGAAATATTTATAATAAATCTTTGGGGAACATACAGAGAAAAGAACAATGAAAAGCAAACTGTACTTGAAGCATAATTTCAGCTTTCAAAATATTACCTGACAAAGTATGGGTAGGAGATCGGATAAAATACATGTCCCTCAGTCATGTCTGATTCTTTTGCAATCCAATAGTCTTAGCCCACCAGGCTCCTCTCTCCATGGAATACTTTAGGTAAGAACACCAGAGTGGGTTACCAATCCCTTCTCCAGGGGATCTTCTCAACCCAAGTATATATTACCACTGAGTCACCAAGCAAGCCCTAAAATATGAACTGTAGTGAAACTAAACATGTGTTTTATTTACATTTTCATACTCTGTGAGCTGACCAAGTTCTTTTCCCAATATCCTCAGACTACATTTTCCACAATACAAGTAGCATCACTTTCCCTCTGGCCCAAGGGAGACAAGCCTACTGCACAGCATCATCGTATCACATGTGATCCCCTCCTGGTGACCTTGACTTTGAGCTCTTTCTGGGTCTCCCAGATTTCTCCAATCACAGCTCTAGAGATGTGTCCCTGTTGACTTCACAGGGCTGACCAAGCCTATGTCTGACTCATCTGTTTGGAGGCCCAGGTGCAGCCCCACCCATTCTGTCTTTATCTTGGTGCATCATGGCACTACCCAACTCTACTTCATGTTTTCTTTATATATGTGCATGTAAGGGTAGTACATGTGGAAATAGCCCCCCTACCCTGCAACTCTTTCAACCTTCACCCTCTAGCTCCATGGAGTTTTTCAGTTGTTTAAATTTCTTAATTTACTGAACTTTGTTCAGAAGCTGAAAAGGCAAAATTTACACTTTGTAGTGAATTTCCTTCCTGGGTAAATAAATAAAATCATGGAATTATAAAATGACAAATGAGAAATATTTGGAAGCTCGCTGACAAAGGGCATATTTACCTAATTTATGCAGAGTCCAAAGTTAAAATAAGAAGAGATGAGAAACCCAATAGAAGACAAACATGAAGTAAATATAGGGTGAAGAAATGCAAACTACTGAGAAGAAAAATTATTAAAAAAAAACAGGAGGGAATGCTGAACCTAATTGGTAATAAAAGAGATGTAAGCCAAAACAATAATGGGATACGATTTCTCAGCATGCAAATTGCCAAAAATTCAATGAAAACATTCAATGACACCAAATTTTTTCTCCAAATTGCCGATGAGAGGGTGGAATGCTCATGCGTGGTTATGAAAGCATAAAGTGATGCAACTTTCTGAAAGACAATTTGACAGTATCTAGTAAACTCATAAATGCATGGAGTCACATAGCAACACCCTGTTTGGGATTCACATTGCAGAAATATTTCTGCAATTTCACAAAGATTATATATATATATAATGTTCATTGCAATATTTTTGCCCCATCATCCTAGAAAATTACTTTGGGCCCCTTCCCCACACTGCCCTTCCCACATGCAACCCCTGTACTCAGTTGTATAGATTAGTTTTGCCTCATCTAGAACTGCATATACACGGAGCCTACAGTAAGTACACGTGTAGTTGCTTTACAATGTTGTGCTACTTTCTGCTGTATAACAAAGTAAGCTGGTTGTGCATGTGTGTGTATATAATAAATATCTATATCTATACCCATTTTTTTAAATTTCTTTCCCATTTAGGTCACCACAGAGAACTGATGGTGATTGCAGCCATGAAATTAAGACTCTTACTCCTTGGAAGGAAAGTTATGACCAACCTAAACAGCATATTCTGCAATAGTTTGGCCACCTCATGCGACGAGTTGACTCACTGGAAAAGACTCTGATGCTGGGAAAGGTTGGGGGCGGGAGGAGAAGGGGACGACGGAGAATGAGATGGCTGGATGGCATCACCGACTCTGTGGACATGAGTTTGAGTGAACTCTGGGAGTTGGTGATGGACAGGGAGGCCTGGCGTGCTGTGATTCATGGGGTCGCGGAGAGTCGGACAAGACTGAGAGACTGAACTGAACTGAACAGAAACAGCATATTGAAAAGCACACATTACATTGTCAACAAAGGTCTGTCTAGTCAAGGCTATGATTTTTCCAGTAGTCATGTATAGATGTGAGAGTTGGCCTATAAACAAAGCTGAGCACAGAAGAATTGATGTTTTTGAAGTATGGTGTTCAAGAAAACTATTGGAATCCCTTGAACTGCAAGGCGATCCAACCAGTCCATCCTAAAGGAGATCAGTCTTGGGTGTTCATTGGAAGGACTGATGTTAAAGCTGAAACTCTGATACTATGGCAACCTGATGCGAAGACCTGACTCACTGGAAAAGACCCTGATGCTGGGAAAGTTTAAGTGCCAGAACAGAAGGGGATGGTAATAGACAGGGAAGCCTGCTGTGTTGCAGTTCATAGGGTCACAAAGAGTTGGACACAACTGAGAGACTGAACTGAATTGATTGTGTATAACTGAATTATTGGGCTGTAGGAGATCCAACCAGTCCATTCTAAAGGAAATCAATCCTGGGTGTTCATTGGAAGGACTGATACTAAAGCTGAAACTGCAATATTTTGGCCACCTCATGCGACGAGTTGACTCACTGGAAAAAACTCTGATGCTAGGAAAGGTTGGGGGCGGGGGGAGAAGGGGATGAGAGAGAATGAGATGGCTGGATGCCATCACCAACTCTGTGGACATGAGTTTGAGTGAACTCCGGGAGTTGGTGATGGACAGGGAGGCCTGGCATGCTTTGATTCATGGGGTCGCAGAGAGTCGGACATGACTGAGCGACTGAACTGAACTGAACTAAAAGCAGAAATTAACACACGATTGTAAATCAACTATACTTCAACTAAAAAATAACATGACTGGGAAGGAAAAGTTTGGAATATTTCATTGTATTCAAATTATATATTTCAAAGAAAACTTCTGTAAACAAATGCAGCTCGCTACTTAATATTATGCTTGCTGAAATATGTACAGAGATGCATACAGATGTCTGAAATTTATCACAAAATAAACAAAGAAATAAGGTCAATTAATGGATGGATATAGGGATGGAAAGATGGACAGATGCATTACAAGGGAAGTACTGTAAAATGGTTACTGTAGAATCAAAGTGAGACGTCTTTGTCTACTAGCTAGGAAAAGAAATTAACTTTGTTGAATGTTTGGAAAATTTTATAATAAAATGTTTGGGATAGTACAAACCAAAGAACAATATAAAACACAATGCATATGCAGTCTAATTCCAATTTTAAAAATATGAGCTGAAACATGATGGGGAGGAAATGGGCTAGGATATGCACCATGGTAAAGGTAATCAAGATTTTTGCTTACTTTTTCATACTCTGTGCACTGACCAACTTCTTTCTGTGATATCCACAGACTATATTTTTCATAGTAAAAGTAGCATCACCTTCTCTCTTGCCCAGGCGAGACACGCCTATTGCACAGCATAATTTCCCGTTTGTACTCCTTGATTCGTGTCCGTGGCTTTGAACACCTGCTAGGGCTCCCAGAGTCCTATATTCACAGCTCTAGAGATGCGTCCCCGTTGGCTTCACAGGGCTGACCAAGCCTACAGCTGACTCATATATTTGGAGTACCAGGTACAGCCTCATCTATCCTGGTATTATCTTGGACCATCATGGCAGTACCCGGCTCCACTTCATTTTTTTCTCTTTACATATATAAATGATAAAGGAAAGAGCTTATTGAAGAGTACCTGTGGAAAGGCACACAGCTGAACTCAGAGAGTTGAACACCCCCGCCCCCGTCCTCCGCAAACTTTCCACCTATACCCTCTAGCTTCCTGTATATTTTCTGTTATTTAAATAGCTTTATTTAAGTATGTTTGTCCAGAAGTTAAGAAGGGAAAATTTATACTGTGTAGTAAAATTCTTGCATGGGTAAATAAACAATAAAGAAGGAATTATGAATGACATTTGGGAAATATTTGGAAGATAGATCGCAAAGGGCTAATTTACATAATTCATGCAAACTAAAATAAGTTAAAATAAGAAAAGATGATAAAAGTCAATAGAAGATAAACACAAAGTAAACAAAGAGAATGAATAAATGCAAATTACTCAGAAGAAAATAAAAACTACCAAAAAATAAAAAAGAGGAAATGTTGAACCTAACTAGTAATAAATAGAAACCAAAACCATAATGATACTAATTGCCAAAATTTCATGAAATTGAATGATAACAAATTTTTCCTTCAAATTGAGGATGAAAGGTTGAAAATTGAGTACCCATGCATTTTTGTGAAAACATAAAGTGATGCAACTTTCTGAAGGACAATTTGAGAGTGTCTAGAAGGCAATGGCAAGCCACTCCAGTACTCTTGCCTAGAAAATCCCATGGACGGAGGAGCCCAGTAGGCTGCAGTCCATGGGGTAGGTACGAGTCAGAAATGACTGAGCGACTTCACTTTCACACATTGGAGAAGGAAATGGCAACCCACTCCAGTGTTCTTGCTTGGAGAATCCCAGGGACTGGGGAGCCTGGTGGGCTGCCGTTTATGGGGTCACACAGAGTCGGACATGACTGAAGTGACTTAGCAGCAGTAAATTTCTAAATACATGGAACAACTGAGCAAGACCTTATTTAGAATGTACATTTTTTAAACTATTTCTTTAATTTCATCAGAATTATATATATGATGTTCACTGCAATATTTCTTTCCCTATCATCCCCATAAACTCTTTTGGCACCGTCTGCACACTGACCTTTACCCATGCAACTCCTTTTCTCAGTTCTATCAGTATACATTAGTTTCGCCTCATCTAGATCTTTCTCTAAATGGAACCCACATAATGAACATACGTAGTTGATGTGCGATGTTGTGTTACTTCCTGATGTACAACAAACTAAATCATCCATGCGTATGTGTATATGTGTGGGGAGGATATGTTCCATTCTTTTTGGATATCTTTCCCATTTAGGTCACCATAGAGCATTGAAGACAGTTACCTTTGCTTCAGAGATGGTTTTCATTCGTTATCAAGGCATTATTCTCAAAACCATCCAAACAGCCTTTGTAGCCCAGTGTCCAAAAAATAAATAAATAAAAATAAATCTCAATCAAAAAGGGGCAGATCTTAATAGACATTTCACCAAAGACATACAGATGATGAAAAAACAGAAGAGGTTCAGCATCACTAATTATTAGAGAAATGCAAATCAAAATTACAATGAGATATTATTTCACACCAGTCCAAATAGCCACCATCAAAATTTCTACAAAAAATATTCATAGAGAGGGTGGAGAAAAGGGAACCCACTTGTACTGTCGGTGGACATATAAAATGAAACACCCACTATGATGAACAGTATGGCAGATCCTTAAAAACTAAAAATACAATCACCATATGATCTATTCCTGGGCATTTTCCTGGAGAAAACCTTTAATTTAAAAAAGATACATACACCCCAATGTTCATTGCGGCAATATTTATATAGCCAAGACATGCAAGATTTTTTAATAATAGTGAAAATGGAAAACAACAAAAACAAACAAACAAACAAAAAAAAAAAAACCTTGAAGCAAACAGTCTTTAAAAAGGGGGGCCAGATTACTAGATATTTGTAACGAAACAGGCTTAAAGATACGTAAACAAAGCAAGAATCACGAATCGGAAACAAGTTCTATGTTACCATTGAAATAGCAGAAAATATGATGTTATATTAAAAGAACTAGTACAGCCTCATCATTTTTTATCTCTCCATCTCAGGAACTCGAATCTGAGCCAATGATCGGGTGAGATCATGGAAGATTTTTTACTTTCTTTTATATTTTTCTGGAAACCTTACATTCTCTGTTATGAGCATGTACTAATTATTAATAAAATTAAACTGCATCTTTTTCTACATGTAAAAATACATCTGGATTTTATATATTATATTCATAAGCATTCTTCTATTTCTTCTTGAGAGGGCAGCATAAACACAATAAATATTTCTTCATATCCATGTAAACCCTTGAGAATCCTTGGACTTGCAAGGCTATTAAACCAGTCAATCCTAAAGGAAATCAGCCTGAATATTCATACGGACCAACGTTGAAGCTGAAGCCTCAATGTTTTGGCCGCCTGATGTGAAGAATTGACTCATTGGAAAAGTCCCTGATGGTGGAAAAATTGAAGGTGGAAGGAGAAGGGGATGACAGAGAATGAGATGGTTGGATGGCATCACTGACTCGATGGAGACGAGGTTGATCAGGCTCCAAGTGTTGGTGATGGACAGGGAAGTCTGGCGTGCTGAAGTCCATGGGGTCGCAAAGACTCAGACACGACTGAGTGACGGAACTGAACTGACATATACATATAAAATCCTAATACAGGCTCAAAATGGAAGTACTATGCCAAGAGTGGTGTACTACATAATATATATGTTTTCATAATCTATATGTGAAAATAACCACAGATGAAGACCTCTATGTATGGTTAAGATGATTCAAGAATCTGCACAGGTACAACAATAAGGCCAGTAAATATTTATTCATACCCACATATACTCTGGAGAATCCATTGGACTGCAAGGAATTCAAACTAGTTAATCCTAAACAAACCAGTCCTGAATACTGAATACTCCATGTCCAATGGCAGAGAAGCAACAGCCAGAAAGAGGGAGGGGCAAAATCATATTTAGAATCAAACTCCATACCCAGCAGAGACTTTCAGAGGTCTCAAACAAACCTTGTGTGCACTGGGACCCAGAGACCTCACAAAAACAAGACAGGACTGTGTATGAATGTCTCCTGTGGAGGTATGGGTCAGCAGTGTACTGATGCAGGGTAGGGACTCTGGATGCAACAGACCTGGGTGTGGCATAAGCCTTCTTGGAGGAGGTCGGCATTAACCCTACCATAGAGCCACCAGAACTTACACGGGGCTGGGAAACAGACACTTAGAGAGTACAAACAGAACCTTGTGTTCACCAGGACTCAGGAGAAAGGAGCAATGGCCCCACAAGAGACTGACCTAAGCTTGCCAATAAGTGTCCAGGAATCTCCGGTGGAGGCATGGGTCAGCGGAGGCCTACTGCAGGGTTGTGGGCACTTACTGTAGTAGTGCATGTATGGGGCCTTTTGAAGGAGGTCCCCATTATCTTCATTACCTCTGCCACAATTCGGCCTCAGGTCAAATAACAGGGAGGGAACACAGTCCCGCCCATCAACAGAACATTTTATTAAAGATTTACTGAGCATAGCCCTGTCCATTAGAACAAGACCCAACTTCCGCCTCAGTCAGTCTCTCCCATCAGCAAGCTTCCATAAACCTCTTATCTTTCTCCATCAGAGGACAGACAGACTGAAAACTGCAATCACAGAAAACTAACCAATCTGATCACAAGAACCACAGCCTTGTTTAATTCAATGAAACTGATCCATACTATACAGGGCCACCCAAGACAGGCTGGTCATGGTGGAGAGTTCTGACAAATTGTGACACACTGAATAAGGGAATGACAAATCACTTCGGTATTATTGCCTTAAGAACCCCGTGAACAGGATGAAAGGGAAAAAGATAGGGCACTGAATGATGAACTCTCCAGGTTGGTAAGTGCCCAATATGCTACTGGAGATCAGTGGAGAAATCACTCCAGAAAGAACGAAGAGACAGAGGCAAAGCAAAAACAACACCCATTTGTGATGTGATTGGTGATGGAAGCAAAATCTGATGTGATAAAGAGCAATACTGCATAGAAACCTGGGATGGTAGGTTTCTTAACATTTGTTAAGGCAAATTGGAAGTGGTCAAACCAGAGATGGCAAGAGTGAACATCAACATTTCAAGAATCAGAGAACTCAAATGGACTGGAATGAGTGAATTTAACTCAGAAAACCATTTTATCTACTACTCTGGGCAAGAATCCCATAAAAGAAATGGAGTAGTCATCATAGTCAGAAAAAAAGTTTGAAATGTAGTCCTTGAATGCCATCACACAAACAACAGAATGATCTCTCTTAGCTTCCAAGTTCAGTTCACTTCAGTTACTCAGTTGTGTTTGACTCTTGGCAACCCCGTGAACTGAAGAACGCCAGGTCTCCTTGTCCATCACCAGCTCCTGAAGTTTACATAGACTCATGGACATTGAGTCTGTGATGCCATCTAACTATCTCATCCTAAGTTGTCCCCTTCTCTTTCTGCCTTCAATCTTTCTCAACATGAGTTCCTGTTCAAATGAGTCAGCTCTTTGCATCAGGTGGGCAAAATACTGGAATTTCAGCTTCTAAATCACTCCTTCCAAAGAACACCCAGGACGGATTTCCCTTAGGATGGACTGGTTGGATCTCCTTGCAGTCCAGGGACTCTCAAGAGTCTTTCCCAACACAACAGTTCAAAAGCATCAATTCTTTTGCACTCAGCGTCCTTTATAGTCCACCTCTCACATACATACATGACCACTGGAAAAACCATAGCCTTGGCGAGGTGGACCTTTGTTGGCAAAGTAATATCTCTCCTTTGTAATATGCTATCTAGGTTGGTCATAACTTTCCTTCTAAGGTGTAAGCGTCTTTAAATTTCATGGCAGCAATCACCATCTGCAGTGATTTGGACCCCCCCCAAAAAAAAAAAAAATAACGTCAGCCACTGTTTCCACTGTTTCCCCATCTATTTGCCATGAAGTGATGGGACCAGACGCAATGATCTCAGTTTTCTGAATGTTGAGCTTTAAGCCAATTTTTTGCTCTCCTCTTTCACTTTCATCAAAGGCTTCTTAGTTCTTCACTTTCTGCCATAAAGTGGTGTCACCTGCATATCTGAGGTTATTGATATTTCTCCTGGCAATCTTGATTCCAGCCTGTACTTAATCCAGCCCAGTGTTTCTCATGATGTACTCTGCATATAAGTTAAATAAGCAGGGTGACAATATACAGTGTTGATATACTCCTTTTCCTATTTAGAAAAGTCTGTTTTTTCCAGTCTGTTGTTCCAAGGCCATTTCGAACTGTTTCTTCCTGACCTGCGCATCAGTTTCTCAAGAGGCAGGTCAGGTGGTCTGGCGTCCCCATCTCTTTCACAATTTCCACAGTTTACTGTGATCCAAACAGTCAAAGGGTTTGATATAGTCAATAAAGCATAAATGCATATTTTTCTGGAAGTCTCTTGCTTTTTCCATGATCCAGCAGATGTTGGCAATTTGATCTCTGCTTCCTCTGTCTTTTCTAAAACCTGCTTGAACATCTGGAAGTTCAAGGTTCACGTATTGCTGAAGCCTGGCTTGGAGAATTTTGAGCATTACTTTACTAGTGTGTGAGATGAGTACAATTGTTCGGTAGTTTGAGTATTCTTTGGCATTGCCTTTCTTTGGGATTGGAATGAAAGCTGACCTTTTCTAGTCTTTAGACCACTCCTGAGTTTTCCAAATTTTCTGAAATATTGTGCAATATTTTCGCAGAATCATCTTTTACGATTTGAAATAGCCTAACTGGTATTCCAATACCTCCACTAACTTTGTTAGTAGTGATACTTCCTAAGGCCCGCTTGATTTCACATTCCAGGATGTCTGCTTCTAGGTGAATGATCACACCATCATGATTATTGTTTTTTTCATGAAGATCTTTTCTGTATAGTTCTTCTGTGTTCTTGCCACCTCTTCTTAATATCTTCTGATTCTTTAGGTCCATACCATTTCTGTCGTTTATTGAGCCCATCTTTGCAAGAAATGTTCCCTTGGTATCTCTAATTTTCTTGATGCACCATTTAGTATCAAAACAATCCAAGTCTATGCCCCAACCAGTAATGCTGAAGAAGCTGAATCTGAACAGGTCTGTGAAGACCTACAAGACCTTCTAGAACTAACACTCCCAAAAAGATGTCCTTTTCATTATATGGGACTAGAATGCAAAAGTAAGTCAAGAAACACCTGGAGTAATAGGCAAATTTGACCTTGTAGCACACAATGAAGTAACACAAAGCTAACCTAATTTTGCCAGAACACACTGGTCATGTAAAACACATTTTTCCAACAACACAAGAGGAAAATATACACATGGACATCACCAGATGATCAATACTGAAGTCAAGTTGATTATATTCTTCGTAGACAAACATGGAGAAGCTCTATACAGTCAGTAAAAGTATTGGGAGCTGATGTGGTTGAGATCATGAAATCCTCATTGTCAAATGCAGGCTTAAATTGAAGAAAGCAGGGAAATCCAATAGATCATTCAGGTATGACCTAAATCACATTGCTTATGATTATACAGTGTAAGTGACAAATAGAGTGAAAGAGCAGAGTGAAAATGTTGGCTTGAAGCTCAACATTCAGAAAACGAAGATCATGGCGTCTGGTTCCATCACTTCATGGGAAATAGATGGAGATACAGTGGAAACGGTGTCAGTCTTTATTTTTTTGGCTCCAAAATTACTGCGGATGCTGATTCCAGCCAGGAAATTAGCAGACGCTTACTCCTTGGAAGGAAAGCTATGACCAACCTAGATAACATATTAAAAAGCAGAGACATTACTTTGCCAACCAAGGTCCGTCTAGTCAAGGCTACGGTTTTTCCCGTGGTCATGTATGGATGTGAAAGTCGGACTGTGAAGAAAGCTGAGCGCCAAAGAATTGATGCTTTTGAAGTGTGGTGCTGGAGAAGACTCTTGAAAGTCCCTTGGACTGCAAGGAGATCCAACCAGTCCATTCTAAAGGAGATCGATCCTGGGTGTTCATTGGAAGGACTGATGCTGAAGCTGAAACTGCACTACTTTGGCCACCTCATGCGACTAGTTGACTCACTGGAAAAGAGTATGATGCTAGGAGGGATTGGGGATGGGAGGAGAAGGGGACGACAGAGAATGTGATGGCTTGATGGCATCACCGACTCGATGGACATGAGTTTGAGTGAACTCCGGGAGTTGGTGACGGACAGGGAGGCCTGGCGTGCTGTGATTCATGGGGTCGCAAAGAGTCGGACACGACTGAGAGACTGAACTGACTGACTGACTGACTCTGTCTCTTTTACTCTCATTTACAATCAGGACTGGGATAGGCACAGAGGCTGCTGTTACCATAACAACAAGAGGAGGGAAGGAAGAAATGCTGATGCCTTGTGGACATTTTCCCTAACAACAACCTTAAAATGCTTGCTAATGGACATGTTATTTACAAGGGTTCTGAGCTCTAACCAATATCCACCCGTAACAAACTGCCAGCGTTCAAATGGTGGGGCGGGGGGGGGAAGTAAAGTAAACACAGAGGAAGCTAACAGGAAGAGGATACAAACAGGTAAACTCAATTATGTGTTTCTTTTGATAAAGCACAAGACAATTTGCACACGGGGTGAATTCTAAAAGATACAGACATCTAAGCTATAAGGACATGATCACCTCTGCCTGAGCACTGAAAAAGGCCACTGTCAAATTCTGGACATGGTATCAATGGTAGAGTAGAATTAATTCAGTGGATGCTTTAGGATAATGGTGGGATGAACCTGATAAGAGTCACTGTGAGCATGACTAGAAAAGAGCACTCCCATGAGAGATAAAAGAGATGTAGAGACAGTATGATAAATCAGGTCCTCTCCTATAACATTTCAGAAATGAACAGATTTAAAACACCACACATCCCAAACCAGGTCCTGGGGCACAGAACATTAAGGTGATGAGAATAAAGATTGCCTACATGGACAGAGGAAAGGATAAAGAAATGTGATATTGGTCTAGAGTGAATGTTGAATCAAGAATTGAAATGTGAAAGTAGGCCATCTTCAAAGATAGATATAAATCCAGAGATCAACACACTGCGTGAAGGAGGCTTGATTCAAAAATCATCATGGGATGTAATGAAGAGGTGGGATACGAATATCCATAGCAGTGAGCACCCACACAAATGTGACATGGATATCCAAACTGTCAAGAAATGTATGGATAGCAGAGGACCCTGATGGATGGAAGGGATACATCTAGAACTTGACATTAATTTCCCCCACAAATACATATAAAATACGGAAACCACAAAAACCTACCTCAGCAAGAGTGGTAGATGAAACATGTTCTAATAATATATAGGTGAAAGCAAACACACCTGAATATATGTAGTAATCTCAGTGTCACTGAACAGGAATCTATACACGTAAAACCAACTCACCCTTGTCTTCTACTTAAAAAGGTTAGGAACATTTACTTCAAAACTCCAAGAGTGAGGAGACACGAGGTTTGGTGGCATCGTTTGGCTCGTTCTACTCTAATGTACCACCAGGTCTGACAAAAAGTCTCAGACTGCGGAGACCATCCTAAAAGAGGAGGGAATAATAAAACCTATCAGCATGGAGAGTTTTCTCTGTAACAACAACCTTAAAACCATCACTGATGGACGTCAGATATTCACAAGTCCATTGGACTTAATATGACACCTACCCTGGAACATGACAGGGGTCACTCATGCATAGAAAAAGAGAAAAAGAAAATCTAGAATGCTCTTCAGAGAAGGCAATGGCAAGCCACTCCAGGACTCTTGCCTAGAAAATCCCATGGATGGAGGAGCCTGGTAGGCTGAAGTCCGTGGGGTCGCTAAGGGTCGGACACGACTGAGCGACTTCACTTTTCACTTTCACACATTGGAGAAGGAAATGGCAACCCACTCCAGTGTTCTTGCCTGGAGAATCCCAGGGACGGGGGAGCCTGGTGGGCTTCCGTCTGTGGGGTCACACAGAGTCGGACACGACTGAAGTGACTTAGCAGCAGCAGCAGCAGAATGCTCTTAGGAAGAAAATATTAACAGTTCAATACGGTTCAAAGTGCTTTTAAAAATAGAAAAGAAAACAGAATCACTGAATATTCCCAAGGATTCTGGGCTTTAAAAGTTATCTATCTTTCAAAAATTGCTCATGGGATCCTGTGAATAAAAACTGTCCAGTAGCACACAGTATCTGGAAGAAAATATCAACAGTTAAATACAATTCTCAGTGTTTCTTTAAAAGCACATGAAATATAGTTTATTATGTGAATTACTGTGAAATTTTTGGGGTCCATCTCTTTGTGATCCAGGAGACCATAATCCACCAGGTTCCTCTGTCAATGGAATTTTCCAGGCGAAATTTATGGAGTTAGTTGCCATTTCCTCCTAAAGGGGATCTTCCCAAAGCACAACTCTTTTGGCTTCTGCCTATGCAGGAAGATTCTTTATGACTGTGCCACTTGGGAATCCCAGTGTATCATTAGAGGTACACAGATTATACTAATGAGGTATCACCTCTAAGTAGTGAAAAAAAAATGTTAAATATTGTACATGGAAGACATAGTGGAGTAATATTTTTAAAGTGAACTCTTTGTATGGAAATGAAATAAAACCTCAAATAGCCAAAGCAAACTTGAGGAAGAACAATGGAACTGGGGGAATTAACCTGCCAGACTTCAGGGTCTACTAAAAGCCACAGTCATCAAGACAGTATGGTACTGGCATAAAGACAGAAACATAGATCAATGGAACAAAGTAGAAAGCCCAGAGATAAACCCACACACCTATGGACACCTTATCTTTGACAAAGGAGGCAAGAATATAAAATGGAGAAAAGACAGTCTCTTTAACATCTGGTGCTGGGAAAACTTGTCAGCCACTTGTAAACAAGAATGAAACTAGAACACTTCTTAACACCATACACAAAAATAAACTCAAATGGATTAGAGAGCTAAATGTAAGACCAGAAACTATAAAACTCCTAGAGGAGAACATAGGAAAAACACTCTCCGACATAAATCACAGCAGGATCCTCCAAGACCCACCTCTCAGAATATTGGAAATAAAAGCAAAAATAAATGGGACCTAATTAAAATCAAAAGCTTCTGCACAGCAAAGGAAACTATAAGCAAGGTGAAAAGACAGCCTTCAGAATGAGAGAAAGTAATAGCAAATGAAGCAACTGACAAAGGATTAACCTCAAAAATATATAAGCAACTCCTGCAGCTCAATTCCAGAGAAATAAACGACCCAATCAAAAAATGGGCCAAAGAACTAGACAGACATTTCTCCAAAGAAGACCTACAGATAGCTAACAAACACATCAAAGGAAGCTCAACATCATTCATTATCAGAGAAATACAAATCAAAACCATAATGAGATACCATTTCACACCAGTCAGAAGGGCTGCTATCCAAACGTCTACATGCAATAAATGCTGGAGAGGGTGTGGAGAAAAGGGAATCCTCTTACACTGTTGGTAGGAATGCAAACTAGTAGAGCCATTATGGAGAACAGTGTGGAGATTCCTTTAAAAACTGGAAATAGAACTGCCTTATGATCCAGCAATCGCACTCCTGGGCATGCACACCGAGGAAACCAGAATTGAAAAAGACACATGTACTCCAATGTTTATTGAAGCACTGTTTATAATAGCGAGGACATGGAAGCAACCTAGATGTCCATCTGCAGACGAATGGATAAGAAAGCTTTGGTACATATACACAATGGAGTATTACTCAGCCATTAGAAAGAATACATTTGAATCAGTTCTAATGAGGTGGAAGAACCTGGAGCCTATTATACAGAGTGAAGGAAGCAAGAAACGAATACACCAATACGGTATACTAATGTATATATATGGAATTTAGAAAGATGGTAACGATAACCCTGTATACGAGACAGCAAAAGAAACGCAGGTGTATAGATCAATCTTTGGGGCTCTGTGGGAGAGGGCGAGGGTGGCATGATTTAGGAGAATGTCATTGATATATGTATATTATCATTTGTGAAATGAATCACCAATCCAGGTTCGACGCATGATACAGGATGCTGGGGGCTGGTGCATGGGGATGACCCAGAGGTTGGATAAGGGGAGAAGGGAGGTGGGAGGGGGGTTCAAGAAGGGGAACACATGTACACCCGGGGCGGATTCATGTCAATGTATGTCAAAACCAACCAATATAATATTGTAAATTAATTAGCCTCCAATGAAAAATAAATAAATAACCTATCTGGTATGGGGCACTTTCTTACGGTTACCCTAGCAAAACAATACATTTATTCAATTTCAAATGAGGCCTCTGTTTCTTGCCTAGGTTCTCAGGGAAATGAAACAGGTAAAGAACTCTTACTCATAAACTAATAATCCTCACATATTCCTAATTCTCCCTAAGAGCTTTCACTCTATTTTAGAGACTGAACTGGTCTAGAACTTATTGCTGATTCATGGGCAGATTTGACCTAGGCAATATTAGAATGAGAATAATTTGCAAGAAGTTGTAGAATAAAATAAGCATATCTGGAAGGCATCCCAATCTGGTAAAAGCAAAAACTTCCTCTCCTTTTATCCTTACAATAGATCTCTTTTTAAAGCCCTAGGAGACAAAGGGTAGTTACCAAGACATTGCTGCCTATTTCTGTGGTAATATCACAAAGTTGTGATGTCATGGCAACCATGCCTCCCTCAACCTCCTGTAGCCAAGACTCTAGGCTGCAATACCCATGGGACAGCCTGGAGGATCACACACCCTTCCAAACTATTGGAACCACCTGTGCTTTTCCTATGGAGAGTTTTCTAGGCATGTTGTGTCATCTTCTCCAAGACAGAATTTGTAGTCTATGACCACAACTCTTATCATCAGTCCTCTGGATTCCTGAGATCCCCAAGAGACCACCATTCCAGCTTGAAAACTACAAGTCTGAAAAAAATAAAAACTACTAGGAATACAATCCAGTCCAAACTGAAGAGCTTCAACCCATAGAGATGTGCGTGGTTCTCAACCCCACAAGGGCCCTGATTACCGGGAACCAGCGAGGGAAATCCTACCCTTGGCAAAGGTCAATTGGGGAAGAGGCCTGACGGGTAAAGGCTAATCAGGACTCGAGGAACCCCCTGGACTTACCCGAGAATCTACCCCAAAGAAAATCGGAGTCTGACTGCCTTACTATCTTACGTCTCTTACAAAGTCCTCTAATACTTACGGGGGCTTCCCCCCAACCACCTTTCCCTGAAAACATTAATTCAGAGCTGTAGTTAAAAAGTTCTCCTCAGCTTAATAGGAGTGTTCCAATCCAAGCCCCTCTAATAGCTTTCTAACTTGCCTGACGAGTTCGTCCGGGCTCTTACAACTATGAATGTGACTGTTTACAGCCTCCCAGCCATGCAAGGACAGAAAGCCTAATATTCTAAAATACAGTAATCTGTTGAAGAAGTTAAAATCATTAGAATAGTACTAAAAAAGATTTCATTGTTGAATCAATGCTTGCTGAAAAGTTTCCATATTTTCTATTGTATCCTTGGAAATATATTAATCACATATAGAGAAAATAAGTAGTATCCTTTGCTTTAACCACCTCAGATCTTAAGTTAATTAATTCCTTTCTTGTAGCTCACTACACCCTTGCCTTACAGGAATGTAACCTTGTCATGTGTCTTTGGAGAATAGCGCCTGACTTTAGGAAAATCACCTTGAAAGAATATAAGCCTTTTCCTAGCTAACTAACCTTTGTTAGGAGAGAGGGCCATAAACTGTTAGCAGGCCTCCTGGCCAGAAGATGATGTAAGCCACCTAAAACTTTTGTATATCATGAGACATACCAAAGTAAGCCCTGATCCTGATAAGGATCAAGATTGCTGACCCTGCGTGATTCTGGAGTGACTCTATTCCTCCCTTTCTCTATTTTTTATGTGCACAACTTAGGGTATAAAAGAAGCACTGGAAAATAAAATTTTGGGCTTTGCTCACTGAAGCTTGGTCTCCCCATGTCGTTGTTTTCTCTTTTTCCATCCTTTTCTCTATTCTCTTTTTTCTGGTTGAGATCCTTGGATCGCTGTGCCCTCTGCGTTTACTTATCTGCCTGGGCTTCTAAGACCCACTCGAGGGGATGCCCTGGTAGAGTGCCTCCAGTGATTCGAGAGGGCGCCTGCGGTCTACGTAAACAGAGCAAACCCCATGCTGGGGTTTTATTGGTTTCCTGCATAAACCAAGGAATTATCAGCCTCTGTCTCTCTCTCTCTCTCTCTCCCTGACGCCAACACCGTTCATCCCGAGGATACCCTGGGTCCTTATCAAACAGGTTTTCGATGACTGATGAACAGCAAAACCACAATTCCAGGCAATCTCACAGTTAACACTTGCTGCCGTGCCAGGAACATATAACAAGTACAGATAGAATGCAGAATTTAAGTTTTCTACCAACTCGAGAGATTGTGCCAAAAAGACCCTTCAACCTTCCATTTTTGCCAAGTGTAAAGGATAGACTATACTGCAGCACATCAGGTGAAAATCACACTCAACTGAGAATATTTAGAGTTAACATTAACTGGCAAGAGGAGATGTTGGTCGGATGTTCACGCAACTTGAAGTAATATAAAAGTCTTTTGTGTCAGTTTCAGAGAGAAGTTTTTCCACTGCCAGATGACCCAGGAGACAGGATTCAAATCACTAACAATCAAATCAGACACAATTCAGGGCCACATCCCTCTATGGAACTTAATCAAGAAGTTCCAGTGCAGACCTGTCTGCAGCCTTTAATTGCCATTCCTCAAATGATTTCATTCAATCACCAGACAGTTCAAAATATGGACAATGGGCTAGTGGAAGATGTTGAAGACTATAAGAACAGGGACAGAGAATGGTACAGATTGGTGATAAGATGGAGGAAGATGGAGAGGAGAATGAAGGGAAGATTTCAGAGCTAGGATCTGGGTTTTTGAGGTAGTGGGAGCTGCTCCTGATCTGGTTACTGGCTTTGGGTACATATTTCAAATTTTAAAAACCAACGTTTTCTCTGGCCTAAGGAACTTTTGCAATATTTATGCCTCAAAATGCTAGACTAGACCAACAGTAGTCATACAGTTTATAAATTCAGGAGATATTATTTTGGGGAGGGGGAGTGACTTGTGGGAGACTTGCTGTATCAGACTTGTTTGAACACATAGCCTACTTAATCAAGCTGGAGTCAGGATTCAGCTATATATAGACAATTATCTTCTGCATATTTCAATTATGAGATCATATAACAGCATATCTGGGATTTCATTTTTTCTCTTTGAATATTTTTCTACTTGTACAACAGGAACATAGCACTATCTTGGAAATCATATTATTGTATTTGGACTTTTCTGTCACCTTTCCAACTGTTCCAATTGTGCTTAATGACTTCCAGTCACTAAATATGGCCCACTTTATACTAACTCACGCCAGAGGCTGTCAAGAATATGTAAAATGCAAATGTACAGACAAACTAACCTTCTGAGGAGTTTTTGAAATAAAGAAATACCATAGGAAAATAAACCATGAATTGGTTGATTGACATATTAGCGTCAGGAAAATCTGATGAAAATTCAGCAAACCTTGTAAATAGTTTATTTATAATTATCAATAAGTCCCTATTTCTCCTAGGTAGTTCTCATTAAGTCTCTCTCCTCCTTATATACACACTGCCTTCAGTTGATGATCCTGTTTGATCTCAAATGTAAACCACATTTTTCAACTTCTTCCTTAGACTTCAGACAGGAATACTGATGATCTCATTGGCCATCCTCTTTGTTTTACTGTAAAAATCAGAAGTCTAGCCCGTTTCTACCGACACCTTCAAATATATCCCTGTAGAGGCCATCCTTTCATGTTCCTAACATTCTCTCCTTTTTCCCCTGAGGATCCAGATAACTCATTCAATACTTGTGTGTTTCTCATAGAGTCCATTGTGACCACTCTCATGATCTCTTATCAATCTTACAAACTATGAAATAGGCAAATAGGTTAAGTGTTGGGGAAACTTCATTAATACCTGAGAACTTTTTCATAAAAAGGACATGCATCCTTGCTGAAACATTCTGGGGAACAGACTACTAGATTGGTGAGAATGAATACAAATGAGATTCATATCCTTACTGTGGAAAGTATTGTGGAATAAAGTGAAATCTATTAGCTCTTTCACTTGTGATTTAAAAATGCATGACAGCATGGCGTGGAAAAGACAGGAGGCAGAGCCATGTACCTTTGGGAGACAAGTTTGTGCTTCTCTGATTCTATGACAGACATGTTCAAGTCATAAAGAAGACTGTACCTACTTTATGGTAGGAAGTAGATAGGAAGTCGGTAGGAAGTATTTGGGCCTCAATGCTAAAATTTTCTCACTTCAGAGCAAACCATTTTACTCTTTCCTTCTCTGCTGCTGCTGCTGCTAAATTGCTTCAGTGGTGTCCGACTCTGTGCGACCCCACCAGGCTCCTCTGTCCCCGGGATTCTCCAGGCAAGAATACTGGAGTGGGTTGCCATTTCCTTCTCCAATGCTTGCAAGCATGCTAAATTTCTTCAGTCATGTCTGACTCTGTGCAACCCTATGGACAGCAGCCCACTAGGCTCCTCGGTCCAAAGGATTCTCTAGGCAAGAATACTGGAGTGGGCTGCCAATTCCTTCTCCACTTTCCTTCTCTAGACAAGGGAAAAGTTAAGTTAGAGCTTATTATTCACAAATAGAGAGAGAAATATTCCGATGGATCAGGCTTCTTAAGCCAAGACAAGGCTTATTTCAGATGACAGGAAGCAAGTTCCAAAATGTGAATGGAGGAAAGAAAGCACAACACTCACCTCATAGGAAAACAATTTTTACATTTTGTAAAGAAAAGAAACATCCAATAGTCTGTATAAAAAAAAAAAAAAAAAAAAAGCACAAAAAAATTAGATAAAGGCCTAACCCTTCGGTATGAACCAGATGAAGTCCTACCAGAAAAGAAAGAGCATTTTTGTATCTGACATTAAGTTCGATGCCTGCTCAGTTGTGTCTGATTTTTTGTAACACCACGGGGTGTAGTTGACCAGGCTCCTCTCTCCTTGGGATTTTCCATGCAGGAAAACATGTGCAGCTTTTCATTTCTAACTATATTTCACTAAGTTAGATTTGTAAAGCTGAATGATAATATTATGTGTGTATTTTTTTTGCATCTTTTTCAAGACAAAGCAAACCATATAAGCTCTTTGCTCCAGAGAGTCTTTATGAAATTAAAAATTTGTACTTGTGAATGAGTCACATTGATAATATTATGGACTGAGATGAGTCAAGGCAAATAAGTGACAAATTAAATTGAAATATCAACTTCTAGAAATCTGGCCTACCTTACATTCAGTGAGAGCAATTGTGTTTCTAAACCATATAACAACAGAAGAGCCAATCTTTTTTTTTTTTTTCATCATTCAATATCTAGGGCAGGAGAAATAGGTAGATAGATGGAGTAGAGTACACAGAAGAGGAGCATAAATCTCTGTGTCAGACACAGTCAATTTTCTACATTTTCACTTTCTTTCCTTCTAGACATCATCTTCTCAGTTCAGTTCAGTTCAGTCGCTCAGTCACGTCCGACTCTTTGTGACCCCATATCTTCCTAATAAGTGTAATGATGCTGCAGATCTTGTGATGTCTTGGTGTTGGCAGTAAAACAGGTCCAAGGCCTGGGGCAGTGATTTTCCCTCAGGGACCCAGGAATAAGTCAATAGGTCCTGTGCTTATGTTCTCTGTAAGAGGATCTAGGGATCAGGTTTTGGCAACACCCAAATAGACATAGAACACATAGGCATGCACTACCAGTTGCAGATTAGGTATTTGTTACCATTTGTGCCTCCTGGACATGGTTTGCAACAAACTCAATAACTACCACACATAGTTGTAGGCTTTATATCTACAATTAAAATACAAAGTACAGGTGATGCTGGGTTGAAGAAAGGCTGGAAATGTATCTAGAAGTATCAGCACCAATGAGGAAATCATGCAGGGGCTGATTGTTGTTAATGACAGCTTACTACATCTGATGTAAATAAACATATTTTATAGCATGCTACAACTATGTAGAACAGTGGCTGCTTATGCTGTATTTCAAGGATGGCTGTAACATATTCCCTATAAGATCCTACTATCTATTCCTGCCATCCTATCCCTATTAGAAATATTCACAGAAAAGGAAATACCACTAATTTTGCATCCTGACACTAGAGCTACTGTATGTCTTAGAGTAGGGAAGGGGCTTAGAATCAATCTCTTCTACTCATACTAATTCCAGGCAAGAAGAAAATACAGCATTCCAAGACTGTAAATCAAATAGGGTCCTCAAAACTGTTTATTCACATTTTTACTCCACAGAATAGACATGAGAAACTTTCTCTCCTCCACTAAAACTTTCTGATGAGTTTCACTGTTGTAGAAACCATAGTGGCTAAGAGTCAAGTGGCATTCAGACATGCAAAACAAGAGGGTTTATTCAGCAATGGTGTAGGGTCAGCAGAGGAGCCTCCAGAAGTATGTGCCTGGACTTTGTTTTGGGTATCTTTTATACAGCAGAGACTTCCAGGTCTTCAGGTCTTACCTGTTCAAGCAGCTCAGATCCCTCCTCCCCAGGCAGCTTAGTTTCCCAGTGATGAACTGAGCAAGCAAGATGACATAAGTGGAGGTGTTGAGTGGCGAGCAAAATGTATTTTAGTAAGATACCAGAGGCAGAAGTCATAAAGTTATTATTCTAGAAGAGGTTGCTCTTCTAGTTGGGGGTTTCCACCTCATTCCCCCTGCTAATGCTCAGATTGTATCAGCAGCCATCAGAGAACATAACCCATTAACTGCTGACATCCTTTAAAAAATAGCATTTGGATAGCCATTTTCTGTTCAACAACTGCCTCTATGAACCCCGTTATAATCCTTAATAAAGGGGTGTGATGCAGGGAATAATAGGTACATACCAAGTAAGACTGCCAATCACTCTCTTAAACCCTCCTAGCCAGGAGAAGCATCCTCCAAAGTGGACCTCCATATCCCATCCCTTCCGAATGAACTGAAACATGGGTAATCTTCCTGGTATTTTTAGCTACGTCTGTCACAGCCTTTCCATTGTCATCTATTTGGAGTCACCAGCCAGTTTGGTTGAATTTCCCAGAATCTTCTCCTTCCTCCACTAGATGAATATGAGTGATGGCAAGACTCATCCTATCCCAAGCATAACCTATTCCCTTTCAGTTTAACCATTTCTCACCTATTATAATTGTGCACAGAGTGCAACTCCAGATAGCACCCTACCACCACCCACCTCTTGATGATTGAATCCACTGAAATATCTGGAGGGCATCTAATCCCATGCCCCTCCATGGCCACACCTAGTTCATCCAGGGTCCTCCACAGACTTAGCAATTAGTGATACCCAGTTCTCAGGCTACCTCCCCAGCTAGATGAACAAAAAGACTATTTTCCACATCATGCATTTCTAGAATGTTTTTTATGGAAGTTTGGAGCTGGTCATGTAGTCCCTTATTGCCTGGATTGGGGTACATCCCCTTGGATCTAGTTGTAGTGGCTCAAGGATGAGGTATTTTCACCAAGGGAGTTAAATAGGTGTAGGACTCTTTAGGCCAGACTCAAAGATTTGTTGAGCCACAGTCATAGCATACTACTTCTCCAGGGGTTTCAGAACACCACCCATCATCTACCCATTGTAATCTGACCTTATGATGATACTTTCAATAAAGTTTCCATCCCACCACAAGGAACATTTAGAAACAGAGTTATAGCATGCAGGTGTCTGGTGTATATAGTAGGTGAAAGAGGGACATGCCTTTCCTATAAGATCAAAAGTTGTATAGTCAGAACAGTCAACCTGTTTTCTAGATGGAGCAGAGATCTTACAACTTAACAGAGATGCAAGGGGAAAAAAATAAGTTGATTTCATAGATAAGTTGTTAACAGTAAGAGAACCCCCCCCCCCAAATAAAGAGTATGAGGAAATAGGTGAAGTAGAGAGATAGTACACTGCAGGGGAGACAGAGTAGAATCCTATTTCAAATAGGATAAATAGAGGGTGTTACAGTTCAATTAATAGCCAATACATCTGTTGTTCACTGGTCCTGACGGTTCCTCAATTTTCTGTTGTGTGTTGCCTAACCAGCTTCTGGTGTGCCCAGAACAAGGCTTGGAATTCTTGTTTCCATCTTCCCTAGGTCAGGTGCATGGGTTCCCATGGATTGAATTTTGCTTCCCACTTCTCTTCGCTATCAGTTGGGCCTGTGGGTTTGACTCTGGAGTGATTGATCCAAGCATATATACCTGTCATATTGAAAGCACTGGGGGTGGTTAAGGGTACAGAATGTGGCCCTCTCCACATTGGATTCTAGGGCTCTTCCAGTCTTTTACCCATATTTGGTTCCCGGGTAATTGGGGCTGTACTCTTATGCCTAAGGATATGGGTATCTTACCCATGACCCATTTGTGTATTTGGGAAATGGTGTGTCCTAATCTTTGCAGCTGTTTACGTAAGTTCAAGACTCACGGATCTCTGGTTTCCCCTCTTAAGCTGATCAGAGGGGTCAGCCATCTGTACAGAATTTCAAATGGGGAGAACCCCATCCCTGCCCAAGGTGAACATCTCACGTCAAGAGGGCCATGAGTAATATGACTAACCATGGAAAACTGGTCTCCTAACAGTCTGGCTGGTTTGTTTGAGCATTCAATTCATACATTCTACTTTCCCTGAGCTCTGAGGGGAGTAAAGCAGTATGCAGTTTCCATCAGACCTTCAAATCCCTTGTCACTTGTTCTACTTTCTCAGCTACAAATGCTGGTTCATTGTCTGACCCTATGGTGAAAGACATCCCATATCTGGGGACAATAATTCTGAGGAGTGCATTAGTCACTTCTCTCGCTTTTTTGGCTCAGGTTGAAAAGTCTACAACCACCCCATAAAGGTGCAGATGATAACTAAAATGTATCTGAGTCCTTGGTTTAGAGAGACTTTAGTGAAGTCCATTTCCATATTATCAAATGGGGTTAGTCCACAGTACTTTGTCCTTGCCAGCCTAAAAGATCCCTGGCAAGCATTATTTTATAAACAGGCTATATACTGCTTGGGACAGAAAAGTTGAGTTGGGGGAAGGTGAGTGATGAGATAATATCTGCCTACCAAGGTCTCTACAGTGGTTTATATCTTTCCAGCTGGTTTCCCCTTCTCTCATTGTTGGGGTCCCATTAGGGCTCATCTTCCAGGAAGGTTTCCCATGCCCAGTTCTCCACGTCTAATTGACCCCCTGGGGCATAGGCCTAAAGCTATTTCTAAGCCTATGTCATGATTCATTGGGACTCCTGGGTGATGATCATGGTGAGAAGATGCCTACATTTCACCCAAGTGGGTGAGTGAGTCAGGGTAATGAAATCTAGGAGACTGATGAGGACCTGAGTTTGTTTTCCAGATTTTGAGAGGGGGATGATGCTTCTAGTTTAGAATATCTATGGTGTAAAATGGTTTGTAGGAGAAGATAGTTTCACTCTCTTGTAGAGTCCCATCAGAGGCAATATGCTGTTGTCCCTGGGTCTCCCTTAGACGCATTTGAAGTGCTGAGACAGCTGACAATTGTGCTGACCAGGCATACCTGCCCATTGACGGTGGGGTAGCTGGCCTTGGGAGCATGATAACTTCAGAATCATCAGGAGAAGGTGAAATGGAAGGCAGTGGACTGTCTGGTAAATGTGGATCTGCTGCTCGCAACAGGAGATCCGTGGTGACATAAAGGGCATTTGAGGCACATCTTCAGCCTAACCTTAGAGGAAAGGTGGTTCCTTTTTCTGGAATGAAGCCTTTTCTCTGATTGAGTCACAAGAAACTTACATTGCCCCTGACCTGTCATGCAGAACTGAACCAAGACAGGCTTTAACTTGGTGATTTCTAACCACTGCTCAATAAATGGAAATTAGCCTGGGTGACCAGTGTCCCTGGTCACAATTCTAAATACTGATCAGACAATAGGCACATCTAAGGTCCCATTTAAGGATCATCTGACCCCCAAAGAGAGTCACTCTAGGAGGCAAAGAGTGCACAATTTTTCAGGACTCAATTTTACATGGGCTGGTCACTTGGGGCTCCTGACCTTGCATGTTTCTGGCTCTACTCCTCTGGTTTATCCCGCCACTCCTGAAAGGACACCTGCTCCTGCTCCTCAACCACCACCACTTCCACCTTTTCCATAATATCTTGCAACTGGAACTCCTACTGGATTCTCGACATCTCACCCTCCTCCAGGGCCCTTTCCTCCACGGCCTCCGCTCTGAAGAGGGCAGCTTCCTCCCTCACGTGGGGAGCCACCTGGTTCCTGCATCCTCCCTGCCACCTCCACAGACCCTGCCACAGTGCCTGCACCCTGAAGACCTGGTCTCACAACTGAAAAGATAAAGGGCCCCAGGTGTTCCCAGCTTCCTCTGTGAGTGACTCACTCTCCACTTGGCCCTCTCAATGATAATGACCTGGGTCAGCTGCAAAGGACCTGGACTTGACAGCAGTGCTGGTGGTCTGTACAGCCTGCCCACAGGTTGCCATCATCCTCTGGTGAGATCTAGCTCTTTCTAAAGGTGCCCTCAGATTGAAGAAAGTAGTGGAGGATGGCATGGGGCAAGGGATGCATGCTGGGCCCTATTGCCCAGGCCAAGCATTCCCCATAGTCTGCTAGAGCTGTGAGTCATGCCCAGGTTGCTGGGAAAAAATCTCCACAGATCACGGGGAAGGTAATGGGTGGCACCCTCCAAGGACACTTCCCTAGTCAAGGGGGAATCACCCTAGGTCTCCAGTACTCCAGCACTCCAAAGTGGCTGCCTCTTCTCTGCTGAGTGTGGGCATCTAGACACTTTGCATCTTCTTCATCTGGCCCCACCCAGGCGCCTGCTGTCATTGACTAGGCCTCTGGAAATTTGAAACACTGGTTTCCGCTCCCACATTCAAAAAGTCCACTCCTAAGTTGTGCAGGATCTTAACCACTTCCCTGGGGCTCAGAGGTTAAAGCGTCTGCCTCCAATGCGGGAGACCCGGGTTCGATCCCTGGGTCGGGAAGATCCCCTGGAGAAGGAAACGGTCACCCACTGCAGTATTCTTGCCTGGAGAATCCCGTGGACGGAGAAGCCTGGTAGGTTACAGTCCACGGGTTCGCATAGAGTCGGACACGACTGAGCGACGGAATGGTAACGGAACGGTAAGTTGTGCAGGATCTTAACCACTACGTGCTCTCACAATGTGTCCAATGAAATGTATGGGTGCAATGTGGCTGGGGATTTTCCTCCACTGGGCAGAGAATTGAAAGCTGTCTGGATGATACAGGAGTGTGCACAAAAACATCTTTTTGCTACAGTTGAGTTCCTTTGCTCAGGGGAATCAGAGCCATAGGGTACAGTGCTTTCTCTGTGTCTCTCTGTCTCACTTGCTGGTATGCACTGCTTCCCTGCCCATATTTCTGTGTGTGTATTAGGGGCTTGGTGTCTATATGTCTCTCTCCCCAACTGGTATTGTTGCCCTCTACCACTCTCTAGACAGCAGAGCTCAGAAAAGACACTTCAGTTCAGTCGCTCAGTCATGTCCGACTCTCCGCGACCCCATGAATCACAGCACGCCAGGCCTCCCTGTCCATTACCAACTCCCAGAGTTCACTCAAACTCATGTGCACAGAGTCGGTGATGCCATCCAGCCATCTCATTCTTTGTCGTCCCCTTCTCCTTCTGCCCCCAATCTCTCCCAACATCAGTCTTTTCCAGTGAGTCAACTCGTCGCATGAGGTGGCCAAAGTATTGGAGTTTCAGCTTTAGCATCAGTCCTTCCAAGGAACACCCAGGATCGATCTCCCTTAGAATGGACTGGTTGGATCTCCTTGCGGTACAAGGGACTCTCAAGACTCTTCTCCAACACCACAGTTCAAAAGCATCAATTCTTCGGCCATCAGCTTTCTTCACAGTCCGACTTTCACATCCATACATGACCACGGGAAAAACCATAGCCTTGACTAGACAGACCTTTGTTTGCAAAGTAATGTCTCTGCTTTTTAATATATTATCAAGGTTGGTCATAAGTTTCCTTCCAAGAAGTAAGTGTCTTTTAATTTCATGGCTGCAATCAGCATCTGCAGTGATTTTGGAGCCCCAAAAAATAAAGTCTGACACTGTTTCCACTGTTTTTCCATCTATTTCCCATGAAGTGATGGGACCAGATGCTATGATCTTCGTTTTCTGAATGTTGAGCTTCAAGCCAACCTTTTCACTCTCCTCTTTCACTTTCATCAAGTGGCTTTTGCCCGGTGGCACAAATGCGAGAGACACTGGCCCCGGTGCAAATGACCATGCAAAGAGGAGTGACCGAGAGGAGCTACCCCATGCCTGAGGCCAGGGCCAGCGGCCGAGAGGAGCTGCCCCACGTCCAACAAGAAGGTGGCTGCGCAGGCACACGAGGGTCGAGAGGAGCAATTCCACGTTCAAGGTCAGAAGGGGCGACCTTGAGGAGATACCCCTCATCCAAGGTAAGGTACAGCGGCTGCACTTTGCTGGAGCGGCTGTGAAGAGATTTTCCACGACCAAGGTAAGAGAAACCCAAATAACACGGTAGGTATTGCGAGGGGGCATCAGAGGGAAGACACACTGAAATCATAATCACAGGAAACTAGTTGAGCTGATCACATGGACCACAGCCGAATGTGGTCCACTGGAGAAGGGAATGGCAAACCACTTCAGTATACTTCCCTTGAGAACCCCATGAACAGTATCAAAGGGCAAAATGATAGGATACTGAATGAGGAATTCCCCAGGTCGGTAGGTGCCCAGTATGCTACTGGAGATCAGCGGAGAAGTAACTCTAGAAGGAATAAAGGGATGGAACGAAATTCTTCAGTACCATTTTTCTAGATTCTGTATATATGTGTTAGAAGATGATATTTATCTTTCTCTTTCTGACTCACTTCACTCTGTGTAATAGGTTGTAGCATCATTAACATAATTCAAACTGACTCAAATGCGTTCATTTTTATGTCTGAGTAATATTCTATTTTGTATATATACCACAACTTCTCTATTCATTCATCTGTCAATGGACATCTAGATTGTGACCATGTTCTAGCTACAGTAAATAGTGACGCAATGAACAATGGGATATATGGGTCTCTTTCAATTTTGTTTTCCTCAGAGTATATGCCTAGGAGTGGAATTGCTGGGACATATGGTGGATTTTTCCCTAGTTTCTTAAGGATTCTCCATACTTTTTTCAATAGTGGCTGTATCAATTTGCAGTCCCATCAATAGTGGAAGAGTATTCCCTTTTCTCCACACCCTTTCCAGCTTTTACTGTTTTTAGAATTTTTTTCTTTTTTTTAAATTTATTTGTTTTAATTGGAGGCTAATTCCTTTAAATATTGTATTGATTTTGCCATACATCGACATGAATCTACCCCGGGTGTACACGTGTTCCCCATCTTGAACCACCCTTCCACCTCTTTCCCCATCCCATCCCTCTGGTTCATCCCAGTGTAACAGCCCTGAGCATCCTGTATCATGCATCGAACTTGGATTGGCGATTCGTTTCACATATGCTAATATGCATGTTTCAATGCCATAATCTCAAATCATCCCACCCTTACCCTCTCCCACAGAATCCAAAAGACTGTTCTATACATCTGTTTCTCTTTTGCTGTCTCGTATACAGGGTTATCGTTATCATCTTTCTAAATTCCATATATATGCATTAGTATACTGTATACTGTATTACAGTATTAGTATACTGTATTACAGAGAAGGCAATGGCAAGCCACTCCAGTACGCTTGCCTAGAAAATCCCATGGATGGAGGAGCCTGGTAGGCTGCAGTCCGTGGGGTCGCTAAGGGTCAGACACGACTGAGCGACTTAACTTGCACTTTTCACTTTCACACATTGGAGAAGGAAATGGCAACCCACTCCAGTGTTCTTGCCTGGAGAATCCCAGGGACGGGGGAGCCTGGTGGGCTTCCGTCTATGGGGTCACACAGAGTCGGACACGACTGAAGTGACTTAGCAGCAGCAGTAGCAGCAGTATACTGAATTGGCATTTTCTTTCTGACTTACTTCACTCGGTATAATAGGCTCCAGTTTCATCCACCTCATTATAACTGATTCAACTGTATTCTTTTCAATTGCTGAGTAATACTCCATTGTGTGTATGTACCACAGCTTTCTTATCCATTTGTCTGCAGATGGACATCTAGGTTGCTTCCATGTCCTGGCTATTATAAATAGTGCTGCGATGAACATTGGAGTACATGTGTCTCTTTCAATTCTGGTTTCCTCGGTGGGTATGCCCAGGAGTGCGATTGCTGGGTCCTAAGACAGTTCTGTTTCCAGTTTTTTAAGGAATCTCCACGCTGTTCTCCACAGTGGTTGTACTAGTTTGAATTCCCGCCAACAGTGTAAGAGGGTTCCCTTTTCTCCACACCCTCTCCAACGTTTATTGCTTGGAAACATTTGGATAGCAGCCATTCTGAATGGTGTGAAATGGTATCTCATTGTGGTTTTGATTTGCATTTCTCTGATTATGAATGATGTTGATCATCTTTTCATGTGTTTGTTAGCCATCTGTATGTCTTCTTTGGAGAAATGTCTGTTTAGTTCTTTGGCCTATTTTTTTATTGGGTAGTTTATTTTTCTAGAATTGAGCTGCAGGAGCTTCTTGTATATTTTGGAGATTAATTCTTTGTAAGTTCTTCATTTGCTATTATTTTCTCTCATTCTGAAGGCTGTCTTTTCACCTTGCTTATAGTTTCCTTTGCTGTGCAGAAGCTTTTAATTTCAATTAGGTCCCATTTATTTATTTTTGCTTTTATTTCCAATATTCTGGGAGGTGGGTCATGGAGGATTTATGTCGACAGTGGTTTGCCTATGTTCTCCTCTAGGAGTTTTATAATTGCTGGTCTTACACTTAGATCTTTAATCCATTTGAGTTTATTTTTGGTGTTAGGGAGTGTCCTAGTTTCATTCTTTTACAAAATGGCTGACCAGTTTTCCCAGCACCACTTGTTAAAGAGATTGTTTTTTCTTCATTGAATACTCTTGCCTCCCTTGTCAAAGATAAGGTGTCCATAGGTTCGTGGATTTATCTCTGGGTTTTCTATTTTGTTCCTTTGATCTATATTTCTGTCTTTATGCCAGTACCATGCTGTATTTATAGATAACTGTGGCTTTGTAGTAAAGCCTGAAGTCTGGAAGGTGGATTCCCCCAGTTCCATTCTGCTTACTCAATATTGCTTTGGCTATTCGAGGTTTTTTGTATTTCCATACACATTGTGAAATTATTTGTCCTAGCTATGTGAAAAACATCGTCAGTAGCTTGATAGGGATTGCATTGAACTTATAAATTACTTTGGGTAATATATTCATTTACACAATATTTATTCTTCCAATCCATGAACACGGTATATTTCTCCATCTATTAGTGTCCTCTCTGATTTCTTTCACCAGTGTTTTACAGTTTTCTATATATAGGTCTTTTGTTTCTTAGATCGATATACTGCTAAGTATTTTATTCTTTGTGCTGCAATTGTAAATGATATTGTTTCCTGAATTTCTCTTTCTATTTTCTCATTAAATTATGTAGAAATGCAAGGGATTTCTGTGTACTGATTTTATATCCTGCAACTTAACCACATTCGTTGATTAGCTCTAGTAATTTTCTGGTAGAGTCTTTAGGGTTTTCTGGTAGAGAATCATGTCATCTGCAAACAGTGAGAGTTTTACTTCATCTTTTCCAATTTGGATTCCTCTTATGTATTTTTCTGCTCTGATTGTTGTGGCTAAAACTTCCAAAACTATGTTGAATAGTAGTGGTGAAAGTCGCACCTTTGTCTTCTTCCTGACTTTAGGGGCAACGCTTTCAATTTTTCACCACTGAGGATAATGTTTGCTGTGGGTTTGTCATATATAACTTTTATTATGTGGAAGAATATTCTTTCTATTCCCACCTTCTGGAGGGCTTTGATCATAAATGGAGGTTAAATTTTGTCAAAGGCTTTTTCTGCATCTATTAAGAGAGTAGTATGGTTTTAATTTTTCATTTTGTTAATGTGGTGTACTACATTGATTGATTTGAGTATATTGAAGACTCCTTGCACCCCTGGGATAAAACCCACTTTGTCATGATGTATGATCTTTTTAATGTGTTGTTGATTCTGATTGCTAGAATTTGGTTAAGGATTTTTGCATCTATGCTCATCAGTGATATTGGCCTGTAGTTTTCTTTTATTGTGGCATTTTTGTCAGGTTTTGGTATTATGGTGATTCTGGCCTCATAGAATGAGTTTGAACATTTACATTCCTCTGCAAATTTGTGGAGGAGTTTGAGTAGGATAGGTATTAGCTCGTCTCTAAAGTTTTGGTAGAATTCAGCTGTGAAGCCGTCTGGACCTGGGCTTTTGTTTTCTGGAAGAACTCCGATTACAGTCTCAATTTCCGGGCTTATGATGGGTCTGTTCAGATTTTCTATTTCTTCCTGGTTCAGTTCGGAAAGTTGTACTTTTTTAAGAATTTGTCCATTTCTTCCAAGTTGTCCATTTATTGGCGTACAATTGCTCATAGTAGACTCTTATGATCCTTTGTATTTCTGTTTTGTCTGTTGTGATCTCTCCCTTTTCATTTCTAATTTTATTGATTTGGTTTTTCTCCCTTTGTTTCTTTATGAGTCTGACTAGTGGTTTGTCAATTTCACTTACCCTCTCAAAGAACGAGCTTTTGGCTTTGTTGTTTTTGCTATGATCTCTTTTGTTTCTTTTGCGTTTATTTCCGCCCTAATTTTTAAGATTTCTTTCCTTCTACCAACACTGGGGTTCTTCATTTCTTGCTTCTCTAGCTGCTTTAGATATAGAGTTAGTCATTTAGTAGACTTTTTTCTTGTTTCTTGAGGTATGCCTGTATTGCTGTGAACCTTCCCCTTAGCACAGCTTTTACAGTGTTTCAGAGGTTTTCAGTAGTTGTGTTTTCATTTTCATTCATTTCTATGCATATTTTGATTTTTCTTATTTCTTCTATGATTTATTGGTTATTCAGCAGCGTGTTTTTCAGCCTCCATATGTTGGAATTTTTAACAGTTTTCCTCCTTTAATTGAGATCTACTCTGTGGTCAGAAAAGATGCTTGGAGTGATTTCAATTTTTTTGAATTTACCAAGGCTAGATTTACGGCCCAGGATGTGATCAATCCTGGAGAAGGTTCCATATGCGCTTTTCAGTTCAGTTCAGTTCAGTCGCTCAGTCGTGTCCGACTCTCCGCGACCCCATAAATCACAGCACGCCAGGACTCCCTGTCTATCACCAACTCCCGGAGTTCACTCAAACTCATCTCCACAGAGTCGATGATGCCATCCAGCCATCTCATTCTCTGTCGTCCCCTTCTCCTCCCGCCCCCAACCTTTCCCAGCATCAGAGTCTTTTCCAGTGAGTCAACTCGTCGCATGAGGTGGCCAAAGTATTGCAGTTTCAGCTTTAGCATCAGTCCTTCCAATGAACACCCAGGATCTATCTCCCTTAGAATGGATTGGTTGGATCTCCTTGTGGTACAAGGGACTCTCAAGAGTCTTCCCAACACCACAGTTCAAAAGCGTCAATTCTTTGTCAATCAGCTTTCTTCACAGCCCAACTCTCACACGCATACGTGACCACGGGTAAAACAATAGCCTTGACTAGACAGACCTTTGTTGGCAAAGTAATGTCTCTGCTTTTTAATATATTATCAAGGTTGGTCATAACTTTCTTTCCATGGAGCAAGCGTCTTTTAATTTCATGGCTGCAATCAGCATCTGCAGTGATTTTGCAGCCCCCAAAAATAAAGTTTGACACTGTTTCTACTGTTTTTCCATCTATTTCACATGAAGTGATGGGACCAGATGCCATGATCTTTGTTTTCTGAATGTTGAGCTTCAAGCCAACCTTTTCACTCTCCTCTTTCACTTTCATCAAGAGGCTTTTGAGTTCCTCTTCACTTTCTGCCATAAGGGTAGTGTCATCTGCATATCTGAGGTTATTGATATTTCTCCCAGCAGTCTTGATTCCAGCTTGTGCTTCTTCCAACTCAGCGTTTCTCATGATGTACTCTGCATAGAAGTTAAATAAGCAAGGTGATAATATACAGCCTTGACGCACTCCTTTTCCTATTTGGAACCAGTCTGTTGTTCCATGTACAACTCTGACTGTTGCTTCCTGACCTGCATACAGGTTTCTCAAGAGACAGGTCAAGTGGTCTGGTATTCCCATCTCTTTCAGAATTTTCCAGACTTTATAGTGATCCATACAGTCAAAGGCTTTGGCATAGTCAATGAAGCAGAAATAGATGTTTTACTGAAACTCTCTTGCTTTCTCCATGATCCAGCAGATGTTGGCAATTTGATCTCTGTTGACTCTGCCTTTTCTAAAACCTGCTTGAACATCTGGGAATTCACGGTTCACATATTGCTGAAGCCTGGCTTGGAGAATTTTGAGCATGACTTTACTAGCGTGTGAGATGAGTGCAATTGTGCGGTAGTTTGAGCATTCTTTGGCATTCCCTTTCTTTGGGACTGGAATGAAGACTGACCATTTCCAGTCCTGTGGCCACTGCTGAGTTTTCCAAATTTGCTGGAATATTGAGTGCAGCACTTTCACAGCATCATCTTTCAAGATTTGAAATAGCTCAACTGGATTTCCATCACCACCACTAGCTTTGTTCGTAGTGATGCTTTCTAAGGTCCACTTGACCTCACATTCCAAGATGTCTGGCTCTAGGTCAGTGATCACGTTATCGTGACTATCTTGGTCGTGAAGATCTTTTTTGTACAGTTCTTCTGTGTATTCCTGCCACCTCTTCTTAATATCTTCTTCTTCTGTTAGGTCCATACTATTTCTGTCCTTTATCGAGCCCATCTTTGCATGAAATTTTCCCTTGATATCTCTATTTTTCTTGAAGAGATCTCTTGTTTTCCTATTCTGTTGTTTTCCTCTATTTCTTTGCATTGATTACGGAGGAAGGCTTTCTTATCTCTCCTTGCTATTCTTTGGAACTCTGCATTCAGATCCTTATATCTTTGCTTTTCTCCTTTGCTTTTCGCTTCTCTTCTTTTCACAGCTATTTGTAAGGTCTCCTCAGAGAGCCATTTTGCTTTTTTGCATTTCTTTTCCATGGGGATGATCTTGGTCCCTGTCTCCTTTACAATGTCACGAACCTCCGTCCAAAGTGTATGCGCTTTATAAGAAGGTTAAATTCATTGTTTGGGGGTGAAATCTCCTATAGATATCAATTAAGTCTAACTGGTCTATTGTATAATTTAACATCTGTGTTTCCTTGTTAATTTTCTGTTCAGTTGATCTGTCCATAGGTGTGAGTGGGTAATAAGTCTCCCACTATTATTGTGTTCTTGTTTATTTCCCCTTTCACACTTGTTAGCATTTGTGTTAGTTTGCGATCCTTCTATGTTGGGTGCATATATATTTATCATTGTTATATCTTCTTCTTGGATTGATCCTTTGATCTTTTTGTAGTGTCCTACTTTGTTTCTTTTCACAGCCTTTGTCTTAAAGTCTATTTTATCTGATATGAGTATTGCTACTCCTGCTTTGTTTTGGTCTCTATTTGCGTGGAATATCTTTTTCCAGCCCTTCACTCTCAGTCTGCATGTGACCCTCATTTTGAGGTGGGTCTCTTGTAGACAACATATATGGGGGTCTATTTTTATATCCATTCAGCCAATCTTTGTCTTTTGGTTGGGGCATTCAACCCATTTACATTTAACATAATTATTGATAAGTATGATCCCTTTGCCATTTACTTTACTGCTTTGGATTCGACTATATACACTCATTCTTAATTTCCTGTGTAGAGAAGCTCCTTTAGTATTTGCTGGAGAGCTGGTTTGGTAATGCTGAATTCTCTCAGCTTTTGCTTGTCTGTAAACCTTTTGGTTTTTTCTTCTAATTTGAATGAGATCCTTGCTGGGTACAGTAATTTGGGCGTAGGTTATTTTCTTTCATCTGTTTAAGTATGCCCTGCCATTTCCTCCTGGCCTGAAGAGTTTCTACTGAAAAAGCAGCTGTTATCCTTATGGGGATCTCCTTGTGTGTTATTTGTTGCTTTTCCCTTGCTGCTTTTAATATTTGTTCTTTGTGTTTGATCTTTGTTAATTTGATTAATATATGTCTTGGGGCATTTCGCCTTGGCTTTATCCTATTTGGAACTCTCTGGGATTCTTGGACTTGGGTGATTATTTCCTTCCCCATTTTAGGGAAATTATCAACTATTATCTCCTCAAGTATTTTCTCATGGTCTTTCTTTTGGTCTTCTTCTTCTGGGACCTCTATGGTTCGGATGATGGAGCTTTTAACATTGTCCCAGAGGTCTCTGAGATTGTCCTCATTTCTTTTAATTCATTTTTCTTTTTCCTCTCTGTTTGATTTATTTCTATCCAATCTATCTCACTTATTCTATCCTCCGCCTGCCTTATTCTACTCTCGGTTTCCTCTAGAGTGTTTTTGATCTCATTTCTTGCATTCTTTATTGTATATGACTCTTTCTTATTTCTTCTAGATCCTTGTTAAACCTTTCTTTCATCTTCTCAATCCTTGTCTCCAGGTTATTTATCTGTAACTCCAATTTGTTCTCAAGAGTTTGGATCATTTTCACTATCATAATTAGGAATTCTTTATCAGGTAGCTTCCCTAATTCCTCTTTTGTTTAGGTTGGTGGGCATTTACAATGTTCCTTTATTTGCTGGGTATTTCTCTGTCTCTCATCTTGCTTATATTGCTGTATTTGGGTGGCCTTCCATCTTCTGGCAGTTTGCGGAGTTCTCTTCATTGTGGAGTTTCCTCTCTGTGGGTGAGGTTGGACAGGTGGCTTGTCAAGGTTCCCCATTTAGGGAAGCTGTGTCAGTGTTTTGCTGGGTGGAGCTGGATTTCTTCTCTCTGGAGTGCAATGAAGTGTACAGTAATGAGTTATGAGCTGTCAATGGGTTTGGAGTGATTTTGGGCAGCCTGTATATGGAAGCTCGGGGCTATGTTCCTATGTTGCTGGAGAATTTGCATGGTATGTCTTGCTCTGGAACTTGTTGACGCTTGGGTGGTGCTTGGTTTCAGTAGGTATGGAGGCGTTTGATGAGCTCCTATCAATTAATGTTCCCTGGAGTCAGGGGTTCTCTGGTGTTCTCAGGATTTGGACTTAAGCCTCCTGCCTGTGATTTTCAGTCTTATTCTTGCAGTAGCCTCTAGACTTTTCTGTCACGTCTAAGGTGGTTCCCTATGTTTTAGATTCTGTTTGCTGGTCTTTTCAGTGTCTAATTTCTGCCCTCACACTAGGGGTTGGTGGTGGACACTTTTTAAGGCTCACTTTTTCAATAGTGTTCTGGGAAGGGAGGAACACTACAGGCAAATATCTCTGGTGTCTGTGGGGAGTGCTCGCAGTGTCTTGGCCACACTGGGTTTGCCCCTGCTCAAGGCATGAGTTCTGTCCCAGTCTACAATGCAAAGGCTCTAGGTTGCTCTGCCGAGAACTGTCTGAGGCCACCGCTGGGTTACATGCACATCCCAGGTCTAAGCCGCTCAGGTTCAGGTACTCGGGTACTCCACAAATGCGCAGACTTGGTTGGGTCTGCGTTTTTTGCCCTCCTCCTGGTCTGAGCATCTCTGGTGACCAGGTGTTTGGTGAGCACGGTAACTGTGACTTATCGCCTCCCTGTCCCTCCTGCTTGGTTTTCTGAGTGTACAACTGGAGCACATTCTCAGACTGGTGTCGACCAGCCAGTAACCGAAGAAGCCTTGGTTAGCGCAGAAACCTGTTCGCAGTTTGGTATCGGATGCCTCTCTGGGCATTGCGCACTTCGAGCGCTGGCTGCCCTCCTCTGCCTGTCTCGGCGGGGGATGGACTGTCCGCCACTGGCTAGCTCTGTTCATTCCTTTTTTCTGTGAGCAGGACTGGCAGAGTCTTCAGTACAGTTAAGTTCAGTCGCTCAGTCATGTCCGACTCTTTGCGACCCCATGAATCACAGCACACCAGGCCTCCCTGTCCATCACCAACACCCGGAGTTCACTCTAACTCATGTCCACAGAGTCGGTGATGCCATCCAGCCATCTCACTCTCGGTCGTCCCCTTCTCCTCCCGCCCCCAACCTTTCCCAGCATCAGAGTCTTTTCCAGTGAGTCAACTCGTCGCATGAGGTGGCCAAAGTATTGCAGTTTCAGCTTTATCATCAGTCCCTCCAATGAACATCCAGGATTGATCTCCTCTAGAATGGACTGGTTGGATCTCCTTGCAGTATGAGGGACTCTCAAGAGTCGTCTCCAGCACCACAGTTCAAAAGCATCGATTCTTCGGTGATCAGCTTCCTTCACAGTCCAAGTCTCACATCCATACATGACCATGGGAAAAACCATTGCCTTGACTAGACGGACCTTGGTTGGCAAAGTAATGTCTCTGCTTTTTAATATACTATCAAGGTTGGTCATAACTTTCCTTCCAAGGAGCAAGCGTCTTTTAATTTCATGGCTGCAATCAGCATCTGCAGTGATTTTGGAGCCCCAAAAAATAAAGTCTGACACTGTTTCTACTGTTTTTCCATCTATTTCCCATGAAGTGATGGGACCAGATGCAATGATCTTTGTTTTCTGAATGTTGAGCTTCAAGCCAACATTTTCACTCTCCTCTTTCACTTTCATCAAGAGGCTTTTGAGTTCCTCTTCACTTTCTGCCATAAGGGTGGTGTCATCTGCATATCTGAGGTTATTGATATTTCTCCCAGCAATCTTGATTCCAGCTTGTGCTTCTTCCAGCCCAGCGTTCCTCATGAGGTACTTTGCACAGAAGTTAAATAAGCAAGGTGACAATATACAACCTTGACATACACCTTTTCCTATTTGGAACCAGTCTGTTGTTCCATGTCCAGTTCTAACTGTTGCTTCCTGAGCTGCATACAGGTTTCTCAAGAGGCAGGTCCGGTGGTCTGGGATTCCCATCTCTTTCAGAATGTTCCACAGTTTATTGTGATCCACACAGTCAAAGGCTTTGGCATAGTCAATGAAGCAGAAATAGATGTTTTTCTGGAACTCTCTTGCTTTCTCCATGATCCAGCGGATGTTGGCAATTTGATCTCTGGTGCCTCTGCCTTTTTTAAAACCTGCTTGAACATCTGGGAGTTCACGGTTTACATACTGCCTAAGCCTGGCTTGGAGAATACAGGTTCCTAACGCTCACTAAGAATATTCAAGTTTCTTTAGAGACTCAACTAAGCTATAATTTATTCTTATTTTATCGGTAAATTTGACCTAGGGACAATTAGAATGTGAATAATTTACGGGAAGTGTTAGAAAAACATAAGTGTATAAGGAAGGTATTCTGTCCTCGTCAGAAAGATGCAGTCCACTCCTTTTATCCTTACCATAGATTTCTTGCTAAATCCCTAGGAGACAACGTGTAGTGACAAAGGAATTGCTGCCTATTTCATCAGTGAAATCAAAAAATGTTGATGCCATTGCAACCTTGCCTCCCTAAGCTCCGTATAAAGACATTAGATGGCAGTAGCCTTGGGGAAGTTTAGAGGATCTCAAGACCTCCCAAGCATTGGAACCACGTGGGCCTTCTCTCCAGTCAATTTTCCAGGCATGTTGGTTTCACCTTCTCTGTGGCAGAATTTGTAGTCTACTGCCACCACACTTATCAAGAGTCCTCTGGATTTCTGAGAACCCCAAGAGATCACCATTCAATGTTGAAAACTGCAAGCTTACAATCCAGTCCAGCCTGACAGGCTCCACCCCATGTAGATGTATATGATCCTCAACCACAACAAGGGCTGTGACGAGCAGAAAAACCACAGCTTCAGGCAACTTCACTGTTAACACATACAGCTATGTTAGGGACATATCGCAAGTGAAGACTTTAGGTCCTCTACCGAGACAGACATTCGATACCAAACTGCAAACAGGCTTTGCTGCTAACCAACATTTATTGGCCTTCTTACTGGTTGACATCCGCTTGTGAAAGGGTGCCGGTTGTACATCCAGAAAACCAAGTGACAGAGACGGGGAGGCGATAGGTTGCAGCGACTGCGGTCGCCAAACACCTGGTCACCTGAGCTGCTCGGAACTGGGAAGGGCACAAACCGCAGGCCCAACTGAATCTGTGCCTTTGTGGAGTACCCGAGTACCTGAACCTGAATGGTTTTGACCTGGAAAGTGCATGCAAACCAGTGAAGCTTCAGACAGTTCCTGGCAGAACAACCTAGAGCCTGTGCAGTGCACACTGGGACAGCAAACTCAGTGTGGCAGAGACACTTAGAGTACGCCCCACAGATGCCAGTTCCTCCCTCCCCACAGCGCAACTGAACAAGGGAGCTTAAAAAAGTGACCACCACCTCCCCTTTGTGTCAGGGTGGAAATTAGACACTGAAGAGATCAGCAAACAGAAGTTGAAATAGAGGGAATAACCTTGGAAGTGCTAGATGGCGAAGTCTTGAGGCTAACACAGGAATGAGACTGAAAATCAGAGGCAGAGGCTTAAGTCCAAATCATGAGAACACTAGAGAGTTCCTGACTCCAGGGAACATTAATTGATAGGAGATCATCAAACGCCTCCATACTTACACTGAAACCAAGCATCATCCAAGGATCATCCAATTCCAGAGTAAGACATACGACTCAAATTCTCCAGCAACACAGGAAAATAGCCCTGAATTTCAGTATAAAGTCTATCCAAAGTCACTCCAAAACTATTGACATCTCATAACTCATTACTGGACACTTCATTGCACTCCAGAGAGAAGAAATCAAGCTCTACCCTCAAGATCACCGATACAAGCTTCCCTAATCAGGGAAGCTTGACAAATAACCCATCCAACCCCACACACAGTAAGGAAACTCTACAATAATGAGAACTCCACAAACTGCCAGAAGACGGAAAGGCCACCCCAAACACAACAATGTAAGCAAGATGAAGAGGCAGAGATATACCAGCACGTAAAGGAACAGGATAAATGCCAACTAATCCAAACAAAAGGGGAAGAGATAGGGAACCTACCTGGTAAAGAATTCCAAATAATGATGGTGAAAATGATTCAAAAATCTTGAAAACAAATTGGAGTTACAGACAAATAACCTGAAGACAAAGATTGAGAAGATGCAAGAAAAGTTTAACAAGGATCTAGAAGAAATAAAAGAGTCAATATACAATAATTCAATAGATGAGATAAAAAGCACTGAAGAGGGAACCAACAGTAGAGTAACGGAGGCAGAAGATAGGATAAGAGAGTTAGAAGATAAAATGGTAGAAATAAATGAAACAGAGAGGAAAAAGAAAAACGAATTAAAAGAAATGACGACAGTATCAGAGACCTCTGGGACAATGTTAAATGCCCCAACATTTGAATCATAGAAGTCCCAGAAGAAGAAGAAAATAAGACCATGAGAAAATACTTGAGGAGATAATAGTTGAAAACTTCCCTAAAATGGGGAAGGAAATAATCATCCAAGTCCAAGAAACCTAGAGAGTCCTAAACAGGATAAACCCAAGGCGAAATACCCCAAGACACATATAATCAAATTAACAAAGATCAAACACAAAGAACAAATATTAAAAGCAGCAAGGGAAAAATAACAAATAACACACAAGGTGATTCCCATAAGGATAACAGCTAATCTTACAATAGAAACCCTTCAGGCCAGGAGGGAATGGTAGGACATACTTAAAGTACTGATAGAAATTAACCAACAGCCCAGATTACTGTACCATGCGAGGATCTCATTCAAATATGAAGGAGAAATCAAAAGCGTTACAGACAAGCAAAAGCTGAGAGAATTCAGCATCGCTAAACCAGCTCTCCAACAAATCCTAAAGGACTTTCTCTAGAGAAGAAACAGAGAGGGTGTATAAACTCGAACCCAAAACAAAAAACTAAATGGCAACGGGATCATACTTATCAATAATTACCTTAAATGTAAGTGGGTTGAAAGCCCCAACCAAAGACAAAGGCTGGATGAATGGATACAAAAACAAGACCCCCATATATGTTGTCTACAAGAGACCCACCTCTAAATGAGGGACACAAACCGACTGAAAGGTAGGGGTTGTAAAAAGGTACTCCATGCAAAAGAAGACGAAAAGAAAGCAGGAGAAGCAATACTCATATCAGATAAAATAGACTTTAAAACAAAGGCTGTGAAAAGAAACAAAGAGGACACTACATAATGATCAAAGGATCAATCCAAGAAGAAGATAGAACAATTATAAATATATATGCACCCAACATAGGAGCACCGCATTATGTAAGACAAATGCTAGCAAGTATGAAAGGGGAAGTTAACAATAACAAAATAGTAGTAGGAGACTTTAATACTCCACTCACACCTATGTATAGATCAACTAACAGAAAATTAATAGGGAGACACAAACATTAAATGATACAATAGATCAGTTACACTTATTAGGTCTCTATAGGACATTTCACCCCAAAACAATGAATTTCACCTTTTTCTCAAGCGCACACGGAACCATCTCTAGGATAGATCACGTCCTAGGCCATAAATCTAGCCTTAGTAAATTCAAAAAAAATTGAAATCATTCCAAGCATCTTTTCTGACCACAATGCAGTAAGATTAGATCTCAACTACAGGAGAAAAACTATGAAAAATTCCAAAATAAGGAGACTAGACAACATGGTGCTGAATAACCAACAAATCATAGAAGAAATCAAAATATGCGTAGAAACAAATGAAAATGAAAACACAACAACCCAAAACCTGTGGGACACTGTAAAAGAAGTACTAAGAGGAAGGTTCTTATCAATACAGGCATACCTCAAGAAACAAGAAAAAAGTCAAATAAATAATTTAACTCTTCACTTAAAGCAACTAGAAAAGGAAGAATCGAAGAATCCCAGCATTCGTAGAAGGAAAGAAATCGTAAAAATTAGGGCATAAATAAATGCTAAAGAAACAAAAGAGACTATAGCAAAAATCAACAAACCCAAAAGCTGGTTATTTGAGCGGGTAAATAAAACTGACAGACCACTAGTCAGACTCATCAAGAAACAAAGGGAGAAAAACCAAATCAATAAAATTAGAAATGAAAATGGAGAGATCACACAGACAACACAGAAATAAAAAGGATCTTAGAGACTACTATAAGCAATTATATGCCAACAATATGGACAACTTGGAAGAAATGGACAAATTCTTAGAAGAGGACAATTTTCCAAAACTGAACCAGGAAGAAATAGAAAATCTTAACAGACCCATTACAAGCACGGAAATTGAAACTGTAATCAGAAATCTTCCAGGAAACAAAAGCCCAGGTCCAGACGCCTTCACAGCCGAATTCTACCAAAAATTTAGAGAAGAGCTAACACATATCCTACTCAAAACCTTCCAGAAAATTTCAGAGGTAGGCAAACTTCCAAACTCATTCTATGAGGCCAGCATCATCCTAACACCAAAACCTGACAAAGATGGCGCAATAAAGGAGAACTACAGGCCAATATCACTGATGAAAATAGATACAAAAATCCTTCACAAAATTTTAGCAATCAGAATCCAACACACATTAAAAATGTCATACATCATGACCAAGTGGGTTTTATCCCAGGGATGCAAAGAGTCTTCAATATTTGCAAATCAATCAATGTAATAAACCACATTAACAAAATGAAAAATAAAAAAAAAAAGGATTATCTCAATAGATGCAGAAAAGACCTTTGACAAAATTCGACATCCATTTAGGATAAAAACCCTCCAGAAAGTGGGAATAGAAGGGACATACCTGAACATAATAAAAGCTATAATGACAAACCCACAACAAGCATTATCCTCAATGGTGAAAAAAAGAAAGCATTTCCCCTAAAGTCAGGAACAAGACAAGAGTGTCCACTCTCACCACGACTATTCAACATAATTCTGGAGTTTTGGCCACAGCAATTAGAGCAGAAAAAGACATGAAATGAATCCAAATTGGAAAAGAAAAAGTAAAACTCTCACTGTTTGCAGATGTCATGATCCTCTACACAGAAAAACACTCTACCAGAAAATTACTAGAGCTAATCAATGAATATAGTAATGTTGCAGGATATAAAATCAACACACAGAAATCCCTTGAATTTCTATACAATAATGAGAAAATAGAAAGAGAATTTAAGGAATTAATTCCATTCACCGTTGCAATGAAAAGAATAAAATACTTAGGAATATATCTACCTAAAGAAACAAAAGACCTATATATAGAAAACTATCAAACACTGGTGAAAGAAATCAGAGAAGACACTAATATATGGAGAAATATACCGTGTTCATGGATTGGAAGAATTAATATTGTGAAAATGAATATACTACCCAATGTAATTTATAGATTCATTGCAATCCCTATTAAGTAACCAACAGTATTTTTCACAGGGTTAGAACAAATAATTTCACAATTTGTATGGAAATGCAAAAAATCTCGAATAGCCAAAGCAATCTTGAGAAAGAAGAATGGAACTGGTGGAATCAACCTTCTGGACTTCAGTTTAGTTCAGTTCTGTACGCCAGGCCTCCCTGTCCATCACCAACTCCTGGAGTACACTCTAACTCATGTTCACAGAGTCGGTGATGCCATTCAGCCATCTCATTCTCCGTCGTCCCCTTCTCCTCCCGCCCCCAACCTTTCCTAGCATCAGAGTCTTTTCTAGTGAGTCAACTTGTCGCATGAGGTGGCCAAAGTATTGCAGTTTCAGCTTTAACATCAGTCCCTCCAATGAACATCCAGGATTGATCTCCTTTAGAATGGAAAAGTTGGATCTCCTTGCAGTATAAGGGACTCTCAAGAGTCTTCTCCAGCACCACAGTTCAAAAGCATCGATTCTTCGGCGATCAGCCTTCTTCACAGTCCAACTTTCACATCCATACATGACCATGGGAAAAACCATTGCCTTGACTAGACGGACCTTGGTTGGCAAAGTAACTTTTGTTACAAAAGTATGCTTTTTAAGATACTATCAAGGTTGGTCATAACTTTCCTTCCAAGGAGCAAGCGTCTTTTAAATTCCTGGCTGCAATCAGCATCTGCAGTGAATTTGGAGCCCAAAAAAACAAAGTCTGACACTGTTTCCACTGTTTTTCCATTTTTTTGCCATGAAGTGATGGGACCAGATGCCATGATCTTTGTTTTCTGAATGTTGAGCTTCAAGCCAACCTTTTCACTCTCCTCTTTCACTTTCATCAAGAGGCTTTCGAGTTTCTCTTCACTTTCTGCCATAAGGGTAGTGTCATCTGCATATCTGAGGTTATTGATATTTCTCCCAGCAATCTTGATTCCAGCTTGTGCTTCTTCCAGCCCAGCATCCCTCATGATGTACTCTGCATATAAGTTAAATAAGCAAGGTGATAATATACAACCTTGACGTACACCTTTTCCTATTTGGAACCAGTCTGTTGTTCCATGTCCAGTTCTAACAGTTGCTTCCTGACCTGCATACAGGTTTCTCAAGAGGTAGGTCCGGTGGTCTGGGATTCCCACCTCTTTCAGAATGTTCCACAGTTTATTGTGATCCACACAGTCAAAGGCTTTGGCATAGTCAATGAAGCAGAAATAGATGTTTTTCTGGAACTCTCTTGCTTTCTCCATGATCCAGCGGATGTTGGCAATTTGATCTCTGGTGCCTCTGCCTTTTCTAAAACCTGCTTGAACATCTGGGAGTTCACGGTTTACATACTGCTGAAGCCTGGCTTGGAGAATTTTGAGCATGACTTTACTAGCCTGTGAGATGAGTGCAATTGTCCGGTAGTTTGAACATTCTTTGGCATTGCCTTTCTTTGGGATTGGAATGAAGACTGACCTCTTCCAGTCCTGTGGCCACTGCTGAGTTTTCCGAATTTGCTGGCACATTGACTGCAGAACTTTCACAGCATCATCTTTCCGGTGCTGTAAAGAGCAATATTGCATAAGAACCTGGAATGTTAGGTCCATGAATCAAGGCAAATTGGAAGTGGTCAAACAGGAGATGGCAAGAGTGAACGTCGACATTCTAGGAATCAGTGAATTAAAATGGATTGGAATGGGTGAATTTAACTCGGATGACCATTATATCTACTACTGTGGGCAGGAATCCCTTAGAAGAAATGGTGTAGCCATCATGGTCAACAAAAGAGTCCGAAATGCAGTACTTGGATGCAATCTTAAAAATGACAGGATGATTTCTGTTCGTTTCCAAGGCAAACCATTCAATATTTCAGTAATCCAGGCCTATGCCCCAGCCAGTAATGCTGAAGAAGCCGAAGTTAAACGGTTCCATGAAGACCTACAACACCTTTTAGAACTAACACCCAAAAAAGATATCCTTTTCATTATAGGGGACTGGAATGCAAAAGTAGGAAGTCAAGAAACACCTGGAGTAACTGGCAAATTTGGCCTTGGAGCACGGAATGAAGCAGGGCAAAGGCTAATAGAGTTTTGTTAAGAGAATGCACTGGTCATAGCAAACACCCTCTTCCAACAACACAAGAGAAGACTCTACACATGGACATCACCAGATGGACAACACCAAAATCAGATTGATTATATTCTTTGCAACCAAAGATGGAGAAGCTGTATACAGTTAGCGAAAACAAGACCAGGAGCTGACTGTGGCTCAGATCATGAACTCCTTATTGCGAAGTTCAGACTTAAATTGAAGAAAGTGGGGAAAACCACTAGACCATTCAGATATGACCTCCATCAAATCCCTTATGATTTTACAGTGGAAGTGAGAAATAGATCTGATTGATAGAGTGCCTGATGAACTCTGGACGGAGGTTCGTGACATTGTACAGGAGACAGGGACCAAGACCATCCCCATGGAAAAGAAATGCAAAAGAGCGAAATGGCTGTCTGAGGAGGCCTTACAAAAGCTGTGAAAAGAAGAGAGGTGAAAAGCAAAGGAGAAAAGGAAAGTTATAAGCATCTGAATGCAGAGTTCCAAAGAATAGCAAGGAGAGATAAGAAGACTTCCTCAGTGATCAATGCAAAGAAATAGAGGAAAACAACAGAATAGGAAAAACAAGAGACCTCTTCAAGAAAATTAGATATTCCAAAGGAACATTTCATGCAAAGATGGGCTCGATAAAGGACAGAAATGGTATGGACCTAACAGAAGCAGAGGCTATTAAGAAGAGGTGGCAGGAATACACAGAAGAACTGTACAAAAAAGATCTTCATGACCAAGATAGTCACGATAATGTGATCACTGACCTAGAGCCAGACATCTTGGAATGTGAAGTCAATTTGGTCTTAGAAAGCATCACTACTAACAAAGCTAGTGGAGGTGATGGAATTCCAGTTGAGCTATTTCTGGACTTCAGGCTCTATTAAAAAGCCATGGTCATCAAGACAGTATGGCACTGGCATAAAGATGGAAATACAAATCAATAGAACAAAATAGAAAGCCCAGAGATAAATCCATGCACCTATGTACAACTTATCTTTGGCAAAGGAGGCAAGAATATAAAATGGAGAAAAGACAATCTCTTTAACAAGTTGTACTGTGAAAACTTGCTAACCTCTTGTAAAAGAATGACACTAGAACAATCATTAACACCATACACAAAAGTAAACTCAAAATGGATTAAAGATGTAAGTGTAAGACCAGAAACTATAAAACTCGTAGAGGAGAACATAGGCAAAGCACCCTGAGACATATATCACAGCAGGATCCTTCATGACCCACCTCCCAGAATATTGGAAATAAAAGCAAAAATAAACAAATGGAACCTAATTAAAATAAAAGCTTTTGCACAGCAAAGGAAACTATAAGCAAGGTGAAAAGACCGCATTCAGAATGAGAGAAAATAATACCAAATGAAGTAACTGACAAAGAATTAATCTGAAAAATATACAAGAAACTCCTGTAGCTCAATTCCAGAAAAATAAATGACTCAGTCAAAAAATGGACCAAAGAATTAAACAGACATTTCTCCAAAGAAGACATAAAGATGGCTAACAAACATATGAAAAGATGCTCAACATCACTCACAATCAACGAAATGCAAATCAAAACCACAAAAAGGTACCATTTCACTCCAGTGAGAATGGTTGCTATCCAAAAGTCTATAAGCAATAAATGTTGGAGAGGGCGTGGAGAAAAGGGAAACAGCTTACACTGTTGGTGGGAATGCAAACTAGTGGAGTCACTATGGAGAACAGTGTGGAGATTCATTAAAAATACTGGAAATAGAGCTGCCATACCACCAAGCAATCCCATTGCTGGGCATACACACCGAGAAAACTAGCATTGAAAGACACACATATACATCAATGTTCACCGCTGCACTGTTTATAATAGCCAGGACATGCAAGTAACCTAGATGTCCATTTGCAGACAAATGGATAAGAAAGCTGTGGTACATATACATAATTGAATATTACTCAGCAATTAAAAAGAACACATTTGAATTAGTTCTAATGAGGTGGATGAAACGACCCCATTATACAGAGTGAAATAAGCCAGAAATGAAAACTCCAATACAGTATATTAACATATATATACGGAATTTAGAAAGATGGTAATGATAACCTGTATACAAGACAACTAATCTTCAAAAGTATAGGCATAAATTTGTTTCTGTTATTTATATTCTTAATGCTTTTAAGAATAATTCCCATTTTTCATATTGTTTATTTGTAAGATTTTTCTTGTTGATTATTGTTACCTGATGTTTCCCTTTTTAGTGAAGCTTGTTAAGACAGCTTTGACTCTGCTGAACCTCTCAACTTTATTTTTATTGCATTAGTCCCTGGTATACATTAGGGGATTTCTTTTCTTTATGATTATTTTGCTCATTTTGCTAAATTTTTAAACTGGATGTATACTTGTATATGCATTGTTTTTCCTTTTTATTTAAAGTCTACTGCATGTAAGGCCTCAGTGGATAATGTTTCCCATATCCCGTAGGTTTTAAGACTTTGTATTTTTGTTATCTTTCTTTATAAATTAAAAAAAAAATAAGTAAAAAATAATGATAAGTACTCTACAACTCAAGAAATTGTTACCCAAAATATCTTTCACGTTCAATCTTCAGTTCAATTCAGTCGTTCAGTCATGTCCGACTCTTTGAGACCCTATGAATCACAGCACGCCAGGCCTCCCTGTCCATCACCAACTGCCGGAGTTCACACAAACTCATGTCCACAGAGTCGGTGATGCCATCCAGCCATCTCACTCTCGGTGGTCCCCTTCTCCTCCCGCCCCCAACCTTTCCCAACATCAGAGTCTTTTCCAGTGAGTCAACTAGTTGCATGAGGTGTCCAAAGTATTGGAGTTTCAGCTTTAGCATCAGTCCTTCCAGTGAACACCCAGGATTGATCTCCTTTAGAATGGACTGGTTGGATCTCCTTGCAGTCCAAGGGACTCTCAAGAGTCTTCTCCAACACCACAGTTCAAAAGCATCAATTCTTCGGCCATCAGCTTTCTTCACAGTCCAACTCTCACATCCATACATGGCCACGGGAAAAACCATAGCCTTGACTAGACGGACTTTGGTTGGCAAAGTAATGTCTCTGCTTTTTAATATGTTATCTAGGTTGGTCATAACTTTCCTTCCAAGGAGTAAGTGTCGTTTAAATTCATTGCTGCAATCAGCATCTGCAGTGATTTTGGAGCCCCCCAAAATAAAGTTTGACACTGTTTCCACAGTTTTTCCATCTATTTCCCATGAAGTGATGGGACCAGATGCCATGATCTTTGTTTTCTGAATGTTGAGCTTCAAGCCAACCTTTTCACTCTCCTCTTTCACTTTCATCAAGAGGCTTTTGATGAAATTGAGTTCCTCTTCACTTTCTGCCATAATGGTAGTGTCATCTGCATATCTGAGGTTATTGATATTTCTCCCAGAAATCTTGATTCCAGCTTGTGCTTCTTCCAGCCCAGCATCCCTCATGATGTACTCTGCATAGAAGTTAAATAAGCAAAGTGACAATATACAGCCTTGACGTATTCCTTTTCCTATTTGGAACCAGTCTGTTGGTCCATGTACAGTTCTGACTTTTGCTTCCTGACCTGCATACAGGGTTAGTGACAGAGAATGCCAAAGTTTGGTGATGAAATGGAATAAGATGGAGAGGAGAATGAAGGGGTGACTTCAAAGCTAGGATATGGCTCTTCGAGGTCGTGGAAGCTGCTCCAGACCTAGCTGCACGCCTTGGGGACATAGTTCAAAATATATTAAACAATGTCGTCTCTGGCATCGTAATCTTTTACAATATTAAAAATCCTCAGCACACAAGATTAGACCACCTGAATGATACCGCTTGGAAATTCAGGAGATATTACTTGTGAGTGGGGGCTGGTACTTGCCAGAGTCTTGCTCTATCAGAATTGTTCAGCAAAAGAGACACAGGTGTATAGAACAATCTTTTGGACTCTGTGGAAGAGGGTGAGTGTGGGATGATTTGGGAGAATGGCATTGAAACATGTATAATACCATATGTAACATGAATCACAAGTCCAGGTTCGACGCATGATACAGGATGTTTGGGGCTGGTGAACGGGGATGAACCAGAGGGAGGATAAGCGGAGGAGGGAGGTGGGAGGGGGTTTGAAGAAGAGGAACATATGTACGCCCGGGGCGGATTCATGTCAATGTTTGGCAAAACCAACCAATATAATATTGTAAAGTAATTAGCCTCCAAAAAAAAATTAAAAGTAAAAAAATATTGTTCAAACACTTGTCATATTTAATAGAGATGGAGCCAATATTCACCTGTGCATAGACTGTTTCTTAAGCATATTCCAATTATGAGGACATATACTACCTCTCTGGGGTTTCACTTTCTCTTTGAATGCTTCTCCACTTACACAAAAGAAGATAGCACTAATTTGAAATCACATTTTTATATTAGGATTTTTCTCTCACTTTTCTAAATGTATCAGTTGTGCTAAATAACTTCCTGTTACCAAATATCCCACTTTATAATAACTAGTCTTGTCATACCAGAGACTTTCAAGAAAATGTAAGTGCAGATAAAATATAAAAGCACAGACAAGCCAGGCTTCTCAGGAGTGTTGGGAAAAAAGAAAAACCACGAGAAAATAGGTCATGAGTTGGCTGTGTGACAAGATAGTGTGGGGAAACTCTGATGAAGTGTTAGCAAACCTTGCAATTAGTTCATTTGTCATAGATATTAGTAAACCCCTATTCTTCCCATGTAATTCTCATTAAGTATCTTCCCTCATTGCATATACTGCCTACAGGTAATGATCCTGCTTGATCCCAAATCTAAATCATACATTTTTAACTTCTTCCTTTGTCTCATGACAGGATTACTGATGACCTCATTGGCCATTCCCTTTTGTTTTACTACAGCAACCAGTGGTCTAGCCTTTCGTTTCTGACACTTTCAAATATGTCCGTGTAGTGGCCATCCTTTCATCTTCCTAACATCATCTCCATCTTCTTCTGAGCATCCAGATACCTTCAGTTCAGTTCAGTCACTCAGTCGTGTCCTCATGAATCACAGCACACCAGGACTCCCTGCCTATCACCAACTCCCAGAGTTCACTCAAACTCACAAATAAACATATATCAGTGTTCAAAATACAGTATACTAACATATATATATGGAATTTAGAAAGACACTTTCTGATGAATAGCCATAGAGATAGGGCCACAAGCATGACAGATAACTTTAATATTGCTCATAGTTAAGACATTCATCAAGGAGATTCACAGCTAGATTTTTATATCTCTAGAATAATATATAAAAGAAATTTATCTGTCAAAACTGAACATGATCAGAAACAGTGGCACTAGAGCTACTGCTGCTAAGTCACTTTAGTCGAGTCCGACTCTGTGTGACCCCATAGATGGCAAACTACCAGGCAACTCCATCGCAGGGATTTTCCAGGCAAGAACACTGGAGTGGGTTACCATTTCCTTTTCCAATGTATGAAAGTGAAGAGCGAAATGGAACTCGCTCAATCATGTCGACTCTTCGCGACCGCATGGGTTACAGACTACCAGGCACCTCTGTCGATGCGATTTTCCAGGCAAGAGTACTGCAGTGGGTTTTCATTGCCTTCTCCTACTGCTGATGAGAACAATACAATGGAAATATGGAAAATGATGATACTGATAATAGTGGATTGCACAGAGTATCAGGTTGCTTGCTGTAGTCCCTTGTTCAACCTTAGGGAAATGTAAGAATAACAGTAGCTTGATAATGTACTACAATTTCATCAAGTGGAGAGTTCCTGAGGAAACCTCGTACTAATAACTTTCTAGACTTGAACAAACAACTTCCCTTATATGTCTATGTCTTCTAAATACCTAAGATATTTTCAGATTAGCAGCCGCCAAACTCTAAATTTTAACAATTTCTTCCTCAGATTATGTTGCATAGAGTAGATAAAATGTAAACTGTTTGAGGTGGAACTGTGGAATGAATGTGGGCCTGCAAAGCTCTGCCTTCTAATTTTTATTTTTCTCATAATCTTCATAATCAAACCATTTCCTTGGAACTGTTAAGCTCTTTCACATTTAGGTATTTTCAATACCAACCACTTGGTTATTCTGCTCCTTAGCAGGCTTTCTTCCCATATGTAGTGGTCCAAAGATCAGAGGTAGCCTCTATTTCAGGGGTACGGTAAGTAAAAAGACCAATTTTTAAAGAGAGATGAAGCGTGGCAAGCTGGGGAGACTGTGTCCAGATTATCTGTCTTTTATAGTGCCCCACCCAGGCCTCTTTCATTAGGCATCCTTCAAGCTCTACAAGCCCTGGCGGCTAATCTCTTTAAAAAGTTCCCTAGTCTGAAAATAATTTCCTTTGGTCACATGAAAGCCTCCTCGTGTGAGAGGAGAAGATCCCATTTCCATGGGTAAAACTTAAACAGTGAGTGACTTGGAAACAAATGGCTTAATTCAAAGTGAGAAAAACTTTTGAAAAATTTATATACAAAGTGGTGCAATTTGTTCTACACTTAATATTAGATTCTGTACTCCTTCTGATATATCTTTGTTCCCTCTTTCCATTTCTCCTTGAAATCCTCAGTAATAAGTCACTTGAAGAGCAATTATGGACTCTGATTTAAGGGATACTGATGAAAACATTCCCACTACAGAAGAGAAAATACCATTCACCAAGAAAAGGGAAGTGAAAGATATTTTTACTCTAACCACAATTTCTCTAAAGTAGAAATGCCCCTGTCTGTTGTTATTTAGTTCTCCTGATGTAGAATTCTGAATTTCGTTTTGTTTGTTTGCTTTTATATGTTCTAATCCTTTTTTATTTGCAGTTTTCTTTTCTCTCTCTTTTTTTTACTTTAAAGTAGTGTATTGTTTTTGCCAGGTATTGACATGAATCTCCCATGTGTGTACATGTGTTCCCCATCCTTAAACTCCCTCCTACCTCTCTTCCCATCCCATCCCTCTGGGTCACCTCAGTGCACCAGCCCTGAGCACCCAGTATCATACATCGAACATGGACTGGAAATTTCTTTCACATGTGATAATTTACATGTTTCAATGTCATTCTCCCATATCATCTCTCCCTCGTCCTCTCCCACAGTGTCCTAAGACTGTTTTTTACGTATGTGTCTCTTTTGCTGTCTCGCATACAGGGTTACCATTACCATATTTCTAAAGTCCACAAATATGCATTAGTATACGCTATTGGTGTTTTTCTTTCTGGCTTATTTCACTCTCTAAGTAAGGCTCTGGATTCAGCCACTCTTTAGACCTGATTTTAATGGCTGAGTAATATTCTACTACTGGAACAATAGACTGGTTCCAAATACGAAAAAGAGTACATCAAGGCTATATATTGTCAGCCTACTTATTTAAATTCTTCAGAGTACATCATGATAAACGCTGGTCGGAAAGCACAATCTTGGATCACGATTCCCGGTAGAAGTATCAATAACCTCAGATATGCAGATGACATCACGCATATGGCAGAAAGTGAAGAGGAACTAAAAAGCCTCTTGATGTAAGTGAAAGAGGAGAGTGAAAAAGTTGGCTTAAAGCTCAACATTCAAATAACTAAGATCATGGCATCTGGTCCCATCACTTCATGGAAAATAGATGGGGAAACAGTGGAAACAGTGTCAGACTTTATTTTTTTGATTTCCAAAATCACTGTAGATGGTGATTGTAGCATGAAATTAAGACTCTTACTCCTTGAAAGGAAAGTGATGATCATCCTAGACAGCATATAAAAAAAACAGAGACATTAATATGACAACAAAGGTCCGTCCAGTCAAAACTCTGGTTTTATCAGTGGTCAGGTATGGATGTGAGAGTTGAACTTGAAGAAAGCTGAACACCAAAGAATTGGTGCTTTTGAACTTTGTTGTTGGAGAAGATTTTTGAGAGTCCCTTGGATTTCAAGGAGATGCAACCAGTCCATCCTAAAGGAGATCAGTTCTGGGTGCTTGTTGAAAGGACTGATGATGAATCTGGGTCAATATTTTGGGTACATACTGTGAAGAGTTGGCTCATTGCAAAACACCCTGATGCTAGGAGAGATTGGGGGTAGGAGGAGAAGGGGATGACAGAGGATGAGACGAATGGATGGCATCACCGACTCAATGGACATGAGTTTGTGTAAACTCTGGGAGTTGGTGATGGACAGGGATGCCTGGCATGCTGAGACTCATGGGGTGCTCGAGTCGGACACTACTGAGCGACTGAACTGAACTGAAGTGAATATTCCAGTGTGTATATTCATCACAGCTTTCTTATCCATTCGTCTTCAACGAATGGACATCTAGGATGCTTGCATACCCTGTCTATGATAAACAGTGATGCAATGGAGATTGGCGTACACCTGTCTCTTTCAATTCTTGTTTCCTCGGAGTGTATGCCAGGCAGTGTAATCTGGGTCACATGGCAGTCCTATTGCAGTTTTATTTTTTAAGGAATCCCCACACTGTTCTCCATAGTTGCTGTGCTAGCTTGCATTCCACCAACAGTGTAAGAGGCTTCCCTTTTCTCTGCAACCTCTCCAGAATTTATTGCTTGTAGACTTTTGGATAGAAGTCAATTTGACTGGTATGGAATGGTACCTTATTGAGGTTTTGATTTGCATCTCTGATAATGAGCATCATCATATGTTTGTTAGCCATCTGTATGTCTCCTTTGGAGAAAAGTAATCTCAGTTCTTTGGCCCAATTTCTGATTGGGTCATTTATTTTTCTGGAATTGAGCTGTAGGAGTTGCTTGTATATGTTTCAGATTAATTTGTTGTCCATTGTTTCGTCTGCCATTTGCCTTAATCATCATTTTAAAATATGCTTTTCAAAGAAGCTGATGATATTTTTTGGCTGATCTAGGGATGAATAGACAAAGTTGGCAGTTTTAACTTGCAAACAATATACTCCTTTCTTGGAGATAATTTTCTTTTCAAATCTAGACTTTATTAAGATTTACATATTTAAGTTTTGTTTCTTGTTTGTTTCATTATTTAGGCTATATTTTTCAAACAGAGGCCTCTAATCCTGAACAGCGGTGAGTAAATCATAAACAGAAATAGTCATATGATTTGACTGTTTATTTCAACTGTAGAACATATTATATCAAAAAACATCAAACAGGTCAATATGGAATAGTCATCACATAAGAATGTACAAAACAAAGAAAAAAAATCTTCATTAGTAATTTAAAAGAATGTCTCATATACATTAACAGCAAAGAAAAGTCAAGGGAAATAGAAAATTGGCATATGCACACAGTGTGACACCGAGATGAACAGAATAGAATGAAACATCAGTGTGTCAGGAAAATATCAGGATGCTGGTGGTTAGGAAACCACTGAAACATGTGGAGTTTAAAATCACACAAATGTTGGGCCATGTGCGTAGCAATAAAAACAGCAAAATGTGGCTGAATCTCAACATGATAAGGAGCCGATGTAACATAAGTAGAATCTAGATAGGGTGAGGTGGGATAGAAAATGAAGTAGTAAAAAAAAAAAGCTACTCCTGTCAAGAACATAAGGAGAACATTTGCTGTTATTCAGTCATTAAGTCAGCTCTGGCTCTTTGTCACCGCATGGACTTTAGCCTGACAGGCTTCCCTTCACTATTTACCACAATTTGTTCAGATTTCCGTCCATAGAATCAGTGATGTTATCTAACCATCCCAACCCTGCCTACCCACTTCTCCTTTACCTTCAATCATTCCCAGTGTCAGGACATGTGGCCAAAGGAAGAAAAACAAACAAACAAACCGAAAGATACCTAAGTATTCCAAGGAGAGGTGTTGAATCTGTTTAGGATATAGATTCAGAAAAAGCTTTTGACAAAATTTAACACCTAGTTATGATTAAACCTGTAGAGGAGGAGGGAATAAAGGGAATCTTCTTTAACATAATAAAGGTCATTTATGGATAAACTCACCACAAACAGTGTTCTCTATAGTAAAATTCTGAAACCATGACCCCTAATTCACGAATACAAGAAAGATGCTTCTTATTCACCATGGTTACTCAACACAGTCTTGGGACACCTAGCTACTGCAATCAGAGAATAGGAAGAAGAAGGAAAAAAAAGTTTCAAATGAAAAGGAAAATAAGAGGTAAAACTGTCCCTGTTTGCAGATGATATAATACTATGCACAGAGAATCCTACCATACAACCAGATAATTACTAGCAGTACTTCATGAATTCAGGGAAGTGTCTGGCTATAAAATTAACACACAGCAATCTCTGGCATTCCTATAAACTGACATCAAAAACAAATTAAGAAAGGAATCCCAGTCACCACTGCAAGAAGAATAAAATTCCCGAAAGTAAACCTGGGAAAAGATTTGTGTGCTGAATTGAATAAGACATGGAGGAAATAAATCAAGGGTGACAAAATAAATGGATAAATATAACATTCTCTTTGACTTGGAGAATCAATACTGTGAAAATGGCTGTGTGACAAAAAGCAGTTTACATATTCAAAGCAATTGCTTTGAAATTGCCAATGACATTTTTCACAGAACTAGATAAATTTTTTTTACAACTTGTTGGGAAATGTAAAAGACCTTGAATAGCCATGCTATCATGAGAAAAATAAGCAGATCTGGAGGAATCAGGTTTCCTGTTTTCAGTCTGTAATTCAAAGTTGTAGTCTTCCACACAGCATGAAACTTCCAAAAAAAAAAAAAAGGAATACAGCCCAATGGAACAGATAGAAGACCCTGAAATAATCTCTTGTCCAAATGCTTACCTAATCTATGACAAAGGATGCAACAATATACAATGGAGAGAATATATTATCCTTTATAGGTGCTGCTGGAAAATTTTGAGAGATAAAGATGAAAGTGCAATTAGGACGCTCCCTTTTGTTGTTTAGTGGGAAGTCATATCTGACTCCTTGTGATGTCATGGACTGCATCAGGCAAGCCTCAATAGGCACTACCATCTCCCAGAGCTTGCCCAAGTTCATATCTATTGCATTGGCAGTGATGCCATCCAACACACTCATTCTTGTCACACCCTTCTCCTTCTACCTTCAGTACTTCTCATTATCAGGGTCTTTTCCAATGAGTTGGCTCTTTGCATCAGATAGACAAAGTATTAGAGCTTCAGCTTCACTAGCAGTTCATCCAATGGTTATTTTGGGCTGATTTCCTTGACGATTGACTAATTTGATCCCCTTGCTGTCCAAGGAACTCTCAAGAATCTTCTCCAATACCACAATTCAAAAGCATCAATTCTTCAGGATTCTGCCACTTTTGTGGTCCTGCTCAATCAACTCTATGTGAATACCGCAAAGACCATAGACTTGACTATACCAAAGTTTGTGAGCGAACTGGTATCTTTTCTTTTTCACACATGCCTCGATTTCTCATAGCTTTTCTGACAAGAAATATTTGTTTTCTAATTTGATGGCCAAAGTCACCATCTGGAGTGATTTTAGAGCCCAAAAAGATAAAATACGTCAATGACTTCCATTTTTCCCCTTCTATTTGCCATGGAGTGATAGGACCGGGTGCCATGATCTTAGTTTTCAGAATGTTTAGCTTTAAGCCAACTTTTTCACTCTCCTCTTTCACTTTCATCAAGAGGCTCTTTTACTTCTTCTTCACTTTCTGTCAAAAGGGTGGTGTCATGTACATATCTGAGGTTAGTGAAATATGTCCCAGCAATATTGCTTCCATCTTGTGCTTCCTCTAGCCCAGCATTTCACATGATGTACTCTGCCTATAAGTTAAATAAGTAGGGTGACAACATACAGCCTTGATGTACCCCGTTTCCTATTTGGAAGCAGACTGTTGTTCATGTCTGTTCTAACATGTTGCTTCCTGACCCTCATACAGATTTCTCAAGGGGCAGATCAGGTGGCCTCATATTCCCATTCCCTTTGGAATTTTCCATAGTTTATTGTGATCCACGCAGTCAGAAGCTTTGGTATAGTCAATAAAGAAGAAATAGATGTTTCTATGGAAGTCTCTTTCTTTTTTGATGAACAAGCAGATATTAGCAATTTGATCTCTGGTTCCTCTACCTCTTCTAAAACCAGCTTGAACATCTAGAAGTTCATGGTTTACATATTGCTGAAGCTTGGCTAAGAGAATTTTAAACATTGCTTTACTAGCGTGTGAGATGGGTGCATTTGTGTGGTAGTTTCTGCATTCTTTGGCACTGCCTTTCTTTGGAATTGAAATGAATGTTGACCATTTGCATTCCTGTCGCCACTGCTGAGTTTCCAAATTTGCTGAGAGTGATCAACGAAATTTAGTACTTCTATGACTTCTAAAATCCAGCAAATGGTGACCATTTCAACTCTTATACCTCTGATATGTCTGACCCAGCTTGAACATCTGGAGTTCCTCAATTCATGGAATGATGAAGAGAAGCTTAGTGGATTTTGAGCATAACTTTACCTGCTTGGAAGACAAGTGAAGTTGTGCAGTGGTTTTTATCATTCGTTAGTACTGTCTTTCTTGCAGACTGGGGTAAGAATTTCCTTTTTCTAGTTCTGTGACCACTGCTAAATTTTCCACATTTGCTGACATATTGAATGTCACACTTTCATAGCATCAATATTTGGAATTTTATGCAGCACTGACAGAATTCCATCACCTTCGTTAGCTTTGTTGACAGCAGTGCTTTGTAAGGCCCACTTGACTTCACATTCAAGAATGGCTGGCTCTGTGGGATTCATCACAGTGTCCTGGTTATCTGGGGCAGTAAGATCTTTTTGTCCTAAAGTTCTTTGCATGCTTTCCATCTTGTCTTGATCTCTTTTCCTTCTTTTAGGCCTTTCAATTTTCTGTCCTTTTCTGAGCCCACCTGTGAATGAAATGTTGCATTTATATAGTCAGATTTTTTAAGATTTTTTTTAGTCTTTCCGCTTCTTTTGATTTCTTATATATCTTTGCATTGTGTACTGCAGGAGTGCTTTACATCTCCTTTCTCTTCTCTGGAAATCTGAACTTTGTTTGGGTACTTTTGCCTTTTCCACTTGCTTTCTGCTGCTCTTCTTTCCTCAGCTATTTGTACATCCTCCTCCATGCTTTTCTTTTTCTTTGGCATTGTTTCACTCACTGTTTGCTGTACAATATTTTGCACCTCTAGTTTTTGAGGTGCTCTGTTTACTAGATATAAACCCTGGAATCTCTTTGCCACCTGCACTGCATATTCATAGAGGATTTGATTTTCTAGTCCCTTGCTGGCCTAGTAGTTGTGCACCTGACCTTCTGAATTTGGCAGATTGTTACTGATGATCTGATCCATAGTGGGCTCCAGATTTTTTTTTCCCCTGAACTTATACACTTCTCCCTCTGATTATATAGTCAGGCTGATACCATTAGGCACCATTTGGTGATGTCCATGTGTAAAGCCATCTCTTGTGTGGTTGTCAAAGGATCTTTGCTTTGACCACTACATTTTCTTGACAGTTTGATTAGTCTTTGTTCTGCTTCATCTTTTATTCCAAGGCCAAACTTGCCTGCTATTCCAGGTATCTCTTGACTTTGTCCTTTTGCATTCCAATCCCTTATGATGATAAGGACATCTTTCACTTGCTATTAATTCAAGGAGGTGTTCTTGGTCTTCACAGAACTGATGAATCTGAACATCTTCAGGATCAGAATTCAGGGCAGAGACTAGCATTACTGTGATTTTGAATGGTTTGCCTTGGAAATGAACTAAGGTCATTCTGTCATTTTTGAGGTTGCACCCAAGTAGTGCGTAGTGAAGTGATTCTAAAATTATAGCAGACTGGGGAAGTAGAATCATAGGACAAATTAGAACATTGTCTTAGAGTAAAAAAACTTGATTCTTGCCTAAAAAATACCCAACGTGGAATCTGGGGAGAATAGAAGAATTTCTATGTGAGGAAGAAGACTCAGGGTGTGAGAGTTTAGCAAGATGAGGACAAAGAACTTCTTTTTTATCCATTTCTGGAATCACATTTAGGAGTATCTCTTTAAGAAGCTTGCTATGGCATTCAATAAGCAAAGTCTTTTGCACTGAAAATATGAAAGAATTTTTTGTTGAAGTGTCCGCTGTTGAGTTTTCTGAGAGTTAGAGTGATTTCACTGACCAGAGTCAGTGATATCTATAGATTCCAAGGAACCAAGAATAAATTAATTAAGGAAGCAATTACCTGTCTTTAGTAGGAATCTTGTGTGAGTATTAGTGATTGTGGCAGCAGTGTGTGTGAGTCCCCAGGAGAAAGGAGCAGTGAGCAGGTGAAATCAATTTACCGCGGGGTGGGGGTGGGGGGGCAGGGGGCGGGCATTAGCCAGAGCATAGGAATCTGTGAATGTGCATATATTTTTGAGAACCCATTTCGTTGTGGCATCCCTAAGGACTAGGTGAACAGATGCAATTTCAGCCAATTGTGTGAGACTGGAGTACTATTCTTAACGAAAGAAGCCTGAGGGCAGGAAGAATGGAGCAAACCTCCAGCGACATTGCATTGTTTATAATGAGGGTGTTGCTACTCATAAATGACACTAATACTTTTCATTCTAAAGTTGTTGGCCACAGATGGCTCCACAAAATGTCAGAAGAGTGGGTAGTGTGGATACTGGCATCACTGCCTGAAAGGTGTTATTTAAGGGTCTGTGCATGGATGAAAACACATCCTGTGGAAATTTGGAAAGGCTTTTAAAATGAGATGAGTTTTGTGGTTCAGTCACCAAATAATGTGCTTGGGGTGATTCTTTGATACCCCTCCCCCCCATAGAAGGCAGCATTATTTGGCATTGACTCTCTTTGAGACTGGAATGAAAACTGACTTTTTACAGTCCTGTGGCCATGGCTGGGTTTTCCATATCTGCTGGCATGCTGAATGTAGAACTTTCACAGCATCATCTTTCAGGATTTGAAATAGCTCAACTGGAATTCCATCGCATCCACTAGCTTTGATCATAGTGATGCTTACTGAGACCCACTTGACTTCAATTTCCAATATCTTTTTTGTACAGTTCTGTGTATTCTTGCCACCTCTTATTATCTTCTGCTTCTCATGGGTCTCTACCATTTCTGTCTTTTATTTAGCCCATCTTTGTATGAAATATTTCCTTGGATTCTCTAATTTCCTTGAAGAGATCTCTAGTCTTTCCCATTCTATTATTTACCTCTCCTTCTTTGCATTGATCTCTGAGGAAGACTTTCTTATCTCTCCCAGCAATTCTTTGCAACTCTGCATTCAAATGGGTATACATTTCCTTTTCACCTTTGCTTTTTACTTCCCGTCTTTTCACAACTATTTGTAAACGCTCCCCACATGCATTTAAATTTTTTAAATTTCTTTATCTTGGGTATGGTGTTGATCTCTGTCCCGTACAATGTCACGAACCTACATTCATAGTTCATCAGGCTCTCTGCCTTCCAGAACTAGTCTATTAAATCTTGGCTTGGGTATCAGGATTCTACAAAGGATGGTTTTGATTTATTCTCCCGCTGCACCTGGCCCCACAAGGTTAGGGTAACAAAATAAACAGGGATGTTTCCTCACCTGGAGAAGGAAATGAAAAATACCATGGCTAGTAGAAGGAAAGAAATTATAAAAATTAGGAGAAAAGCAAATTCAAAAGAAACAAACGAGAACATAGCAGAAATCAACAAATATAAAAGCTGTTTCAATGAGACGAAAAATAAAATTGAAAAAAAAAAAAAACATTATCCACAGTCATCAAGAAACAAAGGAAGAAAAATCAATCAACAAAATTAGAAATGAAACTGGAGAAACTATAGCAAACAATACAGAAATACAAAGGATCATAAGAGACTACTATCAGTAACTATATGCCAATAAAATGTACAACTGTGAAGAAATGAACAAACTCTTAGTGCAGTATAACTTTCCAAAACTGAAGCAGGAGGAAATAGAAACACTTAACAGACATGTCGCAAGCACGGAAATAGAAACTGTAGTCATAATTCTTCCAGCAAACAAAAGCCCAGAACCAGGTGGCTTCAGAGCTGAATTCTTAAAAAAAAAAAAAAAAAATTGACAAGAGCTAACACTTATTTTTCATTGACTATGCCAAAGCCTTTGACTCTGTGGATCACAACAAACTGGAAAATTCTGAAAGAGATAGGAATACCAGACCACCTGACCTGCCTCTTGAGAAATCGGTATACAGGTCAGGAAGCAACAGTTAGAATTGGACATGGAAAAACAGACTGGTTCCAAATAGGAAAAGGAGTACGTCAAATTTGTATATTGTCACCTTGCTTATTGACGTTATATGCAGAGTACATCCTGAGGAACGCTAAGCTGGAAGAAGCACAAACAGGAATCAAGATTGCCGGGAGAAATATCAACAACCTCAGATGTGCAGATGACACCACACTTATGGCAGAAAGTGAAGAGGAACTCAAAAGCATCTTGATGAAAGTGAAAGAGAAGAGTGAAAAAGTTGACTTGAACCTCAACATTCAGAAAACGAAGATCATGGCATCTGGTTCCATCACTTCATGGGAAACAGATTGGGAAACAGGGGAAACAGATGGGGAAACAGTGGAAACAGTGTCGGACTTCATTTTTTGGGCTTCAAAATCACTGCGGATGCTGATTGCGGCCATAAAATTAAAAAATGTTTACTCCTTGGGAGCAAAGTTATGACGTACCTAGATAGCATATTAAAAAGCAGGGAGAGTACTTTGCCATCCAAGGTCTGTCTAGTCAAGACTATGTTTTTTCCAGTGGTCATGTATGGATGTGAGAATTCGACTGTGAAGAAAGCTGATGGCTGAAGAATTGATGCTTTTGAACTGTGATCTTGGAGAAGACTCTTGAGAGTCCCTTGGACTGTAAGGAAATCCAACTAGTCCATTCTAAAGGAGATCAGTCCTGGGTGTGCTTTGGAAGGACTGATCTTAAAACTGAAACTCTAGTACTTTGGCCACCTCATGCGAAGAGTTGACTCACTGGAAAATACTCTGATGCTGGGAGGGATTGGGGGCCAAGGAAAAGGGGATGAAAAATATGAGATTTCTGAATGGCATCACCCACTTAATGGAGGTGAGTTTGAGTGAACTCCGAGAGTTGGTGATGGACAGGGAGGCCTGGCATGCTGTGATTCATTGGGTCACAAAGAGTCGAACACGACTGAGCGAATGAACTGAACTGAACTGAACACTGATTCTACTCAAATTCTTCAGGAAATTTGCAGAGTTAGTAAAATTTCCAAAGTCATTCTATGAGGCCATTGTCACCCTGACCCCAAAACCAGACAAATATGCCACAAGAAAAGAAAAGTACACTCCAATAACACTGATGGACATAGATGCAAAAATCCTTAACAAAATCTTAACAAACAGAATCCAACAGCATTTTAAAAAGATCAAGTGGGCTTTATCTCAGGGATCCAAGGATTCTTTAATATCTGCACATCAATCAAAGTAATACACCAAGTTAACAAATTGAATGATAAAACGCATATGATTATCTCAATAGATATAGAGAAGGTCGTCGACAAAATTCAACATTTATTTATGACAAAAAAAAAAAAAAAAACTCCAGAAAGAAGGAATAGAAGGAACATACCTCAATATAATAAAAGTTATATATGACAAACAAACAGCAAAGATGATCCTCAATGGTGAAAAATTGAAAGCAGTCCCCCTAAAGTCAGGAAGAAGACAAGAATGCCTACTCCCACCGCTACTATTAAACACAGATTTAGAAGTTTTAACCAGGCAATCAGAGAGGAAAAGGAAATAAATGGAATCTCTTTTGGAAAAGAAGAATTAAAACTGGGAGTCTTGGCCGATATCATGATCCTCTACATAGAAAACACTAAAGACTCCACCAGAAAATGACTAGTGCTGATAGTCCCTTGGACAGCAAGGAGATCCAACCATCCATTCTAAAGGAGATCAATCCTGGGTGTTCATTGGAAGGACTGATGCTAAAGCTGAAATTCCAATACTTTGGCCAACTCATGCGACCAGTTGACTCAAGGGAAAAGACTCTGATGCTGGGAAGAATTGGGAGCGGGAGGAGAAGGGAAGGACAGAGAATGAGATGGATGGATGGCATCACCGACTCGATGGACATGAGCTTGAGTGAACTCCGGGAGTTGGTGTTGGACAGGGAGGCCTGGAGTGCTGTGATTCACGGGAACCCAAGGAGTCAGACACGAGTGAGCGACTGAACTGAACTGAACTAAACTGAAGCAATAAATATAGTAAAGTTGCAGGATGTAAAATTAACACCCAGAAATTCTCTGCATACCTACTTACTAACATTAGAAAACAGAAAGACAAATTTAGGAAACATTCTTATTCACCATTGAAATAAAAAGAATAAAATACTTAGAAATAAATCTACCTAAAGAAACAAAAGACATATATATATATATATATATATATATGTCTTTTGTTTATATATATATATATAACTAAAAAAAAAAAAACCCACTGGTGAAAGAAATCAAAGAGGACATAAATAGATTGAGAAATATACCATGTTTATGGATTGGAAGTATCAGAATAGTGAAAATGAGTATACCACCTAAAGCAATCTATAGATTCAATGCAATCCCTATCAAGCTACCAAAGGTATTTTTCATAGAACTATAAACAAATAATGTCACAATTTGTATGGAAATACCAAAAACCTCGAATAACCAAGGCAATCTTGAGAAGGAAGAATGGACCTGGAAGAATGAACCTGCTTGACTTCAGGCTATACTACAAAGCTGTAATCATCAAGACATTATGGTACTGGCACAAAGATAAAATATAAATCATTGGAACAAATAGAAAGCCCAGGAATGAAGCCACACACCTATGGACAACTTCTCTTTGAAAAGGGAGGCAAGTATCTACAATGGAAAAAAAAAAAAAAAGTCTCTTAAACAAGTGGCGCTAGGAAATCTGGTCATCCAAGTGTAAAAGAATGACACCAGCAAAGAGGTAACATCTCATCCTGGTCAGAATGGATGCTACCTTAAAGTCTACACGAAAGAAATTCTGGAGTGGTGTGGAGAAAGGAGAACCCTCTTACACTGTTGGTGGATCAGCAAACTAGTATAGGCACTATGGAGAACATTGTGGAGATTAGGTAAAAAATTAGGAACAGTACTGCCATATGACCTAGCGATCCCACTGCCTGACATACACACCAAGGAAACAAGAACTGAAAGAAACACGTGTACCCCAATGGTCATCACAGCACTGTTTATAATTGCCAGGATATGGAAGCAACCTAGATGTCCACTGGCAGAAGAATGGATAAGAAATCTTTGGTACATATACACAAAGGAATATTATTCAGTCATTAAAAAGATTTAATTTGAATCAGTTCTAAAGAGGTAGATGAAACTGAAGCCTATTATAGAAATAGAAGTAAATCAGAACAAAAAACACCACTACGCTACACTAACGCATATAACGAAATTTCAAAATATGATATCAATGACAGTATAGATGAGACAGCAATAGAGACACAAATGTATAGAACAGTCTTTAGGACTCTGTGGGAGAAGGTGAGAGTGGGTTTATTTGATAGAATATCATTGAAACATGTATATGATTATATGTGAAACAGATCACCAGTCCGGGTTCGATACATGAGACAAGGTGCTCAGGGCTGGTGCACGGGGATGACCTGGAGGTTTGGGATGGGTGTGGGGTGGAAGGAGTGTTCACATGAAGAACAATTGTAAACACATGGCTGATTCATGTCAATATATGGAAAACCCACTCAATACTACAATTAGCCCCCAATTTAATAAATAAGTTTTTTAAAATGTACCAAAAAAAAAAAAAGCCTGTTGGTCTTCACCAGTGATCCAGTGGCTTAAGAATTTGTCTGTCAATGCAGGGGACATGGGTTTGATCCTTGGTCTGAGGAGATCACACATACTAGCAAAGTAGATAAACCTGTGTGCCCCCAAGTGCTGAACCTGAGAGCCCTAGAGCTTGTGCGCTGGAAGAGGAGACACTGCCATGAGAAGCTAGCTAATTGCAATGAGGAGTAGTCCCCAACTGCTGCAAGTAGAGAAACTTTCTGCACAGCAATGAAGACAGTGCAGACGTAAATAAATAAATAAATACTAAAAATTATGAATAACTGAAATCTAGATACATAAATTTCTTCCATGTAATACGAAATTTTTTTATTTATTAATTGTCCAGGTGTTGCTTTACCACTTGAAATATAGAATTCCTGTATTTCAAATATGAAAATCAAGGGCAATATTTTCAAACAAAATATAAATTGTCTATATTTCATATATAAGTATCTTGGTGTATATTTTCCTATATGATTCTCTAAATTTCACATATGAAAATTTAGGTGTCAGTTCTATTTGAAAGTTGGAATTCTCTATAATTCACATTTGAAATGCAGGATGGTTATATTTCCTACTGCTAATGTGGAATTCCCTAATTTTGTATGAAAATCTTGGTGTAGATTTTTGTAAATGAAGAATGCAAGTTTCTTTATTTCAATTCTTTATCATCAAAGCTACCAGGGAACTTTAATAGATTTAGGAAAACCTCCAAGATTTTATAAAATTAACACCAAAAAGGGATGTCTGTTTCATCATAGCTAACTGTGACATAAAAACAGGAAGTCAAGCGATACGTGGAGTAACAGGCAAGTTTGGACTTGGGGTACAAAGTGATGTAGAACAATGGCTAAAGGCAGAATTTTGCAAATAGAAAGTTTAAAAATGAAAGCAGTGACAGACAGTGAATAGGCTCCAAAATGACTGGGGACAGATTACAGCCATGAAAATATAAGACTCTTGCTCCCAGGAAGAAAAGCTATGACAAACCTAAACACAATGTACTGAGAAACAGAGACATCACTTTGTCAACAAAGGTGCATATAGGCAAAGCTAGGTTGTTTCCCAGTGAATATGTATGTTTGCCTCTCATGTGTGGCCCTACACAGCATGTCTTAGTTTCACTGAGTTAGACAAGATGGTGGTCCATGTGATGGATTTGTTAGCTTCCTATGATGGTGGTTTCAGTCTTTCTGCCCTCAAATGCCCTCTCTCTGCACCTACCATCTTACTGGGGTTTCTTTTCCTTTGGACGGGGAGTATCTCTTCCCTGCTCCTACAGCAAAACACAACCTCTGCTCCTTACATTGGGTGTGGGATATCTCCTCTTGACTGCTGGCTGCTCCGGTGCCACACAGCCACAACTCTCTGCTCCAACAAATTTGGAAAACTCCACAATGGCCAAGGAATGGAAAAGGTCAGTTTTCATTCCAATCGCAGCGAAAAGCAATGCCAAAGAATACTCAAATTACTAAACAAAGAGCTTCATCTCACGTGCTGGTAAAATAATGCTCAAATTTCTCCAAGGCAGGCTTCAACAATATGTGAACCATGAACTTCCAGATATTCAAGCTGGTTTTGGAAAAGGGCAAAGGAATCAGAGATCAAATTGTAAACATCCGCTGGATCTCTGAAACAACAAGAGAGTTCCAGAAAACATCTATTTCTGCTTTATTGACTATGCCAAAGCCTTTGACTCTCTGGATCACAGTAAATTGTGGAAAATTCTTCAAGAGATGGTAATATCTAGATTCAACAAACATGAGTCTGTGCAAAGTGCTGGAGACAAGGAAGGTCAGGGAACACTGGAGTACTGCTGTCCACGGTGTTGCAGAGTTGGATATGACAGATCAACTGAAAAATAGCAACAACTCGGTCTCACATTTGTCAATAAGGAGGAGATTTTCGAACCTGAAATATGGAATTCTGTATATGCCTTTAGAAAAATTACATGCTTCTTTATGAATGATGGACGTCTCTCTATTTCTTTTATGAAAGTCTGGTTGGATATTTTACTTCTTAAACTATGAGGGATTCAATTACTCAGGCACCCAAATTTTAATGAAAATATGTTTACATATAATATGGAGTATTTCAATTTCAAATGTGAAAGTCAGAGTATGCTTGTCCTTATGTGATATATTTCACATATGATTATGGGCACACTGTCGAATTTTCTGTTTCTTGTGTCGAAGTTTGACAGCAGACAGTTCTTCAGCAAAGAGGAAATTCTCAGTTTCACATATGAAAATCTAGGTGCAGGTTTTAAGACATGAATTATGAAAATCTCTATAATTCATATTTGAAAATCTGGGGACCAAGTTTCCAACATGAAAAGTATTGGTGTATCACATATGAAGATTTTGTTGAATGAAATATCCAATTTTTAATATTACAGTTATGAAATTCTGAATGCAGAGTTCTATTCAGGGAATATGAAAGTCTCTATTTCACGTCTTACCGTCACCGATTTTCAACTTGAGTAGTGGAATTTTTTATATTTATCATTTGAAAATCTGTGTGCTAACATTCCTTCAAGAAATAGGGAATACTGTGTGCTTAACATCAGGCATCTATTTCCCTACAATAAATATGGAATTTTCTGTATCATATAGAAAAATCGCTTGAGCTATGAATTTCTTTTTATTTCAGCAAAGAGAATTTGAAGAAAGACCTTCTTCCCTGAAATATGGAATACTTTATATTTTGCATTTGAAAAACTTGGGACAAGAATCAAATATGGAATATGAATTCTCAGTTATTCACATAAGAAAATTTGTGTCAGATTTTCATACATAATTTCTGCAATATTCCATGATTTGTTTAGATCTGTGCCAAACAGGCAATGTACATGCGTCTATGTTTCCTGTAAGAAAATATGGCCACATAATTCCCTACTTAAATTTAGTATTCTCTTTGATAGTATTTTAAAAAGCAGAGACATTACTTTGCCAACCAGTGTCCGTCTAGTCAAGGCAATGGTTTTTCCCGTGGTCATGTATGGATGTGACAGTTGGACTGTGAAGAAAGCTGATAGCCGAAGAATCAATGCTTTTGAACTGTGGTGTTGGAAAAGACTCTTGAGATTCCCTTATACTGCAAGGAGATCCAACCAGTCCATTCTAAAGGAGATCAATCCTGGATGCTCATTGGAGGGACTGATGCTAAAGCTGAAGCTGCAATACTTTGGCCACCTCATGCGACGTGTTGACTCACTGGAAAAGACTCTGATGCTGGGAAAGGTTGGGGGCGGGAGGAGAAGGGGACGACGGAGAATGAAATGGCTGGATGGCATCACCGACTCTTTGGACATGAGTTTGAGTGAACTCCGGGAGTTGGTGATGGACAGGGAGGACTGGCGTGCTGTGGTTCATGGGGTCGCAGAGAGTCGGACACGACTGAGCGACTGAACTGAACTGAACTGAACTGATATTAAATTTTGAAAGGCTGGGTGAAGATATCCCTACATGATATATGAAAAAAATCTATATTTACTTTTGAAAATCTGGGTGCCAATATTTCTACAGGAAACAGGTAAATCACTAGAGTAAAATTTGGATTTCTAGGTTGTGATGTTCCCACATGAAATATAAGATCTGCATATTTCACATATGGAAATCTGGATGCCATTTTTACCTCCGTGAAACATGGAGTTCACTTATGAATTTCTGAATGCAGATTTTACTACATGGTGCTCTGAAATTCTGTAAATATATCATTAGAAAATCTGTGTGTCCGTTTCCTACATTAAATATGAAATTCTCAGTATTTCCAAGACCTAAATCTGAGCACACTTCTTGTTACATGAAATATGTAATTCTTTTATTTCCCTTTTAAAAATCTGGTTTTAGACTTTCCAGCATGATAGACAGAATATGTGGAACTCATGCATAAAATGTGGGTACTAGAAAATCTTACATAAATTAAGGAATGCACGTTATTTCATGTATAAAAATCAAGGCACATATTTTCTTGCATGAAGTACGGTATTCTCAAGTGAAAGCTAAGGTTTAATAGAAAACAAAATTCTGTAAAATAATTATCCCTAAGTTAAAAATAAATAAACTAAGAAAACTGCCCAAAGCATGGTATTCTGTATTTTATATTTCATCATCTAGATGTAGATGTTTCTAACTGAAGTAGGGAATACTGTATAGCTCACATATTTAAATTTGTAAGCAGAGTCTCTGGTATAAGGTAATGAATTCTCTATATTTGACGTATGGAAATCTGCTGAGTAATTTTGGACATGGAAAGGTGGGATTTTTGTTCTTTCACACATGAAAACCAGGATACATACTGTCTTAGAAGCGACGAACTCTACTTATTTCAGATATGAAAATTTAGTGTAGTAATTTTACATGAAATTTGCATCTAGTTAAAGCTGTTGTTTATCCAGAAATTATGTATGGATGTGAGAGTTGGACTATAAAGAAAGCTGAGCAGGAAAATTAATGCTTTTGAAATGTGATGTTGGAGAAGTCTCTTGAGAGTCTCTTGGGTGGCTAGGAGAAATCCAACCAGACTATCCTAAAGGATAACAGTCCTGAATATTCCTTGCAAGGACTGGGGCTAAAGGTGAAACTCCAATACTTTGGCCAGCTGATGTGAAGAACTGACTCATTGGAAAAGTCCGTGATGCTGGGAAAGGTACAATGTGGGAGGAGGAGGGGCAACAGATTATAACTGGAGAGCATACTGAATCATTGGACATGAGTTTGAGTAAACTCAGTGAGTTAGTGAAGGATAAGGAAGACTGACATGCTGTAGTTTATGGGGATGCAAAGATTTGAGCATGACTGAGACACAAAACTGAACTCAACTGAACATGGACCTGTCCATCTGAATAAGAACCAGTTTTCCCCTCAGTTAGTCTCTCCCATCAGGAAGCTTCCACAAGCCTCTTATCTTTATCTATCAGAGGGAAGACAGAATGAAAATCATAACCATAGAAAACTGACCAAACTGATCACCTGGTCCATAGCCTTGTCTAACTCAATGAAATTATGAGCCAGGCATATAGGGCCACCCAAGATGGATGGGTCATAATGAAGGGTTCTGACAAAATATGGTCCTTGGAGAAGGGAATGGAAAACCGCTTCAGTATTTCGGCCTTGAGAAACCCATGAGCAGCATGTAATCCAAAATATAGCATACAGAAAGAGGAACTCCCAAGGTTGGTCTTTGACAAATCTGCTATGACAGATCAGTGGAGAGGAAACGAAAGAAAGAATGAAGGCAGGGAGCCACAGTACAAGCAGAACTCAGTTGCAGATGTGACTCGTGATGAAACGAATTTTGATGCTGTAAAGAGTAATATTGCATAGGAACCTGGAAGGTTAGGTCCACAGCTTTGTGAAGACCTACAGGAACTTCTAGAACTGACACCCATAAAAGATATCCTTTTTATCAGAGGGGAATGGAATGCAAAAGTAGGAAATCGAGAGATACCTGGTGTAACAAGCAAATTTGACTTTGGAGGACAAAATACAGCCAGTCCAAAGAAACAGAACTTTGCCAAGGGAACACATTGCTCACAGAAAGCACTCATTTCCAGCAACACAAGGCAAGACTCTATACATGGACATAACCGGATGGTCATAACTGAAACCAGATTGATTCTTTTCTCTACAGCCAAAGATGGAGAAACTATATACAGTCAGCAAAAATGACTGGGATCTATTGTGGTTCAGATCATGAACTGCTTATTGCCAAATTCAGATTTAAATTTATAATAGTAGGGAAACCACTAGACTATTCAGGTAGGACCTAAATCATATCCCTTATGATTAGACAGGGAAAGTGACAAATAGATCCAAGGGATTAGATCTGGTAGTGTTCCTGTATATCTACGGACAGAGGTTTGTGAAATTGTACAAAGGGCAGTGATCAAGACCATCCTCAAGAAAAAGAAATGCAAGAAGGCAAAATGGGTGTCTGGATATACCTTACAAATTGCTGAGAAACGAAGAGAAGCTAAAACAAAGGAGAAAAGGACAGATATATTCGTGTGTGCAGAGTTCCAAAGAAGAGGAAGGAGAGATAAGAAAGTCTACCTCAGTGAAAGATGCAAAGAAATAGAGGGGAAAATTGGAATGGAAAAGAAGAGATCTCTTCAAGATAATTAAAGATAAAAAAGGAACATTTCATGCCAAGATGGTCAAAATAAAGACCAGACATGGTATGGACCTAATAGAAGCAGAATATGTCAAAATGAGGTGTCAAGAATACACAGAAAAACTATACAAACAGGATCTTCAATACCCAGGTAACCTCGATGGTGAGATCATTCACCTAGACTCAGACATCTTGGAATATGTAGTCAAGTAAGATTGTAGCCATGAAATTAAAAGACACTTACTCCTTGGAAGGAAAGTTATGATCAACCTTGATAATATATTAAAAAGCAGAGACATTACTTTGTCAACAAAGGTCTGTCTAGTCAAAGCTATGGTTTTTCCCGTGGTTATGAATGGATGTGGGAGTTGGACAGTGAAGAAAGCTGATCACCGAAAAATTGATGCTTTTGAACTGTGGTGCTGGAGAAGACTCTTGAGAGTCCCTTATACTGCACGGAGATCCAACAAGTCTGTTCTAAGGGAGATCAATCCTGGGTGTTCATTGGAAGGACTGATGATACAGCTGAAACTGCAATACTTTGGCCACCTCATGGGACGAGTTGACTCACTCTTAAAGACTCTGATGCTAGGAAAGGTTGGGGGCTGGAGGAGATGAGGACGACAGAGAATGAAATGGTTGGATGGAAATGCCGACTCTTTGGACATGAGTTTGAGTGAACTCCGGGAGTTGGTGATGGACAGGGAGGCCTGGCGTGCTGTGATTCATGTGGTCGCAGAGAGTCAGACACGACTGAGCGACTGAAGTGAACTGAACTGAACTGAATCCTTATGAAGTATCATATGGAGAAAACTAATGGAGCTGATGGAATTCCAGTTAAGTTATTTCACAGGCTAAAAGATGATTCTGTGAAAGTGCTACTATCAATATGCCAGCAAATTTGAAAAACTCAGCAATTGCCCCAAGACTGGAAAAGTTCAGTTTTCAGTCCAATCCCAAAGAATGTTCACATTACCACACATTTGCCCTCATGTCAAATGCTGGAAAAGTAATGCTCAAAATTCTCCCTTCCAGATTCAACAGTACATGAACAATGAACTTCCACATGTTCAAGCTGGATTTAGACAAGGGTAGGGAAAGAAAGATCAAATTGCCAACATCCATGGGAATCATCAGAAAAGCAAGAGATCCCCAAAAACAAGAAAAACCAAAACCTCTATTTCTGCTTCATTGTTATGCCAAAGCCTGTGACTGTGGGATCACAACAAATTGTTAACTAATAATGATAATAATAAAGTGGTGGGAAAACAAGACCACCTGACCTACCTCTTGAGAAATCTATACCCAGGAAATGAAGCAACAGGATATGGGACGATAGGTTGCTTCCAAATCAGGAAAAGATTGTTCAAAGGCTGCATATTGCCACCCTGTTTAATTAAGCTCTATACAGTGTAAAAGTTGCGAAATGCCAATCTGGATGATTCACAAGCTTGAATTAATACTGCTGGAAGAAATACAAATAACCTCTATCAAATAGATTCACTTCAGTTCAGTTCAGTTGCTCAGTCATGTCCGACTCTCCGCGACCTCATGAATCACAGCACGCCAGGCCTCCCTGTCCATCACCAACTCCCAGAGTACACTCAAACTCATGTACAGAGAGTCGGTGATGCCATCCAGCCATCTCATTCTCTGTCGTCCCCTTCTCCTCCATCCCCCAACCTTTCCCATCATCAGAGTCTTTTCCAGTGGGTCAACTCGTCTCATGAGGTGGCCAAAGTATTACAGTTTCAGCTTTAGCATCAGTCCTTCCAATGACCACCAAGGATTGATCTCCTTTAGAATGGACTTGTTGGATCTCCTTGAAGTAAAAGGGACTCTCAAGAATCTTCTCCAACACCACAGTTCGAAAGCACCAATTCTTCGGCGATCAGCTTTCTTCACAGTCCAACTTTCACATCCATACATGACCACGGGTAAAACCATAGCCTTGACTAGACGGATCTTAGTTGGCAAAGTGATGTCTCTGCTTTTTAATATACTGTCAAGGTTGGTCATAACTTTCCTTCCAAGGAGTAAGAGTCTTTTAATTTCATGGCTCCAATCAGCATCTGCAGTGATTTTGGAGCCCAAAAAGTAAAGTCTGACATTGCTTCCACTGTTTTCCCATCAATTTCACATGAAGTGATGGGACCAGATACCATGATCTTTGTTTTCTGAATGTTGAGCTTCAAGCCAAACTTTTCACTCTCCTCTTTCACTTTCATCAAGAGGATTTTGTGTTCCTCTTCACTTTCTGCCATAAGGGTGGTGACATCTGCATATCTGAGGTTATTGATATTTCTCCCAGCAATCTTGATTCCAGCCTGTGCTTCTTTCAGCCCAGCGTTCCTCATGATGTATTCTGCATATAAGTTAAATAAGCAGGGTGATAATATACAGCCTTGACGTACGCCTTTTCCTATTGGAACCAGTCTGTTGTTCCATGTACAGGTCTGACTGTTGCTTCCTAACCTGCATACAAGTTTCTCAAGAGACAGGTCAGGTGGTCTGGGATTCCCATCTCTTTCAGAATTTTCCAAGTTTATTGTGATCCACACAGTCAAAGGCTTTGGTATAGTCAATGAAGCAGAAATAGATGTTTTTCTGAAACTCTCTTGCTTTCTCCATGATCCAGTGGATGTTAGCAATCTGATCTCTGGTGCCTCTGCCTTTCCTAACACCTGCTTGAACATCTGGGAGTTCACGGTTCAAATATTGCTGAAGCCTGGCTTGGGGAATTCTGAGCATGATTGTACTAGCTTGTGAGATGAGTGCAATTGTGCAGTCGTTTGAGCATTTTTTGTCATTGCTTTTCTTTAGGATTGGAATGAAGAGTGATCTTTTCCAGTCCTGTGGGCACTGCTGATTTTCCAAATTTGTTGGCTTATTGAGTGCAGCACTTTCACAGCATCATCTTTCAAGATTTGAAATAGCTCAACTGGAATTCCATCACCTCTACTAGCTTTGTTCGTAGTGATGCTCTCTAAGGCCCGCTTGCCTTCACATTCTAAGATGTCTGGCTCCAGGTGAGTGATCACGCCATCGTGTTTATCTTCATTGTGAAGATCTTTTATGTACAGTTCTTCTGTGTATCCTTGCCACCTTCTCTTAATATCTTCTGCTTCTGTTAGGTGCATACAATTTCTGTCCTTTATCAAGCCCATTTTTGCATGAAACATTCCCTTGATACCTCTAATTTTCTTGAAAAGGTCTCTTGCTTTTCCTATTCTGTTGTTTTCCTCTTCCTCTCCTTTGCTTTGATCACTGAGGAAGGCTTTCATATCTCTCCTTGCTATTCTTTGGAACTCTGCATTCAGATGCTTATACCTTTCCTTTGCTCCTTTGCTTTTCACTTCTCTTCCATTCACAACTAATTGTGAGACCTCCTCCGATAGTCATTTTGCTTTTTTTACATTTCTTTTCCATGGGGATGGTCCCTGTCTCCTGTACAATGTCACGAACCTCCGTCCATAGTTCCTCAGGAACTCTATCTATCAGATCTAGTCCCTTAAATCTATTTCTCACTTCTACTGTATAATCATAAAGGATTTGATTTTGGTCATATCTGAATGGTCTAGAGCTTTTCCCTACTTTCTTCTATTTCTGTCTGAATTTGGCAATAAGGAGTTCATGATGTGAGCCACAGTCAGCTCCTGGTCTTGTTTTTGCTAACTGTATAGAGTTAGCCATCTTTGGCTGCAAAGAATATAATCAATCTGATTTCGGTGTTGACCATCTGGTGATGTCCACGTGTAGAGTCTTCCCTTGTTTTGTTGGAAGAGGGTGTTTGCTAAGACCAGTGCGTTCTCTTGACAAAATCTATTAGCCTTTGCCCTGCTTCATTCCGTGCTCCAAGGCCAAATTTGCCTGTTACTCCAGGTGTTTCTTGACTTCCTACTTTTGAATTCCAGTCCCCTATAATGAAAAGCACATCTTTTTTGGTTGTTAGTTCTAAAAGGTCTTGTAGGTCTTCATAGAACCGTTCAACTTCGGCTTCTTCAGTGTTACTGGTTGGGGCATAGGCCTGGATTACTGTAATATTGAATGGTTTGCCTTGGAAACGAACAGAAATCATTCTGTCGTTTTTAAGATTACATCCAAGTACTGCATTTCGGACTCTTTTGTTAACCATGATGGCTACTCCATTTCTTCTAAGGGATTCCTGCTCACAGTAGTAGATTTAATGGTCATCTGAGTTAAATTCACCCATTCCAGTCCATTTTAATTCACTGATTCCTAGAATGTCTATGTTCACTCTTTCCATCTCCTGTTTGACCACTTCCAATTTGCCTTGATTCATGGACCTAACATTCCAGGTTCTGATGCAATATTGCTCTTACAGCATCGGACCTTGCTTCTATCACCGGTCACATCCACAACTGGGTATTGGTTTTGCTTTTGCTCCATCCCTTCATTCCTTCTAGAGTTACTTCTCCACTGATCTCCAGTAGCATACTGGGCACCCACCGACCTGGGGATTTCCTTATTCAGTATATCCTATTATTTTGCCCTTTGATACTGTTCATGGGGTTCTCAAGGCAAGTATACTGAAGTGGTTTGCCATTCCCTTCTCCAGTGGACCACATTCAGCTATGGTCCATGTGTGATCAGATTGACTAGTTTCTGTGATTATGATTTCAGTGTGTCTGCCCTCTGATGCCCCCTCGCAATACCTACCTGGTGGTGCAGACTCAAGAGACGCCGGCCCCGAAGCAACCGACCACGCAAAGAGACATGGCCCTGAGGAGCTACCGCAAACCTGAGGCCAGGGCCGGCGGCTGAGAGGAGCTAACCCACGTCCAATAGGCGGTGGCTGGGCGGGCACAGGAGGGCCGAGAGGAGCTACTCCACGTTCAGGGTCAGGAGGGGTGGCCTTAAGGGATACCCCTTGTCCAAGGTAAGGTGCAACGGCTGCAGTTTCTTGGAGCAGCAGAATGTGGGGAAATGGGAACCAGCTCCCCCGACAGGTCTCTTACACTGAAAACTTCTGGAACATGGCTTGCCGTTCAATTCCTGTCCCTACCGCCTCCTGCTTGGGCCTCCTCTCCTGGAGGGCGGCCGTGTCCCTGGAAGGCAGAGCTGGGGGAATAGACAGAAGCAGGAGCTAGAGGCCAGGTCTCCACCTGGCTCCCTTCCTGCTGCGTCTTAAACGATGGCCACAAATACGAAGCGGGCTCACCAGGTGGAGAATCAAATGTGGCCAGGGACCAGTTTTGAAGGTGCAGCCAGAATAAGGTCACTGGCCTACTAGGGGCAGGCACGGTGCGGAGGCGGGTTTCGGGGAGCACTCTGTCTTCAGGTCCTGTGGTCGCCGCCCCTCGCCGGCCCTTAGACGTGGGGCCACTCCATGAACATGGCCTTCCCCAGGCCGGGCGGGCAAAGGCGACCAGGGTCCCCATGCTCTGGGCTCGGCCCGCCCTGGGCTTGGTGCAGGGGGCGCCTTGCCATGGTGGCGACCCTAGCCTACTGGGCTTCGCGCTCACCAACCCCCCGCATGTCGGACCGAGCATGCCCCGACCCGCGCGCTGCCGGCAGCCGAAACCACCGCCCCGCCGGGCCCTCTGGGAGCCGGGCCGCGTGCTTACACCACAAATAAGATGCATTTTTATGTGTATAAAATGTTATTTTTAGGTTCACTTAGAATATATTTTATTTAATAAGTTAAAACTCTGTTGGCACACTGTTAAATGCAGAACCTCCTTTTTAAGAGAACTGCCATATTATATCGACATTTCATATTCTTGGTCTCAGCTTTCACGTCTCCACAATATACCAAGTAGTGGATGCTGTCCAAGAGTGCCCTGTGTACCTAGACATCTGCATTGCCGCCAGGGGTGGGGACGATTCCAGAAGCCTGTCCCCTCGGCAGGCTTCTGAGCTCGTAATCATATTGAATGTATGGAGCGAAATGAAATCAAAACCGTATTTTTGTACAGTTTTGAATTTTCTACTTCGAACCGACCACCTCCCGGCCTCACAGAGAGCTTACAGAGTGCAAATCTGTCTTTACTTGGCTTGGTCATTGCAGTATTTTTGCATGTGTGGGGCCCACTTTTTTTGTTCTGTAGTTTCCAATATATATGTAAACTGAACAATCTATAACGGGCTGAATGAAACTAAGATTTTTTAACTCTTTCAAAAAAGAATAAGTGTGTGGCCCCATGGGGATGGGGATATATAGGGTTGCTCAGGGCCTCTTGAGCAGCACCTGGTGTACTGCAAGTATCACATTCATGACCTTAAACGGTGCCACAGCAAGATGCAGAAGTAGGGCAATTTCAACAGAAGTAACCAGACCTCCCCAAACCATGCCCAGAAGCAGATCTCCAGATGCAGCAAGAGCAGCTTCTCAAGGCCGCCTCCAGAGCACTAGTTGTTGGCAAGGGGTATGAGGCCAAGAGTAGCCTGCTGTTTGCTGCCAGCCTGATGTTCCGAAGATCCCCTCTCAGGGCCTGGACCCCAAAACAACATGGACCCGGCCTGGCAGGCATCAACATGGACTCGGCCAGTCAGTGCCCAAGTGCCCCATCAAGAGCAGGAGTGGGGTGGACGGCTTCCAGGATGAAAGCCCTGAGAAGTCAGACACTGTGGAGCAGAGACGGGAGAACTCCCCGGCCCCGGAGGGATCGTTCCAGAATCTGGTCGGGGCCCTCCTGGGTCCAGGGGCTGAGCAGGCGCAGATGGGGCACTAGCCCCTGATACACCGGCTTGTGACACAGGTGTCCGGCCCTTGAATTTGAACATGAATATGGGGCTGACGGTGAACAGGAAAGGCAACTCCCTCTTCATGGACACGCTGATGGCCATCGGGACCACCACCTTGCAGACGTTTGTCAGGGGTGTAACAGCCGGCAAAAGGAAGTTCATCAAGGACAGGCGAGACCAGCCCTTTGACAAAAGACTGTGCTTCAGCGTGAAGGAGACTGAGAGCCCCTACAGGTGCCAAGATATCGTGGTCTGGAAGCAGGACAGCTTCACCCACATCGTGCTGTCCATATTGTCACCGTGCTTATTTAAATTGTATGTAATAATCACTTCAGTCGTTCAGTCGTGTCAGACTATTTGTGACCCCATGAACTGCAGAACGCCAGACCTGCTTGTCCGTTATCAACCCCTTGAGTATACCCAAACTCATGTCCATTGAATCGGTGATACTCTCCAACCACCTCATTCTCTGTCATCCCTTTCTCTTCCTACCCTCAATCTTTCACAGCGTGAGGATCTTTTCCATTGAGTCAGTTGTTTGCATCGGGTGGCCAAAGTATTGGAGTTTCAACTTCAACATCAGTCATTCCAATGAACATCCAGGACTGATCTCCTTTAGGATTGGCTGGTTGGATATCCTTGCAGTCCAATGGACACTCAAGAGTCTTCTCCAACACCATGGTTCAAAAGCATCAATTCTTGGCACTCAGTTTTCTTTATAGTCTGAATAACACATCCATACGTGATTACTGGAAAAACGATAGCTTGACAAAACAGAGTTTATTGGCAAATCAGGTCTCTGCTTTTTATTTATGCTGTCTAGGTTGATCATAGCTTTCCTTCCAAAGAGTAAGCATTTTTCATTTCATGGCTACAATCACCATCTGCAGTGATTTTGGAGCCTCCTCCTGGGGGGGAAAAAAAAAAAATATATATATATATATTGGCAGCCATTCTTTCCCCACCAATTTGCCAGAAGTGATGAGACTGGAGGCCATAATCTGAGTTGATAAAAGTTGAAATTTAAGCCAAAGTTTTCATTCTCCTCATTATGTTAATCAAGAAACTCTTTAGTTGTTCTTCACTTTCTGTCATAATTGTGGTGTCACCTGCATATCTGGGTTGTTGATATTTCTCCCAGCAATCTTGATTCCAGTTTGTGCTTCCTTCAGCCCAGCGTATCTCATGATGTACTCTGCATAAAAGTTCAATAAGGAGGGTGAAAGTACAGCCTTGACATATTCATTTTCCTATTTGGAACCAAGATGTTGTTCCATGTCCAGTACTATCTATTGATTCCTGACCTGCAAACAAGTTTCTCAAGGGACAAGTTAGGTGGTCTGGTATTCTGATCTCTTTCAGAATTTTCCATAATTTATTGAGATCCACACAGTCAAAGGTTTTTGCATAGGAAATAAAGAAGAAAGAAATGTTTTTCTGGAACTCTCTTGCTTTTTCGATGATCCAGCAGATGTTAGCTGTTTGATCTCTGGTTCCTCTTCCTTTTCTAAAACCACCTTGAACTTCTGGAAGTACACGGTTCACCCACTTTTGAATCCTGGCTTGGAGAATATTGAACATAATTTTCTAGCGTGTGAGATGAGTGGAATTGTGCGGTAGTTTGGAGCATTCTTTGGCGTTGCATTTCTTTGGGATTGGAATGAAAGCTGATCATGTCCAATCCTGTGATCACTGCTGAATTTTCCCAGTTTTCTGACCTGTGGAGTGCAACATTTTCACAGCATCATCTTTTAGGATTTGAAATACCTGAACTGAAATTCTGTCACTTCCACTGGCTTTGTTCATAGTGATATTTCCTAAAGCCCACTTGAATTCCCATTCCAGGATGTCTGTCCATAGGTGAGCGTAAGTGATCACATCATTGTGAATTTTGAGTGAACTCTGGGAGTTGGTGATGGACAGGGAGGCCTGGAGTGCTGTGATTCATGGGGTCGCGGAGAGTCGGACACGACTGAGCGACTGAACTGAACTGAACTGAAAGATCTTTTCTGAACAGTTCTGAGTATTTGTTGCAGCTCTTCTTAATAGTTTCTGCTTCATTAGGTCTATAAAATTTTGGTTCTTTATCGAGCCCTTCTTTGCATGTAATAGTCCCTTGGTATCTCAAATTTACTTAAAGGGGCTCTCGTCTTTCTCATTCAATTTTTCCTATCTATTTCTTTACATTGATCACTCAGGAAGGCTTTCTTAACTCTCCTTGATATTCTTTGCACCTCAGCAATCAAATGGATAAATCTTTCCATTTCTCCTTTGCTTTTGGCTTCTCTTTTTTTTTCACAGAACATTGTAAGGTTTTCTCAGACAGCTGTTTTGCTTTTTTGCTTTTCATTTTCTTGGCGATGGTCTTGGTTCCTGTCTCCTGTAGAATATCACAAACCTCCATCCATAGTTCATATGTAGTGTACAACATGCTAAATGCCAGACTTTATGAAGCACAGGCATGAATAAAGATTGCTGCAAGAAATATCAACAGCCTCAAATGAAATCACTCTTATGGCAAAAATTAAGTAGATATAAAGAACCTCTTGATGAAAATTAAAAAGGACAGTGAAAATTTTGAATTAATATTCAACATTCAGAAAACTAAGATCATGACATATGGTCCCATCCCTGTTTAAAATATGGGTGGAGAAACAATGGAAATACTGATAGACTTTATTTTGGGGGGCTCCAAAATAATTGAAGATTGTGACTGCAGCCATAAAATTAAAAGCGCTTGGTACTTGGATTAATAGCTATGAACTACCTAGACAGCCTATTGAAAAGCAGAGACATTGCTTTGCCAGCGAAGGTCCACCTGGTCAAAGTGATGGTTTCTCCTGCAGTAATGTACGGATGTGAAATTTAGACTGTAAAGACAGCTGAGCATGGAAGAATTGATGCCTTTAAAATGAGGCATTGGTGAAGACACTTGAGAGTCTCTTGGACTGCAAGGAGGCTAAAGGAAATCAGTCCTGAATATACATTGGAAGCACCGATGCTGAAGCACAAACTCCAATAATCCGGAGCCCTGATGCAAAGAACTGACTCATTGGAAAAGACTCTGATCCTGGGAAACATTGAAGGCAATAAGGGAAGAGAATGATAGAAGATGAGGTGGTTAAATGGCGTCACCGACTCGATGGACATGAGTTTGAGTAATCTCTGGGAGTTGGTGATTGACAGGGAAACAAGATAAGCTGCAGTTCATGGGGTCGCAAAAGTTGAACACGACTAAGAGACTGGACTGAATTGAACTTAAATGGAGAATTACCGACATTTTTACGTGCAAATATGGTGATGCTTGTTTTACTCCATGATATACTGCATTTTTTTTTCTTCATTTTAAGAAAATCTGGAAGCTGTTTTTTTTCTTTTTGTTTGTTTTGTTTTTAATGTGAAATGTAGACTAGTCTACACCTCATATATGAATCTGTGTGGTGGTTCTCTACTATTAAGTGTGAAGTTCTAGAAATTTCACACATGAAAATCTTAGCACTGCTTTTTGAAGACATGGAAAACTAGTATGAAATTGGAACTATTTCTACTGCACAAGTGAAAATATGTGCACCACTGTTTCTTCATGGAGTAGAGAGTTAGTTTTATTTCTCAAAACACATCCCAAAAGAAAGAATGGATTCCATGAAGTGGGAAATGGCTTGCATTTACTGTATCAAAATATGGAGGGGAAGACTCCGTCATGGAATTTGGACTTCTGTACACTTCATATTTGAGTTCAGAATGGATATTTTCCTATAAAAAATAAGGAAATCTCTATATTTCATATGAAGCACTGGTTCTTCAGTTGCAGAAACACCTATGTGCCCTGTTTGCCTATGTTTCAAAGTACCTTGCACATTTGTGTGTGTCTAGCCACGACTGAAGTGACTCAGCAGCAGCAGCAGCAGCAGCCACGTAGGCTTGTTTCCTGTGTTTGTGTGTTTTCCTGTATGGATGTGCATCCAAGCACAGCTGACACAGAGATGAAAATCACAGACCACGCGATATGGAGCAAGCGGAAAGAGGCACCAGGCATCCACAGACTGGGAGAGATTGGTCCATGCATCTCTGAGGTGGTCCTTCCTGCTCAAGACAAGACTGAGGAAAAGATGACCAGTTACAACTCAGTACTGTGCGTTCATAAATCTAGGTTTACATCAAGAGACATGAAGAATCTCATAGTTTCTGCTGTGGTCATGTGTGTTTGTAGCAGGAAGAGGATGTGGAACACTTGGAGTCATCCAGTATAACTCCAGTGGTGTGGGGCTTTGAAATTATAGCCTGTGGACCCTTCAGTCTGGGGGAAGTGGGCTGGCCTGTGGAAATGGTGGACACGGCTATAACTGGAAATAAGAGTATAAAGAGGTGAAGGTCCTTCAGAAAAGAGTAGAAACTGAAAGAAAGAGAAACAGAAAGAAAATCTACTGCACTGCAAAAATTTTCCAAATTAGAGGAAGGCCCTGGGAGAGTGCTGCCTCGGATCAGCCAATCACGTAGCACACTCTCTCTTTATGAGTGATCAACAATAGCATCATGTGTGATGAATGACATGTAAAGGTAAAATTCTTAATTGTGAAACCACACACATCCAAGAAAACACAGGGTGACCTTGGCCCTGTCCAGGTACTTCCTGCCTATCTGAAAGCTCAGAAAGGTGAAGAAAGTGCAGATGTGGGATGGAGGCATTTCCCCCTTTGGTAGTGTGTGCCCATGAGGGAGCGAAGATGGGAAAGAAGAACAGTGTGAAACAAAGTTTCCCTGTGAGAAGTCCAAAATTAGAGTTTGTTTCTGAAGGACCTTTGACAGGAGAATGTTGGGTCCCACAAACAACAACAACAACAACAGATGTCCAAGGGCAAAGGAAAACTAACAAGAATGTAGGAGCAGTGAATTTGCATTTAGAATCAATAAATACCAGCGATGCCTCAAGTGCTCAATAAAACATTTTGTGCACCTATACCCAGAGACCACACAGAGACAGAGTCAGAACTGCATTTGAGTGATTGAGTGTCTCCTGAAGAGGCATGGGTCAGCAATGCCCTGACAGGGAAGAGAGGCTCTGGCTGCTACAGACATGGTCATGCAGTTTGTGACATAAACTCTCTCAGAGGATGTCACCTTACAAGCTAACATAAAGCCGCCTAACACACAAAGCACAAGTTGAAGGATGATTATTCCAAAGAAAGTTTTGTACATTTAAGGAAGTTCTAGGACTCCTACAGTTTTCTCAACCTGGGGATCCGTCAAAGAGACTGAGATCCGCAGGGAATTTGACTTTGGAGGCCAGTGGGGTTTGAATATACAACTTCCACAGGAGTGAAACAGACTGTTGGAGGGCGCACACAAAATCTTGCGTGCACGAGGAGTCAAGAATAAGGAGCAGTGTCCCCAAAAGAGAGTGAGCCAGACTTGCTTGTGAGTGTCCAGGAGTCTCCAGCAGAGTGTGGGATGCAGAGTAGTCACGGGAACTGAATACAAGAGTGCTTGCTCAAATCCTTTTGAAGGAGGTCCCAAGTATTTTCGTTTCCCATATGACAATTTGGGCTCAGTTCAAACAACGAGACCTGAACACAGCCACACCCATTAAGAGAAAATTGAATTAAAGATTCACTGAATAAGTCCCCACATATCAGAGCAGGACCGAGGCTCACTCAGTCTGTTTCTCCTATCAGGATGTTTTCATAAGCCTCTTATCTTTATCCATCAGAGGGCAGAGAGAATGAAAAGCACAATCACAGAAAGCTAATCAAACTGTTCAAATGGATCACAGCCTTGTCTATCTCAATGAAACTATGAAATATGCCAGGTAGGGCCACCCAGGATGGATTGGACCTGGTGGAGAATTCTGGCAAAATGTGGTCAACTGGAGAAGGGAATGGAAAACCACTTAAGTATCCTTGCTTAGAAAACCCAATGAACGATATGAAAATCCAAAAAGATAGGACACTGAAAGATGTACTCTCCAGGTCGGTAGGTGTCTTATCCACTTCTAGAACTCAGTGAGGAAGTAACTCCAGTGAAAATAAAGAGATGGAGCCATAGGAGAAACAACACCGAATTGTGGATGTGAGTGGTAATAAAAGTAAAGTTTGATGCTCTAAAGAATGATATTTCATAGGAAGCTACAAAATTAGGTCCATGATAAAGGTAAAATTTAAGTGGTCAAACAGGAGATGACAAGTGTGAAGATCAAAGTTACAGCAATCCATTTGTTCATGAATGGAATGGACAAATTTAATTCAAATGACCATTTTATCTTCTAAAGTGGGCAAGAATCCCTAGAGAAGAAATGGAAGAAGCTACCCTCATCAATAAAAAGAGTGTAAATTGCAGTACTTGACTGCAATATAGAAATGAAATATCTCTGCTTATTTTCAAGGCTAACCATTCAGTAGTACTGTAACCCAAGTCTATGTCATGACCAGGAATGCTAAAGTGGAAGTTGAGCTGAAGGTCAGGGTGAAGCTAAGGTTGAGTAGGTCTGTGATTACCAGTAGGACATTCTAGGACTTACCCCCCAAAATAAGATGCTAATTTCAACATACAGGACTGGAATGGAAAAGTAGGAAATTAAGAACTACCTAAAGTAACAGACATGTTTGGCCTTCGGGTACAAAATAAACCAGGGCAAAACCTCACACTTTTGCCAAGACAAGTTACTGTCATTGGATACACCCTCTTCCAACAACACGAGACATGACTCCACATATTTACATAATCAGATGAACAATACCGAAATCAAACTGATAATATACTATGAAGTTGAGGATAGTGAATCTCTTTCAGTTCAGTTCAGTCGCTGAGGTGTGCCCAACTCTTTGCCACCCCATGAACCGAAGCACAAGAGGCCTCCCTGTCAATCACCAACTCCTAGAGTTACTCAAACTCATATCCATTTCGTGGGTGATGCCATCCAACCATCTCATCCTTTATCATCCCCTTCTCCTCCTACCCCCAATCCCTCCCAGCATCAGGATATTGTCTATTGAGTCAACCCTTCGCATGAGATGGTCAAAGTATTAGAGTTTCAGCTTTAGCATCAATCCTTTCAAAGATCACAAAACACTGATCTCCTTTAGAATCATTCCTATAGGACTGGCTGGATTTCCTCCCAGTCCAAGGGACTCTCCAGAGTCTTCTCCAGAACCACAGTTCAAAAGCATCAATTTTTTGGCACTCAACATTGTTCACCATCTAACTCTCACATCCATACATGACCACTGGAAAAACAATAGCCTTGACTAGATGGACCTTTGTTGGCAAAGTGATGTCTTTGCTTTTTAATATAATATCTAGGTTAGTCATCACTTTCCTTCTTAGGAGTAAATGTCTTTTACTTTTATGCCCATAATCACCATCTTCAGTGATTTTGAAGCCCGCCAAAGTAAATCCTGACACTGTTTCCACTGTTTCCCCATCCAGATCCATGAAGTGATGGGTACAATGCCATGATCTTAGTTCTCTGAAAGTTGAACTTTAAGCCAACTTTTTCACTCTCCTCTTTCACTTTCATCAAGAGGTTTTTCAGTTCCTCTTCGCCCTCTGCCATTTGGGTGGTGTCATCTGTATACCTCAGGTTATTGATATTTCTCCCAGCAATCTTGATTCCAGCTTCTCCTTCCAGCCCAGCGTTTCTCATTATGGACTCTGAATATAAGTTAAATAAGCAGGGTGAAAATATACAGCTCTGACACACTCCTTTCCTTATTTGGAACCAGTCTGTTTTTCCATGTCCAGTTCTAACTGTTGATTCCTGACCTGTATATAGGTTTCTCAAGAGGTAGGTCAGGTGGTCTGCAATTCCCATCTCTTTCAGAATTTTCCACAATTTATTGTGATCCACACAGTCAAAGGCTTTGGCATAGTCAATAATACAGAAATAGATTTATTTTCTGGAATGCTCTTGCTTTTTTGATGATTGAGCGGATGTTGGCAATGTGATCTCTGGTTCCTCTGTCTTTTCTAAAAGAAGCCTGAACATATGGAAGTTCACAATTCACGTATTGCTGAAGTCTATACAGTCAGTCAATACAATACTGGGAGTTGACTGTGGCTCAGATCAGTAACACACGTCGAAAAAAATCATTCTTATATTGAAGAAAGTAGGGATAACCCCTTGATCATTCAAGTATAATCTAAATGAAATATCTTTTGATTGTAATTGCAAATGCTAATTGATTCAAGGAATGAGATCTGAGAGAGAAGTTTGTGCAGAAGTTTGTGACATTGTACAAAATGAAGAAATGAAGAATATCCCCAGAAGAAAGAATTGCAAAAGGAAAAATGGTTACCTGAAGAAGCCTTAAAAGCAGCTGAGGAAAAGGAAACAGAGAGAGAAAGAGAGAGAGAGAGAGAGAGGTGGAAGGAAAACAAGAACAGGAAATTTGCACCCACCTAAATGCAGAGTTTTGAAAATAGTTTTGGTTTATAAGAAAATCTTTCTCACTGATCTATGCCAAGAAATAGAGGAAAACAATAGAATAAGAAAGGCTAGAGATCTCCTCAAGAAAATTAAATATAGTAGGGGAACATTTTACGCAATAAAGGACACAATAAAGGACACACATATTAGGGAAGAAAGACAAGCAGAAATATAAGAAAAGGTGGCAAAAATACACAGAAGAACTACACAAAGAAAATGTTCAATGCTGAAAAGCACGATGGTATCATCACTCACCTAGACCCAGGTATCCTAGAATGCATAGTCAAGAAGGCTTTAGGAAACATTAGTGAGAACAAATCTGGTGGAGGTGATGGCTATCCAGTTGAGATATTTCAAATCCTAAAATATGATGCTGTGAAAGTACTGCACTCAATATGAAGGCAAATTTGGAGAACTCAGCAGTGGCCACAGGACTGAAAATGATCACTTTTCATCGCATTCCTTTGAACTAACACACAATTGCACTCGTTTCACATAAAGCAAAAAGAAATGCATGGAATTCTCCAAGGAAGTTTTCAACAGTATATAAAAGAATTTCTAGAGGTTCAAGCTGCATTTAAAAAAGGCAGAAGAACCAGAGATCAAATTTTACATACCAACTGTATGCTCAAAAAAGCAAGCAATTTCCAGAAAAACATCCCCTGCTTTATTGACTATGTCAAAACATGGCTTGTTGAACACAAAAAGTGTGGAAAATTCTTCAAGAGATGGGAATATCATACCACCTGACCTGCCTCCTGAGAAACTTCTTTGAAGATAATGAAACAACAGTTATCATGGACGGGGAACAATGGACTGGTTCCAAAGTTGGGGAAAGTAGCCACTCAAGGCTGTATATTGTCACCCTGTTTAGTTTTGTAGACTGCGTCATGTGAAATGCCAAGCTGCATGAAGAACAAGTTAGGATCCAGTTTGCCAGGGGAAATAGCAACAAACACAGATATATGACTACACCACCATTATGACAGAAAGTGAAGAGAAACTAAGAAATCTCTTAATGAAAGTGAAATTGGAGAGTGAAAATTTTGGTTTCAACCTGCACATTCAATGACTGAAGTTCACGGCATCTGGTCCCAATTCTTCACTGCAAAGAGATGCGGAAACAGTGGAAACCATGACAGACTTTCCTATCTTGGACTTCAAAATCACTGTAGATGGTGACTGCGGCCATAAAAGCTATGACGTAAATAGACAGCATATTAAAAGGAGAGATATTACTTTGCTGAAAAAGGTCCATCTAGTCAAAGCTATGGGTTTCCCAGCAGTCAGGTATGGACGTGAGATTTGTACCTTAAAGCTGACTACCAAAGAACTGGTATTTTGATAGATCCTATTGGAAAAGACAATTGAGATTTGCACTGCATGTAGAAGAAACAAGTGAATCCTAAGAGAAATTGGTAATGAGTATTCGGACAGATGCTGAAGCTGAAACTTCAGTATTTTGGCCACTTGATGTGAAGAACAGACACTGTAAAACACTCTGATACTTGGAAAGACTGATGACAGAATGAGAATTGGACGACAAAAAATGAGAAGGTTGGATGGCGTCACTATTTTTCAAAGACTAGCAAGAGAGATATTGTATCACCACTTGATGGAGATGTATTTGAGCAAGCTCTGGGAGCTATAGATGAACAGGTAAACCTGGCATGCTTCAGTTGATGGGGTCACAAAGTGTAAGATGAATGAGGGACAGAAATAAGTTGAACTGAATGGTGGTGGGCTGTTTGCATCAAGGGATCCTAGGATAGTGGAAGACTTTGATGCCCATGAAAGCAGTTCAGAGCCTTCAGGTTTTCAGGCTTAGGGAGAAGGGAATAGCAGTCGGCACAAAGATGTTACACTTCTTGGCCAAAAATCCTGAAATAAATTCCTTTCTTTCTCTGGGATCTCATCCTTGGCTGTGGATGGCAGAGAGGGAAAATGTCTCTCTGCACTTGAGGGATGGTTCGGAAAGTCTCACTGGAGGACAATTTCTGATTTTGTTACGGTAATCCTGAGTGAAATGTGCACCATGAGACTCACAAGGAGACTGGAATTTAAGCGGGCATCTGGTTGTCCCCCAACCAAAACTTTAGCTGAATTCATGGTTCATGAACTCCATAAGCTAAAAGCCTGTCAGGGATCCTGAACTATAAGAAGATCTACCACAGCCTCATGAGGGCAACAGAAAGATAGCCTTGGCATTTAGAAAGTTAGGGAGGCCTGGCCTAGAATCATGCCCTCTTGGGAGAGGAATGCCACTTTCTGCACAATGAATCCATGAGTTGTGGGCCCAGGGCAGGCAGGCTCCCCAGGGTGTAATCTGTGTGGGGATTCTGTGTATGTGTGGGTAGAAGTAAACTATGGTGTTGCCAAAAATGGAAGCCACCTGACCTTTTGGGCTTCACGTTCAGTGACTTGTTTCAGCAGAGGTCCTTTGGATCCATATGTACCTTCTTCATGATATTGCTTCAGACACAGTCCTGTCACATTCTCTTTGGCCCTTTGCAAGCCCCGACTTGGCGTTTCCCTTCTACCGGGAGATAACCATAGGGGGAGAGGGAGTGAAAATATCTCCAAACAGGCTCTTACACAATTAGCAGGCACAGGGACACCTCTCTCAGAAGTCTTGGGCCTGAGTGGGTACTGGACTTGCCATAAGTGCATGACATTGACAAACAATGATTTTGAGAGACCTTGCTGAGATGGGGTGCTTAAAGTCAGTGCAGTCCGAAGCCCCATGTTATTCTGGTGTGGTTGCTGGAAGGAAAGTGCATGGAATGGAATCATATCAGTGTGACTGGCGCTGTGAACCAGTCAATACGATGGAGGAATACAGAATAGCACCACTCATTCAGCTGTTCACCACAAGCACTTCCAGCTCACCCAATTCTGAGTAGGTCAGTCCTCCTCATGACATGTCCCAACATTTTGTAACCTTCCAGAAAAAACAGTATAAGTAGAAGAGGACACTAACTTGATTCACAAGTAAATAGAAGAAAACCACCAGAGAAAATGAGAGGTCCTTACCCAAGTCCATTTTCCTGGACAAGTAAAGGTGTAGTTCTGCATCTGTGAAAATTTCCTTTTAGTGTTGGGTGTATCTGTGTCTGTATATGCACTCACTGGCCCAAAACTGCATGCAAACTGCCAGAACTGGCCTGGCTGGCAGTTTGAAGCCAGGGAATCAAGCCCAAGAATGTCAGAGTGGCGGCAAGAGAGCACTCAGGGCCATTGAGGGAGATGCAAAGCAGCCAAGAAACAGAATGGCCCAGATTACAAAGCAAAGAGATGGGGTATGCAGAGCCCCTACAAAGAGCTTTCTGTCTTTCTCAAATGCAGCAGTACTCTTTCAGCCACAGGACCAGGCACATCTTTCTTTTATGTAAGGTTTGGGACCCTGATGGCTCTGTAGCATAAGCTGATGCTGCCTGTTGAGTAGAATTGCCCAAGAAAGGCAATGCCAAAGAAGCTCAGACTACCACTCGCTTACACTCAACTGACACATGAGTAAAGTAATGTTGAAAATTCTCCAACCAGACTTCAGCAATACATGAATCATGGACTTCCAGATGTTCATGCTGGCTTTAGAAAAGGCAGAGAGACTAGAGATCAGATTACCAACATCCTCTGGCTCATCAAAAAAGCAGGAAAGTTCCAGAAAAACATCTATTTCTGCTTTATTGACTATGCCACAGCCTTTGAGTGCGTGGATCACAATAAATTGTGGAAAATTCTGAACGAGGTGGGAATACCAGACCACCTGACATACCTCCTGAATATCTGCCGGCAGATCAGGAAGCATCAGTGAAAACTGGACATGGAACAACAGACTGGTTCCAAGTAGGATAAGGCTGTATATTGCCACCCTGTTCATTTAACTTATATGCGGAATACATCATGAGAAACACTGGGCTGGATTAAGCACAAGTTGGAGATAAGATTGCCGAGAGAAATATCAATAATCTCAGATGTGAAGATCATACCACTCTTATCGCTGAAAGTGAAAAAGAACTAAAGAGCCTCTTGATGAAAGTGAAAGAGGAGAGTGAAAATTCTGGCTTAAAGTTCATCATTCAGAAAATGAAGATCATGGCCTCTTGTCCCATCACTTCATGACAAATAAATGGGGAAAGAAGCGAAAAAGCAGCTGCCTTTAATTGTTTGGGCTCCAAAATCACTGAAGATGGCGACTGCAGCCATGAAATTAGAAGACATTTCTTCCTTTGAAGGAAACATGACCAATGTAGACAGCATAGTAAAAAGCAGAGACATTACTTTGTCCACAAAGGTCCATCTAATGAAGGCTATGGTTTCTCCACTAGTCAGGTATGATTGTGAGATTTGTAGTATAAAGAAAGCTGAGCACTGAAACATTGATGCTCCAACTGTGGTGTTGAAGAAAACCCTTGAGAATCTCTTGGACTTCAAGGAGATCCAACCAGTCCATCTTAAAAGAGAGCAGTCCTAAGTATTCTTTGTAAAGACTGATTTGAAACTCCAGTAATTTGGCCACCTTATGTAAAGAACTGACTCACTGGAGAAGACACTGATGCTGGGAAAGATTGAAGGCAGGAGGAGAATGGGATGACAGAGGATGAGATGATTTGATGGCATCACAGACTCAATGGAGATTAGTTTGAGCCCACTCCTGTAGTTGATGCTATACAGGGAGGTATGGCACACTGAAGGCCATGGGCTCATGAATAGTAGGACAAGACTGAACTGAACTGAACCTGCAGAATTTGCCAGTTTCCAGCATCACTAAAATGTTCACAAAATTTTTAAACATCAGTGCTTTGCAGTGAATGGCTTAGCATGATCCTTCTGCTGCTCCTATCCCCACAGGGCTGAGGTGATAGGGTTAGCTGGCACGTGTTCTCATGTGGAAGCAGGAAGAAAACAGAACCACTTTGAAAGGGCCTCTGTACAGTAAATGAGCTGACTTCAATGCCCCTGCACTGATGAGTCGTGTCCTATAGCGGAATGCTGACCTTGATATCCCTTAATTAGAGATTCTTCATCTGTAATTCTCTTTACAGAGAATTCCATCTCTAAACATGGAATTCTCTGTAGGTCGCATATTGGCTAGGGCAAAATGTTTCTACGTGAAGCACAGAACTCAGTGTTTCAAATACAAATGTATACATGAAAATTCCCTGTATGAAATATGGAATTCTCTATATTGCATACGTGAATTTCTCAACCCACAACCCTCAATTTCCAGAATGAAAATGGAAATCTCACTTGGTCTTAGCCAAAAGGGTGCACAGTTTCGTTTTCAATTGTTTGTGAATCCATTCGGTGAGGGATTACACATTTGTTTACCAAACCTTGGAAGGGATGGCTGATGCAATATGCAGTGGGAGAGTGCATTTCCATCTCCTTTTAGAAGCTGCATATTACAGCTGTGAATCTTCCCCTCTCTGGCTTGCCTACAACTGTGCACTAATTAAGGCATCCCACAGAAAGGTAGATTTCATCCTGTCTCCTGTATAGTGCCTAAAGTCATAGGAAAGACGTTACCAAGAGTGTTCCCAAAGTTTAGAGCACATTAAACAAGACTAATGAATCTAATGGTAGGAATCACACACACACACACACACACACACACAATGATTTCCTAATTAAGTAACAAATATTACTGGCTGTAGTTCAGACAAAACCCTCCCAAATCAGGCAGCATATGTTACTGCCAATTAACATCTGGATAATTAATATACTTTTACACCTGTTCATTAAGCTAATTACTGAATACTGTGAATGTCACCAGAACATTATGCTTAACAACATGTGTAGCTAACATTGTATATCTTCAACTGGATCTCAATACCTAGTCATTTAATAGATACTTTAGGAAGAACAAATAAAGTTGGCTTGGAAGATTAAGGGAGGGTTTCCTTCATTTGAAATAATCATTTAAATGTCAGAATTGAAGTATAGTTCTTACTTCATCCCTGTACTTGACAAACGTTGTGCTGGGAGCACTTCTGGCTAAACTTTAACCTCTGTGAATACCTTACTCAATCTCTAGTTAATCCCTTTATGGCAAATCAACTCAGACTTTGTAAGTAGGGATTGATCAAGTACCTACAGGCCATTGCATACACCCAGAGGATATCCTGTTCTATCAAATTTTCTAATTCATGTCACAAATCAGTAAGTCCAGCAAGAAACCCTGAGAACTAAGTGTGTCAAACAGGACCACTGGGAAAACATCACTGTAGGAATTACAAGGCTAAAACCCAGTGCTGCTAGGCGAATATGGCATTTTTTTATTGAGAATAGAGTTTGGACATTCATCATATCCAGTCTTTTCTTTCTTAATGTGGTCCATTTCAGACTGGTACAAGTACTGCATACAATTCAGTTTAATGCAGAAGGCAATTAATTATTTTGAACAAGCGGGAACAAAATAACACCCCAAGAGATGTGAAAACAGGTCCTCAACTTGACAATGTAGGCTTTTTCAGTCTGGGTTTTAAGTATACTGAGCATGTCTAGAAGAAGGTCAGCATTCTAGATCCCACCAAGGACTTATTCAAATGACAGAAACTGGGAAACTCTCTTATAATAATTTAAAAAAAAAACTTTCAAAAGATAGTTCTTTCTTCTAAAAAAGAAACTTCTAATCCCCTAGATATTTCTACATAATTGACCAATAATTGTCTCCAATTTAGCACATCTCTTGCCTGACTCCAAAACCTGCTTTAGTCTTTTAGTCAAAAAATGGCAACTCAGTTCCAATTGTTTTAAAAAAAAAAAAAAGGCACAGTCATCATTAACTTTCTTCTTTCACAGGCCACATTTCAGTCTTTGGAAATCTAGCATTTGAACACTTCTCATCTTCTTCACTTATACTGGAGGGTTTCAAGTCTTCATTACTGCTAACCTTCTTTATTTATTGTTTTTCCGTCATTAAGTCATGTCTGACTCTTTGTGACCCCATGGACTGCAGTACACCAGGCTTCCCTGTCCATCACCAACTCCCAGAGCTTACTCAAAATCATGTCCATCCAATCGGTGATACCATCCCACCTTCTCACCCTCTGTCATCCCCTTCTCCTCCTGCCTTCCATCTTTCCCAGTATTGGGACCTTTTCCAATGAGTTGGCTCTTTGCTTCAGGTGGTCAAAGTATTGGAGCTTCAGATTCAGCATCAGTCCTTCCAATGAAATTTCTGGACTGATTTCCTTTAGGATTGGCTGGTTTGATCTCCTTGCAGTCCAAAGAACTCTCAAGCGTCTACTCTACCAGCAGAATTAGAAAGCATCAGTTCTGTCACTGTATCCTGTCAATTCATTTTCTTCCACCATTCAGTACCCCTCAATGATTCTCTGTATCATTTTGAGTAAAAATAAAGTCTTTGCAGTAAAAAAAAAAAAAAAAAAGAAGAAGAAGAAAAGAAAAAAAATGATGAAAATATCTTCACTTCATGTGAAAATCTGTACGCATATTTTTTACATGAAAATGGGAAATTAATGTATTTCACCTATACATAACTGGATGATAAATTTCCTACATGACATCTGGAATTTTGTGTATTTCACTTATTAAATGCTAGCCATCGATTTTAGTACACAAAATAAGGATTTTGATTGTTTCACATATGTATATATGGGCACTGATTTTCTTCCTTTAAGTATGGAATTCTCTGTATTTCACACATTAAAACCCTATAGCAGATGGAATCCATGAAAAAATGAATTTCCTATATTTTATTTAGCAAAATACGGGCCAAAGTTTTCAATTGTCTGTATTTCACAAATGAAAATCTCGCTCTGATTTTCCTACATGAAATATGGATTTCTGTATTTTCTGTATTTGAAACTCTGGGCATGGTGCTTTTTTCCATGAAGTATGAAATCATTTTGTTTCACATCACCTATACAGGTGCCAAATTTCCCACTAGAAATATGGAATTACTTATTTAACATAGGCAAATCAATGTCTATATTCCTATTTGAAATATCAATTCTCTACAATTTACATATGAATATTTGGTGAAGATTTTTTTCCTACATAACATATAGAATTTTCTACACTTCACAGATGAAAATCAGGATAGTTGTTTTTCCTACAAGGAATGAGGAGTTCCTTTTCTTAAGGAAGAACATATGGGTGCCGATTTCCCTGCATGAAAAAAGGAAATCTCTGTTTTTCAATTCTTTATCATCTATGCTAAATGGGAACTTGAATGGTTTTAGGAAGACTTGTAAGCTCTTTCTAAAATTAAAGCTGAGAAAAGATGTCCATTTCACCATAGGGTTCTGGAATGTAAAAACAGAGAATAAAAGGATACCTGGTACAATGGGCACGTTTGATCTTGGTGTATGAAATGAGGTGGGTCAGAGACTAGCAATGTTTTGGCAAATAGAAAGGGTAAAATTGAAAATAGTGACAGACAGGTTTCTTATCTCCAAAATCTCTGGGGACAGTGATCACATCCCTGAGAATAAAAGACCCCTTCTCCTGGGAAGAAAATCTATGATAAGCCTAGACATAGACACAGTGTACTGAAAAGCAGAGATATCTCTTTGGCAATAAAGCTCCCTTTAGTCAGGGCTATGGTTTTAGCAGAAGACATGTACGGATGTGCTAGCTTCACTATAAAGAAGGCTGAGTAACAAAGCATTGAGGCTTTGCAGCTGAGTGCTAAAGATGGCTCTTGAGAGACCCTTGTCTAGCAAGGAGTTCAACCCCACCAATCCCAAAGGAAAGTAACCCTAAACATCCATTGGAAAGACTGATGTTGAAACTGAAATTCCAATCCTTTGGCTACCCTGGTGTGAGGAAATAATACATGGGAAAAGATTGAGATTCTGCCTTGCCACTGAAAAGAAAAAAAAAACTATTATCGGCTCTGATATGGGTAGATGGTGGACAGGAGGAGATTGGGGCCACAGGTGGTGAGATCGTTGGACAGCATCACTTAAATCGATGAACATGTGTTTCACCAAAGTGTTGGAGACTAAAGTATAGGGATGTCGGGAGTGCTGCCATTCATGGTGTTGCAAAGTGTTGGACGTGACTGAGTGACAGAATATCACCAACAACTGTATTTCACATATATCAATGGGGATGAGATTGTCGAACTTGAAACACGGAAATCCTTTTTTGTCCATAGAAAAATTAGATATTCCTGCATGAAATATGGAATTTACCCTACTTCATAAATGGATGTCTTTGTACAGAACTTTCCTTGTAAACTATGACGTTTCAATATTTCATGCACCAAAATCTGAATTAAAATATCTTTTTTTTTTTTTTTGGTAATTTATTTTTTATTGGAGGCAAATTATTTTACAATAATATATTGGTTGGTTTTGCCATACATTGATATGAATTCGCCCAGGGTTTACATAAGTTCCCCCTCCTGAACCCCCCTCCCACCTCCCTCCTCCCTTTATCCTCCCTCTGGGTCATCCCCGCATGCCAGCCCCGAGCATCCTATAACATGCATTGACCCTGAACTAGTGATTCGTTTGATATATGACAACATACGTGTTTCAATGCCATTCTCCCAAATCATCCTACCCTTACCCTCTCCCACAGAGTCCCAAAGACTGTTCTATACATCTGTGTCTCTTTTGCTGTCTCGTATACAGGGTTATCATTTGCATCTTTCTAAATTCCATATATATGTGTTAGTATACTGTATTGGTGTTTTACTTTCTGGCTTACTTCACTCTGTATAATAGGCTCCAGTTTCATCCACCTCATTAGAACTGATTCAAATGTATTGTTTTTAATGGCTGAATAATACTCCATTGTGTATATGTACCAAAGCTTTCTTATCCATTCGTCTGCAGATGGACACCTAAGTTGCTTTCATGTCCTTGCTATTATAAGCAGTGCTGCAATGAACATTGGAGTACATGTGTCTCTTTCAATTCTGGTTTCCTCGGTGTGTATGCCCAGGAGTGCGATTGCTGGATCATATGGCAATTCTATTTCCAGTTTTTTGAGGAACCTCCACACTATTCTCCATAGTGGCTCTACTAGTTTGCATTCCCACCAAAAGTGTAAGAGGGTTCCTTTCTCTCCACATCCTCTCCAGCATTTATTGCATGTAGACTTTTGGATAGCAGCCATTCTGACTGGTGTGAAATGGTATCTCATTGTGGTTTCGATTTGCATCTCTCTGATTATGAGGGATGTTGAGCATTTTTTCATGTGATTGTTAGCCATCTTTATGTCTTTGGAAAAATGTCTGTTTAGTTCTTTGGCCCATTTTTTGATTGGGTTATTTATTCTTCTGGAATTGAGCTGCAGGAGCTGCTTGTATATTTTGGAGATTAATCCTTTATCAGTTGCTTCATTTGCTATTATTTTCTCCCATTCTGAAGGCTGTCTTTTCACCTTACTTATAGTTTCCTTTGCTATGCAGAAGCTTTTGATTCTAATTAAGTCCCATTTATTTATTTTTGCTTTTATTTCCAATATTCTGGGAGGTGGGTAATGGAGGATCCTGCTGTGATTTATGTCGGAGAGTGTTTTGCCTACGTTCTCCTCTAGGAGTTTTGTACTTTCTGGTCTCACATTTAGCTCTCTAATCCATTTTGAGTTTATTTTTGTGTATGGTGTTAGGAAGTGTTCTAGTTTCATTCTTTTACAAGTGGCTGACCAGTTTTGACAGCACCACTTGTTAAAGAGACTGTCTTTTCTCCATTTTGTATTCTTGTCTCCTTTGTCAAAGATGAGGTGTCCATAGCTGCGTGGATTTATCTCTGGGCTTTCTATTTTGTTCCATTGATCTATATTTCTGTCTTTATGCCAGTACCATACTGTCTTGATGACTTTGGCTTTGTAGGAGAGCCTGAAGTCTTGCAGGTTAATTTCCCCAGTTCCATTTTTCTTCCTCAAGATTGCTTTGGCTATTCGAGGTTTTTTGTATTTCCATACAAACTTTGAGATTATTTGTTCTAGTTCTGTGAAAAATATTGTTGGTAGTTTGATAGGGATTGCATTGAATATATAAATTACTTTGGGTAGTATACACATTTTTACAATATTTATTCTTCCAATCCTTGAACATGGTATATTTCTCCATCTATTAGTGTCCTCTTTGATTGTTTTCAGTAGTGATTTATAGTTTTCTATGTAGAAGTCTTTTGTTTCCTTAGGTAGATATATTCCTAAGTATTTAATTCTTTTCGTGGCAACAGTGAATGGAATAGTTTCCTTAATTTCTCTTTCTATTTTCTCATTATTAGTGTATAGGAATACAAGGGATTTCTGTGTGTTGATTTTATATCCTGCAACGTTACTGTAACCATTGATTAGCTCTAGTAGTTTTCTGGTAGAGTCTCTAGGGTTTTCTGTGTAGAGGATCATGTCATCAGCGAACAGTGAAAGTTTTACTTCTTCTTTTCCAATTTGTATTCCTTTTATGTCTTTTTCTGCTCTGATTGCTGTGGCCAAAACTTCCAGAACTATGTTGAATAGTAGTGGGGAGAGTGGGCACCCTTGTCTTGTTCCTGTTTTTAGGGGAATTGTTTTCAGTTTTTCACCATTGAGGATAATGTTTGCTGTGGGTTTGTTATATATAGCTTTTATTATGTTGAGGTATGTCCCTTCTATTCCCACTTTCTGGAGGGTTTTTATCATAAATGGATGTTAAATTTTGTCGAAGGCTTTCTCTGCATCTATTGAGATAATCATATGATTTTTATTTTTCAGTTTGTTAATGTGGCGTATTACGTTGATTGATTTGCGGATATTGAAGAACGCTTGCATTCCTGGGATAAAGCCCACTTGGTCATGATGTATGATCTTCTTAATGTGTTGTTGGATTCTGATTGCTAGAATTTTGTTAAGGATTTTTGCATCTATGTTCATCAGTGATATTGGCCTGCAGTTTTCCTTTTTTGTGGGGTCTTTACCAGGTTTTGGGATTAGGGTGATGGTGGCCTCATAGAATGAGTTTGGAAGTTTCCCTTCCTCAACAATTTTCTGGAAGAATTTGAATAGAGTAAGTGTTAGCTCTTCTCTAAATTTTTGGTAGAATTCGGCTGTGAAGCCGTCTGGACCTGGGCTTTTGTTTGCTGGAAGATTCCTGATTACAGCCTCTAGTTCTGTGCTTGTGATGGGTCTATTCAGATTTTCTATTTCTTCCTGGTTCAGTTTTGGAAAGTTGTACTTTTCTAGGAATTTGTCCATTTCTTCCAGGTTATTCATTTTATTGCCATATAATTGCTGATAGTATTCTCTAATAATCCTTTGTATTTCTGTGTTGTCAGTTGTGATCTCTCCATTTTCATTTCTAATTTTATTGATTTGGTTCTTCTCCCTTTGTTTCTTGATAAGTCTGGCTAGTGGTTTGTCAATTTTATTTGCCTTCTCAAAGAACCAGCTTTTGGCTTTGTTGATTTTTGCTATGGTCTCTTTTGTTTCTTTTGCATTTATCTCTGCCCTAATTTTTACAATTTCTTTCCTTCTACTGACTCTGGGGTTCTTCATTTCTTCCTTTTTCTAGTTGCTTTAGATGTAGAGTTAGGTTATTTAGTTGACTTTTTCCTTGTTTCTTGATGTGTGCCTATATTGCTGTAAACTTCCCCCTGAGCACTGCTTTTACAGTGTCCCAGAGGTTTGGGTTGTTGTGTTTTCATTTTCATTTATTTCTATGCATATTTTCATTTCTCTTTTGATTTCTTCTATGATTTGTTCAATATTCAGCAGCGTGTTGTTCAGCCTCCATATGTTGGCATTTTTAATAGTTTTTCTCCCGTAATTGAGATCTAATCTTACTGCATTGAGGTCAGAAAAGATGCATGGAATGATTTCAACTTTTTTGAATTTACTAAGGCTAGATTTAGGGCCCAGGATATGATCTATCCTGGAAAAGTTTCCGTGTGCGCTTGAGAAAAAGGTGAAATTCATTGTTTTGGGGTGAAATGTCCTATAGATATCTATTAGGTCTAACTGGTCTATTGTATCATTTAAAGTTTGTGTTTCCTTGTTAATTTTCTGTTTAGTTGATCTATCCATAGATGTAAGTGGGGTATTAAAATCTTCCACTATTGCATTGTTGTTAATTTCCCCTTTCATACTTGTTAGTAATTGTCTTACATATTGCGGTGCTCCTATGTTGGGTGCATAAATATTTAGAATTGTTATATCTTCATCTTGGATTGATCCTTTGATCATTATGTAGTTTCCTTCTTTGTCTCTTTTCACAGCCTTTGTTTTAAAGTCTATTTTACCTGATATGAGTATTGATACTCCTGCTTTCTTTTGGTCTCTATTTGCATGGAATATCTTTTTCCTGCCCTTCACTTTCAGTCTGTATGTGTCCCTCCTTTTGAGGTGGGTCTTTTGCAGACAACATATATGGGGGTCTTGTTTTTGTATCCATTCAGTCAGCCTTTGTCTTTTGGTTGGGGCATTCAACCCATTTACGTTTAAGGTAATTATTGATAAGTACGATCCCGTAGCCATTTTCTTTATTGCTTTGGGTTCGAGTTTATACACCCTTTCTGTGTTTCCTGTCTAGAAAAGATCCTTTAGCTTTTGTTGGAGAGCTGGTGTGGTAATGCTTAATTCTCTCAGTTTTTGCTTGTCTGTAAAGCTTTTGATTTCTCCTTTATATTTGAATGAGATCCTTGCTGGGTACCGTAGTCTGGGCTGTAGGTTATTTTCTTTCATCACTTTAAGTATGTCTTGCCATTCCCTCCTGGCCTGAAGAGTTTCTGTTGAAAGATCGGCTCTTATCCTTATGGGAATCCCCTTGTGTGTTATTTGCTGTTTTTCCCTTGCTGCTTTTAATATTTGTTCTTTGTGTTTGATCTTTGTTAATTTGATTAATATGTGTCTTGGAGTATTTCGCCTTGGGTTTATCCTGTTGGGGACTCTCTGGGTTTCTTGGACTTGGGTGATTATTTCTTTCTCTATTTTAGGGGATTTTTCAACTTTTTTGTCTTCTTCTTCTGGGATTCCTATGATTCGAATGTTGGAGCGTTTAACATTATCCCAGAGGTCTCTAATATTGTTCTCATTTTTTTAATTTGTTTTTCTTTTTTCCTCTCTGTTTCATTTATTTCTACAATTCTGTCTTCCAGCTTGCTTATCCTGTCTTCTGCCTCTGTTATTCTACTGTTTGTTCCGTCCAGAGTGTTTCTGATCTCATCTATTGCATTATTCATTGTATATTGACTCTTTATTCTTTCCTCAAAGTCCTTATTAAACCTTTCTTCCATCTTCTCAATCCTTTTGTCCAGGTTATGTATCTGTAACTCCATTTTGCTTTCAAGATTTTGAATCATTTTCACCACCAAAATTCGAAATTCTTTATCAGGTAGATTCCCTATGTCTTTCTCTTTTGTTTGTGTTGGTTGGCATTTATCTTGTTCCTTTACTTGCTGGGTATTTCTCTGCCTCTTCATCTTGCTTATAATGCTTTGTGTGGCCTTTCCCTCTTCTGGCCATTTGTGGAGTTTTCTTTATTATGTAGTTTCCTCGCTGTGTGTGGGGTTGGACAGGTGACTTGTAAAGGTTCCCTGGTTATGGAAGCTTGTGTCGATGTTCTGGTGGGTGGAGATGGATTTGTTCTCTGTGGAGTGCAATGAAGTGTCCAGTAATGAGTTATGAGATGTCAGTTCGGTTTGGAGTGACTTTGGGCAGCCTGTATATTGAAGCTCAGGGCTAGTTTCCTGTGTTATTGGAGAATTTGCATGGCATGTCTTGCTCTGGAACTTGTTAATCCTTGGGTGGTGCTTGGTTTTAGTGTAGGTATGGAGACGTTTGATGAGCTCCTATCGATTAATGTTCCCTGGAGTGAGGAGTTCTCTGGTGTTCTCAGGATTTGGGCTTAAGCCTCTTGCCTCTGGCTTTTGGTCTTATTCTTGGAGTACTCTCTAGACGTCTCTATCTGTCATTTCCAAGGTGGTTCCCTCTGTTTTAGCTTCTGTTTTCTGGTCTCTTCAGTGTCTAATTTCTGCCCTGATACTAGGGAGCGGGTGGACACTTTTGAAGGCTCAGTTGTTCAGTCCTGTTCTGGGAAGGGAGGATCACTGCAGACAAATATCTCTGGCGTCTGTGGGGAGTGCTTGCAGAGTCTCGGCCACACTGGGTTTGCCCCCGCTCACAGCACGTATGCTGTCCCAGTCTACACTACACAGGCTCTAGGTTGCTCTGGCGGGAACTGTCCGAGGCAGGCGCCGGGTTGTATGCACTTCCCAGGTCTGAGCGGCTCAAGTTCAGGTTCTCAGGTACTCCACCAAGGTGCAGACTTGGTTGGGCCTATGTTTTGTGCCTTCCCTGGTCCGAGCAGCTCAGGGGCCAGGTGTTTGGCGAGCGCGGTCTCTGTGACTTATCGCCTCCCCTGTCCTCGCCACTCAGTTTTGTGGGTGTACAACCGGCGCACTTTCTCAGGGGATATCGACCGGCCCAAGCCCAAGAAGTCCTGATTAGTAACAAGCCTGTCTGCAGTTTATATCAGATGCCTTTCTGGGGCCGTGGTTGCCCGCTCCGGCTCTGGCTGCGCTCCCTGCCTGTCTCGGTGGGGGATGGGGGATGGGCCAGCCGCAGCCGGCTCACTCTGCTCGGTCCTTTATTCTGTGAGCGGGGCTGGCCAAGTCTTAGGTTAGAGCTTTCCACCTTTTCATGGGGAAGCTATCCCGCAGTCTGTTTTGCTCTCCCCAGTTCTCTCAAATTGTTCTCGCAGCATTCAAGCCCAGTCCTCTCTCTAAGCAGTTCAGCCGGCTCCTCCCTGCCCAGCCCCCGCTTGTTAACGGCGTATGCAGGCATCTGTGCTGCTTCTCCGCTGGAAGTTACCGTTTGGCAGGTAATCTGTGGGGTTTTTTTTTTCTTTTTTTTCTTTTTCTTTTTTTATGTAATTAATTTATTTTTTATTGAAGGCAAATTATTTACAATATTATATTGGTTGGTTTTGCCATACATTGATATGAATTTGCCCCGGGTTTACATAAGTTCCCCCTCCTGAACCCCCCTCCCACCTCCCTCCTCCCTTTATCCTCCCTCTGGGTCATCCCCGCATGCCAGCCCCGAGCATCCTATAACATGCATTGACCCTGAACTAGTGATTCGTTTCACATATGACAACATACGTGTTTCAATGCCATTCTCCCAAATCATCCCACCCTCACCCTCTCCCATAGAGTCCCAAAGACTGTACTATACATCTGTGTCTCTTTTGCTGTCTCATATACAGGGTTATCATTTGCATCTTTCTAAATTCCATATATATGTGTTAGTATACTGTATTGGTGTTTTACTTTCTGGCTTACTTCACTCTGTATAATAGGCTCCAGTTTCATCCACCTCATTAGAACTGTTTCAAATGTATTGTTTTTAATGGCTGAATAATACTCCATTGTGTATGTGTACCAAAGCTTTCTTATCCATTCGTCTGCAGATGTACATCTAGGTTGCTTTCATGTCCTCGCTATTATAAGCAGTGCTGCAATGAACATTGGAGTACACGTGTCTCTTTCAATTCTGGTTTCCTCGGTGTGTATGCCCAGGAGTGCGATTGCTGGATGATATGGCAGTTCTAAAAAAATCTTAAAAGAAAAAAGAGGGCTACGTGGCCCTCTGAGCTTCTAAGGCTCGCCACAGATTTGCCAGTGAGAGTGTTTCCTGGTGTTTGGAAACCTCTCTCTTTTTAAAGCCTCCCTTCCCGGGATGGAGCTCCGTCCTTACTTCTTTTGTCTCGCTTTTTATCTTTTATGTTTTTTCCTACCTCCTTTCGAAGACAATGGGCTGCTTTTCTGGGTGCCTTACGTCCTCTGCCAGTATTCAGAAGTTGTTTTGTGGACTTTACTCTGCGTTCAAATATTCTTTTGATGAATTTGTGGGGGAGAGAGTGGCCTCGCCATCCTATTCCTACGCCATCTTGTTCCTTCTCTCTGAATTAAAATATCTTGACATGGAATATGACCTTGAAAAATGACATGAAATATTTTACATTTCAAATACGAAAATCTAGGGATACATTTTCTTATGTGAAATAACATGTGAATATGGATGCATTACTGAATTTTCTGTTTCATAAATTGAAATCACACCAGATAGTCCTACATTAAAGATAAAATTCTCAATTTCACATCAGAACCACTACCTGCAGTTTTTAGGACATGAACTATGAAACTCTCTGTAATTCACATATGAAAATCTGTGTACAGATTTTTTCAATTAAATGTAGGGAATGTTCTGTATATCATATGAAATTATAGACATAGAGTTTTCTGCATGATATAGGAAAATCTTGATGTAATTTTCAGATTTCTCATTTGAAAATCTGTGTGCTGCTTTCCTTCATGAAATACAGATTGCTATGCATTTCATATTTGAAAAATGGCATCGATTTTGCTACAAAAAAATGGAATCTTCTATTTCATATGAGACAATGTGATTTTCATGTTTGAGCAATAAAATTCTCTATATTTCACCGAAAGAATCTTCTGACAAGATATATGGATTCTGGTATATTTCACACTTTAAAATCTGAGGACAGATTTGCTCATATGAATTACAACTGCTATTGCTACTGCTAAGTCACTTCAGTCGTGTCCTATTCTGTGTGACCTCATAGATGGAAGCCCACCAGGCTCCCCTATCCCTGGGATTCTCCAGGCAAGAACACTGGAGTGGGTTGCCATTTCCTTCTCCAATGTGTGAAAGTGAAAAGTGAAAGTGAAGTCACTCAGTTGTGTCCGACCCCTAACAACCCCATGGACTGCAGCCCACCAGGCTCTTCCATCCATGGGATTTTCGAGGCAAGAGTACTGGAGTGGCTTGCCATTGCTATTATTCACACTGGAAAACCTATGTCAGATATTTCACACATAAAATATGGAATTGTCCATGATTCAGAAGAGCTGACTCATTTGAAAAGAATCTGATGTTGGGAAAGATTGAAGGCAGGAGAAGGGGATGACAGAGAATGAGATGGTTATATGGCATCATGGCTTAAATGGATATAAGTTTGCTTAAACTGTGAGAGTTGGTGATGGACAGGGAGGCCTGGCGTACTGTGGTCCTTGGGGTCGCTAAAAGTCAGAAACGACTGAGCACCTGAACTGAACTGATGATTCAGAATTTAAGATCTTGGATGAGCAGACAAATAAAGAATCGACTTATTTCTTGTCTGACTGTCTGATACCTGATTTCCCTATTTAAATATATAATTCTATGTATTTCATTGATGAAAGTCCACGTGAAGTTTTCCCAAATTGAAATACGGAATAAACTCTATGTGTCACATGAAAGTCTGGGTACAAATATTTCTACGGGGAAATGTGTACATCTCTATAGTAACATGTGAATTTCTAGATTTTGGATTCCCCACATGACCTATGGAAATCTGTATATTTCACGTGTAAAAATTTCATGAAATATGGAACCTCAGAAATTAATTCATGAAAATATGGGTGCAGATAGTCTCATGTGAATTTTGGAATCCTCTAAATTTCACATATAAAACCAAGTAACTTACTTTCTGACATGAAATATGGTAGTCTTTAAATTTTTTATTTCACCATTTAGGTGTAGCTATTTCTAGCTGATACATGGAATTCTCTGTATGTCAATATTTAGATCTGCTAGCAGATATACCTCCATGCAATGTGGAATTCTCTATATTTCACATATAAAAATGATGAGGACGTTTTGACATGAAATAAGGATTTTTGTTCATTTCACATGAAAAACAAGGGTGCAGATTTTCTGGCAAGACATATGATCTGTATATAGCTCAGATGTTGGTAATTTGATCTTGGTTCCTCTGCCTTTTCTCAAACCAGCTTGAAAAGACAGAGGAACGAGAGATCAAACTGCTAACATCTGCTGGATCATTGGAAGAGCAAGAGCGTTCCAGAAAGACATCTATTTCTGCTTTATTTACTATGCCAAAGCCTTTCACTGTGTGGATCACAGTTTATTCTGTGGAAAATTCTGAAAGAAATGTAAATACTAGACCACCTGACCTGTTTTTCAGAAACCTATATGCAGTTCAGGAAGCAACAGTTAGAAGTGGACATGGAACAACAGAGTAGTTCCAAATAGAAAATAGAGTACTTCAAGGTTATAAATTGTCACCCTGCTTATAAAACTTACATGCAGAGTACATCATGAGAAACGCTGAGCAGGAAGAACCACAAGCTGGATTCAAATTGCCAGAAATATCAATAACCTGAGGTATGCTGATGACACCACCCTTATGGCAGAGAGTGAAGAGGAACTAAAAAACCTCTTGATGAAAGTGAAAGAGGAGAGTGAAATAGTTGTCTTAAGATCAACATTCAGAGAATTAAGATTATGGCTTCTGGTACCATCACTTCATGGGAAATAGATGGGGAAACAGGGGAAAAAGTGTCAGATTTATTTTGATGGGGCTCTAAAATCACGACAGATGGTGACTGCAGCCATGAAATTAAAAGACGCTTACTGCTTGGAGGGAGATTTATGACCAACCTAGATAGTATATTAAAAAGCAGAGACATGACACTGCTAACAGAGGTCCGTCTAGTCAAGGCTATGGTTTTTCCAGTGGTCACGAATGGATGAGAGATTTGGACTGTGAAAAAAGCTGGGTGCTGAAGAATTGATGCTTTTGAACTGTGGTTTTAGAGAAGACTCTTGAGAGTCCCTTCGACTGCAAGGAGATCCAACCATTCCATCCTAAAGTAGATCAGTCCTGGGTATTCATTGGAAGGACTAATGTTGAAGCTGAAACTCCAATATGTTGCCACTTCATGTGAAGAGTTGACTCATTGGAAAAGACCCTGCTGCTGGCAGGGATTGAGGCCAGGAGGAGAAGGGGCTGACAGAGGATGAGATGGCTGGACAGCATCACTGACTCAATCGACAAGAGTTTGCATAAACTCCGGGAGCTGGTGATTCACAGGAAGGCCTGGCGTGTTTCACAGGGTCACAAAGAGTTGTACATGACTGAGTGACTGATCTGAATTGAACTGATAGTTGATTTGCAAAGGATACCTTTGAACTGGATGCCTTAGTAAAATTCAGATTTTCTTTTACCTACAGCCATCATGGGAATGTATTTCAACACATCAATATGACCAGTTAAATATTTTGTAAAGCTGAAATTCCTGTGAATGAAGATCTATTGTTTTTAAAAGTAAATCATAAAGGAGATTTAAAAGAGCACACAGATTGCCATTCATCCATAACAGATAGGTAAAAGACATTGTGTGACAAATACAATGGACATCTCAAAGAAGCAATGCAATAGAATTAAATACAACAAATTAAAAACAATAGAATATATAAAATGCATAAATACATAGCATGGGTCAACCAGACAGAGTTGTTTGTTGATGGTTCTGTCCCACCTCTTTTATGGTAACTTTTCTTTTGGGGAAATTTTTTCTAACTTTAAACATGCACATATGTAGCAAAATATAACATACACTCACTTTAATTTTTATTGATGTTTTCATAATAAATGTGTTGTGAATTTAGATATAGCTTTCTGAGGTTTGCATTGCATTGGCCGTTAAGGTGTACACATTTTCATTTCTACCTTTGACTTCCAAGATAATGTGAGATTCATTAAAAATATTGATGTTTAAGAAAGGTTCAGTTCAGTTCAGTCGCTCAGTCATGTCCGATTCTCTGCCACCCCATGAATTACAGCACGCCAGGCCTCCCTGACCATCACCAACTCCCGGAGTACACTCAAACTCATGTCCACAGAGTCGGTGATGTCATCCAGTCATCTCATTCTCCGTCGTCCCCTTCTCCTCCCGCCCCCAACTTTTCCCAGCATCAGTGTCTTTTCCAGTGAGTCAACTCGTCGCATGAGGTGGCCAAAGTATTGCAGTTTCAGCTTCAGCATCAGTCCTTCCAATGAACACCCAGGATTGATCTCCTTTAGAATGGACTGGTTGGAACTCCTTGCAGTATAAGGGACTCTCAAGAGTCTTCTCCAACACCACAGTTCAAAAGCATCGATTCTTCGACGACCAGCTTTATTCACAGTCCAACTCTCAGTACTGAAATTTTTTTGGAATAAACTTGTTTTACATTATTTTTTTAGTTTCTCCCCTAAAGCAAAATTAGGGAATGCTGCAGTCCTTCAAGTCGTAAACAACTAAACAAGATAGTGATTAAACAGCAACCACATATCTATCTCCATTTTTTTGACTTCTTCCTAAATCTGGTCACCCCAGTGCATTAAATAGACTTCCCTGTGCTGTACATATAGATCAAAAATATACATGTTTCTGTTGTAATCTCCCAGTTGCTAACACCATCAGGTATTTCATCCTTGATAAGTGTATATTTCTTCTCCATTGCTGTGTCCCTATCTATGCTTCTTATAGAGAATCATCTATTCCAGTTTTACTTAGTGCCCGCATGTTTGTGTTAATGTATTTCATTTCCTCTTTTGACTTAGCTTCATTGTATCTGAAACTGTCCCTCTCCTTCTACATGTATGCAACTTACCTGATTTAATTCCATCTTAAGACTCTGGTATGTATGTACCAACTCATTTTATCCATTCCTCTTTAGATGGATATTTCTGTTGCTGCCACAGCCTGTTATTGCAAATATTGTTGCCATCAATATTGAAGTTGTGCATATTTTGGAATTATGATTTTCCTCATGAAAATTATTGACAATTATTGGAATTTCTTGATCACATGGTAGCTTTATTCTTATTTCTAAAGGAACCCCGTTCTATTCTCCATTTTAATTGATCAATGTGCATTCCTAGCAACAGAACAGGATTGTTCTGTTTACGCCACACCATCTCCACAAATGTCTACAGCATTTGTTTTGTGTAGAATTATATATATATATATTCACATTTTTCTGAATACTCATATATATATGAATATATATATTATATAAATTATAATATACATATATAATATATAATAATATATATTATATATATTATAATAATATATAATAATATATTTATATTATAATATAATTATAATATATATTATATATATTATAATATATAATATATAGTAATATATTATATATGTATATTATATATATTATATAATATATATATTCATATATATATGAGTATTCAGAAAAATGTGAGTTGATACCCCCATTGAAGATTTTATTTCCATTTCTCTCACAGTTAGTAATGCTGAGCATATTTTCCAATATTATTGGACATCTGTATGTCTTCCTAGGAGAAATGTCTATTTTATCATCTATTCATTTGTTCCAATTAGGTTGTTTGTTTTGCTATTATTGAGCACATTAGATGCTTCCATATTTTGGAGATTCTTCTGTTGTCACTTTCTTCAGTTGCAAATGTTTTTCCCATAATGAGACTTCATTTTTGTCTTGCTTATTGGTTAGTTGTGCGAAATATTTAAGTTTAATTAGGTCTCTTTATTTAATTTTGGTGGTTTTTTTTTTTTTTTGATTTCCCAAGGAGGTAGGTCAAAAACAAAAGTTGTTGCTGCATTTCATGTCACAATGTATTCTACCTATTCTTTCCTCAAATATTATTGATTTACAGTTTCTGGCCTTATATGTAGGTCTTTAATCCGTCTTGAATTTGTATTTTCTGTGCTGCTAAGGAGTGACTGAACTGAAAGGAGTGACTAAATGTGATCCACTGGAGGAGTGAATGGCTAACCACCCCATTATACTTGCTATGGGACTTCCATGAACTATATAAAAAGGAAGAAAGGTATGACTCCAAAAGATGAGTCTCCCAGAATGGTAGGTGCCAAATATACTGCTTGGGAGGAGCAGAGGGTAATAACTAATGTTTCCAGAAAGCAATAAGTGGTTGCCCCAAAGTGGAAATAAGCCTCATTATTTATGTGTCTGGAGATGAAAGTAAATGAAATGCTGAAAAGAAAAGTACTGCAGGGCAATCTGGAATGTTAGATCCATGAACAATTTAAATTGAATGGGGTATAATAAGAGATGGCAACAGCCAACACATTGGAAAAGACCCTGATTCTGGGAAAGATCGAAGGCAACAGGAGAAAGGGAAAATAAGGATGAGATGATCGGATGGGATCATCTATACAATGGATATGAACTCGGACAAACTCCAAGAGGTAGTGAAGGACAGGAAGGACTGGCATGCTGCAGTTCATCGCATCCGGAAAGTCAGACACAACTTGGCCACAGAATAACCAGGTGCTGTTCTAACTGTATTCTTTTACTTTTAGCTGTCCAGATTTTCCAGCTTAACTTGTCAAATATAGTTTCTTCTTTCCACTGCATATTGTTGCCTCCTTTGTCATAGATTAGCTGATCATTTGGGCAAGAGATTATCTTAGGGTTTACTATCTGTTCCATTGGCTTTAATCCAAATATTGTGCCAATTGCATGCCATGTTTAAAACTATAGATTTTTATAGAATGAAGTGAGGAAACCCGAGTCCTGCAGCTCAGTTTTTCTATCTTCAGTTTGCCTGGTTAATCAGTCTTTGTGTTTCCATCACGTTGTAAAGTTTTTCTTGTTGTTGTTTTCCTATTTCTGTGGAAAATGTCATTGGTAATTTAATCGTGAAGACATTGCATCTGTAAACTCTTCTTTATAGTGTAGCCATTTTCACATATTGATTTTTATAGTCCAAAGAATAGTATATCTCTCATTTCATTTTTGTCATCTCTGATTTGTCTGATCCATACCTTATTCTTTTCGGGCTACGAGTCTTTTCTCTGGTTAGGTAGGCTGATTCCCAAGGATTTCATTTTTCTTGTTACAATGGTGAATGAGATTGTTTCCTTAATTTCTGGTTTTGGTTTTCTATGGTCATTTACAATCATGCAGGAGATTTCTTCCTGTTTATTTCTTTTCCCGACAACTTCCGTAAAGTCATTGTCTATTAAGTTTCTGGTGTAATCTTAGAAGTCTCTGAAACAATAACTTCTGTCAGCAAACAGTCCCGGTTTTACCTCTTGATTTTCAGTTTGCTGGTAATGTTTTTTGCTTCACTGATTGCTGTAGCTAGGAGTCCCAAGATTAGTTGAATAACAGTGATGAGAGTGGCAAATTTTGTCTTTTTCACAATCTTAGGCAACATGATTTCAGGTTCCACCTCTGAGAAACATCGTAGTGCTGGGTTTATTCATACATGGTCTTTATTAAGTTGAAAATGATCCTTTCTGTTCCCACTTCCTGTACAGCTTTTATCATAAATGAGTCCTTAATTTTGTCAAAAGTGTTTTCTATATCAGTATTTTAGATGTATTTAAGAACTCTCCTTGGAAACGTTTATTATCTTTCATTGATCTTTTCTCCTCTGTCCACCTGATGCAAAGTGTTGTCTCATTAGAGAATGCTCTGATACTGGGAAACTTTGAAGGTAAAAAGAGAAGGGGGTAGCAGATAATGAGAGGGTTAGATAGCATCACCAACTCTATGGACATGAATCTGAACAAATTCTGAGAGATAGGGAATGTAAGATTGATGGGACACATTCCATGGGGTGGCAAAGGGATGGGCATGAATAACTGACTGAACAACAATAGCAAAACATTCTTTCCTGTTATTGACAGTAGTAGTTATTCATGACTACTTCATTTTCTCTCCCACCGTACTCTATCTATATCTCAGTTGCACTAATTTCACCACATACCATGCAAAGATTCAGCCAGATTTGCTGTCATTATTGTCCCCCAAATGGTCCAAAATTTATGTGATTTCTCAACTACACATGGTCCAGTGGTCTCCTAGCCATTCTCCAGCATCCATTTATGTTCCTCAGAAACTCTCTATCTTGCTATAGCCAGTAAAATTGTCACTCACTAGCTAAGTCATGCGCTAGAAAGCAAGTTCTTGAGAATAAATACCCTTTCAGGATTCTGTATTCTAACTTTGTCTCAGTCTTCACATTGTTCGTTTGTCCCATTTCTTCAATCACACTGAAGTTTCAGGCTGTGTTGTGTTCTTCTCAGTGTCACTGTCTGTGCAGAGACGGTTCTTCTGTCTTATTTGATTTTCCTTTTATAATTAATGTATGTGAGATCTTATTTTAAATTCCTCTGAAACTTTTTTTCACTTTACAGATCATTTTGAGATTTTAAATTTAGATTAACCTGATTGACAAGCTTTGATAGGCTGTCCTCTCCATAAGGAACAAATTATGACAACCCACATCTATTTTAGCTTGTGATTTACTCGCCTGTATTCAGGCATAAAGGATTGTATATGAATAATCCAATCTGAATGGGTGTGCAAATTGGTCACTGAGTCATGCCCAACTCTGCAACCTCATGGACTGCAGCCCATCAGGCTCATCTATCCATGCACTTTTCCAGGCAAAGATACTGGAGTGGGTTGCATTTCCTTCTCCTGGAAAACATGAACAGTGGAACTAATAAGAAATCAAAATTTTAACTGTTAAAATTTAATAAATTCTGAAATTGAAGAGTTAATTCCCTCCATAGAAAAAAAAGTATATTGATTGCAAGCTAAAATCACCAACTTTTGTTGTCTGTCCCAAAATCAGGTAAAGAAAAAATCATCAGCTTCTCTGAAAAGCATAATTTTCAATTATTAATATGACTAAGGAATATATATATATATATAAAAAGAAATCTCAGAGATCTATATCATAGAGAGTAAATAGAGGCAAATAATGGCATTTCTCTTCAAGACAAATTGAGGCTAGAATATGAATCTTTCTCACTTTCTTTTTCTTGGTGAATGTTATTTGGCATTCCTAGTGGTAAATTTTCTTCAAGATCCCTTAAATCCAGGACCATAGTTGTTTTTCGAGTGAATTATTGATGAGGATTTTCAGGAGAACGGAATGAGGGAAGTAAGATACAGCAGAGTGAAACTAAATCCAAACTCAGTTGGAGGCAAAATGGCACTGGGTGTAGAATTTCTACATCAAATGTGTCAGTTCAGTTCAGGTCAGTTCAGTCGCTCAGTCATGTTTGACTCTTTGCGACCCCGTGAATCACAGCACTCCAGGCCTCCCGTTCCATCACCAACTCATGTGTAAATATGTATATTTTACAAACGAGCATACTAGTGCAGGTTTTCATCTTCATATTTGGAATTCTCGATTTATCAAATATGAAAAACCTGAATGAATGTTTTCTGAAAACAGGTGAAACTTTACATATTTGGACAAAGAAAGGATGGTGATTTTTTATCTGAAATAGGAACTGTGAATTTCACATGTAGCATTATAGGTTCAGTGTTGAGACCTGAAATAGAGTTTTATGTGTGTGTGTTTTTCTTAAATGGGAGAACATGTGGATACATTCTCAAACATGTAATTAGAAAATCTGAATGTTTATAAACAGGACTGCACAAAGATATTCATACATATGTTATGGACCTTTGATATTTTGTATATGAAAATATAACTTCATATTTTCAAGCATGAAGTGTGACATTCCTATATTTTTAATTTGGTAATCTGAGTGCAGAGAGCATATTATTCTAATGAATTATGGAATAAACACTTTTTCACATTTGAAAAGTTGAACATAATATTTAATTATATAAGTTTGGAATTTTCTGTGCATGATGTATGAACAACTGAGCTTCAATTTTAACACAGAATATTGAATTCTCTACATTTCAAATATGAATAACTGGGTATCAGATTTTCTCCCTGAAATATGGAATATTGTATGTTTCACATATGAAATTGTGAAGATATCTTATCTTACATAAAATATGCAGACTTTTCAACGTGACACATGAAAAGCTGCACTCTGATTTTCCTACATGAAACATGGAAATCTCTCTGTTTAGCGTAAGAAAACCTGGACACAAATACCTTTCAGTTCAGTTCGGTTCAGTCGCTCAGCTGTGTCCGACTCTTTTCAACCCCATGAACCACAGCACGCCAGGCCTCCCTGTCCATCACCAACTCCCGGAGTTTACTCAAACTCATGTCCATCGAGTCGGTGATGCCATCCAGCCATCTCATTCTCTGTTGTCCCCGTATACTCCTACCCCCAATCCCTCCTAGCATCAGACTCTTTTCCAGTGAGTCAACGAGTTGCATGAGGTGGCCAAAGTATAAAATAGATAGACTTCTCTATGTTTTGCATGAGAAAATCTGGGGACACATTCTCTACTGAAACATGACATTTTCTACATTCAAAATATAAAATTCTGGGCATAGTGTTTTTGTTGAACAAGAAATATAACATCCTTGTGTATAACTAACATGTGAGAATCTGGACACACCTTATCCTACATGAAAAATGGAATACTCTTTCACATTTAAAACGTGGGTGGGATTTTTTTTCCTCCGTGACCTATAACATTCTCTGTATTTCACATATGAAAATTTAGGCACAAAAAAATAATAGGTGAAATTTGGAAATGTTTATATTTCCCAGGCAAAACTCTAAAATCAGTCATCCCAAATGCAACTCTGTGTATAGCATGACATTTTTCTATATTTTTACATACAAAATTTTATGTTGATATTCACATAAGAAAAGCAACTATCTGGTTCTCCTGTATGATGAACATTGTGTAAAAATGTTCCGTCTTGAAATGTAGAATTTTTTACATTCCACATTAAAAAAAAAAAAAATCTTGGTAATGATTTTCCAACGTGAAAGGTAAAATCCTTATATTTCACACTTGGAAACCTGGGAGTGACTAGCGGTCTCTGGATAATGGAATTTTCTATGTTCATGTGTGTTAATCTAAGTTCAATAATTCCTATATGAAATATGACATTCTCTCTGTACACATATGAAAATCCTAGTGCAGAATATTATGAAATATGGTTTTCTCTGCATATGACAAATGGCAATGTAATCACAGATTTTCTCATGTGAAACTGGGAATCATCTGCATTTCATATTGAAAATGGAGTCTCATAATTTCCATAATGAAGTAAGGAATGCTCTGTATTTCACATATGAACATCCGCTCGAGGATATTCAAACATGTGATGTGTACTTTTCTATATTTCATATACCAAATCTGGGCAATAATTTTCTAACGAGAAATATGGATTTTTCATTATTACACATGTGAAAATCTAACTATCTGGAATACACTACATTACTATTTATTTTTATTTTATTTATTTATTTTACCTTATATTATTGTACTGGTTTTCCCATACTTTGACTTGAATCTGCCCCTGGTATGCATGTGTTCCCCATCTTGAACTCTCCTCCCACATCCCTCCCCATCTCATTTCTCTAGTTCATCTCAGTGCACCAGCCCCGAGCATCCTGTTTCGTGCATCGAACCTGGACTGGCGATTCGTTTCACATATGATAATATACATGTTTCAATGTCATTCTCCCAAATCAACCCACCCTCGCCCTCTTCCACAGAGTCCAAAAGACTGTTCTATACATCTGTGTCTCTTTTACTGTCTCTTATACAAGGTTATCACTATAATCTTTCTGAATGTCATATATATGCATTAGTATACTGTAATGATGTTTTTCATTCTGGCTTACTTCACTCTTTATAATAGGCTCCAGTTTCATCCACCTCATTAGAACTCATCCAAATGCATTCTTTTTAATGTCTGAGTAATACTTCATAGTGCATATGTACCACAGCTTTCTTATCCATTTATCTGCAGATGGACATCCAAGTTGCCTCCATGTCCTGACTTTTATACACAGTGTTGCGATCAACATCGGAGTACATGTGTATCTTTCAATTCTGGTTTCCTCGGTGTGAATGCCCAGGAGTGTAATTGTTGGGTCGTATGGAAGTTCTATTTCCAGTTTTTTAAGGAATCTCCACACTGTTCTCCATAGAGGTTGCACTAGTTTGCCTTCCCACCAACAGTGTAAGAGGGTTGCCTTTTCTCCACACCCTCTGCAGCATTTTTTGCTTGTAGACCCTTGGATAGCAGCCATTCTGACTGGAGTGAAATGGTACCTCATTGTGGTTTTGATTTGCATTTCTCTGATTATGAGTGATGTTCAGCATCTTTTCATATGTTTGTTAGCCATCTGTATGTCTTCTTTGGAGAAATGTCTCTTTAGTTCTTTGGCTCATGTTTTGATTAGGCCATTTGTTTTTCTGGAATTGAGCTCAGGAGTTGTTTGCATATGTTTCAGATTAATTGTCAGTTGCTTCATTTGCTGTTATTTTCTCCCATTCTGAAGGTGTCTTTTCACCTTGCTTATAGTTTTCTTTGCTGTGCAGAAGCTTTTAATTTTCATTAGGTCCTATTTGTTTATTTTTGTTTTTATTTCCAATATTCTGGGAGGTGGGTCATGGAGGATCCTGATGTGATTTATGTAGTAGGGTGTTTTGCCTATGTTCTCCTCTAGGAGTTTTATAGTTTCTGGTCTTACATTTAGATCTTTAATCCATTTTGAATTTATTTTTGTGTATGGTGTTAGGGAGTGGTCTAGTTTCATTCTTTTACGAGTGATTAACCAGTTTTCCCAGTACCACTTGTTAAGTAGATTGTCTTTTCTCCATTGAATATTCTTGCCTCCTTTGTAAAAGATAAGGTGTCCCTAGGTGCATAGATTTATCTTTGGGCTTTCTATTTTGTTCCATTGATCTATATTTCTGTCTTTATGCCAGTACCATACTGTATTGATGACTGTGGCTTTGTAGTAGAGCCTGAAGTCCAGCACGTTGATTACCCCAGTTCCATTCTTCTTTCTCAAGATTGCTTTGGCTATTCCACATTTTTTGTATTTCCATACAAATAGTGAAATTATTTGTTCTAGCTCTGTGAAAAATACTGTTGGTAGCTTGATAGGGATTGCATTGAACCTATAAATTACTTTGGGTAATATATTCATTTTCACAATATTTATTCTTCCAATCCATGAACAGGGTATATTTCTCCATCTATTAGTGTCCTCTCTGATTTCTATCACCAGGGTTTTTCAGTTTTCTATGTATAGGGTTTTTTGTTTCTTTAGGTAGATATATTCCTAAGTATTTTATTTTTTCTGTTGCAATGGTGAATGAAATTATTTCCTTATTTTCTCTATTTTCTTATTATTAGTGTATAGGAATGCAAGAGATTTCTGTGTATTGATTTTATATCCTGCAACTTTACTGTATTCTTTGATTAGCTCTAGTAATTTTCTGGTAGATTCTTAAGGGTTTTCTGTGTAGAGGATCAGGTCATCTTCAAACACTAAGAGTTTTACGTCTTGGGGATTTGATCATAAATGGATGCTGAATTTTGTCAAAGGCTTTCTCTGCATCTATTGAGATAATTATATGGTTTTTATTTTTCATTTTGTTAATGTGGTGTATTACATTGTTTGACTTGCGGATATTAAAGAATCCTTGCATTTCAAATATGCAAAGTTTCATGTGTTGTCAGGAAACATTCATTCAGATTTTCATACATGATGTATCAAGAATTCTGTATATGAAGATGAAAATCTGCACTAGGAATTTCATATGTAAAATATACACAATTGCACATTTGATGTAGAAAATTCTGCACCCAGTGCAATTTCGCCTTCATTTGAGATTAGATTTAGTTTCACTCTGCTGTATCTTGCTTACCTCATTTCGTTTCTCCTGAAAATCCTCACCAATAATTCACTTGAAAAACAAGTATGGACCATGATTTAAGGGACCTTGATGAAAAGTTACCACTGGGAATGCCAAATAACCTTCACCAAGAAAAAGAAAGTGAGAAAGATTCATATTCTAGCCTCAATTTCTCTTGAAGAGAAATACCATTATTGCTATTTCTTTTTACTTTTCTTTATATATTCTTAGCCATATTAAAAACGGAAAAATATGCTTTTCAGATAAGCTAATGATTTTTATTTAACCCGATTGTGGGATAGACAACAAAAGTTGGTGATTTTAACTTGCAATCAAGATACTCTTTTCCTTTCGGGTGAATTCTTTCTGCAAATTCAGAATTTATAAGCTGAAAAATTATATTTGATAATTCCAGTATTCTTGCTGCCCTGGAGAAGGAAGTGGCAATCCACTCCAATATCTTTGCCTGGAAATGTCCATGGGCAGACGAGTTTGTTGGGCTGCAGTCAATGAGTTTGCAGAGTTGGGCATGATTCAGTGACTAAGATGCACATCAATTCAAGTTGTATTATTAAAATACAATCCTTTACGCCTGAATAGAGGTGAGTAGAATCACAGCAAAAATAGATGCGGGTTGTCATAATTCATTCCTTTTGGAGGGGACAGTCTATTAAAGCTCATCGAAAAGGTCAATCTAAAGTTAAAATCACAAAATGATTTGTAAAGAGAAAACGAACTTCCTGAGGAATTTAAAATAAGATCTCACAGACATTAATTAAAAAGAAAAATCAAGGGAAAGAGAAGAACAGTGTTTTCACAGACACTGAGACTGAGAAAAACAGAACACAGCCTGAAATTTCAGTGTGACTGAAGAAATGGGACCAACGAGCAATGTGAAAACAGAGACAACGTTAGAATACAGAATCCTGAAAGGGTATTTATTCTCAAGAACTTGCTTTCTAGCGCATGATTTAGTTAGTGAGTGACAATTTTCTCTGGCTATAGCAAGATAGAGAGTTTCTGAGGAACATAAATGGATGCTGGAGAATGGTTAGGAGACCACTGGATCATGTGTAGTTGAGAAATCACATAAATTTTGGACCATTTGGGGGACAATAATGACAGCAAATCTGGCTGAATCTTTGCATGGTACGTGGTGAAATTAGTGCAACTGAGATATAGATAGGGTACGGTGGGAGAGAAAATGAAGTAGTCATGAATAACTACTACTGTCAATAACAGGAAAGAATGTTTTGCTATTGTTGTTCAGTCAGTTATTCATGCCCATCCCTTTGCCACCCCATGGAATGTGTCCCATCAATCTTACATTCCCTATCTCCCAGAATTTTTTCAGATTCATGTCCATAGAGTTGGTGATGCTATCTAACCCTCTCATCATCTGCTACCCACTTATCTTTTTACTTCAAATTTTCCCAGTATCAGAGCATTCTCTAATGAGACAACACTTTGCATCAGGTGGCCAGAAGAGAAAAGAACACTGAAAGATAACAAAACTTTCCAAAGAGAACTCTTGAACACATCTAAAATATAGATGCAGAAAGCACCTTTGACACAATTGAACACTTATTTATGTAAAAGGCTGAACAGGAAGTGGGAACAGAGATGATCATCTTCAAATTAATAAAGGCCATGTATGGATAAACCCAACACTAAAATGCTTCTCCTAGGTGAAAACTGAAAGCATGTTTCCTAAGGTCATGAAAAAGACAACGTTTGCCACTCTCACCACTGTTATTCAGCATAATCTTGGGACTCCTAGCTACAACAATCAGTGAAGGAGAAGAAGAAAAAAAAAAATACCAGCAAACTGAAAAAGAAGAGGTAAAACTATCACTTTTTTTTTTTTTGACATTAGTTATTGTGTCAGAGAATCCTAAGATGGCAACAGAAAATTAATAACAATGATTTTAGGGAAGTTGTTGTATAAAAAATAAACAGGGAGTAATCTCCTTCATTCCTATAAATAACAAAAGAAAACCAAAAACAAAAATTAAGGAAATAATCTGATTCACCATTGTAACAGGAAAAATAAAATACTTGGGAATAACCCTGCCTAAACAGAAAAAGGAGTATTGTGCCGGAAAGAATAAGGTATGGATGAGCCAAATAAAAGATGTCACATCCTTTGGAGAGGGTGCAGAGAAAAGGGAGCCCTCTTACACTGTTGCTGGGAATGCAAACTAGTACAGTCACTATGGAGAACAGGGTGGAGAATCCTTAAAAAAAACTGCAGAAATAGTGCTGCCATACGACAGAGCAATTCCATTTCTGGGGATACACTGAGGAAACCAGAATTGAGAAAGAGATGTCTACCCCAATGTTCATTGCAGCACTGCTTACAACTGCCAGGACTTGGAAGCAACCGAGATAGCCACTGGCAGATGAATGCATAAGAATGCTTTGGTACATAAACACAATGGAATATTACTCAGCTATTAAAAAGAATGAATTTGAATCAGTTCTAATAAGGTGGATGAAACTGAAGCCTATTATACAGAGTAAATTAAGTCAGAGAGAAAAACACCAATACAGAATATTAACACATATAGAATTTATAAAAATGGTAACAATGGCCCTGTATTTGAGACTGCACAAGATTCAGTTCAGTTCTGTTCAGTTCAGTCGGTCAGGCGTATCCGACTCTCTGCAACCCCATGAATCACAGCACGCCAGGCCTCCCTGTCCATCACCAACTCCCGGAGTTCACTCAAACTCATGTCCACAGAGTGGGTGATGTCATCCAGCCATCTCATTCTCTGTTGTCCCCTTCTCCTCCCGCCCCCAACCTTTCCTAGCATCAGAGTCTTTTTCCAGTGAGTCAACTCGTCGCATGAGGTGGCCAAAGTATTGCAGTTTCAGCTTTAGCATCACACAGATGTAAAAAACAGGCTTTTGGGCTCGGTGGGAGCAGGCGAGCGTGGGATGATTTGAGAGAAGAGCATTGAAATGTGTATGTACCATACATGAAATAGATCACCAGTCCAGGTTTGATGCATGAGACAGGGTGCTCAGGTCTGGTGTACTGGAATGACCCTGATGGATGGGATGGAGAGGGAAGTTGGAGGGGATAAGGATGGGGAACACATGTACATCCATGGTTGATTCATGTCAATGTATGGCTAAAACACTACAATATTTTAAGGTAATCAGCCTCAAAATAAAATAGATAAATTAATATTTTTAAAAAGGGGACAGAAATGGAATGAGAGCTATCCTATTCTTTGGATTGTAAAAATCAATATGTGAAAATGAGTACAATAAAAAAGGAGTTTAAAAATTCAGTGTCATCCCTAATAAATTACCAATGACATTTTTCACAGAATAGAAACAAAAAAAAAAATCTTTATAACTTGTTGGAAACACAAAGATTTTTAATATCCATTCAAACTTGAGAAAGAAAAACTGAGTTTCAGGCTCCTCACTTCAGTCTATACAAAAAAACATATAGTTTTGAACATGGCGTGCAATTAGCACAATATTGGGATTAAAGCCAATGGAACATATAGAAAACCCTAAACTAATCTCTTGCCCAAATGATCACCTAATCTTTGACAAAGAAGGCAACAATATGCAATGGAAAGAAGATAATATATTTTACAAGGTAAGCTGGGAAATCCGGACAGCTAAAAGTATTAGAATACATTTAGTAAACGACCTGGTTATTTTTCTGTGGCTGAGTCGTGTCTGACTTTTTGGGATGCCATGAACTGCAGCATGACAGTCCTTCCTGTCCCTCACCACCTCTTGGAGTTTTCCCGAGTTCATACCCATTGCATAGGTGATGCCATCCAATCATCTCATCCCTGTTTCCCCCTTCTCCTGCTGCTTTCAATCTTTTCCAGAATCAGGATATTTTCCAATGAGTCAGCTGTTGCCATCTCCTGTTATACGTCATTCAATTTAAATTGTTCATGGATCTAACATTCTAGGTTACCGTGCAATACTGTTCTTTACAGTCTTCTGTTTTAATTTCATCGCTAGACATATAAAATGGGGTTTATTTCCACTTTATGGCAACCACTTACTGCTTTCTGTAAAAGTTAGTTATTAACCTCCACTCTTCCCAAATAGCATATTAGGCACGTACCCAAAAAAGATGTCCTTTTCATAATAGAGGACTGGAATGCAAAAGTAGGAAGTCAAGCAACACCTAGAGTAACAGTAAATTTGGCCTTGGAGCACGAAATGAAGCAGGGCAAAGTCTAATAGTGTATTGCCAAGAGAACGCACTGGTCATCACAAACACTCTCTTTCAACAACACAAGAGAAGACTATACACATGGACATCACCAGATGTTCAACACCGAAATCAGATTGATTATATTCTTTGCAGCCAAAGATGGAGAAGCTCTATACAGTTAGTAAAAACAAGACCAGGAGCTGACTGTGACTCAGATTATGAACTCCTTTAAGTCTGAACTGAAAAATTCAGACTTAAATTGAAGAAAGTAGGGCACACCAGTAGACTATTCAGATAGGACCTAAATCAAATCCCTTATAATTATACAGACAAAGTGAGAAATAGATTTAAGGGACTAGATCTGATAGATAGACAGCCTGAGGAACTATGGACGGAGGTTTATGACATTGTACAGGAGACAGGGACCAAGATCATCCCCATGGAAAAGAAATGTAAAATAAAAAAATGGCTGTCGGAGGAGGGCTTACAAATAGCTGTGAAAAGAAGAGAAGTGAAAAGCAAAGGAGGAAAGGAAAGATATAAGCATCTGAATGCAGAGTTCCAAAAAATAGCAAGGAGAGATATGAAAGCCTTCCTCAGTGATCAATGCAAAGAAGAGGAAGAGGAAAATAACACAATAGGAAAAGCAAGAGACCTTTTCAAGAAAATTAGAGAAATCAAGGGAACGTTTCATGCAAAAATGATCTTGATAAAGGACAGAAATTTTATGGACATAACAGAAGCAGAAGACATTAAGAGGAGGTGGCAAGAATACACAGAAGAACTGTACAAAAAAAGATCTTCACAATGAAGATAAACACGATGGTGTGATCACACACCTGGAGCCAGACATCTTAGAATGTGAAGTCAAGCGGGCCTTAGAAAGCATCACTATGAACAAAGCTAGTGGAGGTGATGGAATTACAATTGAGCTATTTCAAATCCTGAAAGATGATGCTGTGAAAGTGCTGCACTCTATATGCCAGCAAATTTAGAAAATTCAGCTGTGGCCACAGGACTGGAAAAGGTCAGTTTTCATTCCAATCTCAAAGAAAGGGAATGCCAAAGAATGCTCAATCCACTGCACAATTGCACTCATCTCACACGTTAGTAAAGTCATTCTCAAAATTCTCCAAGTCAGTCTTCAGTTATATGTGAACTGTGAACTTCCAGATGTTCAAGCAGGTTTTAGAAAAGGCAGAGAAACCAGAGATCAAATTGCCAACATCCGCTGGATCATGGAGAACGCAAGAGAGTTCCAGAAAAACATCTATTTCTTCTTCATTGACTATGCCAAAGCCTTTGACTGTGTGGATCACAATAAACTGTGTAACATTCTGAAAGAGATTGTTATATGAGACCACCTGATCTGCCTCTTGAGAAAACTTTATGCAGGTCAGGAAGCAACAGTTAGAACTGGACATGGAAAAATAGACTGGTTCCAAATAGGAAAAAGGAGTACATCAAGGTTGTATATTGTCACCCTGCTTATTTAACTTATATGCAGAGTACATCATGAGGAACGCTGTGCTGAAATCAAGATTGCCAGGCAAAATATCAATAACCTCAGATATGCAGATGACACCACCCTTATGCCAGAAAGTGAAGAGGAAATCAAAAGCCTCTTGATGAAAGTGAAAGGAGAGTGAAATATTTGGCTTGAAGCTCAACATTCAGAAAACGAAGATCATGGCATCTGGTCCCATCACTTCATGGGAAATAGATGGGGAAACAGTGTCAGACTTTATTTTTTTGTTTTCCAAAATCACTGCAGATGTTGATTGCAGCCAGGAAATTAAAAGATGCTTACTCTTTGAAAGGAAAGTTATGACCAACCTCGATAGCATATTAAAAAGCAGAGACATTAGTTTGCTAACAAAGGTCCGTCTAGTCAAGGCTATGGTTTATCCCGTGGTCATGTATGGATGTGAGAGCTGGACTCTGAAGAAAGCTGATCACAGAAGAGTTGATGCTTTTGAACTGTGGTGTTGGAGAAGACTCTTGAATGTCACTTGGACTACAAGGAGATCCAACCAGTCCATTCTAAAGGAGATCAATCCTGGGTGTTCATTGGAAGGCCTGATGCTAAAGCTGAAACTCCAATATTTTGGCCACCTCATGCGAAGAGTTGACTCACTGGAAAAGACTCTGATGCTGGGAGGGATTGGGGTGGGAGGAGAAGGGGACGACAGAGAATGAGATGGCTGGATGGCATCACCGACTCGATGGACATGAGTTTGAGTGAAGTCTTGGAGTTGGTGATGGACAGGGAGACCTGGCGTGCTGTGATTCACGGGGTCGCAAAGAGTCGGACACGACTGGGTTAATCAACTGAAATGAACTGAACTGAACTGAACCATCCTGATAGACTAATTTTTTGGTGTCACACATTGTTGTCTTTTTTATACAGTTCATAGAGGTCCCGTAGCAATTATCATGGGGTGATTTGCATTCCCTCCTCTTGTGGATCATATTTAGTCTCTCCTTAGCACCATAGGATAGGACAAATTCCAGATAGTTTAAAGATCTACATATAAGGCCCGAAACTGTAAATCAATAATATTTGAGGAAAGCATAGGTAAAATATATTGTGACATGAAATGCAGCAGCATTTTTTTTTTTTTGACCTACCTCATTGGGTAATGAAAATAAAACCAAAAATATATAAAGAGATATAACTAAAATTAGACATTTTGCACAGGAAACCAATAAGCAAGACAGAAATGAAGTCTCATTATGGGAAAAACATTTGCAACTGAAGATAATGACAAAAGAAGAGTCTCCAACATATGGAAGCAGCTCATGTGGATTAATAACAGAAAAAGGAACAACCCAATTGGAACAAATGAACAGATGATGAAATAGACATTTCTCCTAAAAGACATACAGATGTCCAATAACATTTGTAAAGATCAGCATCACTAACTGTGAGAGAAAGGGAAATAAAGTCTTCAATGGTTGTATCAACACAAATTTGTCTGAATAACCATTATCAAAGAAAAAAATCCACACAAAAAATGCTGGAGAGGGTGCTGAGTAAGCAGAACAATCCTGTACTGTTGTTAGGAAAGCACATTGATAAATTAAAATGGAGAAGAATATAGGGGATCTTTTAAAAATAAGAATGAAGCTACCATATGATCAAGAAATTCCAATAATTGTCATTAATTTTCATGAGGAAAATAATAATTCCAAATGATGCACAACCTCAATATTGATGGCAGCAATATTTGCAGTATCAGGACATGGAAGCAACAGAAATATCCATTCATCTAGAAAGGAATGGATAAAATGGGTTTGTACATACATCCCCGAGTCTAAAGATGGAATGAAATCAGGTAAATTGTATAGATATAGAAGGGCAGAGACAGTGTCAGATGCAATGAAGCTAAGTCAAAAGAGGAAAATAAATATCACATATTAACACAAATATGTGGGATCTAGGTAAAACCGTAATAGATGATTCTTTATGAGAAGCATATGGGGACACGGTAATGGAGAAGAAATATACGGTTATCAAGGATGAAATGCCTGGTGGTGCTAGGAACTAGGAGATTACAACAGACACAGATATACTTCTGATCTATACGTGGAGCACTGTTTAGTACTGTTCAGTCTCTCAGTCGTGTCTGACTACTTGAGACCCCATGAATCACAACACGCCAGTTCTCCCTGTCCATCATCAACACCCGGAGTTCACTCAAACTCATGTCCATCGAGTCGGTGATGCCATCCAGCCATCTCATTCTCTATCTTTCCCGTCTCCTCCCACCCCCAATTCCTCCCAGCATTAGAGTCTTTTCCAGTGAGTCAATGCGTCGCATGAGGTGGCCAAAGTATGGGAGTTTCAGCTTTAGCATCAGTCCTTCCAATGAACACCCAGGATTGATCTCCTTTAGAATGGACTGGTTGGATCTCCTTGCAGTCCAAGGGACTCTCAAGAGTCTTCTCCAACACCACCGTTCAAAAGCATCAATTTTTCTGCGATGAGCTTTCTTCACAGTCCTACTCTCACATCCATACATGACCACTGGATAGGGAAGTCTTAATGCACTGTGGTGACCAGATTTAGATAGAAGTCAAAAACATGGAGATAGATATATGGTTGCTATTTATTCACTATCTCGTTTACTAGTCTTTATGACGTGAAGAACTGCAGTATTCCCTAGTTTTTCTTTAGGAGAAAAATTAACAAAATAAAGGAAAGCAAGTATACTCTAAAAAAAATTAAGCCTTAAAAGTATATTAACTTTTTTATAAACATCATTATTCTTAATGAATCTTACATTATCTTGGAAGTCAAAAGTAGAACTGTAAATGTATACACCTTAATGACAAATGCAGTGCAAATCTCAGAATATTACATTCAAATTCATAACACACTTATGAAGAAAACAGCAATAAAAATAAAACTGAGTGTCCATTATATTTTGCTGCATGTGTGCATGTCTAATGGTTGAAAAATTTCCCCCCAAAAAAAATTACCTGAAAAGAGGTGGGGCAGAACCATCAACAATCAACTCTGTCTAGTTGACCCATACTATGTACTTGTGCATTTTATATATTATAGTGTTTTTTCTTTTTTTGTATTTAATTCTATTGCATTGTTTTCTTTTCAAATATCCATTATATTTGTCACACAACGTCTTTTACCTGTTGCCATATATTATGGATGAATGGCAGTCTATGTGCTCTTTTAAATCTCCTTTACTTATTTATTTAAAAAAAGCAAAAGCTCTTCATTCACAGGAATTCAAGCTTTACAAAATCTTTAACTGGTTATATTGATATGTTGAATTACATTCCCATGATGGCTGTAGGTACAAGAAAATCTGAATTTTATTAAGGCATGCAGTTTAAAGGTATCTTTCTCAAATCAACTATCCGCTCAGTTCAGTTCAGTCGCTTAGTCGTGTCTAACTCTTTTTGACCCCCATGAATGGCAGCACACCTGGCCTTCCTATCACCAATAACTTCAGTCCACCCAAACCCATGTCCACTGAGTCGATGATACCTTCTAACCATCTAATCCTCTGTCATGCCTTTCTCCTCTTGCTCTCAATCTTCCCCAGCATCACGGTCTTTTCAAATGAGTCAGCTTTTCACATCTGATGGCCAAAGTACTACAGATTCAGCTTTAACATCAGTCCTTAAAATGCACAACCAAGACAGAGCTCCTTTAGGATGAACTGGTTGAATTTCCTGGAAGTCCAAGGGACTCTCAATAATCTCCAACACCACAGTTCAAAAGCATCAATTTTTCTGCACTCAGGTTTCTTTATAGTCCAAATCTTAGATCCATGCATGTCTACTGGAAAAACCATAGCCTTGACTAGGCATACCGTGGTTGGCAAAGTAATTCTCTGCTTTTTAATATCCTGTCTAGATTGGTTATAACTTTCCTTCGAAGAAGTAAACGTCTTTTAATTTCATGGCTGCAATCACCTTCTGCAGTGATTTTGGAACCTAGAAAACTAAAGTCAGCCTCTGTTTCCACTGTTTCCCCATCTATTTGCCATGAAGTGATGGGACCAGTTTCTGAATGTTGTGCTTTAAACCAACTTTTTATTCGCCTCTTTCACGTTCATTAAGAGGTTATTAATTCTTCTTCATTTTCTGCCATATGGGTGGTATCATCTGCATATCTGAGGTTATTGATATTTCTCCCTGCAATCTTGATTCCAGCTTGTGTTTCCTACAGCCCAGTGTTTCTTATGATGTAATTTACATATAAGTTAAATAAGCAGGGTGACAATATACAGCTTTGATTTACTCCTTTTCCTATTTGGAACCAATCTCTTGTCCCATGTCCAGTTCTATATATTGCTTCCTGACCTTCAGACAAGTTTCTCCATATGCAGGTCAGGTGGTCTGGTATTCCCATATTTTAAAGAATTTTCCACGTTTCATTGTGATCCACAATTCAAAGGCTTTGGCATAGTCAATAAAGCAGAAAAAGATGATTTCCTGGAATTCTCTTGCTCTTCCAAAAACCGAGTGGATGTTGGCCATTTGATCTCTAGTTCCTCTGCCTTTTCTAATTCCACCTTGAACATCTGGAAGTTCACAGTTCCCATGTTACTGATGCCTGGCTGTAGTGTGTTAGATGAGTGCAATTTTGTTGTAGTTCAGCATTTTTTGCAATTGCCTTTCTTTGAGATTGGAGTGAAATCTGACCTTTTCCAGCCCTGTGTCCACTGCTGAGTTTTGAAAGTTTGCCGGCATATTGCGTGCATCAATTTCACAGCATTATTTTTCAGGATTTGAATTAGTTCAAATGGAATTCCATCATCTCCAGTATCTTTGTTTTAATGATGTTTCGTAAGGCCCACTTGACTTCACTTTCCAGGATATCTGGCTCTAGGTGAGTAAAAGCACCATCGTGATTATCTGGGTCATGAAGTGTTTATTTATTTATTTATTTTGTACAGTTTTTCTGTGTATTCTTGCCACCTCTTCTTAATATCTTCTGCTTCTGTTAGGGCCTTACAATTTCAGTCTTTTCTTGATACCATCTTTGCATAAAATATTCCCTAGTTATCTTTAGTTTCTTGAAGGGATCTCTATTCTTTCCTATTCTATTGTTCTATTTCTTTTCACTGATCACTGTGGAAGTATTTCTTATCTCTCCTTGCTTTTATTTGGAACTCTTCCTTCAAAAGGGTCTATCTTTCCTTTTTCCATTTGCTTTTTGCTTCCTGTCTTTTCACAGACAGTTGTAAGGCCTCCATATAGATCCATTTTGCTTTTCTATTATTATTATTATTATTTCCTTTTCTTGCAGATGGTCTTGAATTCTGTCTCGAATACACTGTCTTAAAACTCTGTCCATAGATCATTGGGCAATCTTTGTGTCAGATCTAGTCCCTTAAATCTGTTTCTCACTTCTATTGTATAGTCATAAGGGATTTGACTTAGGTCATACCAGAATGTTCTTGTGGTTTTCTCCACTTTCTTCTATTTCAGGCTGAATTTGGCAATAAGGAGTTCATGATATGAGCAAAGTCAGCTCCCAGTCTTGTTTTTCTGACTGTATAGTACTTCTGCATCTTTGGCTGCAAGTAATACAAAAGCTTCTTGATGAAAGTGAAAAAGGAGAGTGAAAAGATTGTCTTTTAGCTCAATATTCAGAAAACCAAGATCATGGAATCTGGTCCCATCACTTCATGGGAAATAGGAAAACAGTGGAAACAGTGTCAGAATTTATTTTTTTATGCTCCAAAATCACTGACGATGCTGATTGCAGCAAGGAAACTAAAAGACACTTACTCCTTGGAAGGAAAGTTAGATACCAAACTAGATAGCACTTTAAAAAGCTGAGACATCACTTTGCCAACCAAGGTCTGTCTAGTGAAGGCTATCGTTTTTCCAGTGGTCATGTATGGATGTGAGAGGTGGCCTGTGAAGAAATCTGATCGCTGAAAAATTGATGCTTTTGAAATGTGGTGCTGGAGAAGACTCTTGAGAGTCCCTTGTATTGCAAGGAGATCCAACCAGTCCATTCTAAAGGAGATCAATCCTGGGTGTTCATTGGAAGGACTGATGCTAAAGCTGAAACTGCAATACTTTGGCCACCTCATGCGACGCATTGACTCACTGGAAAAGACTCTGACGTCGGGAAGGATTGGGGGCGGGAGGAGACGGGGACGAGAGAGAATGAGATGGCTGGATGGCATCACCGACACGGTGGACATGAGTTTCTGTGAACTTCGGGAGTTGGTGATGGACAGTGAGGCTTGGCATGCTGTGGTTCATGTGGTCTCAAAGAGTCAGACACTACTGTGAGACTGAACTGAACTCAACTGAATACAAGCAATCTGATTTCGTCGTCAACCAACTGGTGATGTCAAGTATACAACTATACAAAACAATTCTACAACTTGATTAAACCGCCATATCACCTCACCCATCAAGTACCCAGTTTAGAAAGTCCTGGCTGACCTAGATAAGGAACATTTTGAAGGACCATACTCCTTTCTCCCCTCACTTTAATTCTTGTTATTATGTTAATTTTCCTTTTTATTTGATTCAGTGACAGAATGGAAAACATCATAACCTGTGGTACTCCACATCAGGACAAAGAAAATGCAGAACTCCAGGGCCATGTTATTTCTTTTCTGTCAAGTTTGCGTATGCTCATAGATATGTTGTGATATTCTCTAGGATCTGAGAGTAAGAAAGTTTGGTTTTGAAGTGTTTGTTTCTGTTTGATAATAAGGTATGTCTCAAAATTATGATAAAAATGACAAGGAATGCCCCACTGTCTCTGTTGGGGAAATGTTGTGAAAACTTAAAGCAAGGAGTAGAGGAAAAGATAAAGCCTCAGGATTCAAGCCAATAGTACCTCAGTAAACGGGCTAGGAATGATCCAAAACAATGGATAATCAAGAAGACTTCATGGCTGTCCTTGAAATAAGCCCAGGAGGATATCCTTTACATGAAATTGGCCAAGTACTTAGTTTTCTCAGGTGGTAATAATGACAAAAAAGCGATCATGCTGCTGGAGGACTATTGTCACTACTATGTGTGACACTAGGGCAATAACAAGTCAATGTGTTCCACAGAGTAGCAATCTGAGAGCCATATCGTTTAATGAGTTGGATAGTTATAATGGTCTAAAAAAAAAAAAAAAATTGGGGGTCGGAGAAGACGGGGACGACAGAGAATGAGATGGCTGTATGGCATCACCGAATCGATGGATATGAGTTTGAGTGAACTCCAGGAATTGGTGATGGACAGGGAGTCCTGGCATGCTGTGATTCATGGGGTCTCAAAGAGTCGGACATGACTGAGCGACTGAACTGAACTGAACTGAAATGGCCTATTACTGTGTGTGTGTATGTGTGATTGTGTGTGTGTGTGATGTCTCTCTACACTTCAAGGCAAAAGATTTTTAAGGAGGGTGGATTGGTTCCCAAGGCTAACATTACTGCCTAAGGAAAGGCTCTCAGTTCTGCTTAGTTCAGTTCAGTTTGTCAGTGGTCTGACTTTTTGTGACACCATGAACTGCAGCACACCAGGCCTCCGTGTCCATCACCAACTCCTGGAGGTTACTCAAACTCATCTCCATTGAGTCGGTGAAGCCATCCAATAACTTCATCCTGTGTACCCTTATCTCCTGCCTTAAGTCATTCTCAGTATCAAAGTCTTTTCAAATGAGTTAGCTCTTCACATCAGATGGTCAAAGTATTTGACTTTAGCTTCAGTATTCGTCCTTCAATGCAGTCAGGACTGATGTCCATTAGGCTGGACAGGTTGGATCTCCTTGAATCCAAGGGACTCCCAAGCGTCCTCACCAACACCACAGTTCAAAAGCATCAATTCTTCTTCACTAAGCTTTCTTTATAGTCCAGCTGTCACATCTATACATGACTACCAAAATAACCATAGCTTTGACTAGATGGACCTTTGTTGGCAAAGTATTAGCTCTACTTTTAAAGATGCTGTCTAGGTTAGTCATAACTTTCCTCCCAAGGAGTGTCTTTTATTTCTTGGCTGTACTTCTATAATACCCAGGACATGGAAGCAGATGAATGGATAAGAGACCTGTAGTACATATATACAATGGAGTATCACTCAGCCATTAAAAAGAATACATTTGAACCAATTCTAATGAGGTGGATGAAACTGGAGCCTATTATAGTAAGTCAGAACGAGAACCACCAATACAGTATAATGATGCATGTTACGGAATTTAGAAAGATGGTACCAATGACCCTATATGCAAGACAGCAAAAGAGACACGGATGTATAGAACAGTCTTATGGACTCTGAGAGGAGGTGAGGGTGGGCTGATTTGAAAGAATAACACTGAAACATGTATATTATCATATTTGGAAGAGATCAACAGTCCAGGTGTGATGCATGAGACAGGGTGATATGGCTCCTATACTGGGATGAACTTGAGGGGTCAATAGGAAAGGAGGTGAAGGGGTTTCAGCATTAGGAACACATGTACACCCATGGCTGATTCATGAAAATATAGGGCAAAAACCATATACATAATTAGCCTCCAGATAAAATTTAAAAAAATTAAATATATATATAGATAGATTCATGGATGCAGTCACCATCTGTAGTGAATTTAGAGCCCCCCAAAATAAAGTCATCTACTTTCTCCACTGTTTCCACATCTATTTGCATGAAGATATAGAATCGTATGCCATGATCTTAGTTTTCTGAATGTTTAGCTTTAAGCCAGCGTTTTCACTCTTCTTTATCATTTTCATCAAGAGAATTTTAGATCTTATTCACTTTCTGCCATAAAGGTGCTGTCATCTGCATCTCTGAGGTTATCAATATTTCTCTCAGCAATCTTGATTCCAGCTAGTTCTTCATCCAGTCCAGCATTTCTCTTGATGTACTCTGCATATAAGTTAAATAATCACGGTGACAATACAGCGTTGACACGCCCCTTTTCCTACTTTGAACCAGTCTGTTTTTCCATGTCCAGTTCTAACAATTGCTTTTTGAACAGCATACAGATTTCTCAAAAGGCAGGTAGGGGGCCTGGTATTTCCATCTCTGGAACAGTTGACCACAGTTTATTGTGATATACACAAATGCTGTGGCAGAGTTAATAAAGCTGAAATATGTTTATGTTTGTTTATCTTTCTGAAATCACTTTCTGTTTCAATGATCCAGAAGATGTTGACAATTTGATCTCTGGTTCCTCTGTCTTTTAATAAAACTAGCTTTAACATCTGGAATTTCACAGTTCATGTATTGTTGAAGTCTGCCTTGGAGATTTTTGAGCATTATTTTATTGGCTTGTGAGATGAATGCAATTGTGTGGTAATTTCAACATTCTTTGGCATTGCTTTTCTTTGGAATTGGAATTAAAACTGACATTTTCCAGTCCTATGGCCACTGCTGAATTTTCCAAATTTGCTTTTACATTGAGTGCAGCACTTTCACAGCATCATCTTTTAAGATTTGGAACAGCTCAAGTGAAATTCCATCATACCCATTAGCTTGGTACCTAATGAGACTTCCTAAGGGACACTTGAATTCACATTCTAGGATATCAGTGTCTAGGTGAGTGATCACACCATCATGATTATCTGAATCGTATAGATATCTTTGGTACAGTTTTTCTCAGTGTTCTTGCCACCTCGTCTTAATATCGCTGTCATGGTATAAGCTGTAAATATGAGGAATTATATATTCTCATGTAAGGAAAATAGAGATTTCTACTGGTAAAAACAAAGCCCATGAGTAGTGCCAAGACTTAAACAGGACAAGTGAAATACCATTGTGTTAGGAATACAATGTCTCCATACAAAGAAAAAGGCAATAGAGGCATTCTGTGTGTTTCTCCTTTTTATCCAGACTTCAAGGCCCTAACCAGCCCACACCAGGTACGATTTCTCTGTACACCCCTCCTGCAAAATCAAGTGGTATAGATTCCCAGGCAGACTAGAATTCTTTGTTGATAAAATCGAAATGGTACATTTAGGAGAAGCCTAAACTCATATTTTGAACAAACTGCTGGAGATAGTATGGGAAAGGGAAATGTAGCATGCTGCAGTACCTAGGGTGGCAAACGGTTATGACAAGGACATTACTTGGATGCTGAGACACAACAAATACCTGACAGTAAAAGCCTATGAATAATTCAGCCTGATGTGTTTTCCCCCATGCTTAGACCCTGGAGGGCCTTTAGGTTCCCATACCTAGGAAGAAAGGATAATTTACTTCAACCTTTTCTTGGGCTTCGTGGAGTCATTTGGGGCCAATGAATTCAGAATGACATGTACCAGCGTCATTTGAAAATAGCAGCACCATCATGATAAACAATACAATCTTGTTTTGTTGTATTCTACCTGGACTCTGGCATCTCTCTAGTAAAAGGCAGTACGACCCAATTGGCTAAGCGTGTTCACAGTAAGAAGCTCTTTATCCTTAAGAAGGTGACAAAAAGGAGTCTTGCAAATATATGCTCATTGACAGATTCCGAGGTTGTTTCTGATGATCACCCTTTTAGAATCACTTCATCTGCCCACTGCTCCCTTCTGTTGAGCCTTCCAACTCTAACGCCATAATCATTGACCTTTACACGATTCCTCTTCAAGAAACATAAACACATTCCTTACAAATTTATCCTCGTTTTCCTGCAATTAATAGATTTCAATGATTCTGATCAGTGAAAGCTCTTTACTTCTCAGATTACTCTACAGTGGTCTCTTTAACAAATATTCTTTGGCGATTTCAACCCAACGCAGCTAGATTACATGAGTATTATAACAGCCTTCTCATAGAAACACTATTTAAAGTGCTACCAGCCAAGGAGTCTACAAAATGGGGAAAAAAGCTCCATGCCCTCCCCTGGCTGAACTCTTACACACTGAGTCTTTATCCTCATATGCAAATTATTATCCTCGCCTCAAAATTCATGTTGGTTCTCTTTGGCAGTTCTCAGGTTTTACACTCTAAGACAGTGTTCTTTCTATTTTCTACTACGAATCATTTCACTATCTACTTCCACCTGCTCACCAAATCATAGAATGACAGTCCAATATAATTGCTTCATGATTCCATTTGGCAAGGGAAATGCATAGAACAACTGGCCAAAAGGTTACCATTTTAGTGCAAGATCATTCTTTCGAAACCCTGAAAAACAATGAGGCATTATAATGGAACAACCTCTACAATTCTGCTCTCCCTTAATATAATACTTACAAATGCTGGATGGAACAGCCAAATTATTGGGAAAGTAGAAGCTGGTGGAATAGGAGAAGGCCCAATCAGCACCATTAAAACTGCCTCTACATTTAGAGCCACTGACTGAAAAATAAGAAGACACAGCTAGCTTTATAGCCGAAAGACACTATACAACCAATGCTGTATAAACATGTGCATAGAGTCAGGAAACAAGGGAGGATAAGCAGTCAGGTTGGTACCTGAGCCCCAAGAAAGGACACATATAAGGAGATGGATATGATGGGCTTGGAGAATCATCGCAGCATGACACATTCAGAGTGTATAATGGGTCCCAATGCCTGGGATCTGACAGCAGGAAGATGAGTCCACTCAGCTGGTGAAAGTTTGGAATGAAGCTGGTTTGTAATGAACAGTAAGGCTCTAAGAAACTTGAAGTCCACTAGTGAAGAACATGTACACATCTATTTGTTTCTGAAACAAGGCAGAAGAATCGGAGTCAATCTGCTCAGAATGATGGCCAGTTCCCAGGACCATCACTATGTGTATCTCATGCCCCAAACAACACTCAATACATACTCTAGTTCTTCTTGCTCTATAGGTGCTCCCTTCTGGGGTTAATTTTCCATTCCTGGAGAAGGAAACAGTAACCCACCAGTATTCTTGCCTGGAGAATCCCATTGACGGAGAAGCCTGGTAGGCTACAGTCCACGGGGTCGCAGAGAGTCAGACATGACTGAGTGACGGAACGGAACGGAGACAGGGAAGAGAATGAACTCAGGACAAACAGAATCAGTTCAGACTCAGCCCTCAAGAGTTCCACTCCCAAAACCTGGGAGAAAAATCTCAACTTCAAGTCGTATTATTGGACACTGAGAAGAATAGCCCCATAATACCTGTCAGTGGAACTACGCCCACTATCTCCAACCCCGTGTCCTACCTATGTGAACACTGCCAGAACACACTGGGGTGTCACAGGACGCCCACTCTTGTCATGTCCAGCTTTCAAACCAAAGTCACAGGGCAAATGTATATTACACAGACTGGCCATATGTAAAGCCACCAGGCTTTACCATAAGAGTCATTGTTTCAATTCACCTTTTTCACAAGGAGAAAGATAAATTGAGAAGTCTTGCCTGTTTGATTCCAATGGAAAAAAAAAGAGGAAGAAAAACAAAAAAAGGAATACATCACACATAAAATAGAGAAATCATTTAACAGATACAGTTTGAAGCCTGAGTAACAAGAATGCAAAATCAGATAGAGAAAAATGCAGATGGAAAAGTAAACATTTTAACAAGAAATGAGAAATAATATGGAAAAAAAGCGCTCATGAAGAATAAAATAATGAAATAGAAAACACATTAAAAGGAAATAATAGAGAAAAAGTCACACAGAAGAATGCGTTTGTGCCCTGGAAGATTCTATAGTGAAAAACACCAAAGCAAAATTGCAAATAGATGAGCAAATTTACAAATAAAGACCAGCCTAAATAATCTCTTTGACAATATAAAAATAGCAGCATTGCGATATTTGGGGTCTCAGAAAGGAAGAAATAGAAAGCAGTTGATATGATATAGATAAAATTATGGCTAATCAGTTCCAAGACCTGAAGAAAGAAAGAAACTTAGTAATCTAGGGAGATAAATAACAGAGAGTTTCAGAAAGTTGAATGGAGACTGAAATGAAGACATATCAAAGTTAAATGGAAAGTTGAAAAGAGAGTGAAATGGAATAAGGGAAAAGAAAGTACACAAGAGAAATCCACAAGGTTATCCGCTGACTCACGATTTCTGAAGTGGGGTTGCAGTGGGCCTTCTTAGGATTGGCAATTGATGTTGGATTTGTTGGCTACTCATGGAAGACTTTGGGGCCTGACAAGGCCCATGCTGACCATGCTCGTATTGCCAGAAGTCCATTGGTGAAGATCTGTGTTTAGATCCTTTGCAATACTCCCTCAAGGTAACTGAGAGAATCACGGGTTGTGAGGGGGTCAGGATGTGAGACCTGAAGTATGGAGGCCAGGACACTCTCCTTTCCCAAATGGGAAAACTCAGGCTCACGCAGGCCGACTGCAGAGCCTGGATTCGGGTCATGCAGGTAGCAGCTGGCAGGCTGAGACTTGAGACTTGGGGACTTAATGTGTACAAGCCTCGCTCAAAGGAGCTGTGGTTATACCCTGAGAGTCCTTGGTGACTCTGATGGAGGCAAGGCACCTTTGTTGGAATCATCCTTCCCTGAGTCCTGCCACCACCAGACATCCTGCTGCTCAATCAGTTTGAAATCACCTGAGCTCTTCACTCCCAACCCTCATCCTAGGAAGCCCTGTCAGTTGGTAGGGGTTTCTCTCTGGTGTCCCACTGCATTTTTGTGTTGACTTTGGCATATTCTGTAAATTTGCATATTCACTGCTTAGCCTTTCTCCACCGCCACACAGGCAATGGTAGAAGTGCCTTCAGGCTAGTTGGAGATACTACTCAGCAGATGTTGGAGGAAATGGACAGGTATCTCAAAAGGCAAGCCATTGTGCCTGCTGATGTTATCTCCCACATTGCAGGACACAGGATCTTCAGCTCCTGAAATGTGAGTGTTCCCTGTTTACTTTTGTGTCCCTGTGTTTTACATATGTGTGTAGATGTGTTACATGCGTTTGTGTCAAATGTATTTGTGCCTGCTTATCTGTGTGAGTATGTCCACCCACTAAAGACACATAGATGAAGACCAAGGATGTGAGATGTGAAGCAACTAGAAAAGGAGATGTCCACAGACTTGCGGAGAATTGTCAATGTATCTCTGTGGTACCACAGTCCTGAAGAGGAATGAGGAAATGATGGTCATTGATAACTGGAAGATGGCTCCTCAAATCTGGAATTACCTAAGAGACATAAACATGCTCAACATCTCTGCTCTGTCGTGGGGTGTGTTTCTACTTGGAAATGGGATTGGAGAGTTTGAAGAGTCACCCAGAGTAAATCAAGTATGGTGTGGCTTTGAATCCACTGCTTGTGGACCCATCAGTCTTTGAGACAGGTACTGGCCTGTGGAAATGGAGGTCATGGTAGTAGGACTTACGATTTAGAAGAGGCCAAGTTTCTTTGAAAATATGTAGAGTCTGGGAGAAGGAAGTCCAGATGGTGAGCCAGCTGCAATGGAGAAACTTTCCACACATGTGAGAAACATACAGGGGAACATCCTGGCTGGTATGTTGCCTAGCATCAGCCAGGACACTCCCTCACATAGTGTGGTACACACTGGGACTTTGTGAGAGAAATGATCTCCTAAAATATTTGCGTAGTTAACATCGGAAGCTTGATTATGCACAAATGGGCTGATTTTTCTTTCCTCTTGATGAACGAAGGTGCCAGAAATCAGTTTTACACAGTCTACATTACTTACCTACCGTTCATGTATAAAATATGAAATATATATTATTTTCTTTGATTTAATTAATTTTAATCTTTAATTTAATGATTTAATTAATTTGTTTTAATGTTTACAATTTTGTAGGGTTTTTCTGCCTTACATTGATATGAATCAGCCTGCGGTGTATATATCCCACAACACATGAATCCATTTCCACCTCAATCCTCACCCATTCTTCTGCACAATTTAAGAAAAGCAGTGTTGAATGTCCTGCTTAATGTATTGAGTTTGCACTGATCATCTATTCGACATATGGTAATAAACATATTTCAGTGTGGTTCCCTCATATTGTCCCACCCTAGCCTACTCCCTCATAGTCTAAAAACTGTTTTACCTCTGTGTCTCTTTTTGCGAAAGACTCGTAGTTTCTGCATTCCAAATTCCACTAGTTCAGTTGCTAAGTCATGTTGACTCTTTGCAACCCCATGAACACCAGACCTCCCTGTCTATCACCAACTCCCAGAGTTTACCCAAACTCATGTCCATTGAGTCGGTGATGCCAACCAGCCATCTCACCCTCTGTCGTCCCCTTCTTCTCCTGTCCTCCATCTACTCATATCAGAGTCAATAATTATTATTATTTCTTTATCAACAAGGCATAAACTCAATCTTTTCCCATGTATTATTTCTTCACACCAGGGTAGCCAAAGTTTGGAATTTCAGTTTCAACATCCGTCTTTACAATGGATATTTAGGGACAGTTTCCTTTAAGATTGATGGGGTTGATCTCCTTGCTGGGCAAGTGTCTCTCAAGACCCATCTTTCGCACCCAGTTGCAAAGCCTCAATTCTTTGGCACTCCGCTTTCTTTATAGTGAATCTAGCACATCCGTACATGTCTACGGGTAAAACCATAGCTCTGACTATAAGGACCTTTGTTGCCAAGGAGATGTCTCTGCTTTTCAGTACATTCTGTCTAGGCTTATCATAGCTTTTCTTTCCAGGAGCAGGGGTTTTTCTTTTCATGGATGTGATCACTGTCCCCAGAGATTTTGAAGCGGAAGAAAACTGTCTGTATCTATTTTCATTTTTACCCTTTCTATTTGCCAAAACATTGCTATTCTTTGTCCTGCCTCATTTCATACACCAATCCCAACAATCCCCATTGCAACAGGTATCTCTTGACTCTGTTTTAATGTTCCAGAACCCTATAATTAAATGGACATCTTTTCTCGGTGTTATTTCTAGAAAGACTTGCAGGTCTTCCTAAAAACATTAAAGTTCCCTGGTAACATAGAAGGTGAAGAATTAAAAAGCAGAGACTTCCATTTTTCATGTAGGAAATTCTGCACCCAGGGGTTCATGTTCAAGAAAGAGAACTCCTTATTCCTTGTAGGAAAAATAACTCTCCTGATTTTCAACTGTGAAGTGTAGAAAATTCTATATGTAATGTAGGAAAAAAATCTTCATCAAATATTCATATGTAAATTGTAGAGAACTGATATTTCAAATAGGAATATAGGCATTGATTTCCCTATGTGAAATAAGAAATTCCATATTTCAAGTAGTAAAGGTGGCAAATGTACAGGTGATGTGAAACAAAAAGACATTTTTTCACTCTCTTCTTTTACTTTCCTTAAGAGGCTTTCAGATTTTCCTCATTTTCTGTCATAAGTGTGGTTTAATCTGCATCTTTGCAGTTATTGATATTTTCCATGCAGTCTTGATTCCAGCTTCTGCTTCATACAACACATATTTCTCATGATGTGTTCTACATGTAGTTAAATAAGTAGTGTGATAACATAGCCTTGACCTACTTCCATGCCTTGTTTTAACTGTTGTTTTCTGACATGCATAGAGGTTTCTCAAGAGACAAGTCAGGTGGTCTGATATTCCCATCTCTTGAAGAATTTTCCACAGTTTATTGTGATCCAGAGAGTCAAAGGCTTTGGCATAGTCAATAAAGCAGAAATAGACGATTTCTGGAACTCTCTTGTTTTTTCAGAGATCCAGCAGATGTCTGCAATTTGATCTCTGATTCCTCTGCCTTTCCCAAAACCAGCTTGAACATCTGGAAGTTGAGGTTCACATATTGTTGGACCCTGCCGTGGAGAATTTTGAGCATTACTTTATTAGCACATGAGTTGAAGGCAATTGTATAATTGTTTGGGTATTCTTCGGCATTGCGTCTCTTTGGGATTGGAATGAAAACTGACCTTTTCCAATCCTTGGCCATTGCTGAATTTTTAAAAATGGCTGTAGCAGCGAGCTGTGACTGTGTGGCATTTAAGCAGCAAGCTGTCAAGAGGAGATATCCCACATCCAACATAAGGAGCAGAGGCTGTTCTTTGCTGTAGGAGCAGTGAAGAGCTACTCCACAACCAAAGTAAGAGAAACCCCAGTAGATGGTAGATGCTGAGAGAGGGCATTCGAGGGCAGAAAGATGGAAACCACCATCACAGAAACCTAATCAATCCATCACATGGACCACTGCCTTGTGTAACTCAGTTAAACAAAGACATGATGTGTAGGGCTACACATGAGAGGCATCCATACATATCCACTGGGAAAAAACCTGCTTTGCCTATATGAACCTTTGTCTACAAAGTGATATCTCTGCTTCTAAGAATATTGTGTCTAGGTTTGCCATAGCTTTTCCTCCTGGGAGTGAGAGTGTTTTATTTTCATGGCTATAATCACGGTCCCCAGTGATTTTGGAGCCCATGAACACTGTCGCTGTTTCCATTTTTAACCTTTCTCTGCAAAACTCTACCTTTACCGTTTGTTCTGCATCACTTTGTACCCCAAATCTAAACTTCTCTGTTACTCCAGATATAGCTTGACTTCCTGTTTTTACATCACAGTCAGCCATGGTAAAAGGACATCTTTTTTTGGTGTTTATTTTATAAATTCTTGGAGGTTTTCCTAAATCTATTAAAGTTCCCTGGTGACTTTGACGGTAAAGAATTGAAATACAGAAACTTATATTCTTCATCTACAAAATCTACACCCAGATATTCATACAAAATTAGGGAATTCCATGTTCACAATAGCAAACATAACCATCCTGAATTTCAAATGTGAATCATAGAGAATTCCAACTTTCAAATAGAATTGACACCTAGATTTTCATATGTGAAATTTAGAGAATCATATAGGAAAATCTACACCAAGATACTTATATATGAAATATAGACAATTTATATTTTGTTTAGAAATATTTCCCTTGGTTTCCATATTTGAAATACAGGAACTCCATATTTCAAGTAGTAAATCAACATCTGAATATTCAGTGAAATAAAAAAAAATCATATTACATGGAAGAAGTTTTTGTATCTACAGTTCATTTATTCATAATTTTTAGTAATTATTTATTTATTTTCGGCTGCACTGAGTTTTCATTGCTGTGCACAAAGTTTCTCTAGTTGCAGTAATTTGAGATAATCTTCATTGCAATGAGCTAGCTTCTCATGGCAATGCCTTCTCTTTCGGAGCACAAGCTCTAGGGCTCTCAGGTTCAGTAGTTGGGGGCACACAGGCTTATCTACTTTGGTAGTATGTGAGATCTCCTCAGACCAAGATTCAAACCGAGGTCCCCTGCATTGACAGACAAATTCTTAAGCCACTGGATCCTTGAAGAAGTCCAACAGGCTTTTTTTTTTTTTTAGTACATTAGAAAATATTTATTTAATTGGGGGCTAATTATAATATTAAAGTGAATTTTCCATACATTGACATGAATCAGCCATGTGTTTACATTTGTTCTTCATGTGAACATACCTTCCACCTCACTCCCATCCCAAACCACCAGGTCATCCCAGTGCACCAGCCCTGGACACCTTGTCTCATGTATTGAACACGAAATGGTGATCATTTTCACATATGATTATATACATGTTTCAATGCTGTCGTCTCAAATCAACCCACTCTTGCCTTCTCCCACAGAATCCTAAAGACTGTTCTATACATTTGTGTCTCTATTGCCATCTCGCCTATAGTGTCATTGATACCATATTTCGAAATTCCATTATATGCATTAGTGTACCGTAGTGGTGTTTTTTGTTCTGACTTACTTCTGTCTGTGTAATAGACTTCAGTTTCATCCACCTCATTAGAACTGATTCAAAATAAGTCTTTTTAATGACTTAGTAATATCCTTTGTGTATATGTACCAAAGATTTCTTATCCATTCTTCTGCCAGTGGACATCAATGTTGCTTCCATGCCCTGGCTATTATAAACAGTGCTGTGATGAACATTGGGGTACACGTGTCTCTTTCAATTTGGGTTTCATTGGTGTGTATGTCAGGTAGTGATACCGCTAAACCATATGGCAGTACTTTTTCCAATTTTTTAACTAATCTCCCCAATTTTCTCCATAGTGTCTGTACTAGTTTGCAGTCCCACGAACAGTGTAAGAGAGTCCTCCTTTCTCCACTCCAGTACAGAATTTATTTTGTGTATATTTTTGGGTAGTATACATTCTGACCGTCTTGAGATGGTTCCTCATTGCTGGTGTCATTCTTTTACACGTGGATGACCAGTTTTCCTAGCGCCACTTGTTTCAGAGACTTTTCTCCAGTGTATATACTTGCCTCCCTTGTCAAAGAGAAGTTGTCCTTTGAATCATCTATACTTTATCTTTGTGCCAGTACCATACAGTCATGATGATTACAGCTTTGTTGTATAGCCTGAAGTCAAGCAGGTTCTTTCCTCCAGGTCCATTCGTCCTTCTCAAGATTGCTTTGGTTATTATAGATTTTTGGTATTTTCATACAAATTGTGACATTATTTGTTAATAGTTCTGTGAAAAATACCGTCGATAGCTTGATAGGGATTGCATTCAACCTATAGATTGCTTTAGGTGGTATAATCATTTTCACTATTTTGACACTTCTAAACCATAAACATGGTATATTCCTAACATCTATTTATTTCCTGTTTGATTTCTTTCATCAGTGTTTTTTAGTTTTCTATATATAGGACTTTGGTTTCTTTAGGTATATTTATTCCTAAGAATTTTATTCTTTTCATTTCAATGGTGAATGGGAATGTTTCCTTTATTTATCTTTCTGTTTTCTAATTGTTAGTGTATAGGTATGCAGGGAATTTCTGGGTATACTTTTACATCCTGAAACTTTACTATGTTTATTGCTTAGCTCTAGCCATTTTCTGGTGGAGTCTTTAGGGTTTTCTAAGTAGAAGATCAAGATATCATCAAAGAGTGACATTTTTCATTCTTCATTTCCAATAGGGATTCCTTTGATTTCTTTTTCCTCTCTGACTGCTGTTGCTAAAATTTCCAATTCTGTGTTTAATAGTAGTGATGAGAGAGGGCATTCTTGTCTTGTTCCTAACTTTAGGAGGAATGCTTTCAATTTTTCACCACTGAGGATATTTACTGTGGGTTTGTCATATGTAACTTTTATTAAGTTGAGGTATATTCCTTATATTCCTTCTTTCTGGAGGGTTTTTTTTTTTTTCTTTTTTTGGTCATAAAAGAATGGTGAATTTTGTCAAAGACCTCACTGCCTCTTTAGATTATCATCTGGTTTTTATCATTTAATTTGTTAATATGGTGTATTACATTGACTTGCAGATATTAAAGAATACTTGTATCCCTGAGATAAAGCCCACTTGGTAATGAAGTATGATCCTTTTAAAATGGTTTTGGATTCTGTTTGTTAGGATTTTTTTTAAGGATTTTTGCATCTATGTTTATCAGTGTTAGTGGCCTGTAGTTTTCTTTTCCTAAGGCATCTTTGGCTTTGGTGTTAGGGTGTTGGTGGCCTCATAGAATGAGTTTGGAAATTTCCCTTTATCTACAAATTTCTGGAAGAATTTGAGTAGAATAAGTGTCCAGTTCAGTTCAGTTCAGTCGCTCAGCCTTGTCTGACTCTGTGTCCCCATAAAGCACAGCACGCGAGGCCTCGCTGTTCATCAGTAACACCCGGAGTTCACTGAAACTCATGTCCATCGAGTTGGTGATGCCATCCAGCCATCTCATTCTCTGTCGTCCCCTTCTTCTCCTGCCCACAACCCCTCCCAGCATCAGAGTCTTTTCCAGGGAGTGAACTGTTCGCATGAGCTGGCCAAAGTATTGGAGTTTAAGCTTTATCATCAGTCCTTCCAATGAACACCCAGGACTGATCTCCTTTAGAATAGACTGGTTGACTCTTCTTGCAGTCCAAGGGACACTCAAGAGTCTTCTCCAACACCACAGATCAAGAGCATCAATTCTTCGGGGATCAGCTTTCTTCACAGTCCTACTCTCACATCCATATATGACCACTGGAAAAACCATAGTCTTGACTAGATGGACCTTGGTTGACAAAGTAATGTCTCTGCCTTTTAACATGCTATCTATATAAAGTACTATAAATACTTGAAAAATGATAGAAGCCAAAATAATTCTCAAACTTGTAATGTAGTGTATAGAAATGAATGTAAGGGAATGATAAGGAATAGATAAAAAGTTTCATTAATAAAAACATGAATAAAGTAAAAAAAAAATCTAACAATTTCTCTAGAGTTACTGTGAGCTTAGTGGTGTCAGATCAGTGTCAGATGGTCTCTTTTTCCAACCCTTCGACTCCAAGGAGGTCCAACCAGTCCATCTTAAAGGAGATAAGTCCTGGGTGTTCATTGGAAGAACTGATGCTAAAGCTGAAATTCCAATACTTGGGCCACATCATGCTAAGAGTTGACTCAATGAAAAAGGATCTGATGCTTAGAGAGATTGGGGGCAGGAGGAGGAGGGAATGACAGAGGATGAGATGCCTGGATGGCATCACTGACTCAATGGACATGAGTGTGAGTAAATCCCGGTAGTTGGTGACGGACAGGGAGGCCTGGCATGCTGTGATTCATTGGGTCACATAGAGTCGGATACTACTAAGCAATGGGACTGAAGGACAGACTAACTGACTTGTTATCAAAAGCTATTGTTGCCCTGAATTGCACATTTTCTGCATTAACTTCAGATTTTCAATTTATTGCACCTGTCATTTCTATGCTAGTTCACCTTTCTTGCTTCTTTTTTTACTTTCTCATTTGCAATTTTCTTCCGTGACAAGTTTAGACATGACTAGTTTGCACCATAACACTAGGGGACAGCAGGCCCTTATATGACCTCACTTGCTCAATGGTGCAATGGTGAGGAGGAGGACATTGAAAATAAATACTGATGCAATATATGGGTCGGGGTGCTTAAGGTAAATGGACCACAGTGGGTCTGCCACTGCAGTAGGTGACATGGAGTTTCTCGGTTCACACTGCTCAGTGTCCTGAGTGATCCGTGAGGGCACTGCCCAAAATGGGCTTTGTGTTTCATGCCCTTCCCATGTCTACGCCACTCAGGCTCTCAGGTGCTCTGCAAGGGAACTGAACATGATCGGTTATATGCTTTGTTTCCTTCCCAGATCCAAATTGCTCAGGCAACTGTGTGGCAGGCAAGGTACTGTCTAAGGCAGTCCATGCATCTTATGTACCTATCAGGTCCCAGCCACTTGGTTTGTTGTAGGGTAAGGGAGTTAGAGAAGTCAAGGTTCAGAAAGAGAATGAGACTGCACTTTTCAGGAACAGATCACCTTTAATTAAGCAAGAAAGAGCAGCAGTCAGATTAGTGAGCTGCTGCACAAACCAAATAAAATAGTATGCATATATGCAGGCAAATATTTGGAAAGTCACTGTCTTAAGGGAACCTGTTCTTCTCCAAGGTTGTTTGGAGTAGTTATCACTTAAATGGCTGGGTCAAGGAATTTTGAAGATCAGGCATAGGCTCGACCCGCTGGAAGCTGGGTGTAATCAGCCTTAATGTCCATTTTTTTTTCTTCAGGTGAGAGAGTCCTTTGCTTTGCAGAGAATGGTAGGGATGACCTGGAGGGGAGTTTAAACTCCAGGCAGTTTTCAGCCATGTAAATTTCCTTCATTGTTGGCTTTTCCAGAAGGACAATTTGCAAGAATTCCGTGTGTCTCCAGAGGGGTGATGAACTCATATTTTGACCCTCCTGACCTATGTGAACTGAGCTTGAACCCAGGAAGACATGGTTAGCAACTGGCAGCCTGCTCAGAGCTTGGTGGGAGATTTGGTCTCTGGGGCTGATATAACAGCAGCCTCGGGCCTTCTGCCTCTGTCTGATGCAAGCATTCCTTTCTGCCTCCCTGGAGGAAAGGGCCATAAATGGCAACCTGTTTGCAAATCTTTGATATTTTGTAATGTGCTGTCTTTTATTCTGTGAGTGTCTGTTTTCACTATGTGGCCATAGAGACTTCTCTCAAGAAAGTTCCTTTTTTTGAATTTTTGTCTCTGGTGTTCCCATGGTTTAGGTTGCTACATCACCTTAGCTCTGTCAGATTATCCTAAGAGCATTAAAGCTGGGTCCTTATCATAGTGCAGATTATAGAACCCAGGCATCCCTCCCAGTTCCACCTCACTGATGGTGGACAGGAGTATCTGAGATGTTTCTCCGCTGGTAATTACAGTTAGGCACATTTGCTTTTGTTTTTCTTTCCCTTGGTTATGTTGCTCTAAGTGATCCCAGAGTTCTCCACTGTCACTGTCCTGAGAGGGTTTACAATTGCCTGAAAGCTCTCCTCATTTAAAACTGCCTCTCCAAGACCAGCCTCAGCCCCTAAATATTTTGTCTCTCTTTTTGTCTCCTTTATTTTTCCCTACCTCCTTTGGAAAAAAACATTTTGACTTCTGGGTATCTTGGACCAGTCAATAGTGTTCCCAGTTTGTTTTCTGGAAGTTCTTCCATGTGCAGTCGATGCTTAGATGATTTGCTGGGGAGAGAGTGGTCTTGTCCTCCTATTGTTCTGATATTTTGGAACCAACTGCCATCCTGCAAGACCCATTTTATTAACTGAATTGCTGTTGTTCTTCAGCGACTAAGCCATATTTGACTCTTTGTATCCCCTTGGACTCTAGTACTTCAGTCCTCTCTGCCCCTCACTGTCTCCCATAGTTTCCCTGAGATCATGTCCTATGAATCGCTGATGAAATCCAAACGTCTCATCCTCTCTCACCCACTGATCCTCCTGCTTTCAACATTTTCTAAAGATCAGCGTCTTTCCTAATGAGTCAACTCTTTGCCTCAGGTGGACAAAGCTTCGGGGCTTTATTTTCAGCATCAGCCCTTCCAATGAGTCTTCAAAGTTGATTTTATTTACAATTCATTTGTTTGGTATTCCTGCAGTTCAAAAGAATCTCACAAGTCTTCCCCAGCAGAGCAGTTCACAATCAGTAATCCCTTGGTGTTCTCACATCTGTACATACTTTTGGAAAGAACAGAGATATGACTCTATGGGCCTCTGTGGGCCAAGTCATGTTCTAGTTTTTAAAGACACTTTCTAGCATCGCTTGATTAGCATGTGAGGTGAGAGTAATTATGGTGTAGTTTGAGCATTCTTTGGCATTACATTTCTTAGGGATTGGAATGAAAACTCAATTTTTCCAGTCCTGTGGCCACCACTGAGTTTTTCAAATTTGCTGACATATCGAGTGTAGCACTTTCAGTGCATCATCTTCCAGGATTTGAAATAGCTCACCGGGAATTCCATCACCTACACTAACTGTTCGTAGTGATGCTTCCTATGGCCCGCTTGTCTTCACATTCCAGGATGTCTGGCTGTATGTGAGTGATCACACCTTCGTGATTTTCTGGGTCCTGAAGACCTTTTATGTACTGTCTTTCCCATTCTATTGCTTTCCTCTGTTTCTTTGCATTGATCACTGAGGAAGTCTTTCTTATTTCTCCTTGCTACTCTTTGGAACTCTACATTCAAATGGGCATCAATTTCCTTTTCTCCTTTGCTTTTCACTTCCCTTCTTTCCACAGCTATTTGTAAGGCCTCCTCAGACAGGCATTTTGCTTTTCTGCATTTCTTTTTCTTGGGGGTAATCTTTATTACTGTCCCCTGTACAATGTCATGAACCTCCATCCATAGTTTATCAGGCACACTCTCTGTCAGATCTAGTCCCTTAAAACTATTTCTCACTTCCACTGTATAGTCATAAGGGATTTGACTTATGTCATACATGAATGGTATAGTGGTGTTCTCCATTTTCTACATTTTCAGTCTGAATTTTGCAACAAGGAGTTCATGATCTGTGCCACAGTCAGCTCCTGGTCTTGTTTTTGCTGGCTGTATAGTGATTCTCCATCTTTGACTGAAAGAATAAAATCAATCTGATTTCAGTGAAGCATTTGGTGATGTCTTCTCTCTGTCATTTGTTTGTCCAGATTAATAAAAATGGCTTAAATTACTTTTGACAAAAAACAAAAAAATTGGGAAAATTTCAAATCCTAAAGGTATTTAAATGACATTTACCATAGACTTATAGCACATTTTACTTGAGGATCATAATTTCTACGACTATGTAAGTTTTGAAAACTACTAATGGAAGAGGATTATTTGATACTACCAAGGTCCGTATAGTCAAGGCTATGGTTTTTCCCGTGGTCATGTATGGATGTGAGAGTTGGACTGTGAAGAAAGCTGATCGCCAAAGAATTGATGATTTTGAACTGTGGTGCTGGAGAAGACTCTTGAGAGTCTCTTGGACTGCAAGGAGATCCAACCAGTCCATTCTAGAGGAGATCAATCCTGGGTGTTCATTGAAAAGACTTATGCCAAAGCTGAAACTGCAATACTTTGGCCACCTTATGCGATGAGTTGACTCACTGGAAAAGACTTTGAAGCTGGGAGCGATTGGGGGTAGGAGGAGATGGGGACAACAAAGAATGAGGTGGCTGGATGGCATCACCGACTCGATGGACATGAGTATGAATGAACTCTGGGAATTCGTGATGGACAGGGAGGCCTGGCGTGCTGTGTTTCATGGGGTCGCTAAGAGTCGGACACGACTGAGCGACTGAAATGAACTGAACTGACTGATTTACATTTTATGAATAAAGGAATCCATTTTTTCTTCCTTTTTCTGATCTAACTTGGTTGAAAGAGTTATGAAATATTTTTCCCACTTTGGTTTTAGTTTCAGGTTTTTTTTTTTAATTGTTCTATTTTTATTTTTTCATTTTATTTATTTATTTTTTTATTGGAGGCAAATTACTTTACATTAATATATTGGTTGGTTTTGCCATACATTGACACGAATCTGCCCTGGGTGTACATGCGATCCCCCTCTTGAACCCACTACCCACCTTCCTCTTCCCCATATCCTCCCTCCAGGTCATCCCCATGCACCAGCCCCAAGCATCCTGTGTCATTTGTTGAACCTGGACTGGTGATTCATTTCACATATGATAATGTACATGCTTCCCATGATAATGTACATGCACCAGGGCTTCCCTGGTGGCTCAGAGGTTAAAGTGTTTGCCTCCAATGCAGGAGACCCGGGTTCGATCCTTGGGTCGGGAAGATCCGCTGGAGAAGGAAACGGTAACCCACTCCAGTATTCTTGCCTGGAGAATCCCATGGACGGAGAAGCCTGGTCGGCTACAGTCCTCGGGGTTGCATAGAGTCGAACACGACTGAGCGACGGAACGGAACAGAATGGAATGTACATACTACAATGACATTCTCTCAAATCATCCCACCTTCACCCTCTCCCACAGAATCCCAAACACTGTTCTGTACACCTATGTCTCTTTTGATGTCTCGTGGGAAATAGATGGAAAAACAGTGGAAACAGTGTCAGACTTTATTATTGGGGGGCTCTAAAATCACTGCAGATGCTGATTGCAGCCATGAAATTAAAAGACGCTTACTCCTTGGAAGGAAAGTTATGACCAACCTAGATAGTATATTGAAAAGCAGAGACATTACTTTGCCAACAAAGGTCCGTCTAGTCAAAGCTATGGTTTTTCTCGTGGTCATGTATGGATGTGAGAGTTGAACTGTGCAGAAAGCTGATCGCCGAAGAATTGATGCTTTTGAACTGTGGTGTTGGAGAAAACTCTGTTCATTGGAAGGACTGATGTTAAAGCTGATACTGCAATACTTTGGCCACTTCATGAGACGAGTTGACTCACTGGAAAAGACTCTGATGCTGGGAAAGGTTGGGGGCGGGAGGAGAAGGGGACGACCGAGAATGAGATGGCTGGATGGCATCACCAACTCTGTGGACATGAGTTTGAATGAACTCCGCGAGTTGTTGATAGACAGGGAGGCCTGGCGTGCTGTGATACATGCGGTCACAGAGAGTCAGACACGACTGAGCGACTGAATTGAAATGAACTGAACTGATGCAGAGCTAAGGCTACCATTATTCTAAATTCCATATATATGCATCAGTATGCTGTATTGATGTTTTTCTTTCAGCCTGACTTCACTCTGTATAATAGGCTCCAGTTTCATCCACCTCATTAGAGCTGACTCAAATGCATTTTTCTGATGGCTGAAAAATACTCCATTGTGTATATGTACCAGAGCTTTCTTATCCATCCGTCTGCAGATGGACATCTAGGTTGCTTCCATGTCCTCGCTGTTATGAACAATGATGCAATGAATATTGGAGTACATGTCTTTCTTTCAATTCTGTTTTCCTCGGTGAATGCTGGATCATTATTTGAGGAATCACCACACAGTTCTCCATAGTGACTGTACTAGTTTGCATTCCCACCAACAGTGTAAGAGGGTTCCCTTTTCTCCACACCCTCTCCAGCATTTATTGCATGTAGACTTTTGGATAGCAGCCATTCTGACTGGTGTGAAATGGTATCTCATTTTGGCTTTGATTTGCATTTCTCTGATTATGAGGGATGTTGAGCATTTTGTCATGTGTTTGTTAGTCATCTTTATGTCTTTGGAGAAATGTCTGTTTAGTTCTTTGGCCCATTTTGTGATTGGGTCATTTATTTTTCTGGAATTAAGCTGCAGGAGCTGCTTGTATATTTCACAGATTAATTCTTTGTTAGTTGTTTCATTTGCTATTAATTTCTCCCATTCTGAAGGCTGTCTTTTCACCTTGCTTATAGTATCCTTTGCTGTGCAGAAGCTTTTGATTTTAATTAGGACCATTTGTTTATTCTTGCTTTTATTTCCAATATTCTGGGAGGTGCGTCATGGAGGATCCTGATGTGATTTATGTGGGAGAGTGTTTTGCCTATGTTCTCCTCTAGGAGTTTTATAGTTTCTGGTCTTACATATAGATCTCTAATCCATTTTGAGTTTACTTTTGTGTGTGCTGTTAGGAAGTGAACTTGTTTCATTTTTTAATAAGTGGCTGACCAATTTTCCCAGCACCACTTGTTGAAGAGACTGTCTTTTCTCCATTTTATATTTTTGCCTCTTTTGTCAAAGATAAGGTGTCCATAGGTGTGTCGGTTTATCTCAGGGCTTTCTATTTTTTTCCATTGATCTATATAAGTCTGGCAGATTAATTCCCCCAGTTCCATTCTTCCTCCTCAAGATTGCTTTGACTATTCAAGGTTTTCTGTATTTCCATAAAATTATGAAATTATTTGTTCTAAATTTGGGAAAAATATCGTTGGTAGCTTGAACGGGATTGCATTGAATGTATAAATTACTTTGGGTAGTACACTCATTTTTACTATATTTATTCTTCCAATCCACGAACATGGTATATTTCACCATCTATTAGTGTCCTTTTTTATTACTTCCAGTAGTATTTTATGGTTTTCTATGTACAAGTCTATTGTTTCCTTAGGTAGATGTATTGCTAAGTATTTATTCTTTTCATTGCAACAGTGAATGGAATAGTTTCCGTAATTTTTCTTTTTATTTTCTCATTATTAGTGTATAGGAATGCAAGGGATTTTTGTGTTGATTTTATATCCTGCAACTTTAATGCATTCATTGGTTAGCTCTAGTAGTTTTCTGGTAGAGTCTTTCGGGTTTTCTGTGTAGAGGATCATGCCATCAGCGAATAGTGAAAGTTTTGCTTCTTCTTTTCCAATTTGTATTCCTTTTGTCTTTTTCTGCTCTCATTGCTGTAACCAAAACTTCCAGAACTATGTTGAATAGTAGTGGTGAGAGTGGACATCTTTGTCTTTTCCCTGACTTTAGACGAAATGCTTTCAGTTTTTCACAATTGAAGATAATGTTTGCTGTGTATTTGTCATATATCGCTTTTAATATATTAAGCTATGTCCCTTCTATTCCCACTTTCTGGAGGGTTTTTATCATATGGGTGTTGAAATTTGTTAAAGGCTTTCTCTGCATTTATTGAGATAATCATATGATTTTTATTTTTCAGTTTGTTAACATGATGTATTACATTGATAGATTTGAGGATATTGAAGAATGCTTGCATTCCTGGGATAAAGTCCACTTGGTCATGATGTATGATCTTCTTAATGTGCTGTTGGATTCTGACTGCGAGAATTTTGTTAAGGATTTTTGCATCTATGTTCATCAGTGATATTGGCATGTAGTTTTCTTTTTTTTGTGGGATCTTTACCAGGTTTTGGGATTAGGGTGATGTTGGCCTAACAGAATGATTTTGTAAATTTTCCTTCATGGGCAATTTTCTGAAAGAGTTTGAGTAGAATCGGCGTTAGCTCTTCACTAAATTTTTGGTAGAATTTAGCTGTGAAGACATCTGGACCTGGGCTTTTGTTTGCTGGAAGATTTCTAATAACAGCCTCTAATTCCATGCTTGTGATGGGTGTGTTAAGATTTTCTATTTCTTTCTGGTTCAGTTTTGGAAGGTTTTACTATTTTAAGAATTTGTCCATTTCTTCCAAGTTATTCATCTCATTGCCATATAATTGCTGATAGTATTCTCTAATATTCCTTTGTATTTCTGTGTTGTCGGTTTTGATCTCTCCATTTTCATTTCTAATTTTATTGATTTGGTCCTTCTCCCTTTGTTTCTTGATGAGTCTGGCTAGTGGTTTGTCAATTTTATTTAGCTTCTCGAAGAACCAGCTTTTGGCTTTGTTGATTTTTGCTTTCGTCTCTTTTGTTTCTTTTGCAATTATATCTTCCCTAATTGTTACGATTTCTTTCCTTCTACTAACCCTGGCGTTCTTCATTTCTTTCTTTTCTAGTTTCTTTAGATGTAGAGTTAGGTTATTTAGGTGACTTTTTTCTTGTTTCTTGAGGTGTGCCTGTATTGCTATGAATTTTCCCCTTAACACTGCTTTTACAGTGTCCCAGAGGTTTAGGGTTGTTGTGTTTTCATTTTCATTCATTTCTATGCATATTTTGATTTCTCTTTTGATTTCTTCTATGATTTGTTAGTTATTCAGCAGAGTGTTGTTCAGCCTCCATATGTTGGCATTTTTAATAGTTTTTTTTTTCCTGTAATTAAGATCTAATCTTATTGCACTGTGGTCAGAAAAGATACTTGTAATGATTTCAATTTTTTTGAATGTACCCAGGCTATATTTATGGCCCAGGATGTGATCTATCCTGGAAAAGCTTCTGTGTGCACTTGAGAAAACGTTGAAATTCATTGTTTTGGGGTGAAATGTCCTATAGAGACATATTAGGACTAACTTGTCTATTGTATCATTTAAAGTTTGTGTTTCCTTGTTAATTTTCTGTTTAGTTAACCTATCCATAGGTGTGAGTGGACTATTAAAGTCTCCCACTATTACTGTGCAATTGTTAATTTCCCCTTTCATACTTGTTAGTAATTGTCTTACATATTGCGGTGCTCCTATGTTGGGTGCATAAATATTTATAATTGTTATATCTCCATCTTGGATTGATCCTTTGATCATTATGTACTTTCCTTCGTTGTCTCTTTTCATAGTTGTTTGTTTTAAAGTCTATTTTATCTGATATGAGTACTGCTACTCCTGCTTTCTTTTCGTCTCTATTTGCGTGGAATACCTTTTTCCAGGCCTTCCCTTTCAGTCTGTATGATTTGAGGTGGGTCTGTTTTAGACAACATATATGGGGGTCTTGTTTTTGTATCAATTCAGCCAGCCTTTGTCTTTTGGTTGGGGCATTCAACCCATTTAATAAGTTTAAGGTAATTATTGATAAGTATGATCCCGTAGCCATTTTCTTTATTGCTTTGGGTTCCAATTTATACACGCTTTCTGTGTTTCCTGTCTAGAGAAAATCCTTTAGCATTTGTTGGAAAGCTGGTTTGGTGATGCTGAAATCTCTCATCTTTTGCTTGTTTGTAAAGCTTTTGATTTCTCCTTTATATTTGAATGAGATCCTTGCTGGGTACAGTCATCTGGGCTGTAGGTTATTTTCTTTCATCAGTTTAATATGTCTTGCCATTGCCTCCTGGCCTGAAGAGTTTCTATTGAAAGATCAGCTCTTATCCTTATGGGGATCCCCTTGTGTGTTATTTGTTGTTTTTCCCTTGCTGCTTTTAATATTTGTTCTTTGTATTTGATCTTTGTTAATTTGGTTAATATGTGCCTTGTAGTATTTCGCCTTAGGTTTATCCTGTTAAGAACTCTCTGGGTTTCTTGGTCTTGGGTGATTATTTCCTTACCCATTTTAGTGAAATTTTCAACTATTCTCTCCTCAAGTATTCTCTCATGGTCTTTCATTTTGTCTTCTTCTTCTGAGACTCCTATGACTCGAACGTTGGGGCGTTTAACATTGTCCCAGATGTCTCTAATTTTGTCCTCATTTCTTTTAATCCGTTTTTCTTTTTCCATCTCTGTTTCATTTATTTCTACAATTCTATCTTCTAGCTCACTTGTCCTGTCTTCTATCTCCGTTATTCTACTGTTTGTTCCCTCAAAAGTGTTTCTGATCTCATCTATTGCACTGTTCATTGTATATTGACTCCATTTTTCCCTTTAATTCCTTATTAAACATTTCTTGCATCTTCTCAATCCTTTTCTCCACTTTATTTATCTGTAACTACATTTGCTTTCCAGATTTTGAATCATTTTCACAATTAAAATTCTAAATTATTTATCAGGTAGGTTCCCTATGTCTCCCTCTTTTGTTTGTGTTGGTGGGCATTTATCCTGTTCCTTTACTTGCTGGATATTTCTCTGCCTCTTCATCTTGCTTATATTGCTGTGCTTGGGTGGCCTTTCCATCCTCTGGCAGTTTGTGGAGTTCTCTTTATTATGTAGTTACCTTGTTGTGTGTGGGGTTGGATGAGTGACTTGTCAAGGTTCCCTGGTTTGGTTTGCTTGTTTCAGTGTTCTGGTGGGGTGAGCTGGATTTCTCTCTGTATTGCAATGGAGAGTCCAGTAATGAGTTTGAGATGTCAGTGGTGTGGGGTGGCTTTGGGCAGCCTGTATGTTGAAGCTCAGGGCTGTTCTTCTGTGTTGCTGGAGAATTTGTGTGGTATTTATTTCACTGAATCTTGTTGACCCTTGGGTTGTGCCTTTTTTCAGTTTATGTATGGAGGCATTTGATGGGCACCTATCAATTAATGTACCCTGGAACAGGAGGTTTCTGGTGTTCTCAGGATTTGGCCTTAAGCCTCTGCCTCTGGATTTCAGTCTTATTCTTGCAGTAGGCTCAAGATTTCTCCCTCTGTTACCTCCAAGGCAGTTCCTTCTATTGTAAAATCTCTTCTGTTCGCTGGTCTCTTCAGTGTCTAATTCCAGTCCTGACACCAGGGGGCAGTCATGGACACCGGCTCACCTGTTTGGTCTGGTCCTGCCGTGGGGAGGGAGGAAAGCTGCTAACAAATATCACTGGCATCTGTGGCGAGTGCTCACAGTGTCTCGACTACTGTGGGAATCTCCCGCTCGCAGGGTGTGTGTTTTTCCTGTTTATGCTGCTCAGGCTCTGGGTTGCTCTGCTAGGGGCTGTCCGTGGCCGGCGATGGGTTGCATGCACTTCCCAGGTCTGAGCGAATCAGGTTCAGGTCCTCGAGTACTCCACAAAAGAGCAGACTTGACTGGGCCTGTGTTTTGTGCCTTCCCCGGTGTAAGCAGCTCAGGTGACCAGGCATTTGGCAAGCATAGTCGCTGTGGCTTATCGCCTTCCCGGTCCCGGCTGCTTGGTTTTCTGGGTGTATAACAGGAGCACTTTCTCAGGCAGATATTGACCCGCCTGAACACAAGAAGTCTTGGTTAGCAAGGAAGACTGCAGCTTGGTATGAGATTCCTCTCTGGGGCCGTGGCTGCCCCTTCTGGCACTGGCTGCCCTCCATGCCTGTCGTGGCGGTAGCTGGGGGATGGGCCGCCCGCAACCGGCTTGCTCTGCTCAGTCCTTTGTTCTGTGAGCAGGACTGGCAGAATCTTAGGTTGGGGCTTTTCGCTCACAGTCTGCTTTGCTCCCGTTAGAGCGCTCAGATTGCCCTTGGGGCCTTCAGGCCCGGTCCTCTCTCAAAGCGCTGCCGTCACAACTCCCTGCCCGGCCCCTACCTGCTAGTGGTGGGTGCGGGTGTCTGCACCACTCCTCCACTGAGAGTTTCCTCTGGGCACTTAGTCTGTGGGCTTTAATCATTTATGTCTTTTTTCTCCTAGTTATGTGGCCCTCTGAGGTTCGAAGACTATCCACAGACTTGCCTGTGTTTCCAGGTGTTTGGAAATGTTTCTTTTTTTTTTAAGCCTTCCTTCCCGGGACGGAGCTCCCTTCCTCCCTCTTTTGTATCTCTTTATCTTTTATGCTGTTTCCTACCTCGTTTCAAAGTCTATGGGCCTCTTTTCTGGGTGCCTGATGACCTCTACCGGTATTCAGAAGTTGTTTTAAGGGATTTATTCAGTGTTCAAATGTTCTTTTGCTGATTTTGTGGGGGAGAAAATGGTCACCCTGTCCTATTCCTCCAACATCTTCTCATGCTCCCCTTAGTTTCAGTTCGATCATAACCATATTTTGAATGAGGTTATTCTCACATTTACTAACAATCAAAAGAAGAGTTGATCATAAAAAATGTCTCTACAGTATCTTTATTATCCGAGATAAGAAGAAGAAGCATATTAAAGCAATGGGTAATATTGGTGATCATAACTCTGACTTCAGTTCTGAAATTAGAGGAGCAAATGTATTTTCAGACTGCAGGAGTTTAACTGTGCCATTCATACTAAAGTGTTCTACCATTCAGATAGTTGCTGATACAAGTGCCCTAACTTGATATTATTTCTCTTCTCCATCATCAGTATCAGTTAGACCACAAGAAAATATTGTGATACATCAACCTGTTATTACTTTTATTGATTTTTTAATGGAAGGGTAATAGTTTTAAAGCCTTTGACTGTGCGGATCACAATAAACTGTGGAAAATTCTGAAAGAGATGGGAATACCAGACCCCTGAGCTGCCTCTTGAGAAACCTGTATGCAGGTCAGGAAGCAACAGTCAGAACTGTACATGGAACAAGAGACTGGTTCCAAATAGGAAAAGGAGTACGTCAAGGCTGTATATTGTCAACTTGCTTATTTAACTTATATGCAGAGTACATCATGAGGAATGCTGGGCTGGAGGAAGTACAAGCTGGAATCAAGATTTCTGGGAAAAAATCAATAACCTCAGATATACAGATAACACCACCCTTACAGCAGAAAGAGAAGAAGAACTCAAACGCCTCTTGGTGAAAGTGAAAGAGGAGAGTGAAAAGGTTGGCTAGAAGCTGAACCTTCAGAAAACAAAGATTAAGGCCTCTGATCCCATCATTTCCTGAGAAATAGATGGAAAAACAGTGGAAACTGTGTCAGACTTAATTTTTTGGGCTCCAAAATCACTGCAGATGCTGATTGCAGTCATGAAATTAAAAGACGCTTACTCCATGGAAGGAAAGTTATCACCAACCTCGATAGTATATTAAAAAGCAGAGACATTACTTTGCCAACCAATGTCCGTAAAGTAAAGGCTATGGTTTTTGCCGTGGTCATGTATGGATGTGAGATTTGGACTGTGAAGAAAGCTGATCGCTGAAAAATTGATGTTTTTGAACTGTGGTGTTGGAGAAGATTCTTGAGAGTCACTTGGACTGCAAGGAGATCCAACCAGTCCATTCTAAAGGAGATCAATTCTGGGTGTTCATTGGAAGGACTGATGCTGAAGCTGAAACGCCAATATTTTGGCCACCTCATGTGACGAGCTGACTCACTGGAAAAGACTCTGATGCTGGGAAAGTTTGAGGACAGGAGGAGAAGGGGACAACAGAGAATGAGATGGCTGGATGGCATCACCGACTCTCTGGACATGAGTTTGAGTGAACCCTGGAGTTGGTGATGGACAGGGAGGCCTGGCGTGCTGTGATTCATGGGGGCTCGGAGATTCGGACACGACTGAGCAACCGAACTTAATGGAACTGAATTGAATCATTTTACCGAATTTTGCTGTATTCAGTCAGAACTCAAAATAAATCAGGCATAGATATACCTATATCCCCTCCCTTTCGGAACACCCTCATATCTCCCTCTCCATCTCACAATCTAAGTTGAGCATTTTCACTGGGTGTCACTTAGCAGCTGCTCTAAATCAAATGGCTGCAATGTCTACTTGACATACTTTGGCAGCTATGTCTGCTTCTATTTTGCAGTACCACATCGTAACTCCATTATGCAAAGGTGATTTTGGACTGAGGGTGGAAACTTCTACCTTTCCAGGTGTGTAGGGTAATGTGCCAGTAATGGCAAATCTTTTCCTAAACTACAACAGGGAGGCCATTCATATTTCCGTGTGTCTCCAGACAGGTTCTGAACTCATATTTTGACCCTCCTGAACTATGTGAACTTTGCAAGAATTCCATCTGTCTCCAGAGGGGTGCTAAACTCATATTTCGACCCTCCTGACCTATGTGAACTGAGCATGAACCCAGGAAGACATGGCTAGCAACTGGCAGCCTCCTCAGAGCTTGGTGGCAGATGTGGTCTTCGGAGTTGTTATAACTGCAGCCTCCTGCATTCTGCCTCTGTCTGATGCAAACATTCCTCTCTGCCTCCGTGGAGGACAGGGCCTTAAATGGAAGCCTGTTTGCACATCTTTGATATTTTGTAAAAGACTCTTGAGAGTCACTTGGACTGCAAGGAGATCCAACCAGTTCATTCTAAAGGAGATCAATCCTCTGTGTTCATTGAAAGGACTGATGCTAAACCTGAAACTTCAATACTTTGGCCACCTCATGCGAAATGTTGACTCACTGGAAGACTCTGATGCTGGGAGGGTCTGGGGGCAGAAGGAGAAGGGGACGACAAAGAATTAAATGGCTGGATGGCATCACCGACTCAATGGACATGAGTTTGAGTGAAGTCCTGGTGTTGGCGATGGACAGGGAGGTATGGCGTGCTGTGATTCATGGGGTCTCAAAAAGTCGGACACGACTGAGCCAGTGAACTGAAATGAACTGAACTGAATGTGCAACCTTTGGTTCTGAGAGTGTCTGTATCCCCTATATGGTCATAAAGAATTATCTCAAGAAAGGACTCTTTTTGAATTTTTGTCTCTGGTGTTCCCATGGATTAGGTTGCTATGTCACCTTAGACCTGTCAGATCATCCTCAGACCATTAAAGCTGAGTCCTTATAATAAAGCAAGTGATAAGGTCCGGGCATCCCTCCTAGGTCCACCTCAATAATGGTTGACAGGTGTATCTGATTTTTTTCTCTGCTGGAAATTACAGTTAGGCACATTTGCTTTTGTTTCTCTTTCCCGTGGTTATGTTGCTCTAAGCGATCCAGAGTTCTCCACTGTCACTGTCCTGAGAGGGTTCACAATTGTCTGCAAGCTTCTCCTCATTTACAACTTCCTCTCCAAAACCAGCCTCAGCCCCTAAATACTTTGTCTCTCTTTGCCTCTCTTTTATTTTTTCCTACCTCCTTTTCAAAGGAAAACATGTTTGACTTCTGGGTATCTTGGGCCATTCAACAGTGTTCACAATTTTTTGTCTGGAAGTTCTTCCATGTGCAGTCGATGCTTAGATGAATTTGTTGGGGAGGGAGTGGTCTTGTCCTCCCATTCCTCTGATATTTTGGGACCAACTGCCATCCGTCAAGACCCATCTTATTAACTGAAATGCTATTGTTCTTCAGCCACTAAGACATGTTTGACTCTTTGTATCCCCCTGGACTCCAGCACAAGAGGCCTCTCTGTCCCTCACTCTCTCCCATAGTTTCCCCAAGATCATGTACTTTGAATCGCTGATGCTCTCCAGATGTCTCATCCTCTCTCACCTACTGATCCCCCTGCTTTCAACACTTTCTATAGATCACGGTCTTTTCTAATGAGTCAGCTCTTTGCCTCAATTGGACAAAGCTTTGGGGCTTTATTTTCAGCATCAGTCCTTCCAATGAGTCTTCAAAGTTGATTTTTTTACAATTCATTTTTTGGTATTCCTGCAGTTCAAACGAATCTCACAAGTCTTCCCCAGCAGAGCGGTTCACAGTCAGTAATCCCTTGGTGTTCTCATATCTGTACATACCTTTGGAAAGACCAGAGATATGACTCTACAGGCCTCTGTAGGTCACTCACGTTTTAGTTTTTAAAGACAGTTTCTAGCAACGCATGATTAGCTTGTGAGATGAGAGCAATTACGCTGTAGTTTGAGCATTCTTCGGTATTGCCTTTCTTTGGAATTGCAATGAAGACTGACTTTTCCAGTCCGGTGGCCACTGCTGAGTTTTCCAAATTGCTGGCATATTGAGTGCAGCACTTTCACAGCATCATCTTCCAGGATTTGAAATAGCTCAACTGGAATTCCATCACCTACTCTAGTTTTGTTCATAGTGATGCTTCCTAAGGCCCACTTGTCTTCGCATTCCAGGATGTCTGGCTCTTCGTGAATGATCACACCATCGTGATTTTCTGGGTCCTGAAGATCTTCTATAAACAGTTCTTCTGTGTATTCTTGCCACCCCTTCTTAATATCTTCTGCTTCTCTTTGGTTCCTAATATTTGTGTCCTTTATTGAGCCCACCTTTGCATGAAATGTTGCCTCAGTATTTCTAATTATTCTGCAGATATGTCTAGTCTTTCCCATTCTATTGCTTTCCTCCATTTCTTTGCATTGATCACTGAGGAAGTCTTTCTTATTTCTCCTTGCTATTCATTGGAACTCTACATTCAAATGGGTATAAATTTCCTTTTCTCCTTTTCTTTACACTTCCCTTCTTTCACAGCCATTTGTAAGGCCTCCTCAGACAGCCATTTTGCTTTTTTGCATTTCTTTTTCTTGGGGATGATCTTGATTCCTGTCTCCTGTACAATGTCATGAACCTCCACCCATAATTTATCAGGCACCCTCTCTGTCAGATCTAGTCCCTTAAAATTATTTCTCACTTCCACTGTATAGTCATAAGTGAATTGACTTATGTCATACATGAATGGTATAGGGGTTCTCTCCAGTTCCTTCTATTTCAGTCTGCATTTGCAACAAGGAGTTCATGATCTGTGCCAGAGTCAGCCCCTGGTCTTGTTTTTGCTGGCTGTATAGAGATTCTCCATCTTTGACTGAAAGAATAAAATCAATCTGATTTGTGTTGAGCATTTGGTGATGTCTTCTCCCTGTCATTTGTTTGTCCAGATTAATAAAAATGGCTTAAATTTCTTTTGAAAAAAAAATTGGGAAATTTTCAAATCCTAAAGGTATTTAAATGACATTTACCATAGACTTATAGCACATTTTACTGGAGGATCATAATTTTTACGACTATGCAAGTTTTTAAAACTACTAGTGGAAGACGATTATTTGAAAGTGTTTACATTTTATGATTTAAGGAATCCATGTTTCTTTGTTTTTCTGATCTATCTTAGTTGAAAGAGTTACGGAATATTTTTCCCCATTTGGTTTTTGTTTCAGTTCTATCATAACCATATTTTGAACAAGGTTATCCTCACATTTAGTAAGAATCAAAAGAAGAGTTGATAAGAAAAATGCCTCTACAGTATTTTCATTAATCCGAGATAAGGAGAAGAAGCATGTTAAAGCAACGTGTAATGTGGATGGTCATAATTCTGACTTCAATCCTGGAACTAGAGAATTGAATGCATTTTCAGCCTGCAGTTTAAGTGTGCCATTCAAACTATAGCATTCTACCATCCAGATAGTTATTGATACAAGTGCCCTAACTTGAAATTATTTCTCTTCTCCATCATCAATATCAGTTAGACCACAGGAACATACTGTGATACATCACTTTGCTGTTTCTCTTACTGTTTTGTTTTTTTTTTAATGGAAGGGTAATTGTTTTACCGAATTTTTCTGTATTCTGTCAAAATTCAAAATAAATCAGGCATAGAAATATATATATATATATATCCCCTCCCTTTCGAAACACTCTTCCATCTCCCTCTCCATCCCACATTCTAGGTGGAGCACTGTTCACGGTGTTTCAACTATCAGCTGCTATACGCCAAATGGCTGCAGTGTCTATTTGACATACTGTGGCAGCTATGTCTACTTCTAGTTTGCAGTACCACATTGTATCTCCATTATGCAACAGTGATTTTGGACTGAGTGTGGAAAACGTCTACCTTTCCAGGTGTGTACGGTCATGTGGCAGTCCATGACAAACCTTTCCCTAAAATAAAACACGCAGCCCATTCATGTTTCCCAGTACCGGAGATTTCTGATGCATTGTTGCCTCTCTTTCTAGGTCAATACATCAATCGTCTTCATTATTTAAAAATCATCCTAATACAACTGGTGTACCAATTAGGTGTCAGATTATGCACGATACTGAAGATTAAATTAATGTTGGGAGATGTCAACAAATTCCTACAATTCTCTTATTTGAAGAATAAAGTTATATGTTCATTTTCATAGTGTCAATTTCACTTTGAAATAATTAAGAGTAAATGAGCATTTCAGTTCCTGGATACTTTGCTCTGCTGTAATATTAAATTTTCTGTTCAAGGAAACATTCAGTATGCAACATAGGTACATTACACCTAATGAATTGTTTAAAAAAAATAGAAAATGCAAACAATGTAAAAGACAAAATGTAAATAAATTGACTTCTGAAATCATCCAGGCAGAACTGACTGGGTGTCTAAGATAGGATGGTATGGGGGAAGGATCAGATACAAATCAAATTTAGAAACAGCAAATGAGTGTATATATTTTAATGCTTTCTCAGTTTTATTATATTATACCAGTCATTGCAAAGAAAGCTAAGAGGTTAGGCAGAAGGTTTTCTGCATTAAAAAAAAAAATGTGTTTCACTTGAAAATATAGATTTAGTCTACTCGATAATCATGATCACTAACATACCATGATGGGATGCCAAAGATAACATGACATAGTCAATGATTGTACCACAGTCAGCAAAAGATAGGCATTTTACAAGTTGTATTAAAAAGGGTCATTCTTGCTCTGCTCTCCTTATGTCATGCCTTTATTTCCTCCCACCAACACACCAGCCTATATTTCCTCATGTATATTTTGATGTTGCTTTGCTGTTCCTACAAAGATAGACTTAAATCCTTGTGGTGAATGCAGCATCTCACCAAGGTAATCAGTTCTTGGAAGGCATGATATTTCTTTCCATTACAAGCTTCATTATCTATCTGTTTCACAGAATTTCTAGAGCTACAATCAGGCAACATATTTTCAGTCATAATAAGCCACATTTCACAACTTTTCCTAAACACTTACTTGGGAATTGAAATAACCTGTCTTCCTTCCTACCAAGTTAACCACAGATGTCCAATTCTTCTATATGTTGTATCTGTACCCAAGTTGCCTTATGTATCTTTCACATCAGCTAAGCGATCAGTTCAGTTCAGTCGCTCAGTCGTGTCCGACTCTCCGGGACCCCATGAATCACAGCACGTCAGGCCTCCCTGTCCATCACCAAATCCCGGAGTTCACTCAAACTCATGCCCACAGAGTCGGTGATGCATCCAGCCATCTCACTCTCGGTCGTCCCCTTCTCCTCCCTCCCCCAACCTTTCCCAGCATCAGAGTCTTTTCCAGTGAGTCAACTCGTCGCATGAGGTGGCCAAAGTATTGCAGTTTCAGCTTTAGCATCAGTCCTTTCAATGAACACCCAGGATTGATCTCCCTTAGAATAGACTGGTTGGATCTCCTGGCGGTACAGGGGACTCTCAAGAGTTTTCTCAACACCACAGTTCAAAAGCATCAATTCTTCCGCGATCAGCTTTCTTCACAGTCCAACTTTCACATCCATACATGACCACGGGTAAAACCATAGCCTTGACTTGACGGACCTTGGTTGGCAAAGTGATGTCTCTGCTTTTCAATATACTATCAATGTTGGTTATAACTTTCCTTCCAAGGAGTAAGCGTCTTTTAATTTCATGGCTGCAATCAGCATCTTCAGTGATTTTGGAGCCCCCAAGAATAAAGTCTGACACTGTTTCCACTGTTTTTCCATCTATTTCCCCATGAAGTGATGACATAGTGCTTGCCAAATGAAGTATTTTAAGTATTTCCTGAATTAGCAATAAAAGGTGCTAAATAAATTAGCTGTCAAAAGCTATATACATTACTCAACAACATCCTATAGCCTCCAACATTACCATCATTCAGTTCAATTCAGGTTGAGTTCAGTCCCTCAGTCGTGTCAAACTCTTTGAAACCCCTGAATCACACCATGCGAGGCTTCCGTGTCCTTCACCAACTCCCTGAGTTCAATCAAACCCACCTCCATCGAGTCGGTGATGACATCCAGCTCTCTCATTCTCTGCCGTCCCCTTCTCCTCCTGCCCCCAATCCCTCCCAGCATCAGAGTCTTTTCCAGTGAGTCAGCTCTTCGTATGAAGTGGCCAAAGTATTGGAGCTTCAGCTTCAGCATCAGTCTTTCTTATGAACATCCAGGACTGATCTCCTTTAGAATGGACAGGTTGGATCTCTTGCAGTCCAAGGGACTCTCAAGATCTTCTCCAACACAACAGTTTAAAAGCATCAATTCTTCAGTGGTCAGCTTTCTTCACAGTCCAACTCTCACATCCATATATTACCACGGGAAAAACCATAACCTTGACTAGACGGACCTTGGTTGGCAAAGTAATGTCTTTGCTTTTCAATATATTATCAAGGTTGGTCATAACTTTCCTTCCAAGGAGTAAGCGACTTTTAATTGCATGACTTCAGTCAGCATCTGCAGTGATTTTGGAGCCCCCCCAAAAAAGTCTGACACTGTTTCTACTGTTTTTCCATCTATTTCCCATGCAGTGATGACATGGTGCTTGCCAAATGAAGTATTTTAAGTATTTTCTGAATTAGCAATAAAAGGTGCTAAATAAATTAGCAGTCAAAGCTATATACATTACTCAATAACATCCCATAGCCTCCAACATTACCATCATTCAGTTCAGTTCAGGTTGAGTTCAGTCCCTCAGTAGTGTCAAACACTTTCAAACCCCTGAATCACACCATGCGAGGCTTCCATGTCTTTTACCAACTCCCGGAGTTCAATCAAACCCACCTCCATAGAGTCGGTGATGACATCCAGCCCTCTCATTTTCTGCCGTCCCCTTCTCCTATTGCCCCCAATCCCTCCCAGCATCAGAGTCTTTTCCAGTGAGTCAACTCTTCGCATCAGGTGACCAAAGTATTGGAGCTTAAGCTTCAGCATCAGTCTTTCTTATGAACAGCCAGGACTAATCTCCTTTAGAATGGACTGGTTGGATCTCCTTGCAGTCCAAGGGACTCTCAAGAGTCTTCTCCAACACCACTGTTCAAAAGCATCAATTCTTCGGCTATCAGCTTTCTTCACAATCCAAGTTTCATATCCATACATGATCCCGTGAAAAAATAGAGCCCTGGCTAGACGGACCTTTGTTGACAAAGTAATGTCTCTGCTCTTTTATATGCTATCTAGGTTGGTCAGAAATGTCCTTCCAAGGAGTGATCTTCTTTTAATTTTATGGCCGCAATCAGCATCCGCAGTGATTTTGGAGCCCAAAAAATAAAGTCTGACACTGTTTCTACTGTTTCCCCATCTATTTCCCATGCCGTGATGGGACCAGATGCCATCATCTTAGTTTGCTGAATGTGGAGCTTCAAACCAACTTTTTCACTCTCCTTTTTCACTATCATCAAGAGGCTTTTGAGTTCCTCTTCACTTTCTGCCATAAGGGTGATGTCATCTTCATATCTGAGGGTATTGATATTTCTCCCAGCAATCTTGATTCCAGCCAGTGCTTCTCCCAGCCCAGTGTTCCTCATGATGTACTCTGCGTAGAAGTGAAATAGGCAGGGTGACAATATACAACTTTGACACACTCCTTTTCCTTTTTGGAATCAGTCCGTTGTACCATGTCCAGTTCTAACAGTTGCCTCCTGACCTGCATACAGGTTTCTCAAGAGGCAGGTCAGGTGGTCTGGTATTCCCATCTCTTTCAGAATTTTCCACAGTTTGTTGTGATCCCAACAGTAAAAGGATTTGGCATAGTCAATGAAGCAGAAATAGATGTTTTTTCTGGAACTCTCTTAGTTTTCCCATGATCCAGAGGATGTTGGCAATTTGATCTCTGGTTTCTCTGCCTTTTCTGAAACCAGCTTGAACATCTCGAAGTTCATGGTTCACATATTGCTGAGGCCTGGCTGGGAGAATTTTGAGCGTGAATTTACTAGTGTGTGAGAAGAATGCAATTGTGAGGTCGTTTGTATATTCTTTGGCATTGCCTTTCTTTGGGATTGGAATGAAGACTGACCTTTTCCAGTGCTGTGGCCACTGCTGAGTTTTCCAAATTTGCTGGCATATTGAGTGCAGCACTTTCACAGTATCATCTTTCAGGATTTGAAGTAGCTTAACTGGATTTCCATCACCTCCACTAGCTTTGTTCGTAGTGATGCTTTCTAAGGCCCACTTGACTTCACATTCCAAGATGTCTGGCTCTCGGTCAGTGATTACACCATCGTGACTATCTTGGTTGTGAAGATCTTTTTTGTATAGTTCTTCTGTGTATTCTTGCCACCTGTTCTTAATATCTTCTGCTTCTCTTAGGTCCATAATATATCTGTCCTTTATCGAGCCCATCTTTGCATTAAACTTTCCCTTGGTATCTCTAATTTTCTTGAAGTGATCTCTTGTCTTTCCTATTCTTTTCTTTTCCTCTATTTCCTTGCATTGATCACTGAGGAAGGTTTTCTTATTTCTCCTAGCCATTCTTTGGAACTCTGTATTCAGATGCTTATATCTTTCCCTTTCTCCTTTGTTTTTCACTTTTCTTCTTTTCACAGCTATTTGTAAGGCCTCTTCAGACAGCCATTTTGCTTTTTTGCATTTCTTTTCCATGGGCATGGTCTTGGTCCCTGTCTCCTATACAATGTCAAGAACCTCCGTCCAGAGTTCCTCAGGCACTTTATCTACCATATCTAGTCACTTAAATCTATTTCTCACTTCCACTGTATAATCATAAGGAATTTGATTTAGGTCACATATGAATGGTGTAGTGGTTTTCCCTACTTTCTTCATTTTAAGTCTGAATTTGGAAACAAGGAGTTCATGATCTGAGCCACAGGCAGTTCCTGGTCTTATTTTTGCTAACGGTATAGAATTTATCTGTCTTTGTCTGAAAAGAATATTATCAATCCGATTTCGGTGTTGACCATCTGGTGATGTCCATGTGTAGAGTCTTCTCTTGTGTTGTTGAAAAAGGGTGTTTGCTATGACCAGTGCGTTCTCTTGGCAAAATTCTATTAGCCTTTGCCCTGCTTCATTCCCTGCTCCAAGGCCAAGTTTGCCTGTTACTCCAGATGTTTCTTGACTTCCTACTTTTTACATTCCAAACTTCTATAATGAAAAGGGCATCTTTTTTTTTAGTATTAGTTCTAAAAGTCCTGTAGGTCTTCATAGAACCGTTCAACTTCAGCTTCTTCAGCGTTACTGGTTGGTGCATAGCCTTGGATTACTGTAATATTGAATGGTTTTTCTTGGAAATGAACACATTTCATTTTGTCGTTTTGGAGACTGCATCCATGCACAGCATTTCGGACTCTTTTGTTGACAATGATGGCTCCTCCCTTTCTTCTAAGGTATTCCTGCCCACAGTAGCAGATATAATCATCTGAGTCATCTGAGTTAAATTCACCCATTTAGTCCATTTTAGTTCACAGATTCACTCTTGCCATCTCATTTGACCACTTCCAGTTTGCCTTGATTCACGGACATTACATTCCAGGTTTATGCAATATTTCTCTTTGCAGCATCGGACCTTGCTTCTATCACCAGTAACATCTACACCTGGGTACTGTTTTTGCTTTGGCTCCATCCCTTCCCTCTTTCTGGAGTTTTTTATCCACTGATCAACAGGAGCATACTGGGCACCTACCACGCTGGGGAATTCCTCATTCAGTATCCTATTACTTTGCCTTTTCATACTGTTCTTGGGGTTCTCAAGGCAGGTATACTCAAGTGGTTTGCCATTCCGTTCTCCAGTGGACCACATTCTGTCATATTTATCCACCATGTCCTGCCTGTCTTGGATGGCCCCACAGGCATGGCTTAGTTTCTTTGAGTTAGACAAGGGTAACCATCTTTGACATTTATATTTAACTGAGAATTAATAATGTGGTATGTCTTCATTTTAATGCAATGTCTAGGTTTGTCAGAGCTTTTACATCCAAAAGCAAGTAACAGCTAATTTGATGACTGCAATCACTATTCTTAGTAATTTTCGAGCCATAGAAAATGAAGCCTGTCACTGTTTCCACATATTTCGGTTTAGTTCAGAACAGTCTCAGTCGTGTCCTACTGTTTGCTACCCCATGAATTACAGCATGTCAGGCCTCCCTGTCCATCACCAACTCCTGGGGTTCACTCAACCTCATGTCCGTCGAATTGGTGATGCCATCCAGCCATCTCATCCTCAGCCATCCCCTTCTCCTCCTGCCCCCAATTCTCCCAGCATTAGAGTTTTTTCCAATGGATCAACTCTTCGCATCACGTGGCCAAAGTATTGGAGTTTGTGCCTCAGCTTCATTCCGTCCAATGAACACCCAGAACTAATCTCCTATAGAACGGATTGGTTGGATCTCCTTGAAGGGACTCTCAATAATTTCCTCCAATACCACCGTTCAAAAGCATCAATTCTGCTCTCAATTTTCTTCACAGTTCAACTCTCACATCCATATTGACCACTGGAAAGTACACAGCCTTAACTAGACCGACCTTGGTTGGCAAAGTTATGTCTCTGGTTTTTAATATGCTATCTAAGTTGGTCTTAACTTTTCTTCCAAGGAGTAAGCGTCTTTTAATTTCATGGCTTCAATCAGCATCTGCAGTGATTTTAGAACCTAAAAAATAAAGTCTGGCACGGTTTCCGCTGTTTCTCCATCTATTTCTCATGAAGTGATGGGACCAGATGCCATGATCTTAACTTTCTGAATGTTGAGCTTTAGTCCAAGTTTTTCACTCTCCTCTTCCACTTTCATCAAGAAGATTTTTAATTCCTCTTCACTTTCTGCCGTATCGATGCTGTCATCTGCATATTTGAGTTTATTGATATTTCTCCAGGCAATCTTGATTCCTGCTTGTGCTTCTTCCAGCACAGTGTTTCTCATCATGTACTCTGCATAGAAGTTAAATAAGCAGGATGACAATATACAGCCTTGACATACTCCTTTTCCTATTTGGAACCAGTCTGTTGTTCCATGTCCAGCACTAACTGCTGCTTCCTGACCTGCATACAGTTTTCTCAAGAGACAGGTCAGGCGGTCTGGTATTCCCATCTCTTCCAAAAGTTTCCACCATTTATTGAGATCCACACAGTTAAAGTCTTTGCATAGTCAGTAGTGCAGAAAGAGATGTTTTCCTGGAACTCTCTTGCTTTTTCCATGATCCATCGGATGTTGGCAATTTGATCTCTCTTTCCTCTGCCTTTTCTGATACCCAGTTGGAAATCTGGAAGTTCATATGTTTACCCCTTCTATTTGCAGAGTAGTGATGGGACCAGATGCCTTTTGCTTTGTTTTTATGAATGTTGAGTTGTCAGCTTGGTTTTGCACTCTTCTCATTCACCCTCATCAAAAGACTCTTTATTTTTTCTTCACTTTCTATTTGTTTCAGTGTTGTCATCTATATAATCTGAGGCTGTTTATGTTTCTCCCAATCCTTGATGCAAGCTTGTGATTTACTCATCTGGTATTTTAATAGTATACTCTAATGTAGATTCACATAAGCTGAGTGACAATACAGAGATTTGTCACTTTCTTTTCCCGGTTTTGAACATTCAGTTGTTTCATATCTGGTCCCAATTCTTTCGGCTTGACTCATTTAAGGGTGCTTTCAAAGTTTACTTCCTCAAGAATCTTCCAAGTACCCCACCCCTTTTTGTTTTGGTGTTCTCCTTCTCGACACCTAAGCTTATCATTGTGGGACATTTATCACTGCTGCGCTTTACCTGTTTAACTTGTTGTTTTTGTTGCACACCTCACTGTGCTTCATTTATTTCCTCCTTTCTGCCTCCACCTAATTAGTTCTTTCTCTGTCTCAATTATTCTACTGTTGGTTCCTTCCAGGGTGTTGTTAATCTCAGTTATTGTATTGATTTTTACTGCTTGACTCTTTATTTCTTCTAGATCCATGTTAAACATGTTTATTTCTACTCATTCCGGACCCCCAGTGTATTTACTGGCAATTCTACATATCTTTCAAGATTTTTATCTTTACTTTCATTATTCTGAATTCTTTTTCAGGAAAACTTCCTAACTCCTCTTCTTTTCTTTGTTTTTGTGGGTTTTTTGGTAATTTACCTTCAGCAGCTGCATATTTCTCTCCCTTTTCATTCTGTTTCGATTACTGTGATTTGGGTCCCTTTTCTGCAGACCTGAGAATTATAGCTCCACTATGTTGTGGAACCTGTCTTTTGTGGGTGGGACTGGACCAATGACTTCTCAAGGTTTAATGTTTCCGATCATTTGTGTGTGTTCAGTGGCAGACAGATCTGTATCTCTTCTCTCTGAAGTGCAATGAATTGTCCACGGACTGTGCTTTGGGGTGTTTGTGGGTCTGGTATGGCTTTTATAATATTCATTGTTGTGTTTCTGTTTTACTGGAGAATAGCTGTGGGTTCTCTTGTACTGAACTTACTGACTCAAGTGTGGAGATTGCTTTCCATGTAGACACGGAAACTCTGGGGTGTGTGCTTGTCCTTTAATATTCCTTGAGGTAAGGAGTTCAGTGTTGATCTAAAGTTCTGGAATCGACGCCCTGGCCTCTGGGTTTCTGTTCCCAGGTTGCAGTAACATCAAAAATCCATGCAATACAGAAGATAAAACCGGAGGTTAATGGTGGCACAATTCTCCTCATCCCGAAAGAATCAAAGGGATTCACAGAATTTCAGACAGCAGAGAAAAGGAAAGAGGGAGAAAGAGATGCCTAGGAGGAGATGAGGGAGAAAGAGCTGCGTAAGAGGAGTTATGGGAGAGTTGAAACGGGAGAGAGCAATCAATTCGGGAAAACGAATCCATTAGTGACATCAGATCGTAAAGATTTTGTTACTAAAGTTACAACATTGATATCAATTTTTGGAAAGTAAAATTAAGAACCAAAAATAAAATATAGACTTGTTTAAACAGTGTAAAAAAAGAAAACGGAGTCCAAATTCATTCTGTCATATATAAAAAGTGTTTAAAAAATAGATTTACGTGTGTTTTGCTTGAAAGCTAATAATAGTTAATAGAAATAAAAGTTTAGGTTATAATAAAGGACTAAAATATTTTAAAGTTAAAGAAATCATATAGAAACTGGAGCCTATTATACAGAGTGAAGTAAGCCAGAAAGAAAAACACCAATACAGTACACTAAGGCATATATATGGAATTTAGAAAGGTGATAAGGATAACCCTGTATACGAGACAGCAAAAGAGACACAGATGTATAGAACAGTCTTTTGCACTCTGTCGGGGAGGGCGAGGGTGGGATGATGGGATAATGGCATTGAAACATGTATATTATCATATGTGAAAGGAATCGCTAGTCCAGGCTCGATGCATGATACAGGATGTTCGTGGCTGGTGTACGGGGATAAACTAGATGGATGGGATGAGGAGGGAGGTGGAAGGCGGGTTCAAGTTGGGGAATATATGAATACCTGGGTCAGATTCATGCCAATGTACGGCAAAACCAATACAATATTAGAAAGTAATTAGCCTTCCAATAAAATAAATAAATTTTAAAAGAAGAGAGGAAATAGATCTCAGAATTTTAAAGTAGTTGTGTGCTTTTTGGTGTCAATACAGTGTCAGACAGTCTCTTGTTGAAGCTTGTACTTGTCAAAGGTGACTGTTGTTCCTCACTTGAACAGTCTGGCCGTATATTGCAGACTTATTACGTTTAACCTGTCACTTCTGGGTTGGTATATGCTTCTTTGTTTATATTTCCTTCTTTTATTTGAAATCCTCTCCATATCTGGTTTTCACCATGAAACGAGGGTGCAGTAGCCTCTTATTCGACCTCACCTGTTCAGTATTTGGGGGTGAGAAGTGGGACACAGGAAACAAAGGCCATTGGGATGGGGGGTGCTTGAGGTCTATTGATCACATCGGGCTTGTCAATGACAAATGTGGCATGTACTTTCTGAGTCCACCCTGCTCAGACTCCTGGTTGATACATGAGGGCACAGTCCCAAGTGGGCCCTGTGTTTCATGCATTTCTCAGCCAATCAGGCAGTTAGGTGCTTGGCAAGGGCCATGACCACTATTGGCTATGTGCTTTGTGCTCTTCCCAAGTCCAAAACCTCGGGTCACTGGTTGGAAGCAAGGCACAGACCCAGGTGGTCCATGAATCCTAAGCAACTTTCTGGTCTCAGCCACTCAGTTTGCTGCCTGTGTCTGTAGAGGGCACAGTCTCAAGTGTGCCATGCGTCTCCTCAGGCTAACTGACCCCAGGCTGTCATGTGTCTGGGCTATGTGAACTGTCCATGAAGTGAGGAATTCATCACTAGCAACTGTCAGCCAGCTTAGAGCTTGGCAGGGGAATGTGTCTGGGGCCAAGATTCTATGAGCCTATTTCCTTCTTCCTCTGGCAGTCGTACACGTTCCTCTCTCCCTCCGTGGAGGAATGGGTCTTAAATGGACACTGGCTTGGTCTCCTTTGGTATTTTCTAGTGCACAATCTTCTGTTCTGTGAGTATGCATGGTTCAAGATGTGGCCTTAGAGCCTTCTCACAGGAAAGGTCCTTTCTAAAATTTCTGTCTCTAGTGTCCCCATATTTTATGTTTGCGTGTTACCTTAGCTTCGCACATTGTCCTCAGGGCAGTGATTGCATTTATTGGCATAATCTGTGTTTTTATTCTTCCTCTCTTCCGTTCTATTTCTTCCCCGACTGACACCTATGAGAGAGGGTTTCCAATTTTGTGCAAATTTCTCCTTCTTTAAGACTCCTTCTCCAAGGCGAGTCTCAACCCCTAAAAACATTTCCCCCCTTTCATTACTTATTTTTTCTTACCTACTTTTTAAGAGACTGGTTTTCCTTTATCGGTTTCTAGGGCCCATCAACATTGGTCACAAATTTGTTTCTGGAAGGTGTTCCATGTGCAATCTATCCTTTGATGGATTTGTGTGGGAGAAAGTGGACTCAGGCTCCTATTCCTCTAACATGATGAGACCCCACCGAGACCCTGGAAGATCCATTTTATTAACTGAAATCTTGTTGTTGTTCAGTCACAAAGTCTTGTCAGACTCTTTGTGTCCCCTTGGACTGCAGCACACAAGGCCTCTCTGCCCCTCACCATCTCCCAGAGTCTGCTTGAGATCATGTCCATTGAATGAGTGAAGCTATACACTCTTCTCCTCTCTCATGCAAATCATGAAACAAGATTTAATTGACTCCTAAGAATCAGGGTCTTTTCTCATGAGTCAGTTCTTTGCTCAGGTGGTCAAACTTTGGAGACATAGCTTCAACATTAGTGATTCTAATGAATCTTCAGAGTTGATTTCCTTTAAGTTTGGATGGCTTGATCTCCTTGCAATCTAATGAAGGCTCACAAGTCATCCCCAGCAGAGCAGTTTGGTGTTCTCACATCTGTACATGTCTACTGGAAAGACCATTAGTGTACTCAATGTGCCCCCTTTGGTCAAGTCAACTATTCACTTTTTAACGCGCTTACTAAATGTGTGAGTGCCATTTTTCCAGGAAGCACCTGTATTCTAATTTTATAACTGCCGTCACATTCATAGTGAATATAGAGCCACAAAAGAGGAAATCTGTCATTGCTTCTGCCTTTTCCACCTTTATTTCCCATGAAGCAGTGGGACCAGATGCTATCATCTTACTTTGTGTAATACTGAGAATTCAAGTGTACTGTTTATCCTGTTTTCCTATCAACATTGAGAATTATTTTATTCTTGTACCATTTTTTCCCCTCAGTGTTTTGGATAAGAAATTGTTTTCTAAGAGTATTCTAAGATGATCGTTACTCATCATATATAATGCTGCTGGTTTTAAGTTTCCTGTTGGAGCATTTGTGCCATGCTTCTGTGACAACTCTATAAAATGTTGACAATATGCACAGCCTATAATACATTTCTCTATTAACATAATATATTGAGCCTCTTCATGTTATCTCTAATGTGGCAACTACAAAAATACAAAGGAGGACAAGAAATAATGATATGATGTGGAGGCGGACAGGAAGCAGAACCACTGTGTCATGAGGGAGAGAAGTTTTGATCATCAATGATTTCTACTCAAATATTTGGTACCAGAAGTTTAAAGTGATGAAATAAAAATGTACCCACTGAATTATGGAAGAGTTATTTTAATGTACACATCATATAATTTCAGTGTTCAGCTAGCCATAGAGCCTGATTATGATCTATGCACAGTGCCTGGTGCATCCGTTTAACCCATTAATTTGAATGTTTAAAATTATATCCAACGTGAGGAGAGGAACAGCAGTCTTAGAACAATATCTCTAAGTAAATGAGAGTTGCAGTTTAATGGGCTCAAGGTGTCCTCATATGTATGAACCCCATCACTATTATAGAAAGCATACTGCTGATCAGCTCCATTGAGGGACAGCCTTTCAGAATAGGATCTATATTATTCAGCCAGAAAGTTATTAAGTAACATTGGGCTTCCCAAACAGTTCATTAAAGATCTTGGGAACAAGCAAAGACTTTGACCACCTAAATAAAGTTGTCTAAAATTATATTTTGACATATACACATATATACACATATGTGCATGTGTGTATGTGTATTTAAAAATGTACAATGGCTTTTAATTCCTGTTAGGCAAAGCAGCAATGGAAAAAAATTAAAACCCAAAAGTAGAATTATTCAAAAGTCTCAGTTCAGTTCAGTTCAGTTCAGTCACTCAGTCGTGTCCAACTCTCCGCGACCCCATGAATCACAGCACGCCAGGCCTCCCTGTCCATCACCAACTGTCTACTCGCTTATTGAATATACGTAAGTGGAAAAAATACGAGAACTCCTTTATATCACTCCCCTCTTTTCTTTTAGTAAATAGCTACCAATTTTCAAATGTTTGTCCAGTTTAATGACAAAAATAAAGTTATAGAAAAAATATATATACATAATAGATATACATATATCTATATAAAGTAGACGGATATGTTTGCATAACAAAAAATATTGATGTCAGATTCATTTCCAGTTCCACGCTCAATCTCATCATGAAATAGCCAAAGTTGTAGTTAACTGAAACACTCCAAGAGCTGGGACAGAAATCGAACCTGCAACTGAGATTTTCAGTCACAGTTATGATCACGAGCTAAATCCAACACTTTATTTCATTTCTTGTTCTAAGCAGTCCCGTCTTAAGATTGAAAACTATGAAAACCAAGAGAGAGGAGTAGGAGATTCTAGACTTCCTCGTGTTCCCAGAGTAATTTTAATCAGAGAAACTAGAAAAGCCAGAAACAAAGGAAAATGATCAAGCAATATAGAATAATGATTCTTGAACATTAAGCAAAGTCAAGGATCTTTAGTTCCTCCTCAAGGGCCATAGATAACATTCTGTGAACAGTTTTAGAGATACTAAAGCCCCAACCAGGCTGAAATGTAAGTACCTAGACCACAGAGTAGTTGGAACCAGATGGTCAATGATGTCGACTCCCAATATCCTCAGGAACAGGCCACTAGCAGAATGTTCCCAAACTAATCACACACCCCATGCCTAACCTCACTCTGTCAAAAAGATAGTTCCCCTGAAAGTATTTGGGGGGTGCGGGTCTTTGAAACACCAGCTGCTAGGACACCTTGCCTGGTTCCACAATAAACTATTGCACAGAAGTGAGTAACCCAAGTTTGGTTGGGTAAGAGTTCAATTCAGTTCAGTTCAGTTCAGTCAGTCAGTCGAATCCAACTCTTTGTGACCCCATGAATCACAACACGCCAGGCCTACCCGTCCATCACCAACTCCCGGAGTTCACTCAAACCCGCCTCCATCGAGTCGGTGATGGCATCCAGCCATCTCATTCTCTGTCGTCCACTTCTCCTCTTGCCCTCAATCCGTCCAAGCATCAGAATCATTACCAGTGAGTCAACCCTTCGCATGAGGTGGCCAAAGTATTGGAGCTTCATATTTAGCATCAGTCCTTCCAATGAACATCCAGGACTGATATCCTTTAGAATGGACTGGTTGGAGCTCCTTGAAGTCCAAGACTCTCAAGAGTCTTCTCCAACACCACAGTTCAAAAGCATCAATTCTTTGGCGATCAGCTATCTTCAGAGTCCAGCACTCAAATCCATTATGATCACTGGAAAAGCCATACCCTTGACTAGACGGACCTTTGTTGGCAAAGTAATGTCGCTGCTCTATAATATGCTATCTGGGTTGGTCATAACTTTCCTCCCAAGGAGTAAGCGTCTTTTAATTTCATGGCTGCAAGCAACATCCGCAGTGGTTTTGGAGCCCCAAAATATAGTCTGACACTGTTTCCCCATCTATTCCCCATGAAGTGATGGGACCAGGTGCCATGATCTTAGTTTTGTGAATGTGGAGCTTCAAGCCAAATTTTTCACTAACCCCTTTCACTTTCATCAAGAGGCTTTTCAGTTCCTCTTCACTTTCTGCCATAAGGGTGATGCCATCTTCATATATGAGGGTATTGATATTTCTCCCAGCAATCTTGATTCCTGCCTGTACTTCTTCCAGCCCATCGTTCCTCATGATGTACTCTGCATAGAAGTTAAATAATCAGGGTGACAATATACAGCCTTGACGTACTCCTTTTCCTATTTGGAACCTGTCTGTTGTTCCATGTCCAGTTCTAACTGTTTCTTTCTGCAATGCATACAGGTTTCTAAGGAAGCAGGTCAGGTGTTCTGGTGTTCCCATCTCTTTCAGAATTTTCCACAGTTTGTTGTTATTCCCACAGTCAAAGGCTTTGGCATAGTCAATGAAGCAGAAATATATGTTTCTCCGGAACTCTCTTGCTTTTTCCATGATCCAGAGGATGTTGGCAATTTGATCTCTGGTTCTTCTGCCTTTTCTAAAACCAGCTGGAAAATCTGGAGGTTCACATATTGCTGAAGCCTGGCTTGGAGAATTTTGAGCGTGACTTTATTAGCGTGTGAGATGAGTGCAATTGTGTGGTAGTTTGAGCATTTTTTGGCATTGCCCTTCTTTGAGAATGGGATGAAGACTGACATTTTCCAATCCTGTGGTCATTGCTGAGTTTCCCAAATTTGCTCCAAATTGAGTGCAGCACTTTCACAGCATCATCTTTCAGGATTTGAAAAGCTTAACTGGAATTCCATCACTTCCACTACCTTTGTCTTTAGTGATACTTTCTAAGGCCCACTTGACTTCACATTCCAAGATGTCTGGCTTTAGGTCAGTGATCACACCATCGTGATTATCTTGGTTGTGAAGATCATTTTTGTACAGTTCTTCTGTGTATTCTTGTCACCTATTCTTAATATCTTCTGCTTCTCTTAGGTCCATACAATTTCTGACCTTTATCGAGCCCATCTTTGCATGAAATGTTCCCTTGGTATCTCTAATTTTCTTCAAGAGATCTCTTGTCAATCCCATTCTGTTGTTTTCCTCTATGTCGTTGTATTGATCACAGAGGAAGGCTTTCTTACCTCTCCTTGCTATTCTGTGGAACTCTGCATTCAAGTGATTATATATTTTTTTCTCCTCAGCCTTTCGCTTCTCTTCTTTTCACAGGTATTCGTAAGGCCTCCTCAGACAACTATTTTGCTTTTATGCATTGCTTTTCCATGGGCATGGTCTTGGTCCCTGTCTTCTTTACAATGTCATGAACCTCCATCCATAGTTCATCAGACACTCTATCTATCAGATCTAGTCCCTTAAACCTATTTCTCATTTCCACTGTATAATCATAAGGGATTTGATTTAAGTCATATTTGAATGGTTTAGTGATTTTCCCTACTTTCTTCAATTTACGTCTGAATTTGGCAATAAGGAGTTTATGATCTGAGCCACAGTGAGCTCTGGTCTTGTTTTTTCTAACTGTATAGAATTTCTCCACTTTGACTGCAAAGAATACAATCAATCTGTTTTTTCTGTTGACCATCTGGTGATGTTCATGTATAGAGTCTTCTCTTCTGTTGCTGAAAGAGGTTGTTTGCTATGACCAGTGTGTTCTCTTGGTAAAACTCTATTAGTCTTTGCCCTTCTTCATTCGGTGCTCCAAGGCCAAAATTGGCTGTTACTCCAGGTGTTTCTTGACTTCCTACATTTACGTTCCTGTCCCCTCTAATGAAATGGACATCTTTCTAAAGTGTTAGTTCTAAAGATCTTGTAGGTCTTCATAGAACCGTTCAACTTCGGCTTTTTATGCGTTACTGGTTGGGGCATAGGCTTTGATTACTGTAATATTGAATGGTCTGCCTTGGAAATGAACAGAGGTCATTCTGTTCATTTGGAGATTGTATCCAAGTACAGCATTTCGGACTCTTTTGTTGACCATGATGACTACTCCATTTCTTCTAAGGGATTCCTGCCCACAGTAGTAGATATAATGGTCATCTGAGTTAAATTCACCCATTCCAGTCCATTTTAGTTCACTGATTCCTAGAATGTCTATGTTCACTCTTGCCATCTCCTGTTTGACCACTTCCAATTTGCCTTGATTCATGGACCTAACATTCCAGGTTCCTAAGCAATATTGCTCTTTGCAGCATCGGACCTTGCTTCTATCACCAGGTACATCCACAACTGGGTACTGTTTCTGCTTTGACTCCATCCCTTCACCTTTTCTGAAGTTATTTCTCCACTGATCTCCAGTAGCATATTGAGCACCTACCGACGTGGGGATTTCCTCATTCACTATCCTATTATTTTGCCTTTTCATACTGTTCTTGGGATTCTCAAGGCAAGTATACTGAAGTGGTTTGCCATTCCCTTCTCCAGTGGACCACATTCTGTCAGACCTCTACACCATAACCTGCCCATCTTGGGTGGTCCCACACGGTATGGCTTAGTTTCATTGAGTTAGACAAGGCTGTGGTCCGTGTGATCAGATCCACTGGTTTACTGTGATCACGATTTCAGTGTGTCTGCCCTCTGACGCCCTCTCGCAATAACTACCATCATATTTGGGTTTCTCTTACCTTGGTTGTGAGGTATCTCTTCACGGCTGCTCCAGCAAAGCACAGCCATTGCACCTTACCTTGGACGAGGGGTATCTCCTCACGGCCACCCCCTCCTGATTTTGAACGTGGAGTAACTCCTCTCGGCCACCACTCCTGGCCTCAGGAGTGGGTAGCTCCTCTCGGCCACCACCGAGAAACACTTTTATTTCAGAAACCAAATAGATTTACTGATGTGATTTATCCATATAAAAATTCTTTAGGAATGAGATTTTGCAGGTTCATGGTTTTGGTTGCGATTTGTGTAAGGAGCCTGTATTTTCAGTTTATGCTGAAGTAAACACTGGTTGAACATTACGCTTCAATTGCTAGGAGACTAGTGACTTTGTGATGTCACAGTGACCGGTCCATTGCTAGGAGATCAGTGACTTTTTGAAACACTGTGATGGTCTGAGAGTTTCCCTCTGTAGGCCAGCCAGGCAGCATTTGAATTTTCAGTGTGTAAAATCACACAAATGAGAAAACTGTTTGAAGAAAGTTTTTTCTGAGATGGCACAAATTTCTTCAGAAATTCAAGATGTGCCTCTTAACGATGAATCCACTGGTTCAAAAACCTCCATCAGACCTTTGCATGATTATACACTTGCTGGAGACTCGGTTTTGTGATCTATTATTGAAAAATATGCTTTTCAGGCTTTGTCTGAGGCAGTTCTGATGAAAAGACCACATTACACATTTTCTGTCTCTGAAAGAGGTGAATTGAATGATTTTCTTTGACTTACTTTTCCACAAAAATTGTGCAAGGAAAGTGATCAATTTGAATCTATTTGGTGGGATGAGAGTGACACTTGTATAGTGATCAATGAAGAACTCTTCAAGGAAGAAGTCTTGGAAAGAAAGGCACCTTTCGCGATATTTGAAACCAATAATATGAAATGTTTAGTTTGACAGCTGAACGTTTATGGGTTTAGTAAAAAGCAACAACCTCTTCAAAGATCTGCTTCACGATCTGACTTTCTGGAAGAAGAAAACAACATCTCTCTTTTGAGCAAGGTATTCCAAAATTTTCACTTATTGGCAATATGGAAGATTAAATCATGTGACCTAGAAAGCATGTTACCATATGTAGCTAAAACAGAATTTAAAATTGAGATAGCACATTGTTGAAGAAGCTTTATTTTTTGAAGTTGAAAACAGCTGGAGGATATAGTATTTGACGTTTAACAACCTTTTGAATCAACTTGAAACAAGATATGAGTCTTGAAGCTACTTAAAGTGGTATTTACTGTATATATACAACGTATTTTTAGTTGAGAAACATAATTGTTCCTACCATGTTAGCTGTTAAAACTAATCTGGAGGTGTTTTAGTTGAGGCAATTTAATTAGTATCATTAAAGGAATTTTTTTTTTTCTTTTTTAAATTTATTTAATTAGAGGCTAATCACTTCATGGGAAATAGACGGACAAACAGAGGAAACAGTGTCAGACTTTATTTTTTGGGCTCCAAAATCACTGCAGATGCTGATTGCAGCCATGAAATTAAAAGACGCTTACTCTTTGGAAGGAAAGTTATGACCAACCTTGATAATATATTAAAAATCAGAGGCATTACTTTGCCAACCAAGGTCCGTCTAGTCAAGGCTATGGTTTTTCCCGTGGTCATGTATGGATGTGAGAGTTGGACTGTGAAGAAAGCTGATCGCCGTAGAATTGATGCTTTTGAACTGTGGTGTTGCAGAAGACTCTTGAGAGCCCCTTGGACTGCAAGGAGGTCCAACCGGTCCATTCTAAGGGAGATAGATCCTGGGTGTTCATTGGAAGGACTGACGCTAAAGCTGAAACTGCAATACTTTGGCCACCTCATGCGACGAGTTGACTCACTGGAAAAGACTCTGATGCTGGGAAAGGTTGGGGGCGGGAGGAGAAGGGGACGACCGAGAATGGGATGGCTGGATGGCATCACCGACTCTGTGGACACGAGTTTGAGTGAACTCCAGGAGTTGGTGATGAACAGGGAGGCCTGGCGTGCTGTGATTCATGGGGTCGCGGAGGGTCGGACACGACTGAGCGACTGAACTGAACTGAACTTTACATTATTGTATTTGTTTTGCCATCTATTGACATGAATCTGCCCCAGGTGTACGTGTGTTCCCCATCGTGACCCCCCTCCCACTTCCCTCCCTATCCCATCCCTCTGGTTCATCCCAGTACAACAGCCTGAGCATTGTATCGTGCATCGAACCTGGACTGTCGATTCGTTGCACATATGATATGATTCATGTTTCAATGCCATTCTCCCAAATCATCCAACACTCGCCCTCTCCCACAGAGACCAAAAGTCTGTTCTATACATCTGTGTCTCTTTTGCTGTCTCGTATACAGGGTTATCATTATCACCATTCTAAAGTCCATATATATGCTTTAGTATAATGTATTGGTTTTTTTCTTTCTGACTTACTAAATTCTGTATAATAGTCTCCACTTTCATTCACCTCATTAGAACTGATTCAAAGGTATTTTTTTGATGCCTGAGTAATACACCATTGTGTATATGTACCAAAGCTTTCGTCTGCAGATGCACATCTAGGTTGCTTCCATGTCCTCACTCTTATAAACAGTGCTGCAATGAATATTGTGGTACATGTGTTTCTTTCGAATCTGGTTTCCTCGGTGTGTATGCACAGGAGTGCGATTCCTGGATCATATGGCTGCTCTATTTCCAGTTTTTTAAGGAATCTCCACACTGTCCTCCATAGTGGCTGTATTACTTTGCATTCCCACCAACAGTGTAAGAGGGTTCCCTTTTCGCCACACCCTCTCCAGCATATATCGCATGTCGACTTTTGAATAGCATCCATTCTGACTGGTGTGAAATGGTATCTCATTTTGCTTTTGATTTGCATTTCTCTGATTATAAGGGATATTGAGCAGTTTTTCATGTGCTTTGTTAGCCATCTGTATGTCGTCTTTGGAGAAATATCTGTTTAGATCTTTGGCCCATTTTTTGGTTGGGTCATTTATTTTTATGGAATTGAGCTGCAGGAGCTGCTTGTATATTTTGGAGATTAATTCCTTGTCAGTTTTTTTCATTTGCTATTATTTTCTCCCATTCTGAAGGCAGTCTTTTCACCTTGCTTATAGTTTCCTTTGCTGTGCAGAATTTCATTTGAATTAGGTCGCATTTGTTTATTTTGCTTTTAGTTCCAATATTCTGGGTGGTGGGTCATGGAGGATCCTGCTGTGATTTATGTCAGAGAGTGTTTTGCCTATGTTCTCCTCCAGGTCTTTTATAGTTTCTGGACTTACATTTAGATCTTTAATCCATTTTGAGTTTATATTTGTGTATGGTGTTACGGCTGAAACTGCAATACTTTGGCCACCTCATGCGGCGAGTTGACTCACTGGAAAAGACTCTGATGCTGTGAAAGGTTGGGGGCGGGAGGTGAAGGGGACGACGGAGAATGAGATGGCTGGATGGCATCACTGATTCTGTGGACATGAGTTTGAGTGTACTCCTGGAGTTGGTGATGGACAGGGAGGCCTGGCGTGTTGTGATTCATGGGGTGGCGGAGAGTCGGACACGACTGAGCGACTGAACTGAACTGAACTCAACTGAATGGTGTTACGAAGTGTTCTAATTTCACTCTTTTACCAGTTTTTCCAACACCACTTGTTAAAGAGACTGGCTTTTTTCCATTTTTATATTCTTGCCTCCTTTGTAAAAGATAAAGTGTCCATAGGTGCATAGATTTATCTCTGGGCTTTCTACTTTGTTCCATTGATCTATATTTCTGAGTTATTGCCAGTACCATACTGTCTTGATGATTGTGGCTCTGTAGTAGAGCCTGAAGTCTGGCAGGTTGAGTCTTTCAGTTCCATTCTTCTCCAAGATCACTTTGGCTATTCGAGGTTTTTTGAATTTCCATGCAAATTGTGAGATTATTTGTTCTAACACTGTGAAAAATACCCTTGGTAGCTTGGTAGGGATTGCATGTAATGTATGGATTACTTTAGGTTTTATATACATTTTCACAATATTTTTTCTTCTAATCCACGAACACGGTATATATCTCCATCTATTAGTGTCCTATTTGATTTCTTTCACCAGTGTCATAGTTTTCTATATAGAAGTCTTTTGTTTCTTGAGGTAGATATATCTCTATGTATTTTATTATTTTTGTTGCAACAGTGAATGGGATAGTTTCCTTATTTTATTTTTCTATTTTTTCATTATTAGTGTATAGGAATGCAAGGGATTACTTTGTGTTGATTTTAAATCCTACAACTTTACTGCATTCATTGACTAGTTTTCTGGTAGAGTCTTTAGAGTTTTCTGTGTAGAGGATCATGTCATTGGCGAACACTGAGAGTTTTATTTCTTTTTCTCCAGGTTGAATTCCTTTAATGTCTTTTTCTGCTCTGACTGCTGTGGCCAAAACTTCCAGAACTATGTTGAACAGTAGTGGTGAGAGTGGGCACACTTGTGTGTGCTTTAGAAAAAGGAGAAATTTATTGTTTTGGGGTGAAATATCCTATAGATATCTATTAGGTCTAACTGTTCTATTGTATTTTAAAGTTTGTGTTTCCTTGATAATTTTCTGTTTAGATGATCTATTCATAGGGGTGAGTGGGGTATTAAAGTCTTCCACTATTATTGTGTTGTTGTTAATTTCCCCTTTTATACTTGTTAGTAACTGTCTTACATATTGCAGTGCTCTTATGTTGGGTGCATATATTTATAATTGTATCTTCTTCTTGGATTGATCCTTTGATCATTATGTAGTGTCCTTATTTGTCTCTTTTCACAGCCTTTATTTTAAAGTCTATTTTATCTGATATGAATATTGCTACTCCTGCTTTCTTTTGGTCTCTATTTGGGTGGAATAACTTTTTCCAACACTTCACTTTCAGTCTGTATGTGTCCCTTATTTTGAGGTGTGTCTCTTGCAGACAACATATATAGGGGTCTTGCTTTTGTATCCATTCAGCCAGTATTTGTCTTTTGGTTGGGGCATTTAACCCAATTGCATTTAAGGTAATTATTGGTAAGTATGATACCGTTGCAATTTTCTTTATTGTTTTGGGTTCAAATTTATACACCCTTTCTATGCTTCCTATCTAGAGAAGATCCTTCAGCATTTGTTGGAGAGCTGGTTTGGTGATGCTGAATTCTCTCAGCCTGTGATTGTCTGTAAAGCTTTTGGTTTCTCCTTCATATTTGAATGAGATATGGGTATAGTAATCTTGGCGGTAGAGTTTTTATTTTTTATTTTTTCATCCCTTTCAGTATGTGAGAGTTGGACTGTGAAGAGGGCTGATCGCCGAAGAATCGATGCTTTTGAACTGTGGTGTTGGAGAAGACTCTTGAGAGCCCCTTATACTGCAAGGAGATCCAAGCAGTCCATTCTAAAGGAAATCAATCCTGGATCTTCATTGGAGGGAGTGATGCTAAAGCTGAAACTGCAATACTTTGGCCACCACATGCGACGAGTTGACTCACTGGAAAAGACTCTGATGCTGGGAAAGTTTGGGGGCGGGTGGAGAAGGGGACGACCGAGAATGAGATGGCTGGATGGCATCACCGACTCTGTGGACATGAGTTTGATTGACCTCCGGGAGTTGGTGATGGACAGGGAGGCCTGGCGTGCTGTGATTCATGGGGTCGCGGAGAGTCGGACACGACTGAGCGACTGATCTGATCTGATCAGTATTTCTTGCCATGGCTTCCTGGTCTTAAGAGTTTCTGCTGAAAGATCAACTGTTATCCTTATGGAAATCGCCTTGTGTGTTTTTTGTTGGTGTTCCCTTACTCCTTTTAATATTTGTTCTTGTGTTTGATCTTTGTTAATTTGATTAATGTTTGTATTGGAGTATTTCCCCTTGGATTTATCCTGTTAGGGACTCTCTGTGTTTCTTGGACTTGGGTGATAAATTCCTTCCCCATTTTAAGGAAGTTTTCAACTATTATCTCTTCAAATATTCGCTCATGGTTTTTCTTTGTGTCTTCTTTTTCTGGGACTTCTATGATTCGTATGTAGGGGCACTTGACATTGTCCCAGAGGTCTCTGAGATTGTCCTCAATTGTTTTAATTCGTTTTTTTTTTTTTTTTCCGCTCTGTTTGATTTATTTCTATAGTTCTATCTTCTCGCTCGCTTAACAACTGTCTTCTGCCTCCGTTATTCTACTCTTGGTTCCCTCCAGAGTGTTTCTGATCTCATCTATTGCATTATTCATTGTATATTGACTCTTTTTCATTTCCTCTAGATCCTTATTAAACCTTTCTTGCGTCTTATCGATCCTTGTCGCCAGGTTGTTTATCTGTAACTGCAGTTTGTTTTCAAGATTTTGAATCATTTTCACTATCAGTATTGGAAATTCTATATCAGATAGATTCCCTATATCTTATTCTTTTGTTTTCTTTTTTCGTGGGCATTTATCCTGTTCCTTTACTTGCTGGGTATTTCCTTGCCTCTTCACCTTACCTATACTGCTGTGTTTGGGGTGGCCTTTCCATCTTTTGGCAGTCTGTGGAGTTTTCCATATTGTGTAGTTTAATTGCTGTGTGTGGCTTTGGATGGGTGGTTGTCAAGGTTTCCTGGTTAGGGAAGCTTGTGCCGGTGTTCTGGTGGATGGAGCTGATTTCTTCTTTCTGGAGTGGAATGAAGGGTCCAGTAATGAGTTATGAGATGTCAGTGGATTTGGAGTGGCTTTGGGCAGCCTGTATATTGAAGCTCAGGTCTATTCTCCTGCGTTGCTGGATAATTTTCATGGTATGTCTTTCTCTGGAACTTGTTGGCCCTTGGGTGTTGCCTGGTTTCAGTGTAGGTATGGAGGCATTACTTTACCAACCAAGGTCCGTCTAGTCAAGGCAATGGTTTTTCCCGTGGTCATGTATGGATGTGAGACTAGGACTGTGAAGAAAGCTGATCGCCGAAGAATCGATGCTTTTGAACTGTGGTGTTGGAGAAGACTCTCGAGAGTCCCTTATACTGCAAGGAGACCCAACCAGTCCATTCTAAAGGAGATCAATCTTGGGTGTTCATTGGAAGGACTGATGCTAAAGCTGAAACTGCAATACTTTGGCCACCTCATGCGACGAGTTGACTCACTGGAAAAGACTCTGATGCTGGGAAAGGTTGGGGGCGGGTGGAGAAGGGGACGACCGAGAATGAGATGGCTGGATGGCATCACCGACTCTGTGGACATGAGTTTGATTGACCTCCGGGAGTTGGTGATGGACAGGGAGGCCTGGCGTGCTGTGATTCATGGGGTCGCGGAGAGTCGGACACGACTGAGCGACTGATCTGATCTGATCAGTATTTCTTGCCATGGCTTCCTGGTCTTAAGAGTTTCTGCTGAAAGATCAACTGTTATCCTTATGGAAATCGCCTTGTGTGTTTTTTGTTGGTGTTCCCTTACTCCTTTTAATATTTGTTCTTGTGTTTGATCTTTGTTAATTTGATTAATGTTTGTATTGGAGTATTTCCCCTTGGATTTATCCTGTTAGGGACTCTCTGTGTTTCTTGGACTTGGGTGATAAATTCCTTCCCCATTTTAAGGAAGTTTTCAACTATTATCTCTTCAAATATTCGCTCATGGTTTTTCTTTGTGTCTTCTTTTTCTGGGACTTCTATGATTCGTATGTAGGGGCACTTGACATTGTCCCAGAGGTCTCTGAGATTGTCCTCAATTGTTTTAATTCGTTTTTTTTTTTTTTCCGCTCTGTTTGATTTATTTCTATAGTTCTATCTTCTCGCTCGCTTAACAACTGTCTTCTGCCTCCGTTATTCTACTCTTGGTTCCCTCCAGAGTGTTTCTGATCTCATCTATTGCATTATTCATTGTATATTGACTCTTTTTCATTTCCTCTAGATCCTTATTAAACCTTTCTTGCGTCTTATCGATCCTTGTCGCCAGGTTGTTTATCTGTAACTGCAGTTTGTTTTCAAGATTTTGAATCATTTTCACTATCAGTATTGGAAATTCTATATCAGATAGATTCCCTATATCTTATTCTTTTGTTTTCTTTTTTCGTGGGCATTTATCCTGTTCCTTTACTTGCTGGGTATTTCCTTGCCTCTTCACCTTACCTATACTGCTGTGTTTGGGGTGGCCTTTCCATCTTTTGGCAGTCTGTGGAGTTTTCCATATTGTGTAGTTTAATTGCTGTGTGTGGCTTTGGATGGGTGGTTGTCAAGGTTTCCTGGTTAGGGAAGCTTGTGCCGGTGTTCTGGTGGATGGAGCTGATTTCTTCTTTCTGGAGTGGAATGAAGGGTCCAGTAATGAGTTATGAGATGTCAGTGGATTTGGAGTGGCTTTGGGCAGCCTGTATATTGAAGCTCAGGTCTATTCTCCTGCGTTGCTGGATAATTTTCATGGTATGTCTTTCTCTGGAACTTGTTGGCCCTTGGGTGTTGCCTGGTTTCAGTGTAGGTATGGAGGCATTACTTTACCAACCAAGGTCCGTCTAGTCAAGGCAATGGTTTTTCCCGTGGTCATGTATGGATGTGAGACTAGGACTGTGAAGAAAGCTGATCGCCGAAGAATCGATGCTTTTGAACTGTGGTGTTGGAGAAGACTCTCGAGAGTCCCTTATACTGCAAGGAGACCCAACCAGTCCATTCTAAAGGAGATCAATCTTGGGTGTTCATTGGAAGGACTGATGCTAAAGCTGAAACTGCAATACTTTGGCCACCTCATGCGACGAGTTGACTCACTGGAAAAGACTCTGATGCTGGGAAAGGTTGGGGGCGGGTGGAGAAGGGGACGACCGAGAATGAGATGGCTGGATGGCATCACCGACTCTGTGGACATGAGTTTGATTGACCTCCGGGAGTTGGTGATGGACAGGGAGGCCTGGCGTGCTGTGATTCATGGGGTCGCGGAGAGTCGGACACGACTTAGTGACTGAACTGAACTGAACTGATGGAGGCATTTGATGAGCACCTATCAATTAATATTCCCTGGAACAAGAGTTCTCTGGTGTTCTCAGGATTTGTGCTTAAGCCTCTGGCTCTGGTATTCTTGCAGTAGGCTCAAGACTTCTCCATCTGTCTCTTCCAACTCAGTTCCTTCTGTTTAAGCTTCTTCTGTTTGCTGGTTTCTTCAGTGTCTAATTCCCGTCCTGACACAAGGGGGCTGTGGTAGACACTTTTTTAGGCTCACCCATCAGTCGTGGTGTGGGATGGGAGGTAAGCTGCAGACAAATATCAACGGCATCTGTGGGGAGTGCTTGCCGTGTCTCAGCCACACTGGGTTTGCCCCCACTCTTGGCATGTGTGCTGTCCCAGTCTACACTGCACAGGCTCTAGGTTTCTCTGCTGCAAACCGTCCAAGGCCGGTGCTGGGTTGGATGTACATCTCTGGTCTAAACGACCCAGGTTCCGGTACTCGGGTACTACACAAAGGCAAAGACTTGGTTGGGCCTGCGTTTTGTGCCCTTCCCCAGTCTGAGCAGCTCAGGTGAGCAGGTGTTTGGCCAGCGGGGTCACTGTGACTTATTGCCTCCCCAGTCCCTGCTGTTCGGTTTTCTGGGTGTACAACCAGCGCACCTTTTCAACGGATATCAACCGGCCAGAACCCAAGAAGTCTTGGTTAGCAACGAAGCCTGCATGCAGCTTGGTATTGGATGCCTCACTAGGACCGCGATTGTCTGCTTCTGTCTCTGGCTGTACTTCCCTGCCTGTTTCAGCGGGGGATGGTGGATGGGCTGACCGCAGCTATCTAGCTCTGTTTAGTCCTTTGTTCTGTGAGTGGGTCTGGTGGTGTCTTATCTTGGGGCTTTTCGCCTTTTTGTGGGCTAGCTATCCCACAGTCTGCTTAGCTATCTTAAGTTAGCACCCTCAGATTGCACTAGGGGCATTCAGGCCCTGTTCTTACTCTAAGGGATGCAGCCCTCCCCTCCCTGCCCAGTCCCTGCTTGCTGGTGGGGTGTGCGGGCGGCTGCACTTCTTCTCTGCTGGGAGTTACCACTGGACACGTAGTCTGTAGGTTTTAATTATTTATTTATTGTTCCTCCCAGTTATGTGGCCCTCTGAGGTTCCAAGAGTTGTCACAGATTCGCCAGTGAGTGTTTCCAAGTGCTTGGAAACTTCTAGCCTCCCTTCTCGGGATGGACCTCCATCCCGCCCTGTTTTACCTCTCTTTTTATCTTTTGTACTATTTCCTACCTCTTTTCGAAGACAATGGCCTGCTTTTCTGGTTGCCTGATGTCCTCTGCCAGCATTCAGAAGTTGTTTTGTTGGATTTACTCAGCGTTCAATTTTTCTTTTGATGAATTTCTGAGGGAGACAGCTGTCACCCCGTCCTATTCCTCCTCCATCTTCCCATCTTCCTATCTGCTCCCTCACAGTAATATTTAAAATTCATTCAATCCTAAGATTTATTTCTTTCAGACCCTACAGTTCCCATATTTGTTTACAAAAAATGCATTGCACCATCTGCTATTATACCACCTTAGTTGTTATTTGTTACTACTTTCATTAAGTATTTAATCATAGAGTGATTTGAAGAAGTAACACTAGAGACATTGAGTGTCATTTTTCAGTCAACAAGTTGTCTTCAACTCTTTTGTGACGGCATGGACTGCTGCACAACAGGCCTCTCTATCTTTCAGTATCTCCCAGAGTTTGTGCCAATGCATGTCCATTGTTTTTCTGATACCGTCCAACCATCTTATCCTCCATTACTTCCTTCCTCTCCTGTCATCAAACTTTAAAAGCATCATGAATTTTCCAGTGAATTGACACTTTGCGTCAGCTGTCCAAAACTGAACTTTCAACTTCATCATTAGTCCTTCGAATGAATACTTGCTTGATTTCATTTAGGATGAATTGGCTAAATCTCCTTGCAGTCCATGGGCCCCCTAAGAGTCTTTAACTTTTCGGGATTCAAAATCACTGCAGATAGTGATGGCAGCTATGAAATTAAAAGACGCTTTCTCTTTGGAAGGAAAGTTATGACAAACCTAGATAGCATATTAAAAAACAGGGACATTCCTTTGCCATCAAAGGTCCATCTAGTCAAGGCTATGATTTATTCAGTGGTCATATATGAACGTGAGAGTTGGACTGTAAGGGTAGCTTAGTGCTGAAAAATTGATGCTTTTGAACTGTGGTGATGGTTCCAGACTCTTGAGAGACCGTTGGACTGAAAGGAGATCCAACCAGTCCATCCTAAAGGAGATGAGCCCTGGGTATTCATTGGACTATGTCATGGTGAAGTTGAAACTCCAATAGTTTGACACCTGATGTGAAGAGATGACTCATTGGAAAATACCCTAATGTTGGGTAAGATTGAGGGCAGGAGGAGAAGGGGATGACAGAGGATGACATGTTTGGATGGCATTGCCGATCAGTGGACATGAGTTCGGGTGGTCTCTGGGAGTTGGCATAGTCAATGAAGCAGAAAAAGGTGTTTTTCTGGAACTCTCTTGCTTTCTCCATGATCCAGCGGATGTTGGCAATTTGACCTCTGGTGCCTCTGGCTTTTCTAAAACCTGCTTGAACATCTGGGAGTTCACGGTTCACATAATGCTGAAGCCTGGCTTGGAGAATTCTGAATATGACATTACTCGCGTGTGAGATGAGTGCATTGTGCGGTAGTTTGAGCATTCTTTGGCATTGCTTTTCTTCGGGATTGGAATGAAGACTGAACTTTTCCAGTCCTGTGGCCACTGCTGAGTTTTCCAAGTTTGCTGGAATACGGAGTGCAGCACTTTCACAGCATCATCTTTCAAGATTTGAAATAGCTCAACTGGAATTCCATCAACTCCACTAGCTTTGTTCGTAGTGATGCTTTCTAAGGCCCATTTGACTTCACATTCGAAGATGTCTGGCTCTAGGTCAGTGATCACGTTATCGTGATTATCTTGGTCGTGAAGATCCTTTTCATACAGTTCTTCTGTGTACTCTTGCCATCTCTTCTTAATATCTTCTGCTTCTGTTAGGTCCATACCATTTCTGTCCTTTATCGAGCCCATCTTTGCATGAAATGTTCCCTTGGAATCTCTAATTTTCTTGAAGAGATCTCTTGTTTTTCGTATTCTGTTGTTTTCCTCTATGATTTTGCATTTATCACAGAGGAAGGATTTCTTATCTCTCCTAGCAATTCTTTGGAATTCTGCATTCAAAGGCTTATATCTTTCCTTTTCTCCTTTGCTTTTCACTTCCCTTCTTTTCACACCTATTTGTAATGCCTCCTCAGACAGCCATTTTGCTTTATTGCATGTCTTTTCTTGGGGATGGTCTTGGTCCCTGTCTCCTGTACAATGTCACGAACCTCTGTCCAGAGTTCATCAGGCACTCGATCTATCAGACCGAGTCCCTTAAATCTATTTCTCACTTCCACTGTATAATCATAAGGGATTTGATTTAGGTCATATGTGAATGGTCTAGTGGTTTTCCCTACTTTCTTCAATTTCAGTCTGAACTTGGCAATAAGGAGTTTAGGACCTGAGACACAGTCAGATCCCGGTCTTGTTTTTGCTAACTGTATAGAACTTCTCCATCTTTGGCTGCAAAGAATATAATCAATCTGATTTCGGTGTTGACCATCTGGTGATGTCCATGTGTAGCGTCTTCTCTTGTGTTGTCGGAAGAGGGTGTTTGCTATGACCAGTGTGTTCTCTTGACAAAACTCTATTAGCCTTTGCCCTGCTTCATTCCGTGCTCCAAGGCAAAATTTGCCTGTTACTCCAGGTGCTTCTTGACTTCCTACTTTTGCATTTCAGTCCCCTGTAATGGAAAGGACATCTTTTTTGGATGTTAGTTCTACAAGGTCTTGTAGGTCTTCATAGAACCGTTCAATTTCGGCTTCTTCAGCGTTACTCGTTGGAGCATAGGCCTGGATTACTGTAATATTGAATGGTTTTCTTGGAAACGAACAGAAATCATTCTGTCATTTTTAAGGTTGCATCCAAGTACTGCATTTCGGACTCTTTGGTTGACCATGATGGCTAGTCCATTTCTTCTAAAGAATTCCTGACCTCTGAAGTAGATATGATGGTCATCTGAGTTAAATTCACCCATTCCAGTCCATTTTAGTTCACTGATTCCTAGAATGTTTATGTTCACTCTTGCCATCTCCTGTTTGACCACTTCCAATTTGCCTTGATTCATGGTCCTAACATTCCAGGTTCCTATGCAATATTGCTCTTTACAGCACCGGACCTTGCTTCTATCACCGGTAACATCCACAAATGAGTATTGCTTTTGCTTTTTCTCCATCCCTTTATTCCTTCTAGAGTTATTTCTCCACTGATATCCAGTACCATACTGGGCACCTACCGACCTGGGGAATTCCTCATTCAGTATCCTATCATTTTTCCCTTTGATACTGTTCATTGGACTCTCAAGGCAAGCATACTGAAGTGATTTGCCATTCCCTTTTCCACTGGACGACATTCGGCTGTGTGGACTACAATAAACTGTGGAAAGTTCTAAGAGACGGGAATACCAGACCACCTTACCTGCCTCTTGAGAAACCTGTATGCAAGTAAAGAAGCAACAGTCAGAATTTTACATGGAACAACAGACCGGTTTCAAATAGGAAAAGGAGTACGTCAAGGCTGCATATTGTCACCTTGCTCATTTAACTTATATGCCGAGTACATCATGAGGAACACTGGGCTGGAAGTAGGACAAGCTGGAATCAAAATTGCTGGGAGAAATATCAGTAACCTCAGATATGCAGATGACACTAACCTTATGGCAGAAAGTGAAGAGGAACTAAAAAGCCTCTTGGTGAAAATGAAGGAGGAGAGTGAAAAGGTTGGCTTGAAGCTCGAGGTTAAGAAAACAAAGATCATGGCATCTGGTCCCATCACTTCATGGGAAATAGAAGGAAAAACAGTGGAAACAGTGTCAGACTTTATTTTTTGGGCTCCAAAATCACTGCGGATGCTGATTGCAGCCATGAAATTTAAAGACGCTTACTCCTTGGAAGGAAAGTTATGACCAACCTTGATGGTATATTAAAAAGCAGAGGCATTACTTTGCCAACCAAGGTCCGTCTAGTCAAGGCTATGGTTTTACCCGTGGTCATGTATGGATGTGAGAGTTGGACTGTGAAGAAAGCCGATCACCAAAGAATTGATGCTTTTGAACTGTGGTGTTGAAGAAGAGTCTTGCGAGTCCCTTAGACTGCAAGGAGATCCCACCAGTCCATTCTAAAGGAGATCAATCCTGGGTGTTTATTGCAAGGACTGATGCTAAAGCTGAAACTGCAATACTTTGGCCACCTCATGCGACGAGTTGACTCACTGGAAAAGTCTCTGATGCTGAGAAAGTTTGGGGGCGGGAGGAGAAGGGGACAACGGAGAAGGAGATGGCTGGATGGCATCACCGACTCTGTGGACATGAGGTTGAGTGAACTCTGGGATTTGGTGATGAACAGGGAGGCCTGGTATGATGTGATTCATGGGGTCAGAAGGAGTCAGACACGACTAAGTGACTGAGCTGAACTGAAGAGTTTTCGGCAGCGGCACAGTTGAAAGGCATCATTTCTCCTTTTCTCAGTTTTCTTTATATTCCAGCTCTCACATCTGCACATGACTACTGGATGAAAAACAGGGGCGTGTGAAGTGGAGGCCTTTATTACCAAGGTGAATGTCTCTGCTAAATACAATGTCTAGATTTGCAATAGAGTTTTCTCCAAGAAGAAATTTTCTTTTACCTGATGACAACTCTTCACCTGATTGGAAGAATATGGTCCACTGTCATAGGCAATGGCAAAGCACTTCGGTATTTTGCTTTGATTACCCCATGATATCCATGAAAACAGAAAAAGAGGACACTGAAAGATTTCGGTAGGTGCCCAATATGCTTCTAGAGGTCAGAGGAGAAATAACTCCAGAAATAATGAAGCAATTGATCCAGAGCAAAATCAGTAACCAGTTGTGAATGGGACTGGCAATGGAAGCAGGGTTTGATGCTATTAAGAACAATACTGCATAGAAACGTGGAATTTTAGGTCCATGAGTCAAGGCAAATTGGAAGTGTCAAACAGGAGATGACAAGAGTGAACATTGACATTCTAGGAATCGGTGAACTAAGATGGAATGGGAGAATCTGTTACTGTGGGCAGGAATCCCTTTGAAGAAATGGAGTAGCCATCATAGTCAACAAAAGAGTCCAAAATGCAATACTTGGGTGCAGTCTCAAAAATGACAGAATGATCTCTGTTCTTTTCCAAGGCAAAGGATTTACTGTCATAATAATCCAAATCTCTGCTCTTATCAGTAACACTGAAGACGCTGAAGTTGAAAATTCTATGAAGACCTACAAGACCTTCTAAAACTAACACCCAAAAACGATGTCCTCTTCATTATAGGGGACTGGAAAGTAGAAGCAGGAATTCCAGAAACACATGGAGTACCAGGCAAATTGGCCTTGGAATACAGAATGAAGCAGGGCAACGGCTAATTGAGTTCTGCCAAGAGAACGCAAGGGTCAAGTAAACACCCTCTTCCAACAACACAAGAGAAGACTCTACACATGGACATCACCAGATGGTCGACACTGAAATCAGATTGATAATGTTCTTGGCAGCCAAAATAGAGAAGCTCTATACATTTAGCAAAAAGAAGACAGAAAGATGACTGTGGTTCAGATCCTGAACTCCATATTGCCAAATTCAGACAGAAGTTGAAGAAAATGGAGAAAACCACTATATCATTCAGGTATGACCTAAATCTAATCCCTTATGACTGTACACTGGAAGTGCAAAATACATTTAAGGGACTAGATTTGATTGACAGAGTGCCTGATGGGCTATGGATGGAGGTACCGGACATTGTACAGGAGACAGGGATCATGACCATCCCCAGGAAAAGAAAGGCAAAAAATGAATGGCTATCTGAGGAGGCCTTACAAATAGCTTTGAAAACAAGGGAGACAAAAAGCAAAAGAGAAAAGGAAAGATATATACATTTGAATGCAGATTTCTAAGGAAAAGCAAGGAGAGAAAAAAAAAGCCTTCCTCAGGGATCAGTGCAAAAAAAGAAGGGAAACAATAGAATGCGAAAGACGAGAGATCACTCCAAGAACATTGGAGATCCCACGAGAACATTTCATGCAAAGATGGACTTAAAAAACCACAGGAAAAAAAAAAAAAAGCACAGAAACGGTAGGGTTCTAACTGAAACAGAAAATATAAAGAAGAGATGGTAAGAATACACAGAAGAACTGTGGAAAAAAGATCTTCACGACCCAGATAATCACGATGGTGTGATCACTCACCTAGAGCCAGACTTCTTGGAATGTGAAGTCAAGTGGGCCTTAGGAAGCATCACTACGAACGAAGCTACTGTAGGTGTTTGGATGTCAGTTGAGCTTTTTCAAATCCTGAAAGATGATGCTTTAAAAGTGCTGCACTCAATAGGCCAGCTAATTTGGAAAATTCAGCAGTGGCCACAGGAGTGGAAAAGAGCAATATTAATTTCAATCCCAAAGAAAGGCAATGCCATAGAATGTGCAAACTACCGCACAATTGCACTCATCTCAAATGCTAGTAAAATAATGCTCTATATTCTCGAAGCTAAGCTTCAGCAATACGTGAACTGTGAACTTCCAGATGTTCAAGCTGGTTTTAAAAATGGCAGAGGAACCGGAGATCAAATTGCCAACATCCAGAAGAGAGCTCCAGAAAAGCATCTCTGTCTTCTTTACTGACTATGCCAAAGCCTTTGACTGGTGGATCAGTATAAATGGCGGAAAATTTGAAAGAGATGGGAATACGGACCACCTGACCTGCCTCTTGAGAAACCTATATGCAGATCATGAAACAACAGTTAGAACTGGTCATGGAACAACAGACTGGTTCAAAATAGGAAAAGGAGTAAGTCAAGGCTGTATGTTATCACCTTGCTTATTTAACTTATATGCAGAGTACATCATGAGAAGTGCTGTGCTGGAGGAAGCACAAGCTGGAATCAAGGTTTCTGGGAGAAATATCAACAACGTCAGATATGCCAACAACACCGCCCTTTCGGCAAAAAGTGAAAAATAACTAAAGAACCTCTTGATGACAGTGAAAGAGGATAGTGAAAAAGTTCGCTTAAAGCTCAACATTCAGAAAACTAAGATCATGGTATCTGGTCCCATCGCTCTATGACAAATAGGTGGGGAAACAGTGAAAACCGTCGCTGACTATTTCTTAGGCTCCAATGGTGATTGCAGCCATAAAATTAAAAGACACTTATTACTTCAAAGGAAAGTTATGACCAGCCTAGTCAGCATATTAAAAAGCAGAGGCATTACTTTGCCAACAAAGGTCCGTCTGGTAAAGACTATGGTTTCTCCAGTGGGCATGTATGGATGTGAGAGTTGGACTTCAAAGAAATCTGAGCGCTGAAGAATTGATGCTTTTGAACTGTAGGGGAGGCGAAGACTCTTGGGAGTCCCTTGGACTGCAGGGAGCTCCAACCAGTCCATCCTAATGGAGATCAGTCCTGGGTGTTCATTGGAGTGATTGATGTTGAAGATGAAATTGCAATACTTTGGCCACCTGATGTGATTAAGTGACTCTCTGGGGAATTTCCTGTTGCTACGAAATATTGAGGGCAGGAAGAGAAAGGGATGACAGAGGATGAGATGATTGGATAGCATCACCAACTCAATGGACATGAGTTTGTGTAAACCCAAGGAGTTGGTAATGGACAAGGAGGCCTGGCGTGCTGCGGTTAATGGGTCGCAAAGAGTCGGATATGACTGAGCGACTGAAGTGAACAATACATAGAATTTAAATAAGCAGCCTTGTCATAACCCTTTCTCTAATTGGAAGCAGTCTGTTGTTTTCCATCCAGTCCTAACTGGTGCTTCTTGGTCTGCATACAGATATTTTAGGAGGCGGGTCAGGTGATCTGGTGTTCCTATAACTTTAAGAATTTTCCAGCATTTGTTGTGATCCACACAGTCAAAACCTTTGTTATAAACAACGAAGTAGAAGAATATGTTTATTTGTTTGTTTGTTCCTGGAGCTCTCTTGCTATTTTCATGATCCCACCGATTTCGGATATTAGATTTGTGGCTTCTCTTATGGAGAACTTAAGCACTGGACATAGTGATTTATACCTGGAGCCCTGAGGGAAAACCAGCGCCACTTGCTCGTGGTCATGGTTCCCGCCAACACCAAGGTGACACAAGATCTTCAGTTTCTATGAAGTTCTGGGAAATGAGTTCTTTAAAATCAAACAAGCAAACAGGCAAGCAAACAAAGGTGAAACCCTTGAAAACCGTCTGGGTCATATACAGAGATTTCTGTCCCACTTCTCTGAGCTCTACTCCATCTATTTACCTATTTCTCCATCTTTAGCTGTTAAAAGGACATAAAGAAGGGAACTTTTGTTGGTATATGTTTAACAAAAATTGAGCTTCACTAAATTCTAAGGTAGGTCAGGTTTCGAGGTTTACCTTTTCCTTTAATTTGTATCAGCCTTGCTGTGATCATGAGCGTCCACAATATTTTAACCATTTCTCATTCCCAATTGCATCTTTGGAATTTCGGAAAGATTCACTCGAGCAAAGAGCCTGTATAATTTATTTTGTCTTGAAAGAGATGCAAGAAAATTCATGGGTAATATTTTCATTCATTCCATACGTCTAACAGTGGAGTAGGAAATGGCCACAGGAAGCAACTATCTTGCCTGGTAAATCCCATGAGCAGAGGAGCCTGGTGTTCTCCATTTCATTTGGTTGCAAAGAGTTGGACAAGACTGAACATATAAACAAACATGTATCTTAGTGTGAGATGCAATTGTGTTTATTTATTATCTCATAGGACTTTGTGTCGCTCACACTGAAGGGCTTAACATTTTTCTAAATTATCTCTGTGACTGTATTAAAGTTCACTGCCTGTCTTTTACCTTCAAAGAAAGAAGAAAGATGACCAAGAAGGAAACAAAAACATATCCTATGAGGAGAGTCTTATGCTTCTTCTTTACCATCCAAGAATTGAAACTTCTTTCCTAGTATACGAAATAAAGACACTGTTTTGACTTTAGAGAATCTGGTCCACTGGGATGTTTCTTTTCCTATTTTGGAATGATAAACTCTAATTTAAGTTTTACTTGTCTGGACAAGTAAGGATCACAATGGAAAGATATGGAACTGAGAGGAAATGATAATCTTGATACCAACATATACCTCTTCCTTTCTAGGAGCAGGCTGCTTTATGCATTTAACAGGTCTGTCGTAGAGAGAAAAAACCCAAGAACTTTCACCCCACATATATGTGGCTTTGTGTCTGTCTTTCCCATGCTGTCTCATCATTTTTTATGTCACATGTGAAAGGACTTATTAATTCCATCGTATTACCCACTTCTTTCCATAGCAAGAGTGAGCATATTCTTTATATTCTTTCCCACAAGTTACAGGACCTTTACCAAGAATTTATCAGGAAGGCTGGGACTCCCTTTTCTGAAGGCGTTCTCAGTATTAGGGAAGTTTTCCAGGTCTTTTTAGCATATTTGTCTATTTCACACTTTAATGAGATTGATAAGAGGTCATGAGGGTTGTTCAGTTGCCTTCATGAGCAACAGCTAAGAAGTACTTATGGAGGTACCTGATGCTCAGGGGAACATGGAGATGATGTTAGGAAGAAGAAAGGATGGGCTCCACAGTGACATACTTGAAGGCCTCAGTCACAGTGGGTTAGACTACTCATTGCTACAGTAAAAGAAAAGTGGATGACGATGAAGTCATAAGCATTCATGTCATGAACCTAAGGTAGAAGTTGGAATGTCCGGTTTAGATTTGACATCAAACTGGTTCATCCCCGCTAGGCTGGGTATTGACGAGTGGATAGAGTTAATGAGAGCTAACAGGGAGAAAAAGAGACTTTTTCTTTTCCTGTAAGACAAGTGAACTTGTTTCATGGTTACTGAATTCTCATCAGAGCTTCCTCCACACTATTATGTCAGTCACCTATTTCATGGACTCATCCTTCTCGGTTGTCCCGCATCACCAGTTTTGCATGCCTTGCTTCATTCAACGACCTTCAACTGGTTGTCTGTTCTCCATACGATAATATACATGTTTCAATGTTTCATGTTTCAATGTTATTCTTTCCTAGCATCCCACCCTCGCCTTCTCCCACAGAGTCCCAAATTCTTTTATTTATATATGTATCACTTTCATTGTCTCGCTTATAGCATCGTTGTTACCTCTTTCTAAATTTCATATGTAAGGTTTCGTATACTGCGTTGGTGTTTCTCATTCTGGCTTGCTTCCCTCTGTATAGTAGGTTCCAGTTTCATCCACCTCTTAGCACTGACTCAAACGTGTCCCTTTTTTAATAGCTGAATATTCCATTGTGTATACAGACAGCATCATCCTTAACCATTCATCTTCGAACCGGACATCAAGGTTGTTTCAAAAGTCCAAGCTATTGTCAATAGTGCTCCAATGAACATTGGAGTACATATGTCTCATTAAATTCTAGTTTTCTTGGTGTGTATGCCCAGAAGTGGGATCACTGTGTCTCATGGTAATTCTATTTCCTTTTTTTTTTAAGTAAGAAACCTCCACACTGTCCTCCATAGTGCCTTCCCACCAACAACGTAAGAAGGTTCCCTTTCTCTGCTCCCTCTCCAGCATTGCTGGCTTGTAGAGTTTTTTGATGGTAGTTTTTGATGGTAGCTTTAGACCCGTGTGAAACGGTACCTCACTGTAGTAGTGATTTGCGTTTCTCTGATAATGAGTGATGTTGAGCAGATTTTCCTGTGTTTGTTAGACATCTGTATGTCTCCTTCGGAGAAATCTCTTTAATTCTTTGTGCCACTTTTTGATGGATTGCTTATTTTTCTGGTATTGAACTGCATGAGCTGCTTGTGTATTTTGGAGATTACTTTGTTTTCAGTTACTTTCTTTACTCTTATTTTCTCCCATTGGTAAGGCTGCCTTTTCAGCTTGCATATTGTTTCCTTCATTGTGTAAAACTTTCAAGCTTAATGAGGTCCCATGTTTGTTTTAGTTTTTATTTCCATCACTCAGGGGGGCCACAGAGAATCATGCTGTGATTTGTGTTACAGTCTCTTCTACCTACGTTTTCCTCTGAGAGTTATATAGTTTCTAGACTTACGTTTATATCTTTAATCCGTTTTAAGTGAATTGTTGTATAGGGTGGTAGAATGTGTTTTAGCACATTCTTTTTACAGTTGTTGACCATTTTCTCCAGCACTGCTTTTTAAAGTGGTTTCTCTCCTCCGTTATATATTTCTGCCTCCTTTGTCAAAGATAAAGTGTCCATATGTGTGTGGATATATCTCTGAGCTTTCTATATTGTTCCATTAATCTATATTTTTGTCTTGTGCCAGTACCTTACTTTCTTGATGACTGTAGCTTTGTAGTATGACCTGAAGTCAGGCATGTTGATCCCACTATTTCCATTCTTCTTTTTCAAGATTGCTTTAACTTTTAGAGGTTGAAATTGTTTGTTCTTGTTCTGTGGAAACAACAACATTCATTTTCACATATTGATTCTTCTGATCTAAGAAGCTGACAAATTTCTCGGTCTGTTTCTATTATCTTTATTTCTGCAGGGGTTTAGTTTTCTATATATAAATACAGGTCTTTTGTTTCTTTAGGTAAATTTATTCCTAAGTACTTTGTACTTCTCTTTGCAATGGAGAATGGGGTTTTTCCCATTAAAATTCTGAAAACATTATCAGTTTATGGGTCAGAGAGTTCTTTAACAGTTTCCTTTCTGTGAGAACCTGGGTATGAACTGTAGGCTTCTTTTGAACTTTAAAGCTTATTTTCAAGAGGTAGTGGTGTATGTCTTTTCAAGGTTTGCTGTAACAGCATGCCATATAGCAGGTAGCTTCAATAAAGATTTTCTCATACTTCCAGGGATCTAGCCAGTAATCAAAGGGTTACAAGATTTTGTTTCTTCTGAGGCCTCTTTTGGATGATAAAACATCTTCACATGGCTTTGTCTCCACATATTAATGTCTCTGTGTTTTCTGTGTCTGCTCTCCTTTCCTTGTAAAAACCCAGTCCTGTATATCAAAATATCTACCTAAAAACCCTATTGGCAAAAAGGTTCAGAAAGCAATTATACATTGCTCACAATTTTGACTCTGTACAAGGTACAGTGAGTTCAGTTCAGCCGTTCAGTCATGTCCGACTATCTGTGACCCCATGAATCACAGCACGCCAGGCCTCCCTGTCCTTCACCAACTCCCAGAGTTCACTCAAACTCATGTCCATCGAGTCGGTGATGCCATCGTCTTCAAAGTACACATTTTGAGAGGATAAAATTATTCTACGATATTGATTTTCTTCTTTTCACTTGTTACTGTGGTATACTAATCTGTCTCTGAGTGTTCCCCCCACTAATCAGATCTACCCAATTCAGAAAGCAGATTGTCAAGAAAAATGGGGTTTTGGGGACTAATTCAACTGTGAACAAGATTCAGAGTTTCTTGCCAACCTCCATATCCTCAACATAAAGACATTAGGGAAAGAAAAATATTTATTTTGTATAAGTATTAAAGCAAACTGTGATGCACATATACGAACTACAAAATTGTAGTAAAGTCAAAATACATACATACATATATATAATATATGTCTACATACATATATATAATACATACATACATATATATAATATATGTCTACATACATATATATAATATATGTCTACTTGAAAGTCAGTTCATTACAATATTTTCAAAGTTATAAGTATTCTTCAAATAGACCTGATGACATCTGTCACAGCAATCTGGTCCTTAATTAACTTGATCATTGGGGTAGCCATCAGTGTTTGCTAATTTGTTTTTATTACTATTATTATTTTAAATGTATTTATTTGAATTGGAGGCTGATTACTTTCCAATGTATTGGTTTTGCCATACATTGACATGAATCCACCCCGGGTGTACATAGGTTCCCCATCTAGACCCCTCTCCAACTCCCTCCGCATCCCATACCTCTAGTTCATCCCAGTGCACCAGTTAATTTGTTTTATACTGGAAAAGGATAAACTTCTCATGTACACATGATAGAATGTGGTTTTGAAATGAGGCACTCTCTCATCCACAGAAGTGAGACATAGATGTTACTGCTAAAAATACCCAATATTATTAGGCTAAGATATTTTCAAAGATTGACGTTTACATACTAGAGGTTTTCATTGCACAATAATGCAAGATATGTGGCTTATTCCTTTAATTACACCAAACTCCTCAATCCCAACTCACTTAGAGGAAAGGTAAGTGAGGGTTGTGATAAGGTGTTGCAAATATCTTGCTGTCAGGTTCTCTTACTTCTGTTATTGAGGTAAGGTCACAGTCAAGTAATACTGCCTCTGTAAACCTGTACTGAAGAAAATATCAATCCGTATTCTGAAAGGAAATATCCTAAAACGACTTTCATCATCCAACAGCCTGGTTAGAAGGAGGGTTTCCCTCTGACGGGTGGTTATCCTGTCTGGGCGTAGGCTAGATCTGAACGTCTGGTCTTGGTTCTCCCATCAGTGCCCAGTCCCAGCTGAAGGGGAAGCTGTCTGTTCTCTGTGTCCTTCTATTTCCAAGGCTCTCATACTTTGTCCAGTCATTTTAATGAGGGAGTCAGGTGCCCGAAACACAGTTGGTCCTCGGTCTCCTCATACTATCCAAAAGGGGGCTGGGTGTCATAGACTGTTACCCCTACCGTTTGCCACAGCCATTAGGTCATGGAGGGGAGCATCGGACGTGTGGCTACTTCTTCGAACACTGGTGGAGGCCAGTGAATGGCTCCATCAAGGGAACTGTGCCTCTGCAATGCATAGTCTTTTGCCTGTCCCGAAACTCTGCCTTTCACTACCCAGCCCTAGGGTAGAAGGCTTAGAGGGCCCTGAGAATGGGAGCAATGTATATTCCACTGCACTCCATTGAACGTGTGACTGTGGTTGCAGTTGTACTTCCAACTTCACTAATAATCTTGAGCTAAGATCTGCAGATTTATGTCCGTCCTGTCTCTATTAGACACCTTTCTTGGAGAAATATTTGACCTACGATACAAGTTGGTAACTTGAACAATCATGGTCCATTTTGAACAGGCTCTGATAACCACTTTTAACTCACTTTTTAAAAATTCAGATATTTTTACAAACACCATCACGTGATTAAAGTTTCTGTCACATTGTAACTGAAATATTTTATTTACCGTCATGTTCTCAAGGGCCAAAATATTGCAAATGGTGGAACCATTTATTTCTTCACTGCTTGAGGTACAGTTGACTTGTAATATTGCATTAAGCAATCTTGTTTTATAAAAATTATACAGTCTTATCTTAGATTTTTTCTACTATGTCAAAATGAAGGACACTTATGTGTACATGAATCCCTGAATTTTCAGACTTCCTTCACATTTAGGTCATCAGAGAACACCATGCAGAATTCTTTTTTCTTCTTTACTCCTTTTTCATAATTTACTTTAAAAACTAAGTGGACAATAAACATAATTGAATATTGGGAATTTTTTTTTAATATACACATATTAATGATCCATAATTATACAAGGAGGTCAGTTTTCATTTCAATCTTAAAGAAAGCCAGTGCCAAAGAATTTTCACACTACCACACAAATGCAATCGTCTTACACACGAGCACAATAATGATTGAAATTCTCCAAACCAGGCTTCAACAGTACGTAAACCATGAACTTCGAGGTGTTCAAGCTTGATTTTTTAAAAGGCAGAGGATCCAGATATCAAATTGTCAATAGCCTTTGGATCAGCAACACAGGAAGAGAGTTCCAGAAGAAAAAAGTCTACTTCTGCATCGTTGACTACACCAAAGCCTTTGACTATGGGTCACAACAAACTATGGAAAATTTATCGAGAGATGATAATACCAGACAACCTGCCCTGCCTCCTGAAAAATCTGTATGCAGGTCAAGTCGCAACAGTTAGAACTGGAAATGGAACAGCAATCTGAATCCAATGGGAAAGGAGTATGTCAAGGCTGTATGCTGACATGCTGCTTATTTAAATTATGTGCAGATTACATCATGTGAAAGGCCTGGTTGAATAAGCACACACTGGAATCAAGATAGACAGGTGAAATATCAATAATCTCTTAGCTGGTGATGGCACCATATTTATGGCAGAAAGGGAAGATGAACAAAAGAGCCCCTTGATGAAAGTGAAAGTGGAGATTGAAATAGATGACATAAAAATCAAAATTCAGAAAACAATGATGATGTCAACCGGTCCCATCACTTCATGGCAAATAGAAGGGGAAACAATGGAAAGAATGTGAGACTTTTTTTTTTTTTTTTTTGCCAGTGGTGCGGTTTGGGGAATGGAACTCTAATCAAAATCACAGCAGATTGGGAATGCAGCCATAAAAATAAAAGATGCTTTCTCTTTGTAAGAAAAATATGACCAAACTAGACAGCATATCAAACATCAGAGAGATTACTTTCCAAAATATTTCTGTCTAATCAAAGTTATGGTTTTTCCAGTAGTCATGTATGGATGGGAGATTTGGACTATAAAGAAAGCTGAGCACCAAAGAATTGATACTTTTGAACTATGATGTTGGAGAAGAGGCTTGAGAGTCTTTTGGAGGGCAAGGAGATCAAAGCAGTACATCCTAAAGGAAATCAGTCCAGAATATTCATTGGAAGGACTGGTGCTGAAGCTGAAACTCCAACACTTTGGTCACGGGGTGTAAAGAACTGACTCATTGGAAAAGACCCTGATGCTCGGAAAAATTCAAGGTGGGAGGATAACAGTAGACATCAGATGGGATGATTGGAGAGCATCACTGACTTAATGAACATGAGTTTGTGCAAACTCGATGAGTTAGTGATGAACAGGGCGGACTGGCATGCTGCAGTGCATAGGGCCACAAAGATTTGTCAATGACTGAGCCACTGAACTGGCATGGCCCTACCTGTCAGAACAAGAACCAGTTTCCCTTAGTCAGTCTTCCCCATCAGGAAGCTTCCACAACCTCTTGACCTTATCTGTCAGAAGGCAGATCGAATGAAAACCATAATCTCAGAAAGCTAACCAAACTGATCACATGGGACACAGCCTTGTCTAACTCACTCAGTGAAACTATGTGTCATGCTTGTAGGGCCACCCATGATGGACGGGTGATGGTAATGGGCTCTGACGAATCGTGGTCCTTGGAGAAGGGAATGGAAAACCTCGTCAGTGTTCCTGCCTGAAGAACTCCATGAGCAGCATGTAAAGGCAAAATATAGCATACTGAAAGACAAATTCCAAGGTTGATAGCTGCCCAATATGATAAAGGAGATCAGGGCAGAAGAAACTCCAAAAAGAATGAAGCGATGGAGCCAAAGCAAAAACAAATTCCCACTTGCAGATGTGACTAGTGATGGAAGAACACCCCGATGCTGTAAAGAGCAAGATTGCATAGGAACTTTAAAAGTTAGGTCCACGAATCAAGGTAAATAGGAAGGGGTCAAAACGGCAATGTCAAGAGTGAATGAACATTGACATTTTAGGAATCAGTGAACTAAAATGGACGGGAATGGATGAATTTAACTCAGATGACCATTATGTCTACTACAGTGGGAAAGAATCCCTCAGAAGAAATGGAGTAGCCATCATAGTCAAAAAAAAAAGAGTCTGGAATGTAGTATTTGGTGACAATCTGAAAAATGACAGAATGATCTCTGTTTCTTTCCAAGGGAACCCATTCAATAGCACAGTAATCCAAGTCTGTGCCCTGACCAGTAATGCTAAAGTAGCTATAATGGAACAATTCTATGAAGACCTACAAGAATTTGTAGAACTAACAGACAGGAAAGATGACCTTTCCATCACAGGGGAATGGAATGCAAAAGTAAGAAGTCAAGAGATATCTGGGGGTAAAAGGCAAATTTGGCCTTGGAGTACAGAATGAAGTCTTCCAAAGGCTAACAGAGATTTGCCAAGAGAACACACTGCTCATAGCAACATCCTCTTCTGGGAACACGAGAGGATACTACAAATGTTCCTCATCATATGGTTAAAACTGAAATCAGATTGATTTTTCCTTCACAGCCAAAGATGCAGGAGATCTGTAGAGTAGGCAAAGCAAGACTGGGAGTGGACAGTGCCTCAGATCTTGAACTCCTTATTGCCAAATCAAGAGTTAATTTGAAGAACGTAGGGAAAACCACTAGAACATTCGGGTATGTCTTACATCAAATCCCTTATGATGACACGGTGAAAGTGACAAATAGATTCAAGGGATCAGATCTGATACAAAGAATGCCTGATGAACTACTGACAGAGGATTGTGACATTGTACAGTAGGCAGTGATCAAAACCCCCCTCAAAAAAAAAAAAAAAAAGGCAAAATGGTTTGCTGTAGATGCCTTACAAATAGACGAGAAAAGAAAAGAAGCTAAAACAAAGGAGAAAATTAAAGATATAACAATCTGAATGCAAAGGTTCAAGGAATAAGAAGGAGTGATAAGAAAGCCTTCTTCAGTGATCAGTGGAAAGAAATAGAGGAAAATAATGGAATGGGAAAGACTAGAGACCTCGTCAAGAAAATTAGAGATACCAAGGAATCATTTCATGAAAAGATGCTCAAAATAAAGGAGAGAAATTGCATGGACCTCAATTTAGCAGAAGATATTAAGAAGATGTGGCAAGGTTACTCAGAAAAACTATTTTAACAGGATCTTCATGAGTCAGTAACCTGGATGATGTGATCACTCACCTAGAGCCAGTCCTCTTGTAATGTGAAGTCAAGCCATCCTTATGAAACTTCACTATGAACAAAACTAGTAGAACTGAGGGAATTCCAGTTCAGCTATGTCGTAGCCTGAAAAATGATTGTCTCAAAGTGCTGCACTCAGTATGCAAGGAATTTGGAAAACGAAGCAGTGGCCACAGGACTGGAAACTTTCAGGTTTTATTTCATTCCAAAGCAAGGCAATGCCATAAACTGTTCATACTAACACGCAATGGCCTTAACTCAAATAGTAGCAAAGTAATAGTAAAAATTACCCAGGCGAGGCTTGAACAGTACGTGAGCCATGAACTTCAAAGAGGATTTAGAACAGGCAAAGGAAACAGAGATCAGATTGCCAAAATCCGAGGTCCCATCAAAAGATCAAGAGGTCTCCAGGAAAAAAAAAAGAACAAAACAAAACAAAACACGTGTATGTCTGCTTCATTGTTTATACCAAAGCCTTTGGTATAAAGGCTTTGTCAGTTCGGTTCAGTTCAGTTCAGTTCAGTCGCTCAGTAGTGTCCTACTCTCCGCGACCCCTTGAATCACATCATACCAGGCCTCCCTGTCCATCATCAACACCCGGAGTTCACTCAAACGCATGCCCACAGAGTATGCCATCCAGCCAACTCATTCTCTGTCGTCCCCTTCTCCTCCCGCCGCCAACCGTTCCCAGCATCAGAGTCTTTTCCAGTGAGTCAACTCGTCGCATGTGGTGGCCAAAGTATTGCAGTTTCAGCTTTAGCATCATTCCTTCCAATGAACACCCAGGATTGATCTCCTTTTGAATGCAGTGGTTGGATCTCCTTGCAGTCCAAGGGACTCTCAAGAGTCTTCTCCAACACCACAGTTCAAAAGCATCAATTCTTCGGCTATCAGCTTTCTTCACAGTCCAACTCCAACTCTCATATCCATACATGACCACGGGAAAAACCATAGCCTTGACTAGACGGACCTTTGTTGGCAAAGTAATGTCTCTTTTTAATGTACTATCAAGCTTGGTCCTAACTTTCCTTCCAAGGAGTAAGCGTCTTTTAATTTCCTGGCTGTAATCAACATCTGCAGTGATTTTGGAGCCCCCAAAAATAAAGTCTCACACTGTTTCCACTGTTTTTCCATCTGTTTCCCATGAAGTGATGGGACCAGATGCCATGATCTTTGCTTTCTGAATATTCAGCTTCAAGCCAACCTTTTCACTCTCCTCTCTCACTTTCATCAAGAGGCTTTTGAATTCCTCTTCACTTTCTGCCATAAGTGGATCACAGTAAATTGTGGAAAATTCTTAAAGGGATGGGATTACCAGACTACTTGACCTGCCTCCTGAGAAATCTGTATCCAGGTCAAGAAGCAACAGTTAGAACTGGACATGGACAACAGGGTGCTTTCAAATCAGGAAAGAATTATGCCAAGGCTACATATTGTCACCCTGCCTAGTTACCTTCTAGGTGGTGTGCAAGATGTTAAATTCCAGACTGCATGAGGCAAAGTTTGAATCAAGGTTTCTGTGAGAAATATCAATAACCTCAGAAAGGTAGATGGCACTACATTTGCGGCAAAAGTGAAGAACAACTAAAGAGCCTCTTGGTGAAAGAGAAAGGGGAGTTCAGTGTTCACTTAAAACTCAACATTCAGAAAACGAAGATAACTACAACTGGTTCCATCTCTGCTTGGGAAACTGATGGAGCAACAGTGGAAACACAGAGAGACTTTATTTTGTTGTGGGCCTCCAAAATGACTGCAGATGGTGACTGCAGCCATGAAATTAAAAGATTCTTGCTCCTTGGAAGGAACGGTATGACCTGCCAAGTCAACATATTGAAAAGCAGAGACATTGCTTTGTGAGCAAATATCCTCTTAATCAAAGCTATGATTTTTTTTTTTTTTTTGTAGTCATCTATGGATGTGAGATTTGGACTCTAAAGACAACTGAGAGCAGTAGAATTGTTGCTTTAAAACTGTGTTGTTGGTGAAGACTCTTTAGTGTCTCTTGGACAGCAAGGAGGTTAAAGGAAATCAGTACTGAATATTCATTGGAAGGACTTATTCTGAAGCTTAAACTCCAATTTTGTCCACCTAATGCAAATAATTGTCTCATCGGAAAGACCCTGGGAAACACTGAATCCAGGAGGAGAAGAGGATGACAGAGGATAAGATGGTTGAATGACATCAGCGACTCGATGGACATGAGTTTGAGAATGCTCCAGGAATTGCTGTTGGACAGTGAAGTGTCGTAATTTGCAGTCCATGGGATCACAAAGAGCTGGACATGACCGAGAGACTGAACTTAAATTAACTCAAGTATAGCATTACCTATACTTTTACATGCAAATATAGTGATAGTATTACTCCATGATAATTGTGTTTTTTATTTCACTCTATGAAAATCTGGATTCTATCTTTCTTACGTGATATATGGAATTCTCTATTACTCATGTATGAAAATCTACATGTGGTTTTCTGGCATTTAATTTGGAGTTCTGTATATTTCTCATATGAAAATCTTGGCACTGGTTTCTGAAGATATCGAGATCCAGTATGGATTTGGAATGATCTCTCTTGCACAAATGAAAATCAGGGCCCACTCTTTCTTCATCAAGTTTAGAGTTTGTCATATTTCTCAAATTATATCGAAACAGAATTTCTTCCATGAAATGTTAAATGCTCTGTATTGACTGCATTCAATCATAGGTGTTAATTCTCCACTTTGGAAGTTGGACTCCTCTGTATTTCATATTGGAGATCAGAATGGAAACTTCCCTTGGAGAAATATGGAGTTCTCTAAATTTGAAATGAAGCACTGGTTCTTCAGCTACAGAAACACCTATGGTCCCTGTTTGTTATGTTTCCCTGTGCCTTTGAACATTTGTGTGTACATGCGTGGGTAGACATGGCGGTGTTTGTGTGTGTTTCTGTATGTGGTTGTGTGTCCAACCACATCCGACGTAGAGATGAAGGTGAAAAATCACGAGGCATGCAGCAAGCAGAAGGAGGCACGAGGCGTCCACAGACTGGGGAAGACTGGCCCATGCATCTCTGAGGTGCTCCTGTTCAGCACAGGAATGAGGAAAGGTGGGTCAATAAATCTGGGTTTACCTCAAGAGACATAAAGAAGCTCACAGTTTGTGCCACGTTGATGTGTGTATTTCTACCAGGAAGCAGATGGGGAAGTTTTGAGAACTCACCCAGTGTAAATTCAATGGTGTGGGTATTTTAAAGCATAGCCTTTGAACCCTTTAGTCTATGGGAAGTGGGGTATCCTGTGGAAATGGTGGGCATGGCTATAACAGGATCCATGACGGTGAAGAGGTCAAGGTCCTTCCGAAACGAACAGAGGCTGGAAGGAGGAGGAACAGAAAGATAGCCTACTGCACTGGAGAATTTTTACACGTTAGAGGAAGGCCCTGGCCTACTGCTGCCTCAGACCAGTCCATCAGGCAGCAAACTCCCTCGCTGATGCGGCCAATAATAGCATCGTGTGAGACAAATGACATGATCAGGTAGGCTCCTTCATTCTGAAACCACAGGCATCCTAGCATACCGTGTGCGAGCATGCAATCCATCCAGGTGCTCATGCATAACTGGCGGTGTAGAAAGGTGAAGAAAGTGCAGCCGTGGGGTATATGATTTTTCCCCTTTGCCAGTGTGTGCCTGTGAGGGAGCAAAGATAGCCAAGTAGAAGGGTGTTCACTTATCTTTTCCTGAGAGAGCTCCAAAATTGCAGCTTGCTACTGAATGATGATGGACAAGAGAATGTCAGGTCCCACCAAAAAGATGTACACCATGTCCAGTGGGGAAGGAGACATCCCAAGAAGACTGTAGGAGGGGGGACTTTGTGTTTAGAATCAATACCTTCCAGCCACACTCAGAGGGCTCATAGAAAACATTTTGTGCACCAATGCACAGAGACTTCCAGACAAAGAGTCAGACCTGTCTTTCAGTGATTGAGTGTCTCCTGCAGAGGCATGGGTCAGCAGTAGCCTGACAGGGGAGAGGGTCTCTGGCTGCTACAGACCTGGGTCATGCAGTTTATGGCATATGCCCTCTTGGAGGAGTTTTCCATTCAATCCACAATAAAGCCAGCTAGCAGACATCCACAAATTGAAAAATAAATATGCCGAAGAAATTCTCGTACTGTTAAGGAAGTTCTAGGAGCACTGCACAATTCCTCACCTGGGGGTCTGGCAAAGGGATTGAGAACCCCACAGGAAATTTGACTTTGGAGGACTTGATTACAGAACTTCCACAGAACTGAAGCAGTTGGAAGGCACAAACAAAATCTTGTGTGCACCAGCAGCCAAGCATAAGGAGCAGTGTCCCCACAAAATCCTGAGCCAGATTTGCCTGTAAGTGTGGGCCGAGAGTGGGCTGCAGGAGGATGAGGGGCACTGAATACATCAGTGCTTGCACAAGCCCTTTTGAAGAAGATCACAAGTACAGTTCTCATACCAAAGTTTGTCCTCAGTTCAAACAGCAGGGCTGGACACAGCCCTCCCCACCCCTCCCCGCAACAGAAAATCGGATTAAAGCTTTACTGAACATGGCCCCACCTATCTAAACAAGACTCAGGTTCACTCACAGTCTGTCCCTCCCATCAGAAAGCTTCTATAAGCCTTTTATGCTTATCCGTTAGAGGGCAGACGTAATGGAAACCACAACCACAGAAAACTAACCAAACTGACGCAGTGGACCACAGTCTTGTCTAATGCAATGAAACTATGAGTCAGACTCTGTAGGGCCATCCGGGATGGATGGGTCATGATGGAGGGTTCTGAGAAAACGTGGGCCAATGGAGAAGTGAATGGCACAGCTTCAGTATTTTGCCTTGAAACCCCATGAATAGTATGAAAAGGCAAACAGAATGGACACTGAAAGATGAACTCCCCGGGTTGGTAGGTGTCCTAATATGCTTCTGGAAATCAGTGGAGAAGTAACTCCAAAAGTAATGAAGAGATGAAACCAGAGCAAAAAACAAAAAACAAACCAAAAACACCCAGCTGTGGTAGTGACTGGTGATGGAAGCAAAGTCTCATTCTGTAAAGAACAATAGTGCATAGGAACTTAGAAAGTTAGGTCCATGATTCAAATTAACTTGGAATTCGTCAAACAGGGGATGTCAACGGTGAACATCAACCTTTCAGGAATCAGTGAATTAAAATTGACTGGAATGGGCAAATTTAATTGAGATGACCATTTTATCTACCACGGTGGGCAAGAATCCCTAGAGAAGAAATGGTGTATCACTCACAGTCAACAAAAGTGTGCGAAATGCAGTTCTTGGGTGCCTTCTCAAGAATGCAGAAAGATCTCTGCTGATTCTCAAGACAAACTATGCAATAGCACAATAATCCAAATCTATGTCCTGACCAGCAATGTTGAAGTAGAAATTGAGCTGAAGGTCGGTGAGAAGCTGAAGTTGAGTGGTTCTATGTTTACCAATAGGATCTTCTAGAACTAACACACACACACACACGCACCCATAAAGATATCATTTGCATCATTGGGGACTGGAATGCAAAAGTAGGACATCAAGAGATAGCTAGAGTCATAGACAAGTTTGGCCGTTGGCTACAAAATGAACCAGGGCAATGTCTAACACTGTTCTGCCAAGACAAGGGACTGTCATAGGAAACTTTTTCCAACAACACATGAGACGACTCTACACATGCACACAAGAAGACGGTTAATACCAAAATCAAACTGATTATATGCTTTACAGCTGAAGATGGAGAAGCTTAATGTAGCCATCCAAAACAAACCGGGAGCTGACTGTGGCTCAGATCATCAGCTCATACTGAAACATTCAGACTGATTTCAACAAAAGTAGGGAAAATCCCTAGATCATTCTGGTGTGATCTAAATAAAAGCCCTTTTGATTATAATTGGAAATCTAATAGAGTTCTTGTAGAACTAAGGGCAGTGGTTCGTGACATTGTACAGGAGAAGCAATGAAGACTATCCCCAAGACAAAGAAATGCACAAGGGCAAACGGTTTTCGAAGACACCTTACACTAGCTGAGAATAAGAAAAAAAGAAAAAGGAGAGAGAGAAGTGGAAGTGAAATGAGAATGGGAAAGATATACCTATTTGAATGTAGAATATTGAAGAATAAGTAGGGCAGAAAAGAAAGCGTTCCTCATTGATCAATGCCAAGAAATAGAGGTTAACAATAGAATCAGATAGACTAGAGATCACTTCAAGAAAATTAAAGATACCATGGGAATATTTCATATAAAGAAATGCACCACAAAGGTCAGAAATATTGGAGACCTAACAGAAACAGCAACAATTAAAAGGTGTCAAGAATACACAGAAGAACTCAACAAAGATACTCTTCATGACCAGATAATCATGATGGTGTCATCACTCAACTAAACCCACGTCACGGTCTTCGTAAACCCGGATCTGGTGACTGGAGTTGACAAGAAGAAGGATGCAGGGGACGGAAGACTCAAGTGAAACTAGCGTGCTTTTTTTTTTTTTTTTTTTGCAGAAACGCATGTTTATATATCTATAATAAAATTACTATTCTCCCATTAAAAATAATGAAATTCCACCAGTTGCAACAAAATGGATAATCCTTTACGTTCAAGGTCACTGAAGGGAGACACTGAAGGGAATCCAAGCAGGTGTCCTCTCCCATGATCCCAGTACTGAGGACTGCGTGCAGCTCTGCTCGTCCCTGTTTTGCAGTAACTGAGAATGAACAGAGTCCTTGAGAAATGCTACACAAAGGAGGAAAACCTATTGGATCCCTTAAAGTTGAATGTCCCCTGGCGATTCTCCCTGTTTTATTTTTTCATAATTGGGGGTGACTGCATATACTTCTGACCAATTGAGTCTGTTTAGTTTGAACATTTTAGTTGAAAGGCATCTGTATACTACAGGTACTAATGACCATGATAATTATCAGCTTTATAGCTCCAGATCCAATACGAAGTGTAATGCTTTGAAATCATCCTCAAGTGATTAACCGAGATAATTGATCAGCTAGCTGATCAGTAAGGTTTCCAAATTTTTGGAAGAGGATAGACTCTTAGAGAAGATTTCAAAGATTTTCTCTTGCAACAATTGTATATTTAAGGAGCATTATTATATGTATCTTGTAAATGAAACTTGATTTGTTCCCAGTTGTAAGCACTATTGTTGAACCAAACAGGAGTAATGCAAAACTCTTCAATCACATTTTAATAATACTTGCTTTTTGAAATATATTAATTGTTCTCTGACCCACTGGATGCCTGTTTTTAATTCTTGTATTTTACCCTGAACATCCTCATCCATCTGAGCCTGGGTGGCCCACATAGTATCAGCACCTTTAGTCCAAATTTGAATAAAGTTTTGGGTTTGAATTGAGGTTTGTAAAGCAATGCCTGCAACTGCAGCAGTGATGCAAACGGCTATTAATCCCAAAATGCCAAGAATTAGCCATCCAATGAATCGCTTAGATCATTGGAGTAATTTAGAGAGTAACTGGGAGGCAAGTCCTACCATGGGACCTTCTTCCCAGGGTATTTGGAGATCTACTTGGTAACCAGAGACTACACCGAGATTGAAGACTCAAAGGGGATTCATTTATTTTAAAGGAATTTAGACAAGTATACAATTTGCAATCTATACAAGTGACAGAACATAAAGTCTTATTAAACTGTGAGTTCCCTATGGCTATAACAAAAGGAAGGAGGATGGAAGCTTGTATAAAATATGAATGATTATAACGGAAGGAAGAGTTACTATGACAACGACTGGTCCCTGTGGCATATCCAGTCCAAGTTCCAAGTTTTTAAGTACGTGCATCATGTTTCCAAATGTCCTGTTGTTCAGGTCCAATTCATATATTGAGGATGATTCGAGGGCGAGGAGTTGCCCTTTCACTGTCAATCCAGCCAAAGAGTCCTTTGTCATGGAAGTTTTCCATTGAACTATTGGTAATCTTCCATTCTTCTTGAGTAGCATATCACACATTGTATTATTAAGATCATCTGAGCAGTTAGATGATTGGGTTCCCCAATCAACAATGGTGTAATTGGCCAAAAACATTAATTTCCCTGATTTAGCTTGACATCTATCCCAGTAAACAGGAATATATGTAAAGTCCTTATACGTAAACCCCTTACATTTCAACTTTTGTCCTTGTCGGAAAGATTTGGTAGTATTGACATGGTTTTCATAAAGGGACAGGGTAGTAAACAGTCTAAGCAATGTACTGAAATTCTTTTTTGGAGGCAGGATGAAAGTCCACTTTTGTTGACTAACATTAATACATAATTCTCCTGGGCCCATGCACAAAGGAAGGATTTCATAGCCTAGAGAAATGTTTATTAGTCTTCCATCTTCCTCAGGAAGAGAGGAGCCGGCCCCTCCAATCTCCAAGGAGGAGGCGTATGTACTCTGTCATTAGTGGATATGACAGGTCCTATATCTGTCCATTCTACAACTTGCAATAACTGGGGCTTAGGTATATAAGCCCTATAAGTGTGATTATTCAAGTCAGCCTGAGCGGGGAAAGCAAAAGCAAGGAAAGCAATTGTAGCCACAAAAATATTCTCAGAATCCCAGGTCATTTCCTGTTGAGAACCCAGATTTTCAGGTTGATTAATAAGAGTTTTTATCTGTCTCCAAGTAGGGAGATGATGAGGTCGATGACGTCGAGTGTGGCATTTCCTAGAAAGTTTAAAAGCCGGCATGGCTTGTACTGAAATCTCCTCCTCCCGGGGATTTCACCTTTTTCTCTCTATCTTAGCTTCCTTGGGTGAACCTTCTGAAGAGGGAACCAAATGACTTCGTTGGATCCATCTGGAGAAATACAAGCGTGTCCCTTTCCTGGTAATATTAATTTTCCACATCCGCTGTTTAGTCACCCCGTCTTGATACAAAATAGGTAGAGGAAGAGAAGTGTCCTTCAGTTTCAGGAAACGGTTTTCTGCTTTTGTCAAAATATCTCCTTGCGATAAGTTTAAAAAATTTAAAACAAACAAAGCTGCATTAACGATAATTTTAAGATTAGAGATTATATTGCATTGGAATCTAGATAGCGTATTAAAAAGCATGGACAGGACTTTGCCAACCAAGGTCCCTCAAATCAAGGCTATGGTTTTTCCAGTGGTCATGTATGGATGTGAGAGTTGGACTGTGAAGAAAGCTTGTAGCCATAGAATTTATGCTTTTGAACTGTGGTGGTGAAGACTCTTGAGAGTCCCTTGAATGCACGGAGACACAACCAGTCCATTCTAAAGGAGATCAGTCCTGGGTGTTCATTGGAAGGACTGATGCTGAAGCAGAAACTCCAATACTTTGGCCACCTCATGTGAAGAGTTGACTCACCTGAAAAGACCCTGATGCTGGGAGGCATTGTGGGCAGGAGGAGAAGAGGACAGCAGAGAATGAGATGGCTGGATGACATCACCGACTTGATGGACATGGCTGGAGTGAACTCAGGTAGTTGGAGATAGACAGGGAGGCCTGACGCGCTGTGATTCATAGGGTCACAAAGAATCGGAAACAACTGAGCCAGCGACTGAAATGAAATGAACTGAACTGAACTGAACTGAACTGAAAGTCTGCTCTGGATAAGGAACACAAAAATAATCCTGTGTATTCCCCCTCTATATTTACTTTTTTAATTTGTGCTTGTGGAGAGTTTAGGGAGCACAGGAAGATGGCAGAGGAATAGGACAGGGCGACAACTTTGTCCCCCACAAAATCAGCAAAAGAACATTAGAACACTGATTAAATCCCATAAAACAACTTCTGAATACCGGCAGAGGACAACAGGCACCCAGAAAAGGAGCCCATAATCTTCGAAAGGAGGTAGGAAATAGTAAAAAAGATAAAAAGAGAGTCAAAAGAGGGAGGGACAGAGCTCCGTCCTAGGAAGGGAGGCTTAAAGAAAGAAAGGAAAGAAAAAAAAAAAAAAATAAGGTTCCAAACACCTGGAATCACTGGTGTGTCTGTGGCAAGCCTTGGAACTTCAGAGGGCCACAGAACTGGGAGAAAAACGCATACATACATAAATATTTAATTAATAATGAAATAAATAATTAAAACCCACAGACTAAGTGCCCAGAGGAAACTCTCAGCAGAGAAGCGGCACAGATGCCCGCACCACCCTCCAGCAGGCGGGGTATGGGTAGGGAGGCAGGGCGGCCTGCCTACCCATCACAAGCATGGAATTAGAGGCTGTAATCAGAAATCTTCCAGCAAACAAAAGCCCAGGGCCAGACGGCTCCACAGCTGAATTCTACCAAAAATTTAGAGAAGAGATAACACTTATTCTACTCAAACTCTTCCAGAAAATTGCTGAGGAAGGGAAACTTCCAAACTCATTCTATAAGGCCACCATCACCCTAATCCCAAAACATCGTAAAGATCCCACAAAAAAGAAAACTACAGGCCAATATCACTGATGAACATAGATGCAAAAATCCTTAACAAAATTCTAGCAATCAGAATCCAACAGCACATTAAGAAGATCATACATTGTGATCAAGTGGCTTTACCCCAGGCATGCAAGCATTCTTCAATATCCGCAAATCACTCAACGTAATACACCACATTAACAAACTGAAAAATAAAAATCCTATGATTATCTCAGTAGATGCAGAGAAAGTCTTTGACAAAATTCAACATCCGTTTATGATAAAAACCCTCCAGAAAGTGGGAATAGAAGGGACATAGCCCAACATAATAAAAGCTATATATAACAAACCCACAGAAAACATTATCCTCAATGGTGAAAAACTGAAAGCATTTCCCCTAAAGTCAGAAACAAGACAAGGGTACCCACTATCACCACTACCGTTCAACATAGTTCTGGAAGTTTTGGCTACAGCAATCAGAGCAGAAAAAGACATAAAAGGAATACAAACTGGAAAAGAAGAAGTAAAATTTCACTGTTCACTGATGACATGGTCCTCTACACAGAAAACCCTAAAGACTCTACCAGAAAACTACCAGAGCTAATCAGTGAATACAGTAAAGTTGCAGGATATAAAATCAACAGAGAGAAATCCCTTGCATTCCTATACACTTAATGAGAAAATAGAAAGAGAAATTATGGAAACTATTCCATTCTTTGTTGCAACGAAAAGAATTAAATACTTAGGAATATATCTACCTAAGGAAACAAAAGACTTGTACATAGAAAACTATAAAACACTAGTGAAAGTAATCAAAGAGGGCATTAATAGATGGAGAAATATGCCGTGTTCGTGGATTGGAAGAATAAATATAGTAAAAATGAGTATACTACCCAAAGTAATTTATACTTTTAATGCAATCCCTATCAAGCTTCCAACGATATTTTTCACAGAACTAGCACAAATAATCTCACAATTTGTATAGAAATACAAAAAACCTCGAAGAGCCAAAGCAATCTTGAGGAAGAAGAATGGAACTGGGGGAATTAACCTGCCGGACTTCAGGCTCTACTACAAAGCCACATTCATCAAGATAATATGGTACTCTCATAAAGACAGAAATATAGATCAATGGAACAAAATAGAAGGCCCAGAGATAAATCCACACACCTTTGGACACCTTATCTTTGACAAAGGAGGCAAAAAAATAAAATGGAGTAAAGACAGTCTATTTAACAAGTGGTGCTGGTTAAACTGGTCAGCCGCTTGTAAAAGAATGAAACTAGAACACTTCCTAACACCAAACACCAAAATAAACGCAAAATGGATTAGAGAACTAAATGTAAGACCAGAAACTCTAAAACTCCTAGAGGAGAACGTAGGCAAAACCCTTTCTGACATAAATCACAGCAGGATCCTCCAAGACCCACTTCCCAGAATATTGGAAATAAAAGCAAAAATAAACAAATGGGACCTAATTAAAATGAAAAGATTCTGCACAGCAAAGGAAACTATAAGCAAGGTATAAACACAGACTTCAGATTGGGAGAAATTAATAGCCGCTGAATCAACTGACAAAGAATTAATCTCCAAAATATACAAGCAGCTCCTGCAGCTCAATTCCAGAAAAATAAACGACCCAATTAAAAAAATGGGCCAAAGAATTAAACAGACATTTCTCCAAAGAAGACAAACAGATGGCTAACAAACACATGAAAAAATGCTCAATATTCCTCATAATCAGAGAAATGCAAATCAAAACCACAATGAGATACCATTTCACACCGGTCAGAATGGCTGCTATCCAAAAGTCTACATGCAAATAAATGCTGGAGGGGGTGTGGAGAAAAGGGAACCCTCTTACACTGTTGGAGGGAATGCAAACTAGTACAGCCACTATGGAGAACACTGTGGAGATTCCTCAAAAACCTGGAAATAGAACTGATATATGATCCAGCCAATCCACTCCTGGTCTTACACACTGAGGAAACCAGAAATGAAAGAAACACATGTACTCCAATGTTCATTGCAGCATTGCTTATAATAGGGAGAACATGGAAGCAACCGAGATGTCCATCTGAGGATGCATGGATCAGAAAGCTCTGGTACATCTACACAATGGAGTATTTTTCAGCCATCAAAAAAATGCATTTTTGTCAGTTCCAATGAGGTGGATGAAATTGGAGCCTATTTTACAGAGTGAAGTAAGCCAGAAAGAAAAACATCAATACAGTATACCAATGCATATGTAGGGAATTTAGAAAGATGGTAGCCTAAACCCTGTATACGAGACAGCAAAAGAGACATAAGTGTATAGAACAGTCTTTGGGACTCTGTGGGAGAGGGTGATGGTGGGATGATTTGGGAAAATGGCATTGTAACATGTATATTATTTGAACTGAATCACCAGTCCAGGTTCGAGGCATGATACAGGATGCTCGGGGCTGGTGCACGGGGATGACCTGGAGGGAGGATATGGGGAAGAGGGAGGTGGGCTGGGGGTTCAAGAAAGGGAACACATGTACACCCGGGGCAGATTCGTGTCAATGTATGGCAACACCAACCAATATATTAATGTAAAGTAACTCGCCTCCGATTAAAAAAAAAAAAATAAAATGTTACAGTTTCCAGTTTTAAAAAAGAATTGTTTGTGGATTTTAAGTGATGCTTGAAATATATTTAATAGAAAATGATTGTAGGAATTGTTTGAATTGCCAAGAAATATAGGCAGGGCTTTTTTTAAATCTGTTTTTATAGAACTAGGTGTTCCCATTATAGGAAAACAAGTTAACAGGTGGGCTACAACATGTCGTGTAGCCTCACCTTGAAGAGGTGTGACCCATATTAAAAAGGAATTTGTGTCGATTGAGACATATAAGGAAGAGCGAGAAATTTCAGGACAATGCATTACACCCATTGGCCATAGTTCGTTAGGATGTAATCTTTGAGCATTAATGCCTTGCGCAATAGATCGAAGATGTAAGGGCCTTCAAGTAGGGCAACTAATAATAATTTCTTTAGCAAGGCAGTACGGAATTTTCCAAATTTGGTGGAATGAACCAGCATTATTGCAAAATAGATCATGTGGCTCTTCAGGAGCAGCAAAACGACAAGCTTATCAGCTTGTTCGTTGCCATGAGCCACAGGGCCAGAAAACAAGAATGTGCTCGGATATGGGTAATATGAGTAGAGGAAGTGCAGTTCTTAATAAGAGATTGTAGTTGGATAAAATGTTGAATAATAGACTGATTAGAATTTATGATTGAAGTTTCGATAGATTGTAATACAAATATTGAATATAAAAAATCATAAGCTATATTAATATGGTAAGGATGTAGGTGAATAACCTGAATGAGAGCATATAATTCATTTTGTCGAGAAGAGTGAGATTTAGTATAAAGAACGTTTCACTCTTCGAGAGACCAGAATGAGGCTTTAACATTTTTAGTCCCGTCTATATAGAAAACTGTACAATCATACGGGATTTGATTTAGGTCATATGTGAATGGTCTTAAGTCTTCAACTTAAGTCTGAATTTGGCAATAAGGAATTCATAATCTGAGCCACAGGCAGCTCCTGGTCTTGTTTTCTCTAACTCTATACAGCTTCTCCATCTTTGGCTGCAAAAAATATAATCAATCTGATTTCGGTGTTGACCATCTGGTGTTGTCCATGTGTAGAGTCTTCCCTTGTGTTGGAATTGGAAGAGGCTGTTTGCTATGACCAGTGCGTTCTCTTGACAAAACTCTATTAGCCTTTGCCCTGCTTCATTCCGTGTTCCAAGGCCAAATTTGCCTGTTACTCCAGGTGTTTCTTGACTTCCTCCTTTTGCATTCCAGTCCCCTATAATGAAAAGGACATCTTTTTTGGATGTTAGTTCTAAAAGGTCTTGTAGGTCTTCATAGAACCGTTCAACTTCGGCTTCTTCAGCGTTACTGGTTGGGGCATAGGTCTGGATTACTGTAATAGTGCCTTGGAAACGAACAGAAATCATTCTGTCGTTTTTAAGATTGCATTCAAGTACTGTGTTTCGGACTCTTTTGTTGACCACGATGGCTCCTCCATTTCTTCTAAGGGATTCCTGCCCACAGTAGTAGATATGATGGTCATCTGAGTTAAGTTCACCGATTCCAGTCCATTTTAATTCACTGATTCCTAGAATGTCTATGTTCACTCTTTCCATCTCCTGTTTGACCACTTCCAATTTGCCTTCATTTATGGACCTAACATTCCAGGTTCCTATGCAATATTGCTCTTTACAGCACCAGACCTTGCTTCTATCACCGGTCACATCCACAAATTGGTATTGGTTTTGCTTCTGCTCCATCCCTTCATTCTTCTAGAGTTATTTCTCCACGGATATCCAGTAGCATACTGGGCACCTACCGACCTGGGGAATTCCTCATTCAGTATCCTATCAATTTGCCCTTTGATACCGTTCATGGGGTTCTCAAGGCAAGTATACTGAAGTGGTTTGCCATTCCCTTCTCCAGTGGACCACATTCAGCTGTGGTCCATGTGATCAGATCGACTAGTTTCCCGTGATTATGATTTCAGTGTTTCTGCCCTCTGATGCCCCCTCGCAATAACTACCGTCTTATCTGGATTTCTCTTACCTTGGGCGTGGGATATCTCTTCACAGCTGCTCCAAGAAAGTGCAGCCATTGCAGCTTAACTTGGATGAGTGGTATTTCCTCAAGGACTCCCCTCCTGACCTTGAAGGTGGAGTAGCTCCTCTCGGCCCTCCTGCGCCCGCGCAGCCACGGCCTATTGGAGGTGGGGTAGCTCCTCTCGTCCACTGGCCCTGGCCTCAGTCTTGGGGTACCTCCTCACGGCCGCGCCTCTTTGCATGGTCGGTTGCGCCGGGGATGGCGTCTCTCGTGTCTGCGTTGCTGGAGACGCCGATTATACAGTGGAAGTGAGAAGTAGATTTAAGGGACTAGATCTGATAGAGAGAGTGCCTGATGAACTCTGGACGGAGGTTCGTGACACTGTACAGGAGACAGGGACCAAGACCATCCCCATGGAAAAGAAATGCAAAAAGTAAAATGGCTGTCTGAGGAGGCATTACAAATAGCTGTGAAAAGAAGACAAGTGAAAAGCAAAGGAGAAAAGGAAAGATATAAACATCTGAATGCAGAGTTCCAAAGAATAGGAAGGAGAGATAAGAAAGCCTTCCTCAGTGATCAATGCAAAGAAATAGAGGAAAACAACAGAATGCGAAAGACAAGAGATCTCTTCAAGAAAATTAGAGATTCCAAGGGAACATTTCATGCAAAGATGGGCTTGATAAAGGACAGAAATGGTATGGACATACCAGAAGCAGACGATATTAAGAAGAGGAGGCAAAAATACAAAGAAGAAATGTACAAAAAAGATCTTCACGACCAACATAGTCACGATAACGTCATCATTGACCTAAAGCCAGACATCTTGGAATGTGAAGTCAAGTGGGCCTTAGAAAGCATCACTACGAACAAAGCTAGTGGAGGTGATGGAATTCCAGTTGAGCTATTTCAAATCTTGAAAGATGATGCTGAGAAAGTGCTGCACTCAATATGCCAGCATATTTGGAAAACTCAGCAGTGGCCACAGGACTGGAAAAGGTCAGTCTTTATTCCAGTCCCAAAGAAAGGCAATGCCAATGAGTGCTCAAACGACCGCACCAGTTGCACTCATCTCACACGCTAGTAAAGTCATGCTCAATATTCTCCAAGCCAGGCTTCAGCATTGTGTGAACCGTGAACTCCCAGATGTTCAAGCAGGTTTTAGAAAACGTAGAAGCACCAGAGAACAAATTGTCAACATCCCCGGATCATGGAGAAAGCAAGAGAGTTCCAGAAGAGCATCGATTTCTGCTTCATTGATTATACCAAAGCCTCTGACTCTGTGGATCACAATAAACTGTGGAACATTCTGAAAGAGCTGGGAATACCGAATCACCTGACCTGCCTCTTGAGAAACCTGTATGCAGGTCAGGAAGGAACAGTCAGAACTGTACATGGAACAACAGACTGGTTCCAAGTAGGAAAAGGACTATGTCAAGGCTGTATATTGTTGCCTTGCTTATTTAACTTATATGCAGTGTACATCATGAGGAACGCTGGGCTGGAAGAAGCACAAGCTGGAATCAAGATTGCTGGGAGAAATATCAATAACCTCAGATATGCAGATGACACTACCCTTATGGCAGAAAGTGAAGAGGAGCGAAAAAGCCTCTTGATGAAAGTGAAAGAGGAGAGTGAAAAGGTTGGCTTGCAGCTCAACATTCAGAAAACAAATATCATGTCATCTGGTCCCGTCACTTCATGGGAAATAAATGGAAAAACAGTGGAAACAGTGTCAGACTTTATTTTTGGGGGGGCTCCAAAATCACTGCAGATGCTGACTGCAGCCGCGAAAATAAAAGACGCTTACTCCTTGGAAGGAAAGTTATGACCAACCTTGATAGCCTATTAAAATGCAGAGACATTACTTCGCCAACCAAGGTCCGTCTAGTCAAGGCAATGGTTTTTCCTGTGGTCATGTACGGATGGAGGGTTGGACTGTGAAGAAAGCGGATCGCCAAAGAATTGATGCTTTTGAACAGTGGTGCTAGAGAAGTCTCTTGAGAGTCCCCTGGATTGCAAGGAGACCCAACCAGTCCATTCTGAAGGAGATCAATCCTGGGTGTTCATTGGAAGGACTGATGCTAAAGTTGAAACTCCAATACTTTGGCCACCTCATGCGACGAGTTGACTCACTGGAAAAGACTCTGATGCTAGGAAATGTTGGCGGCGGGAGGAGAAGGGGACGACCAAGAGTGAGATGGTTGGATGGCATCACCGACTCTGTGGACATGAGTTAGGGAACTCCTGGAGTTGGTGATGGACAGGGAGGCCAGATGTGCTATGATCCATGGGGTCGCGGAGAGTCGGACACGACTGAGCGACTGAACTGATCTGATATAAAAAAAACATCAGCTTGAGGTGTAGGTTGTGATGTGACAATGCGACAGATAATATATTCAGTACTTTTGAACAAATTGCAAAGTGTGTTAAAAGATAATGAAATGAAAATTTCCAGAATATTTTCAAAAGGCTATTTGGAAGATAGCAGAAGTTTGCAAACCACTCTCAAATTGAGATTTACTAATAGGTACTACATTGGAAGCACTGATGCTAAAGCTGAAACTGCAACACTTTGGCCACCTCAAGCGACGAGTTGACTCACTGGAAAAGACTCTGATGCTGGGAAAGGTTGGGGGCGGGAGGAGAAGGGGACGACCAAGAATGAGATGGTTGGATGGCATCACTGACTCTGTGGACATGAATTTGAGTGAACTCCGGGAGTTGGTGATGGACAGGGAGGCCTGGCGTGCTGTGATTCACGGGGTCGCGGAGAGTCGGACACGACTGAGCGACTGAACTGAACTGAATTAAAATTTTATAGGAACCAGAGCCAATTAGAGCTCCAGTTCTATTTTTCCCACTGATAATTACTTTAGCAATCAAATCAAGAGAGAGTGTAAGTGATCTTGTTCCTGTAAAAAAGGGTATATATCCATTCTATCAGGCGTTCTTGCTGGGCAAGAGGTCCTGTAGGGGACTGGAGAGAGGGAAGGGTAAATAACTCTAAAGGTATCTCAAGTCTGATAGGAGAAAGAATTTGCTTTTGCAGTTTCTTTTGCATTATGCAGAATTCTTCTCGTGCCTCTTGGGAGAGTGAACGAGGGCTATTTTGATCAGAAACTCCTTTTAAAGTGTTAAATAAGTCAGTTGATACTCTGCAATACCCAAAGTAGGTCTACTCCAGGTTATATGCCTAAAATTTTTGAAAATCAGTCAAGGTTGATAATTTATCAACACGAATCTGTGAAGATGAGGAGTGATACATTGTCTAATAGCATTAAATCCCAAGTAATTGTAAGGTGCAGAGGATTGAATCTATTCAGGGGCAAAGATTAATCGAAACTCTTTTAAGTGTTGTTGAGCTACATCAAACATCTGCTGAGTTTCTAAAATAGAAGGAGCTGAAAACAATATATCATCCGTATAGTGAACAATAGCATAGTTATGAAATTGCTTTCGCACAGGTTCAAGAGCTTTGGCTACACAACATCGAAACATGGCGCAAGAATTTATCATTCCTTGAGGCAATGCAGTCCATTGATACTATTTGTGAGGCCTGATATGATTAGGATAAGGGAGAAAGTAAATATTTCTCGGTCTAGCGGGTGTAAAGGTATAGTAAAAAATCAATCCTGCAAGCCTATGATAATAATATGCCAGTTTTGAGGAATAGTGGCAGGTGATGGAATTCATGGTTGCACTGCACAGATAGGTTTCATGGATGCATTAATCTTTCAAAAGTCAGTTAAAAGACGCCATTTGTTAGATTTCTTCTTTATCGCTAAAATGGGAGTATTCCAAGGAGAACATGATTCCTCAATATGTTTTAATTTCAATTGTGTATCCTCCATTGTAGTTCCTTCAGTTCAGTTCAGTTAAGTTGCTCAGTCGTGTCTGACTATTTGCCACCCTATGGATCACAGCGTGCCAGGCATCCCTGTCCAACACCAACTCCCGGCGTTCACTCAAACTCATGTCCACAAAGTCGGTGATGCCATCCAGCCACCTCATTCTCTGTCATCCCCTTCTCCTCCCAACCCCAATCCCTCCCAACATTAGAGTCTTTTCCAGTGAGTCAATTCTTCTCCTGAGGTGTCCAAAGTATTAGAGTTTCAGCTTTAGCATCAGTCCTTCCAATGAACACTCAGCACTGATCTCCTTCAGATTGGACTGTTTGGATCTCTCTGCAGGCCAAGGGACTCTCAAGAGTCTTTTCCAACACCACAGTTCAAAAACATAAATTCTTTGGCGCTCAGCTTTCTTCACAGTCCAACTTTTGTAAGGGGCCACTGCTCTGTCCAAATAGGCTCGTCATATTTCAAAGTTATTTTAATAATTATATTGTTTATTAAATGAGCAGTGGCCCGTAGGAAAAATATGGAATATATACTTGATTTTGTCATTGCATAAGTAAATCTCTTCTTATTAAATTAAGGGGAGCATCGATCATATAAGGTTTTAAAGTTGCAGGTTGGCTTTCTGGTCACTCACGTGGATATATTTGGACATTTTAGTAAGCCTCCTGTACTTTAGTTTGAGATACTCCTGCAATTTAACAAGAATTCATTTGTAAATGCCCAGGTTTGGGCAATAAATGTTTTGTAATAATAGTAATATCGGATTCAGTATCAAGAACACCAGAAAATCTTTTGCAATTAATTTTAATACTTATATTTGGTCGCGCATGTTCAGATACTATTGATGTTCATAAGAATTGTTTTTAATCTGATTTACCTAATTCACCTGTCTGTATATCATTCAGTTCAGTTCAATTCAGTCGCTCAGTCATGTCCAACTCTTTGCGACCCCATGAACTGCAGCACGCCAGGCCTCCCTGTCCATCACCAACTCCCATAGTCCACCCACCATGTCCATCGAGTCAGTGATGTCATCCAACTGTCTCATCCTCTGTCATCCCCGTCTCCTCCTGCCCTCAATCTTTACCATCATCAGGATCTTTTCAAATGAGTCAGCCCTTCGCATCAGGTAGCTGAAATACTTGAGTTTCAGCTTAAACATCATTCCTTCCAATCAATAACCAGGACTGATCTCCTTTAGGATTGACTGGTTGGATCTCCTTGAGGTCCAAGGGACGTTCAAGTCTTCACCAACACCACAGTTCAAAAGCATAAATTCTTTTCGTTGTTATATATATATATCCATATATCATTGTGAAAGTAAAGTCGCTCAGTCGTGTCCGACCCTTAGCGACCCCATAGATGGCAGCCAACCAGAATACTGGACTGAGGTGCCATCGCCTTCTCCCCTTATGTCATATATATATATAGTTCAGTTCGGTTCAGTCGCTCAATCATGACCGACTCTTTGAGACCCCATGAATCACATAACGCCAGGCCATCCACCATCTCATTCTCTGTCGTTCCCACCCCCTATCCTTCCCAGCATCAGAGTCTTTTCCAGTGAGTCAACTCTTCACTTGAGGTGGCCATAGTATTGGAGTTTTAGCTTTAGCATCAGTCGTTCCAATGAACACCGAGGATTGATCTCCTTCAGAATGGAATGGTTGGCTCTCCCTGCAGTCCAAAGGACTCTCAAGAGTCTTCTCCAGCACCACTCTTCAAAAGCATAAATTCTTCGGTGATCAGCTTTCTTCACATTCCAACTCTCATATCCATACATGACCACGGGAAAAACCATAGCCTTGACTAGATGGACCTTTGTTGGCAATGTAATGTCTCTGCTTTTTAATATACTATCCAAGTTGGTCCTAACTTTCCTTCCAAGAAGTAAGCGTCTTTAAATTTCATGGCTGCAATCAGCATTCGCAGTGGTTTTTGTTGATACTTCTGATGTTCTCTTTGACTATATTGTTGGCTTTAGTGTCAAAGAGAGCATCAGAAGTATCAACATCAGATTCATCTTGTCCTCAAATCGGGGGATCTTTGGCTTCACTTCCATTAGAAGAGGAGGAGTAGCACTATGTACAACCGGAACAGGGACGGTGGGAAAGTTTTGAAACATTGTATGTTGCTCTAATTGGGCTTTTTGTAAAGTCTCATCATCTAATTTATATTCGTATAACATGAGCATTCGCTTGATGAGGAATATGGGGGTTGCAGATAGGATTGCCTTGAAATGAAAAGATCAAGGCTTTAATGAGGGAACACAAGGGTCAGAAATTTGTTGCAATATTTACTCCCCATCCTGTGGCTCGTTCAATATATTCTTTAACCTGCCTTCAAATTTCTAAATCCAAACATCAGGGAACCAGGGATTCTATTCAGCCACTGTTTGGAGATGAGCCTGTATCTGCTGATGCGAAACCAAAAGTCGTTGAACCTTACATAAATGATGAAGTAAAGTAGAAAGGAGGTGGGACTTTCCAGCCATTTCTCTCATAACCCTGCATTTACCGACCTGCATAGGTCCTAACAGTCATTCAGTCTGCTTGCCAAGGGTGCTCACCAGGTCCCTGTTGGGGCGCCAGCAGTCACAGTCAGCGTAGACTGGGACCTAGGGCCTGGAGTTGATGAGAAGAATGTCGGGGACCCAAGTGTTGAGTGAAACAAGGGTACTTTATTTGAAGAAACACGTGCTTATATATCTTCAGTAAAATGATTACTCAGTCATGAAAAAGAATGAAATTCCACCAATTGCAACATAATAGATAGTCTTTTCAGTCCAAAGTCACTGAAGAGAGTCAATGAAGGGAGTCAATGAAGGGAATCCAAGCAGGTGTCTTTTCCCATGATCTCAGACCTGAGAACTGCGTGCAGCTCTGATCGTTCCTCTTTTGCAGGAGCTGATAATGAACAAAGAGTCCTTGAGATTCAGCACACAAAGAAGACAACATATTGGATCCCTTAAAGTCGAATGCATCCTGACAGACCCAGACATTCTGGAATGCAAAATCACGTAGGCATAAGGAAACATCAGTAAGAACAAAGTTGTTGGAAGAGATGAATATCCAGTTGAGTTATGTATAATTCTAACCGATGACGCTGTGAAAATACTGCACTCAATATGCAGGCAAATTTGGAAAACTCAGCAGTGGCCAAAGAACTGGAAAAGATCAGTTCACTCCAATCTCATTAAAAGGCAATGCGAAAGACTGTTTGAACTACTGCACAATTGCACTCATCTCACACAGAACAAAAAGTAATGCCAGAGATTCTCCAAGAAGTGTCAACAAATGAAGAATTTCCAGAGGTTCAAACTGGATTAGGAAAGGCAGAGCAACCAAAGACTAAACTGCCAACACCCATTGTGTGATTGAAAAAGCAAGACAGTTCCAAAAAACATCTATTTTTGCTTTAATGACTATGCCAAGGAAAAGACTTTGATGCTGGGAGGGATTTGGGGCAGGAGGAGGCAGGGAAGACAGAAAATGAGATGGCTGGATGGCATCACCGACTCGATGGACATGAGTTTGAGTGAACTCCGGGAGTTGGTGATGAACAGGGAGGAATAGCGTGCTGTGATTCATGGGGTTGCAAAGAGTCGGACACTTCTGAGTGACTGAACTGAACTGAACCGAACTGAACTGAAAGTCTGACTTGTAGAACACGAAAAACTGGGACATTCCTCAAGAGATGGGAATCCCAGGCCACCTGACCTGCTTCCACAGAAATCTGTATGAAGGTCAATGTGCAACAGTACCATGAACTTGGAAAAATGGACTGGTTCCAGAAGGGGAAAGTGGTATCTCAAGGCTCTATATTGTCACCAATTTATTCCAACGCAGACTACATCATGTGAAATGCCAGGCTGGATGAAGCACAAGCTGGAATCAAGTTTTCTGGGAGAAATGTCAATACTCACAGATATGCAGATGATACTCATCTCATGGCAGAAAGTGAAGAGAAAGTACAAAGCCTCTTGATGAAAGTGAAAGAGAGGAGTTGAAAAGGTGGCTTAAAACTGAACGTTCAAAAAATGAAGATCATGACATCTGGTCCCACCACTTTATGGAAAATAGATGGGGAAACACTGGAAACTGTGACAGGCTTTGCTTTTTGGGCTCCAAAATCACTGTAGATGCTGACCGCAGCGGTGAAATTAAAAGACGCTTTCTCCTTGGAAGAAAGTCTGTGACAAATATAGACATTATTGAAAAACCACAGAAAATATTTTGCTGAAAAATATCCATCTAGTCAAAGCTATGGTGTTTGCAGGAGTCATGTATGGCTGTGAATTTTGGAACATAAAGCTGAGCACTGGAAGAACTGACATTTTTGAACTATGGTATTGAGAAGACTCGCGAGTCCTGCATTGCATGGATATTAAACCAGTCAATCCTAAAGGAAATTGGTCATGAGTATTCATTGCAAGGGCGGATGCTGAAGCTGAAAATTCAATATTTTGGACACTTGATGTGAACAACTGACACTGTAAAAAACCCTGATACTGGGAAAGATTAAAGATAGGAGAAGTGGATGAGAGAGAATCAGATGCTTGGACGGCATCATAATTTTCCAAAGAATAGAACGAGAGATATTGAATCACCACTTGGTGGGCATGTGTTTGAGCAAACTCTGAGAGTTTTAGATGAGCAGTGAAGACTGACTTGCTGTAGTCCATGGGGTCACAAAGAGTCAGATAAATGAGGGATGGAAGTGAAGTGACTGATGTGTGGTGGGCTGTTTGCATGAAATGACCCTGGGATAGTGGGAGACTTTGATGCCCATGGTAAGAGTTCAGAGCCTGCTGCTTTTCAGGCTTAGCGGCTAGGAAATAGCCGTCCAGATGAAGACGTGCCATTGCTCATGCCCAAAATCCTGACATGAATTCTTTCCTTTCTTTTTTTATCATCCTTAGTTGTGGAGAGCAAAAGGAAAATGTGGGTCTGTCTGCAGGTGACGGATGGTTCTCACAATCTCCCTGAAGTAGAATATCTGATTTTGTCATGGTAATTTTTAAGGAGATATGCACCATGGGACTCTCGCATGTACACTTGGTTTGAGGTGGGCATCTTGGATGTCCACCAGCCCAACCTTTAGCTGCATTAGTGGCACACCAATTTCATAGGCTAGCAGGGATCCTGAGCTACAGGTAGATCTAACACAGTCTGATGAGGGAAGCAGAAAGAGAACTTTGGCATTTAGCAAGTTAGTGAGTCCTTGCCTGGAATCAAGCCCTGTTGGTACATTTGAGAGAGGAATGCTGCTTTCTGCACAATGGAGGCATGAGTTATGGGCCCAGGGCTGGCAGGTTACTCAGGGTGTAATCCGTGTGGGGGCTATGTGTATGAGTGAACAGAAATAAAGCGTACTGCTGACAAAAAGGTAGGCCACTGGACCTTTTTGACCTCACGTTCAGTGCCTTGTTTCAGCAGAGGCCCTTTGGATCTGCATGCACCTTCTTCATGATATTGTTTCAGACACAGACCTGTCACATATTCTTTGCCCTTTAGGAGGTCCAGACATCAGTTTGGCCCTTTCCTGCTACAGGGAGACAACTTTTGGGGGGAAAATGGAAACTGTTGCAAACAACCTATTACACAGTTGGGAGGAGCAGGATCACCTTGATCAGGTCTTGAGCCTGATTGGGCACTGGGGCTGCCACAAGATTCCAGCATTGAAAAGGAATGGTTTTGAGAGGTTTAGGCTGAGATAGGTACCTCCAAGTCAGTGCACTCCAAATCCATTTGCTATTTCTGGTGTGATTCCTGGACGGAAAGCACATGGAATGGAATCATGCCAAAGTGATTGGCACTGTGAAACAGTCAATGCGATGAGAGAATTCAGGACATGAGCACCCACCAATCAGCTGTTCACCACAAGCACTTCCAGCCCACCGAATGTCTTTTCAAGTCAGGCCTTCTCATGAGTAAATCCCAAAATTTGTAATCTTCCAGAATAAAGGGCAGAGGTAGAAGAGGATACTAACTTGAATGATAAGTTAGTGAAAGAAAACCAGAGAAAATGAGAGGTACGTACCAAAATCCATTATCCTGGAAAACAAAGCTATGACAATATGTGAAAACTTCCCTTTAGAGTTGTGTGTAAGTATGTGTGTGTGCCCACAAACATAAATGTGCATATGAGCTGTCAGAACTGGCCTGGCTGCTAGAAGAATGCATACTGAAAAAATGAACAAATTTGTGTAAACTACATTAATTATGGGGCAGCCAAAGCCCTGTTGCCAGGAAATCAAGCCCAGGGATGTCACCGAGAAAGGATGCTGTAAGTGGAGATATGCTGCTGCGCCCTGGATCCCTAGGCAGAAAGGAGCGGCAGGAAGAAAACATTCAGGGCTATACTGGGAGATGAAAAAAAGCAAGAAACAGAATGGGCCAGATTACCAGGCTCAGAGATGGGGTATGCACAGCCCCTACAAAGAGTTTTCTGTCCTTCTCAAGTGTAGCAGTATTCTTTCCCCCACAGGACTAGACGCATGTGCACATCTTGCAGTTTTTGTAAGGTTTGTGAGACTGCCGGCACTATAGCATAAGCAGCTGCTACCTGCAGAGTATGCCAGTTTGAAACACCCTTCTTTAAAGTCTTTGCAGAATGCCTGAGTTATCAGGACTCTGCAAAGCATGGCTTAGGATGATCCTCTAGCTACTCACAGCCCCAGAGCCCTGGGGTGATGGGGTAGGCTGGCGTGTGTTCTCACCAGGAGGCAGGATGAGACTAGAACCACTTTGAAATAGCCTCTGTACAGGAAATCAGCGGACTTCAATTTCTCTTGCACTGAGGAGTCAGGTTCCTTAGGGGGATACTTAACATAGCATCTTTTATTTTGAGATGCTTTATCTGTAAAACTCTTTATATAGAGAGAATTTCATCTCTAAATATGGAATTCTCTGTATGCCAGATCACCTATCTAGATGCCAAATTGACTACTAGAAATATGGAATTCCTATATTTTACATAGGCAAATCAATGTCAATATTCATATCTGAAATATTAATTTTCTACAATTCATGTATGAATATTTGCTGAAGATTTTACGTCATGACATATAGAATTATCTGTATTTCACAGCTGATGTTCAGGATGGTTATTTTTCCTACAAGGAATGTGGAGTTCTCTTTCTGGAACATGACCATCTGGTTGTGGATTTTCCTACATGAACAATGGCAGTCTCTGCATTTCACTTGTTTACCATCTAAGCTACCAGGGAACTTGAGCAGTTGTAGGAAGAACTTCAGGGATTTCTAGAATTAATGCCGAAAAAAAGATGTCCATTTCATCATAGGGTTCTGGAATGTAAAAGCATGAAGTTAAGATATACATGGAGTGACAGGCATGTTTGGCCGTGTTGTTCAAAATGGTGTTCATAGCTTCACTGACTTAGGCAAGACTCTGTCCAAGTGATCACTTTGGTAAGTTTTCTGCAATTGTGGCTTCTATTTGGTCTGTCCCCTGATGGATATGGATGAGAGGCTTTTCGGAGTTTCCTCATAATATTTCAGTTAAGAAAACATATAACAACATACCTGGGATTTGCATTTTTTTTCCTCTCTTTGAATACTTCTCTATTGATACAAAATGAAGAGAGAACACAATTGGAAGTCCCATATTTGTATTAGATTTTTTCTAATTTTTTAAACTGTACCAATGTTGCTGAATGACTTCCTGCCACTAAATGTAGCCTCTTTTTTAGTAACTCCTCCTGCCATACCAGACACACTCAAATAAATGGAAAGGAAGATAAAATGCAAAAGAACAGAGAAGCCAACTTCTGAAGAGTGTTGCAAATAAAGAAAAGCCATGGGAAAATGAGTCATAAATTGGTTGACCGACATAGGAGTGTGGGGGAAACTCTGGAGAGAAATCAGCAAAACTTGTAAACAAATCATTTGTCACCATCTAGTTCAGTCTCTCAGTCGTGTTTGACTCTTTGTGACCCCATGGATTGCAACATGCCAGGCTTCTCTGCCTATCAGCAACTCCCAGAGATTTCTGCAACTCATGTCCATTGAGTCCATGATGCCATCCAACCATCTTATCCTGTGTTCTCCTCTTCCCCTTCTGCCTTCAATCTTTCCCAGTGTCAGGGTCTTCTCCAATGATTCATATCTTCACAATAGGTGGCCAAAGGATTGGAATATCAGCTTCAACTTCAGTCCTTCCAATGAACATTCAGGACTGATTTCATTTAGGATGCACAGTTTGGATATCGTTGATATCCAAGAGACTCTCAAGAGTATTCTGCAACCCCACAATTCAAAAGCATCAATTCTTCAACGCTCAGCTTTTCTTGCAGTCCAGCACTCACACCTATAATGTCTACTGTCACTTGTCATAGATATCAGTAAGTTCCTGTTTATAACATCTGATTCTCATTATCCCTCCCTTCCTAATATATATTGCCTGGTCAACATCGAAATCAGATTGATTATATTCTTTGCAACGAAAGATGGAGAAGCTGTATACAGTTAGCAAAAACAAGACCAGGAGCTAACTGTGGCTCAGATCATGAACTCCTTATGGACAAATTCAGACTTAAACTGAAGAAAGTAGGGAAAACTACTAGACCATTCAGATATGACCGAAATGAAGATCCCTTATGATTATGGAAGTGAAAAATAGATTTAAGGAACTAGATCTGATAGATAGAGTGCATGATGAACTCTTGACCGAGGTTCGTGACATTGTACAGGAGACAGGTACCAAGACCATCCCCATGGAAAAGAAATGCAAAAAAAGCGAAATGACTCTCTGAGGAGACCTTACAAATAGCTGTGAAAGGAACAGAAGCAAAAAGCAAAGGAGTAAAGGAAAGATATAAGCATCTGAATGCGGAGTTCCAAAGAAAAGCAAGGAGAGATAAGAAAGCTTTCCTCAGTGATCAGTGCAAAGAAATAGAGGAAAACAACAGAATAGGAAAAACAAGAGATCTCTTCAAGAAAATTAGAGATTCCAAGGGAACATTTCATGCAAAGATGGGCTCGATAAAGGACAGAAATGGTATGGACCTAACAGAAGCAGAAGATATTAAGAAGAGGTGGCAAGAATACACAGAAGAACTATACAAAAAAGATCTTCACGACCAAGAGAGTCACGATAATGTGATCACTGACCTAGAGCCATACATCTTGGAATGTGAAGTCAAGTGGGCCTTAGAACGCATCACTACGAACAAAGCTAGTGGAGGTGATGGAATACCAGTTGAGCTATTTCAAATCTTGAAAGATGATGCTGTGAAAGTGCTGTAATCAGTATGCCAGCATATTTGGAAAACTCAGCAGTAGCCACCGGACTGGAGAAAGTCAGGCTTCATTCCAATGCGAAAGAAACGCAATGCCAAAAAATGCTCAAACTACCACACAATCGCACTCATCTCACATGCTAGTAAAGTCATGCTCAAAATTCTCGAAGCCAGGCTTCAGCAAAATGTGAACCATGAACTCCCAGATGTTCAAGCAGTTTTAGAAAAGGCAGCAGCAACAGAGATCAAATTGCCATCATCCGCTGGATCATGGAAAAAGCAAGAAAGTTCCAGAAAAGCATTTATTTCTGCTTCATTGACTATGCCAAAGCCTTTGACTCTGTGGATCACAATAAACTGTGGAACATTCTGAAAGTGATGGGAATACCAGACCACCTGACCTGCTTCTTGAGAAACCTGTGTGCAGGTCTGGAAGCAACAGTGAGAACTGTACATGGAATAAGAGACTGGTTTCAAATAGGAAAAGGAGTGCGTCAAGGCTGTATATTGTCACCTTGCTTATTTAACTTATATGCAGAGTACATCATGAGGAAGCCTGGGCTGGAAGAAGCACAGGCTGAAATCAAGATTACCGGGAGAAATGTCAATAACGTAGATATGCAGATGACACCACCCTTATGGCAGAAAGTAAAGAGGAACTCAAAAGCCTCTTGATGAAAGTGAAAGAGGAGAGTGAAACGGTTGGCTAGAAGCTCAATATTCAGAAAACAAATATCATGGCACCTGGTCCCGTCACTTCATGGGAAATAAAGGAAAAGCAGTGGAAGCAGTGTCAGACTTAATTTTTTTGGGGTCCTAAATCACTGCAGATGCTGATTGCAGCCATGAAATTAAAAGACGCTTACTGCTTGGAAGGAAAGTTATGACCAACCTTGATAGTATATTTGAAAGCAGAGACATTACTTTGCCAACAAAGATCTGTCTAGTCAAGGCTATGGTTTTTCCTGTGGTCATGTATGGATGTGAGAGTTGGACTGTGAAGAAAGCTGATCGTCGAAGAATTGATGGTTTTGAACTGTGGTGTTGGGGAAGACTCTTGAGAGTCCGTTGGAATGAAAGGAGATCCAACCAGTCCATTCTAAAGGAGATCAGTCCTGCATATTCACTGGAAGGACTGATGCGAAAGTTGAAACTGCAATACTTTGGTCACCTCATGCGACGCATTGACTCCCTGGAAAAGACTGATGCTAGGAAAAGTTGGGGGCGGGAGGAGAAGGGGACTACAGAGAATTAGATGGCTGGATGGCATCACCGACTCTGTGGACATGAGTTTGAGTGAACTCCGGGAGTTGGTCATGGACAGGGAGGCCAGATGTGCTGTGATTCATGGGGTTGCGGAGAGTCGGACACGACTGAGCAACTGAACTCAACTGAACCGATTAAGATCTTGCTGAATTTCAAATCTAAATGACACATTTCAACTTCTTCCTTAGTCGCATGACAGGATTACTTATGACCTTGTTATCCATGTCCATTTGTTTTAGTTTAGCAGTCAGTCTGTCCCATTGCCTCTGACACCAGGAAATATAGGAATATGAGGGCCATCCTTTCATCTTCTTCATGTCATATCCATCTTCTCCTGAGCCTCCAGATACCTTCATCATTGATTCTTATATGTTACTCATTGAGACAATTGTGACCAAATTTAATGTGTACACCCGGGGTGGATTCATGTCAATGCATGGCAAAACCAAACAATATAATGTTGTAAAATAATTAGCCTACAATAAAAAGTAAAAGTTAAAAAAAAACATATTAATGTATGAAAAAAGAAAATATGTTAAAGTATTAATTCTCATTAATATATTAAAAGTATTAGTTCTCACTAATGCTTGAGAAAACGGGACTCTAAGCCTTCCTGATACATTCTCTGGCAAGGTCTAGAGGCTCAGAGGAATAGAATATTATAGAGATTCACCTTCTTATATGGAATGCATTGTGGAATCCAGTTGAATCTAAAACCTCTTTAAGTTTTGACATAAAAGTTGGCATGACAGCATGCCAAAGACAAAAAACAGAATCACATACACTTGGGAAAATAGTTCTAGTTGTTCTCTAGTGATATGACAGACCTGTTCATGCCTGTTGTTAAGGAGCTTGGTCCTAGATAAGGAAGAGATATATAAGTGATTCAATGTTGACATTTCCTCTCAGTTGCAAAGATCCATTGCTCTAGAAAAGGGAAAATTTGTTAGAAGTTATTACTCCCAAATCAACGAAGCGATATCCCAGGTTACCAGATTCCATATAGCCAAGGCAAGATAGAAATCCGTATTTCTGCTAATAGGAAAGAAATTCCACATCATCAGTGGAGAAAAGGAAGCAAACCCCTTCCCACATGGGAGGAAGTTTTTCTTTGCTTTGTTTTTAAGAAACAGTTAAGTTTTCAAGAAACCTGTGTAAACTTTCACAGAGATAATTTAGAGAAAAATGCTTGGTCCTTCAGTGTGAAACACATGAAGACCTGTAAAAAAGAAAGAAAATTTGTATCTGAACATAAGTTAGATGTGTTAATGTGTGTCTCTCTCCAGTCCAACTCCTTGCAATCCAATGAGTGTAGCTCACCTGGGCTACAATTCTGTCAATGGGATTTTCCAAGCACGAAACCTAGAGTGTGTTGTCATTCTCTACTCCATTAAGTTAGATGTATAAAGCTGAAGAAAAACATTACCCAAGTATTTTATTGCATCTTTTTCAAGATAAAGCAAGCTGCATAAGCTCTCTGCTCCAGAGAATCTCTCTGAAATTCCAAAGTTGCACTTATGAAAGGGGCAGGTTTACAAACTTATGGACTGGGATGAGTAAAGGCATAGAAAAGTCAAATTAAACAAAAAAGGAAAATGTTTAACAATCTGGATTATTTCACAATTCCTTGAGTCCTTTTTTTTTTCCCCTAAGCCCCAAAACAGAATAAATTCCATCCTTTACTGCTTCACCACGTCATGCAGGAGAAAAAGGTAAAAAAGAAGGAGTAGAGTGCCGAGAAGTGGGTCATAAATCTGTGCATCTGAATCAGTAACTTTATTACATTTTCATTTTTTTCTAGAAATCATCTCCAAGAACTTCCTTCTAACTCTAATAATGCTGCAGATCTTGTGTTTCCTTGGTGATGGCAGTAAAGTGGCAAATGAGATAGTGTCCCTGATTATCCCTCAGGGCTCCGAAGAATCGATGCTTTTGAACTGTGGTGTTGGAGAAGACTATTGAGAGTCCCTTATACTGCAAGGAGTTCCAACCAGCCCATTCTAAAGGAGATCAATCCTGGATGTTCATTGGAGGAACTGATGCTAAAGCTGAAACTGTAATACTTTGGCCACCTCATGCGACGAGTTGACTCACTGGAAAAGACTCTGATGCTGGGAAAGGTTGGGGGCGGGAGGAGAAGGGGACGACGGAGAATGAGATGGCTGGATGGCATCACCGACTCTGTGGACATGAGTTTGAATGTACTCCGGGAGTTGGTGATGGACAGGGAGGCCTGGCTTGCTGTGATTCATGGGGTCGCGGAGAGGCGGACACGACTGAGCGACTCAACTGAACTGAACTGAACTGAATCCAGTGTTAATCTTTGTTTTAGGAGATTCTAGAGATCAGGTATTGACATGTTCCAAATGGGCACAGAAAGCATACACATGCAGAACCAGTTGGAGATTAAGAACTTTAATCACTTATTCCTCCTGGACATGGTGTTCAAGATCAATACGTACTAGACACAGTATTAGTCTTTGTATCTATCACTAAAGTATGAAGTACAGGTTTATGCTGGTTTAAAGAGGGGATGGGTGTACATAGGAGCATAAGTGACCATGAGGTAGTCATGCAGGGGCTGGTTGGTGACATTCAATGAATGTAAAGATGAGGACAATGAATCCATATTGTAGCATGCTGCTAGAACTATGCAGAACTATGGCTGCTGGTGCTGGATTTCAAAGATGTCTTCAACATGTTCCCCACTAGGTCCTTTTACCTATTCCACATTTTATGCTATCCCTCTAAGAAATGTTCAGGGAGGAGAAAATACCACTAGATTGCTGCCATGAAGCTAGAGCTAATGTATGTGCTGGAGTATGGACTTGGACAAGCAGCAGTCTCCTCCATTCGTACTACTAATTCCAGGCAAACTGAAAATACAACGTTACAAGACTAAAGCAGATAGGGCCCTGGAAAGTGTGCTTATTAACATTTTAACTGCACAGAAGAGACATCAGAACATAATCCTCCTCCACCTAAGCATTTCTGATGAGTTTCACACCTAAATGATAAGATGTTTCTAATCATGTCTGACATCGCTGCTCACTGCACATGTCCACACATGACCAGTCATTCAAGCTCCCTTAAGCTCCATGTTTTATTCTTCCCCTGTTCTGTGCCTTATCAGGGTCCTTCATTTTGCCTGAATTGCCCTTCACTTCTTTCACAATTTCTCCTACCAAATGCTGATTTTTTTAATGCCTTCTTCAGGTGTAATTTCATCTTCAGAAGCTTTCTGAAACATTTATAAGCTTCCCCAAATATATCAGCATCTATAGTGTGACTACTCTCTCTCTCTCTCTCTCTAAATATATATATATATATATATATAACACATATTCATTACAATCATTATTCACTATCTCTTCTATTAAGACAAAGACTTAAAATAATGTGAATAGTACTTTATTTCACTCATTCATATCACTTATACATTCCTGACATAGGCATATATAGATTGTTTTTTTCTGATGAATAGCCACAGGTAGGGTGAGAAGCCTGAAAAATACATTGTATACTGCTCATCTATGACATATTCATCAAAGAAATCTACACTAGACATTTAGAGCCTTAACATAATGTAAACGTCCAGATGTTCAATCTGAATTTAGAAAAGGCAGAGGAACCAGGGATAAACTGCCAGCATCTGCTAGGTCATAGCAAAAGCAAGATAATTCCAGAAAAAAAAAAATCTACTTTTGGTTTCCTGATGACATCAAAGCCTTTGACTGTGTAGATGAAAAAAATCTGTGGAAAATTCTTCAATAAATGTAATGCCAGATCCCCTTCCTGGCTTCCTGAGAAGTCTGTATGTAGGTCAAGAAGTAAAACTTAGAACCAGACGTGGAACAACAGACGGATCAAAACCTGCAAAGGGGATATGACGAGAAATATTGTCACTTTGCTTATTTAACATATATGCACAGTACATCATGCAAAGAGCCAGGCTAAATAAAGCACAAGCTGGAATAAAGATTACCTGAAGAATTATCAATATCCTCAGACACTCAGATGATACCTCCGTTATGGCAGAAACTGAGGAGGAACTATAGAGCCTCTTGATGAAAGTGAAAGAGTAAAGTGAAAAAGCCGGTTTATAACTCCACTTGCAAGAAATGAAGATCATAGCATCCAGTACCATCACTTCATGGCAAATAGATGGGAAAAAATGGAAACAGTGACAGACTTTATTTCCTTGGGCTACAAAATCACAACAGACACTGTAGCCGTGAAATTAAGACACTTCCTCCTTGAGAGAAAAGTTATAACCAACCTAAATATCATATTAGAAAGCCGAGACAATTTTTGCTGATAAAAATCCATCTGCTTAAAGCTATGATTTTCCCAGTAGTCAGGTATGGATGTAAGAGTTTGATTATAATAAAAACTGAGCACAAAACAATTAATATTTTTGAACTGTTCTGTTAGAAAATACTCTTGAGAGTCCCTTGAACAAAAGGAGATCCTACTAGTCAATCATTAAAAAAAAAAAAAAATCAGTCCTGAATATTCTTTGGAAGGACTGATGCTGAAGTTGAAACTTCATTATTTGGCCACCTGATGTGAAGAAATGACTCTTTACAAAATACTATGATGCTGAAAATAAAATGAAGGCAGGAGAATATGACAAAAGATGAGATGGTTGGATGGCATCATTGACTCTGTGGCTCTCAGTATGAGTAGGATCTGACCATTGTTGGTGTGGTAGGGAAGTTTGGCATGCTGCAGTCCATTGGGTCACAAAGAGTCAGACACGGTTCACTGACTGAACTGAATGAAAAAATAAACAAAAAACAAAAACGGTGCCTAATCTGAATGTGATTAGTGACAGTTATACTACAGCTACTGATACTGATGCTGAGGAGAATACAGAAGAATTAAGGATAATGATGTCAATGATAACAATTGCTTATTCACAATGTCAGCTTGCTTCGTGTACTTCGTTGTCCATTCTTATGGAAATGTAATCCTAACAATAGCTTCAGAATTTGCTGCAATTTATTCAGGTCAATATTGTCTGAGGAAGCCTCATACTAAAACTTCCTGGACTTTAACAAGAAACTTCATTTATATGGCTGTTTCTTCACCTGTATACATAAGATATTGGATCAGTTTAGCAGTTGTTCACCTCTAAGCTTTAACCTTTTCTTCCTCAGATGACATTGTATACACCAGACAAAATTTAAACTATTCGAGTTGATTTATGGAATGAATGTGGGCCTGCAAAACTTTGATTTCTAATTTTTCTTTTTCCTGCAATCTTTATAATCAAGACATCTTCCTATAACTTCTAAATTATTTTATGTTTGGCTATTTTCAATAGCAAACATTTGACTATTTTGCTCCTTAGAAACCTTCCAGCTCATAAGTATTTAGCTTTGTGCAGCTCCCATTGTAACAGGGTATGCAGTTTAGAGAAGGTTGATTTTACAGCCTGGATTAGTAGAAGTCGTCATCAAAGAACCATTCAATAGAATTGCACCAAGGATCTTGAACTTTGAGTATGGTGGTTAGTCAGTGGAGTCCTCATTGTCATTGACCTGTACAGTTCAGACACAAAAAGATATCTGCTTGCAATGTTGGAGACCCTGGTTCAATCCCTGGTCAGGAAGATCACCTGAAGAAAGAAATTGCTACCCACACCAGTGTTCTTGCTTGGGAAATTCCAGGGACAGAGGAATCTGGGGTGGGAGGGGTGAGGGGCGGTACAGTCCTTGGGGTCACAAAAATCAGACACGTCTAAGCCACTAACACTTTCCCACTCTGTTAGTACTTTGGTATGGGTGGCTTACTGGAAAAGTATAGTGGTCCAGAGATCAGAGGTAGACTCTGACTCATGCAATAAATAGGAAGATCAATGGCGAAAAAGAAAAAGAAAGAAAAAGAGAACTCACCCAATGTGGCTTGCTGGGAAAACTGTACCAGACTATTCCTCTTTAATATTATAGCAAAAACGTTCCTTTAAAAATTAGGCAACACTCAACTTTACAAATCCTGGCCACTAATACATGTAAAAGACTTCTTATTCTGGAAAACTGCCTTTGGTTACATGAAAGTCGCCTCATCTGAGAGGAGAAAATCCCATTTCCATTGGTAAAATTTTGACAGGGATAACATGGAAGGAAATGACTGAATAAAAAGTGAGATAAAGTGTAATATAAATTGGTTTCCAGTTGAGATTTTACTTGCTTTTCCACTGCTTTATCTTGCTTCTCTCATTACATGTCTCCTGAAAATCTTCACCATTAAGTCCCATCAACAGCAATCAAGGACACTGATTTAAGGGATTCTTATGGAAAATGTTCCCACCACAGAATAGAAAATGCATACCATTCACTAAAATAGGAAAGGGAAAAACATTCATACTCTAGCATCAATTTCTCTTAATGAGACATGTTGCTCTTTCTGCCATGTACTATCCCTGATGGAGACCTCTGAAATCTCTCTGTTTTCCTTTTTTAGGTTCCTTGTCCACATAAGTCATTGAAAAATATGTTTTCCTTAGAAGATGATGACTTTTTTTTAGCTGATCTTGGGAAGGACACCCATTGTTAATGATTTTAATTTGTAAATTATATCCACTTTTTCAGAGGGTTAGGATCTTAACAATCTTGCTTCCATCCAGAATTTCTCAAGATGAATATGTTTAATAAACGTGTTTTTTATTGATCCCATAAGTCCTTATTCAGACTTTTTTTTTTTTTTCTTCTAAATACAGATCTCTACTCCTGAAGCAAGGCGAGTAAAATCAAAATGGAAAATAGACATGGGCTCTGAGTGATTATTCTAATTGGAGTCCACAGTCTATCAAACAAATTGAACAGCTCAACTAAAATAGTAATCTTATAACAATCTGTAAAGTGAGAAGAAAACTTCATGAGTAATTTAAAATCATATCTCAAAGGCCATTAACAAAAAAAAAAAAAAAATCACGGAGAGCAGAAGAATGGCAGATTCACAGGTAGCGAGACCAAGAAGAACAGAACAAAGACTGAAAGTTCAGTGTGACTGAATAAAAGGAACAGTGGGAAGATTGATAATTACTAGCTTATTGTGAACAATATCAGATTCCTGATCTGTGAAGAAACAGGTTTTGTTTCGGGTACAGGGATCACACTTGATCATCCATGAGCTTGTGTGTAGCAGAATTTTATCCAAGAATGAAACGAGACAGAGAAAGCTTCTGACATAGACATCAGAAGGGGGACAGAGAGTGCCCACTGACTAGTCTAAGAGAGCTATATACTATTTCATTTCGTCATTAAAATAAATCCACAGAATTACTCAAGGTTGTAAAAAAGTTAACCAGGCCATCCATAATTTACATTTTAAGGTAACAGGATTAGAATCTACCAGACCCACTATCATAGTATACATTTTAATATCGTTTAGTCAGAATGTTTTCTGTTCTCAAGCAGGATACAGTGTTGTTTAAGGAATAATGATAATAAAAATAAAGAGATTGTCCTTTCCTACTCCTTGAGAATGCCAGGCGTCTATTTCCTCTTCAAGAACTTCAAACTCTTTCCCCTCCTCAGGGCCTCTGGACTTATTATACTCCTAGTCGATCTGATCACATGGACCACGGCCGAATTTGGTCCACTGGAGAAGGGAATGGCAAACAACTTCAGTTCCTGCCTTGAGAACACCATGAACAGTTTGAAAGGCACAATGATAAGATACTGGATGCGGAATTCCCCAGGTCGGTAGGTGCCCAGTAAGCTACTGGAGATCAGTGGAGAAATAACTCCAAAAGAAATGAAGGGATGGAGCCAAAGCAAAACCAATACCCAAATGTGGATGTGACTAGAGATAGAAGCAAGGTCTGGTGCTGTAAAGAGCAATATTGCATAGGAACCTGGAATGTTAGGTCCATGAAACAAGGCAAACTGAAAGTGGTCAAACAGGAGATGGCAAGAGTGAACGTAGACATTCTAGGAATCAGTGAACAAGAATAGACTGTAATGGGTGAATTTAATTCAGCTGACCATTATATCTACTACTGTGGGCAGGAATCCCTTAGAAGAAATGGAGGAGTCATCATGGTCAACAAGACAGTCTGAAATGCAGGATTTGGATAAAATCTTAAAAATGACAGAATGATTTCTGTTCGTTTCCAAGGCAAACCAATGAATATTACAGTAATCCAGACCTATGCCCCAACCAGTAACACTGAAGAAGCCGAAGTTGAACAATTCTATGAAGACATACAAGATTTTTTGGAACTAACACGCAAAAAAAGATGTCCTTTTCATTATAGGGGACTGGAATGCAAAATTAGGAAGTCAAGCAACACCTGGAGTAACAGGCAACATTGGCCTTGGAGCACGGAATGAAGCAGGGCAAAGGCTAATAGAATTTTGCCAAGAGAGGGCACTGGTCATAACAAACACCCTCTTCCAACAACACAAGAGAAGACTCTACACATGCACATCACCAGATGGTCAAAACTGAAATCAGATTGATTATATTCTTTGCAGCCAAAGATGGAGAAGCTGTATACAGTTAGCAAAAACAAGAGCAGGAGATGCCTGTGGCTCAGATTATGAACTTCTTATTACCAAATGCAGACTGAAATTGAATAAAGCAGGGAAAACCACTAGATCATTCAGATATGACCGAAATCAAATTCCTTATGATTATACAGTGGAAGTGAGAAATAGATTTAAGGGACTATATCTTATAGATAGATTGCCTCATAAATTATGGATGAAAATTCGTGACATTGTACAGGAGAGAGGGACCAAAACCATCCCCATGGAAAAGAAATGCAAAAGGCAAAATGGCTGTCTGTGGAGGCCTTACGTATAGCTGTGAAAACAAGAGAAGTGAAAACAAAGGAGAAAAGGAAAGATATCAACATTTGAATGCAGAGTTCCAAAGAATAGCAAGGAGAGATATGAAAACATTTCTCAGCAATCAATGCAAAGAAATAGAGGTAAACAACAGACTAGGAAAAACAGGAGATCTCTTCAAGAAAATTAGAGTTTCCAAGGGAATATTTCATGCAAAGATGGGCTCGATAAAGGACAGAAATTGTATGGACCTAACAGAAACAGAAGATATTAAGAAGAGGTGGCAAGAATACACGGAAGAACTCTACAAAAAAGATCTTCACGACCAAGATAATCACGATGGCGTGATCACTCACCTAGAGCCAGACATCTTGGAATGTGAAGTCAATTTGGTCTTAGAAAGCATCATTACGAACAAAGCTAGTGAAGGTGATGGAATTCCAGTTGAGCTATTTCAAATTCTGGAAGATGATGCTGAGAAAGTGCTGCACTCAATATGCCAGCAAATTTGGAAAACTAAGCACTGGCCACCAGATGGAAAAGGTCAGTCTTCATTCCAATCACAAAGAATGGGAATGCCAAAGAATGACCGCACAATTGCACTCATCTCACACGCTAGTAAAGTCATGCTCAAAATTCTCCAAGCCAGGCTTCAGCAATATGTGAACCGTGAACTCACAGATGTTCAAGCAGATTTTAGAAAAGGCAGAGACACCAGAGTTCAAATTGCCACATCAGCTGGATCATGGAGAAAGCAAGAGAGTTCCAGAAAAGAATCTATTTCTGCTTCATTAACTATGCCATAACTTTTTACCGTGTCGATCACAATAAACTGTGGAAAACTCTGAAAAAGATGGGAATACCGGACCACCTGACCTGCCTCTTCAGAAACCTATATGCAGGTCAGGAAGAAGCAGAACTGTACATGACACAACAGACTGGTTCAAAATTGGAAAAGGAGTATGTCAAGGTTCTATAGTCACTCTGCTTATTTAACGTATATGCAGAGTACATCATGAGGAACGCTGGGCTGGAAGAAGCACAAGCTGGAATCAAGATTTCCGGGAGAAATATCAATAACCTCAGATGTGCAGATGGCACCACCCTTATGGCAGAAAGTTAAGAGGAACTCAAAAGCCTCTTGAAGAAAGTGAAAGAAGAGAGTGAAAAGTTGGCTTGAAGCTCAACATTCAGAAAACAAAGATCATGGCATCTGGTTAAATCATTTCATGGGAAATAGATGGGGAAACAGTGGAAAGCGTGTTAGACTTTAGTTTTGGAGGCTCAAAAATTACTGAGGATGCTAATTGCAGCCATGAAATTAAAAAACGCCTACTCCTTAGAAGGAAAGTTATGACCAACCTAGATAGTATATTAAAAAGCAGAGACATTGCTTTGCCTACAAATGTCCGTCTAGTCAAGGCTAAGGTTTTTCCGGTGGTCACGTATGCATGTTAAAGTTGGTCTGTGAAGACGGCTGTTCGCTGAAAAATTAATGCTTTTGAATTGTGGTGCTGGAGAAGACTCTTGTGAGTCCCTTGGGCTGCAAGAAGAACCAACCAGTCCATTTTAAAGGAGGTCAATCCTGGGTTTCATTGTAAGGACTGATGCTGAAGCTGAAACTCCAATACTTTGGCCACCTCATGTGATAAGTTGACTCACTGGAAAAGACTCTGACGTTGGGAAGAACTGGGGGTGGGAGGAGAAGGGGACGAAAAAGAATGAGATGGCTGGATGGAATCACCAACTAGATGGACTTGAATTTGACTGAATTCTGGAAGTTGGTGATGGACAGGCAGGCCTGGCATGCTGTGATTCATGGGGTCGCAAAGAGTCGGACACTACTGAGCGACTGAACTGAAACGAAATGAATTGATGAATTGATTCTCTTTTTATCCTCTTTTCTTTTTTAGAAGAATTACTTTGTCAAGGAAAAGTGGTGTCCTTTTCATTCCATAACTACTTCCTGAAGTGATGGGGCTTCATCCCTAAATTTATCAGCATTTCTTCTAACCCTCATATTGAGTCTGTGGTCCAGAGGTGCCAAGTAATATTTGGGAGAGGCTGCGGCAATTGTAGCAGACTGTACATTTGTGACTTAAAAACTTTCACACAGTTAGAAACAAACCCTGTTATAAATTTAGAGATGAAATATAAAATAGTCATTAAACCAAATTAAAGCCCAATCAAAATCAAGAGTTACATTATGTCCATAGTTACATGAGTCCATTTTAGGACTTATAGGTATCTTCAGATCAAGAATTATCACATAGGATTTTTGTGTTGAAGTCATTCACAGAGTTGAAAAAAGGCCTTTCCTTGAATTGGAGAATCCCAACATGGGAGGCTGCCTTCAACTGATGAGGAGGTTGAAAAGCTGAAACCTGAGTCACATAGTTAATTCTATAGCTTGAGGATCTATGCTAATATCTGTGCATAAAATTGGTGTGTCATTGAGAAAATCCATTTTTTTTTTTTTTTTTTTTTGCAGAGGGGTGGTGAGTCTGAGCCTTCATTAAAGGTACGGGTAAATTTTCAACTAATGGTTCTCTGTTTCCTGAGTTAGCTTATGTAGATGCCTCTTAATGATATCGTTACACTTTTTCTACCTTTCCTGAAGATGGGAGTTGGGTTAGTGATATTCTATTCATATAACTTTTCACACTCCTGCAGTTACAAAAGTTTTGAAAATGGAGCCACTGTTGCTCTGAATTGTAGCATTTAAGATTCCACTTGCATCATGAGAAGTCAGTACAGTAAGATTTTTTCCATTCCTTAAACTCAGGCTGTAATGGATACTGCTTTTGACATGAAAAGAGGTCTTTGAGCATGGTATACACAGGGTCTTTGAGGTTGGTAACAACAGGAACAGCATTTGCGCTCGACCCATACTTTTCCCATCAGCCCACATCCTAGCATTTACATTATTGTCCATATTAAAAAAAGGGTTCCGTATTATGAAAACAGGGGCCTGGATCTTTTTCAGTATATTCCTCCCCAAAGGGATAAGAGAGGCTCTGGCATTATTAGGAACCCATGAGGAAATAAAAGACAATCCGAGTTGCAGCTTAATGGATGAATGAAATAACAGCGTTTGGCTCATCCTGACAGCTCCATTATAACAGTGGATGGGAGAAAATTGGACCAGAGGCTTCAGTGAGTACAGAGAAACTTGCGGTGGTTTCCAAAAGGAATCAACAGATTAGCCCCCGCACAGTGCTTAATACATGGTGTTCTTAAGATACTATTAAGATGAGGGCTTTTGTGTTCTCCCAATCCTCTTGAGAGTTTGATGACTGGGGCCTATATCTCACAGGTCAGTCTCTCTCTAGTGTGGTCTTTTTCAGACAAGACAGGGAGCCAGAGGTGTCTTGGATGCCTGAAGGGAATCCCTCTGGAGATGCCCATCCCTTTTCACCTGTGTCTCTCTGATTATTTTTCTCAGGCTGTTTCAGAGCAGTTCTAACAGACATTGTTGGGGCTTCAGTCTTTCGCTGAATTTTTTATCTCTGTTTTCCTCCCCATGTTCTTTACAATGATATAGCATCTGAACTGTTTTCAACAGTTGTTCAAGGTTTCAATCCAGTTCAGTAGCTCCGTTGTAACTCTTTGCCACCCCATGTATCACATCACACCAGGCCTCCCTGTCCATCACCAACTCCTGGAGTTCACTCAAACTCATGCCCATCGAGTCGGTGATCACATCCAGCCATCTCATTCTCTGTGGCCCCTTCTCTTCCTGTCCCCAATCCCTCCCAGAACCAGAGTCTTTTACAGTGAGTCAATTCTTCACATGAGGTGGGCAAAGTATTGGAGTTTCAGCTTTAGCATCAGTCCTTGCAATGAACACCCAGGACTGATCTCCTTTAGAATGCACTGGTTGGATCACCTTGTAGTCCAAGGGACTCTCAAGAGTCTTTTCCAACCGCACAGTTCAAAAGCATCAATTCTTTGGCTATCAGCTTTCTTCACAGTCCAACTCTCACATCCATACCTGACCACTGGAAACACCATAGCATTGACTAGACAGACCTTGTTTGGCATAGTAATGTCTCTGCTTTTTAATATGCCTTCTAGGTTGGTCATAACTCTCTAAGGATTAATTTTGTACAATTACTTGTTTTCTTAAATTATGGAAGACATCTGGAGCCAAATGAGAGAGAAATCTATTTTTAGATTAATTTATCTTTCTGTATTATTAAGGTGAATGTCAGTAAAATTATGGAGAGATTCCCGTAGTCTATATAGGAATGTACTAGAATTTCCTTGTCTCCCTATTCTATGTCAGCCAACTTAGCATAGTTTAAAATCAATGGGGGGGGGGCGGTGAGGGGTGCGATCCTAAGATGGCAGAGGAATAGGACGGGGAGACCACCTTCTCTCCCACAAATCCATTCAAAGAACATTTGAACACTGAGCAAATTGCACAAAACAATTTCTTTACTCTGGCAGAGGACAAAAGACACCCAGAAACAGAGTCAATTTTCTTCAAAGGAGGTAGAACAGAATATAAAAGATTAAAGGAGAAAAAAAGAGTTAGTGATGGAGATCCATCCCAGAAAGGGAGTCTTAAAGTGGAGCAGTATCCAAATACCAGAAACCCTCTCTCCGGCAGATCTGTGTGGTGATTTGGAATCTCAGAGGGCAACGAATCTCGGTGGAAAAACACATACATACATATATAAATACAAAAAACCCACAGATTATGTGGCTAACAACAACACTCAGCAGAGAAGTACCCCCAGATACTCGCATCTACCACCAGGGAAAAGGAGGCTGAACAGTGAAGAGCAGGCTACATTGCTTAATGTAAGGACCAGGCCTGAATGCCCTGAGGGCAATCTGACGGAGCTATCATGAGAAAACAACTTTAACTGTGTGATAGCTAGGTAAGGGGGTGAGGGGTGGAAAGAGAGGGAGATCTATCCCGCAAAAAGACCTAACATACTACAATGGACTGGAATGGGTGAATTTAACTCAGATGACCATTATATCTACTACTGTGGCCAGGAATCCCTTAGAAGCAATGGAGGAGCCATGATGGTCAACAAGAAAGTCCGATATTCATGACTTGGATGCAATCATAAAAACGACAGAATGATTTCTGTTCATTTCCAAGTCAAACCATTCAATATTACAGTAATCCAAGCTTATGCCTCAATCAGTAACGCTGAAGAGTCCGAAGTTGAATGATTCTATGAAGACCTACGAGACCTCTTAGAACTAACACCCAAAAAAGATGTCCTTTTCATTATAGGGGACTGGAATGCAAAAGTAGGAAGTCAAGAAACACCTGGCAAATTTGTCCTTGGAGCACAGAATGAAGCAGGGCAAACAAAGACTAATAGAGTTTTGCCAAGAGGAAGCACTGGACATAACAAAAACCCTCTTCCAACTACACAAGAGAAGACTCTGCACATGGACATCACCAGATTGTCAGAACCGAAATCTTATTGATTATATTCTTTGCAGCCAAAGATGAAGAAGCTCTATACAATTAGTATAAAGGCCAGGATATGCCTGTGGCTCCAATCATGAACTCCTTATTGCCAAATTCAGACGGAAATTGAAGAAAGTAGGAAAAACCACTAAACCATTCAGATATGACCTAAATCAAATCACTTATGATTATAAAGTGGAAGTGAGAAATATACGGGACTAGATCTGATAGATAGATTGCCTGATGAACTATGGATCAAGGTTCGTGACATTGTACAGGAGAAAGGGACCAAGACCATCCCCAAGGGAAAGAAATGCAAAGAGCAACCTGGCTGTCTGGGGAGGCCTTACATATAGCTGTGAGAAGAAGAGAAGCAAAAAGCAAAGGAGAGAAAAAAAAGACATAAGCATCTGAATGCAGAGCTCCAAAGAATAGCAAGGAGAGATAAGAAAGATTTCATCAGTGGTCAATGCAAAGAAATAGAGGGAAACAACAGATTAGGAAAAACAAGAGATCTCTTAAAGAAAATTAGAAATATCAAGAGAATATTTCATGCTAAGATGGGCTCGATAAAGGACAGAAATGGTGTGGATATAAGAAAAGCAGAAGATATTAAGAAGAGGTGGCAAGAATACACAGAAGAACTGTACAAAAAAAGATCTTCACGACCAAGATAGTCAGGATAACGTGATCACTGACCTAGAACCAGACATCGTGGAATGTGAAGTCAAGTAGGCCTTAGAAAGCATCACTACGAATATAGCTAGTAGAGGTGATGGAATTCCAGTTGAGCTATTTCAAATCCTGGAAGACGATGCTGTGAAAGTGCTGCACTCAATATGCCAGCAAATTTGGAAAATTCAACAGTGTTCACAGGACTTGAAGAGGTGAGTCTTCATTCCAATCCCATAGAAAGGCAATGTCAAAGATTGCTCAAACTACCGCACAATTGCACTCATCTCACACGCTAGTAAAGTCATGCCCAGAATTCTGCAAGCGAGGCTTCAGCAATACGTGAACCGTGAAATCCCAGATGTTCAAGCAGGTTTTAGAAAAGGTAGAGGAAACAGAGATCAAACAGACAACATGCGCTGCATCATGGAGAAAGCAAGAGAGTTCCAGAAAAACATCAATTTCTGCTTCATTGACTACGCCAAAGCCTTTGACTGTGTGGATCACAATAAACTGTGGAACATTCTGGAAGAGATGGGAATAACAGATCACATGACCTGCCTCTTGAGAAACCTGTATGCAGGTCAGGAAGCAACAGTCAGAACTGTACATGGAACAACAGACTGGTTTCAAGTAGGAAAAGGACTACGTCAAGGCTGTATATTGTCACCTTGCTTATTTAACTTATATGCAGAGTACATCATGAAGAACGCTGGGTTGGAAGAAGCACAAGCTGGAATTAAGATTGCTGGGAGAAATATCAATAACCTCAGATATGTAGATGACACTACACTTTTGGCAGAAAGTGAAGAGGAACTCAAAAACCTCTTGATGAAAGTGAAAGAGGAGAGTGAAAAGGTTGGCTTGAAGCTCAATATTCAGAAAACAAATATCATGGCACCTGGTCCCATCACTCCATGGGAAATAAAGGAAAAACAGTGGAAAAAATGTCAGACTTTATTTTTTGGGGCTCCCAAATCACTGCAGATGCTGATTGCAGCCATGAAATTAAAGGATGCTTACTGCTTGGAAGGAAAGTTATGAGCAAACTTGATAGTATATTAAAAAGCAGAGACATTACTTTGCCAACAAAGATCTGTCTAGTCAAGGCTATGGTTTTCCCATGATCATGTATGGATGTGAGAGTTGGACTGTGAAGATAGCTGATCGCCAAAGAATTGATGTTTTTGAGGTGTGGTGTTGGAGAAAACTCTTGAAATTCCCTTGTACTTCAAGGATATTCAACCAGTCCATTCTAAAGGAGATCAGTTCTGGTTCATTGGAAGGACTGATGCTAAAGCTGAAACTCCAATACTTTGGCCACCTCATGCGAAGAGTTGACTCACTGGAAAAGACTCTGATGCTGGGAAAGGTTGCGGGTGGGAGGAGAAGGGGATGACAGAGAATGAGATGGCTGGATGGTATCACCAACTCTGCGGACATGAGTTTGAGTGAACTCCGGGAGTTGGTGATGGACAGGGAGGCCTGGAGAACTGGTGGCTGCTTTTAGGCCTACTATGGTGTTCTCAGATTTTACTCTCTAGTCAAGGTTGTATCTTCTGTGATTCATGAGGTCACGGAGAGTCGGACACGACTGAGCGACTAAACTGAACTGAAGCTCCAATTGTTTTCAAGATTTTGGATCATTTTCAATATCATTTTTTGGAATTCTTTATCGTGTAGTTTCCCTATCTCTTCCTCTTTTATTTGGGTTGGTGGGCATTTATCCTGTTCCCTTACTTGTTGAGGAGGAGGAGTCTGGTGGTCTACAGTCAATGGGATTGTAAAGAGTCAGACACGACTAGGCGACTTCACTATTCATTTTGTCTTGTTTTATTATTAGAATGATTGTAGTCTTATAGAATGAGTTTGGAAATTTATCTTTCTCTTCAATTTTCTGCAAGAATTTGAGTAAGATAGGTGTTAGCTGTTATCTACATTTTGGGGAGAATTCATCTGTGAATTCGACTGATCCTTGGTTTTTGTTTGCTAGATTTCTGATTACAGTTTCAATTTCCTTGCTTGTGGTGGATCTATTAAGATTTTCTATTCATTCATGGTTCATGTTTGGAAAATTAGACTTTTCTAACAATTTTTCATTTCTTCCAAGTTGTCCATTTTATTGGTATATAGTTGCTGATAGTCTCTTATGATCCTTTGTATTTCAGTGTTGTCATTTGTGATTTCTCCATTTTTGTTTCTAATTTTGTTGATTTCATTCTTCCCTTTTGTTTCTTGATGAGCTTGGCTAATGGTTTGTCACTTTTATTTATCTTCTCAAGAACCAACTTTTCCTTCTTCTTTTTTATTTCCTATGTTCTCTTTTCTTTCTTTTTTAATTTCTGCCCCAATTTTTAAGGTTTCTTTCCTTCTATTAAGCCTGGGGTTGTTAATTTATTCCTTTTCTAGTTGTTTTAGAGGTGCAGTTTATTCAAATCCCTTATGAGTATACAGTGGAGGTAAGAAATGGATTTAAGGGACTCGATCTGATAGATCGAGTGCCTGATGAACTCTGGACGGAGGTTCGTGACATTGTATGGGAGACAGGGAAAAGACCATCCCCATGGAAAAAAAAATTGCAAAGAAGTAAAATGGCTGTCTGAGAAGGCATTACAAATAGCTGTGAAAAGAAGAGAAGCGAAAAGAAAAGGAGAAAAGGAAAGATGTAAGCATCTAAATGCAGAGTTCCAAAGAATAGCCAGTAAGAAAGCCTTGCTCAGCAATCAATGCAAAGAAATAGAGGAAAACAACAGAATAGGAAAAACAGGAGATCTTTACAAGAAAATTAGAGATATCAAGGGAACATTTTATGCAAAGATGGACTCGATAAAGGACAGAAATTGTTTGGACCTAAAAGTAGAAGATATTAAGAAGAGGTGGCATGAATACACAGAAGAACTGTACAAAAAAAGATCTTCACGACCAAGATAATCACGATGGCATGATCACTCATGTGGAACCAGACATCACGGAATGTGAAGCGAAGCGGGCCTTAGAGAGAATCACTACGAACAAAGCTAGTGGAGGTGATGGAATTTCAATGGAGTTATTTCAAATCCTGAAAGATGATGCTGTGAAAATGCTGCATTCAATATGCCAGCAAATTTGGAAAACTCAGCACTGTTCACAGGACTGGAAAAGGTCTGTCTCCATTCCAATCCCAAAGAAAAGGAATGCCAAAGAATGCTCAGACTACAGGACAATTGTACTCATCTCACACACTAGTAAAGTCATTCTCCAAATTCTCCCAGCCAGGTTTCAGCAATATGAGAACCGTGAACTCCCAGATGTTCAAGCAGGTTTTAGAAAAGGCAGAGGAACGAGAGATCAAATTGCCAACATCCGCTGGATCATGGAGAAAGCAAGAGAGTTCCAGGAAATTATCTATTTCTGCTTCATTGGCTATGCCAAAGCCTTTAACTGTGCGGTCACAATAAACTCTGGAACATTCTGAAAGTGATGGGAATACCAGACCACCTGACCTGCTTCTTGAGAAACCTGTATGCAGGTCTGGAAGCAACAGTGAGAACTGTACACGGAACAAGAGACTGGTTCCAAACAGGAAAAGGAATACATCAAGGCTGTATATTGTCACCTTGCTTATTTAATTTATATGCAGAGTACATCATGAGGAACGCTGGGTTGGAAGAAGCACAAGCTGGAATCAAGATTGGTGGGAGAAATATCAATAACCTCAGATATGCAGATGACAACACCCTTATGGCAGAAAGTGAAGAGGAACTCAAAAGCCTCTTGATGAAAGTGAAAGAGGAGAGTGAAAAGGTTGGCTTGAAGCTCAACATTCCGAAAACAAATATCATGACATCTGGTCCCATCACTTTATGGGAAATAGATGGGGAAACAGTAGAAACAGTGTCTGATTTTATTTTTGGTGGCTCCAAAATCACTGCAGATGCTGATTGCAGCCATGAAATTAAAAGATGCTTACTGCTTGGAAGGAAAGATATGACCAACGTAGATAGCATATTAAAAAGCAGGGACATTAGTTGGCCAATCAATATCCGTTTAGTCAAGGCTATGATACTTTCCCGTTTTCATGTATGGATGTGAGAGTTGGACTGTGAAGAAAGCTGATCACTGAAGAATTGATGCTTTTGAACTGCGTTGCTGGAGAACACTCTTGAGAGTCACTTGGACTGAAAAGAGATTCAACCAGTCCATTGTAAAGGAGATCAATCCTGGGTGTTCATTGGAAGGACTGATGCTAAAGCTGAAATTCCAGTACTTTGGCCACCTCATGCGAAAAGTTGACTCACTGGAAGAGTCTGATGCTGGGAGGGATTTGGGGTGGGAGGAGACGGGGACGACAGAGAATAAGATGCCTGGGTGGCATCACCGACTTGATGGACATGAGTTTGAGTGAAGTCCGGGAGTCGGTCATGGACAGGGAGGCCTGGCATGCTGTGATTCATGGGGTCGCAAAGAGTCGGACATGACTGAGCGACTGAACTCTACTAAACTGAACTAAGTGTGAAGTGCGGTTATTCAGTTGAGTTTTCTCCTGTTTCTTGAGGTAAATCTGTAGTGTTATGAACCTTCCCTTAGCACAGCTTTTACAGTGTCTTATAGGTTTTGGGTTGTTGGGTCTTCATTTTTCACTCCTTTCTATGCATATTTTTCTTTTTTTTTTCTCTGTGATTTTTTGGTTATTCAAAAGCCTCCATATGTTGGCATTTTTAATTTTTTTTCCTGTAATCGAGATCTAATATTACTGCATTGTGGTCAGAAAGGATTATTGGAATGGTTTTAATTGTTTTTGAATTTACCAAGGCTAGATTTATGGCCCAAGATATGATCTATCCTGGAGAAGATTCCATGTGCACTTGAGAGAAAGGCGAAATTGTTTTTGAGTGAAATGTCCTATAGGTATCAACTAGGTCTACTGGTCCATGATGGCATTTAAAGTTTGTGTTTCTTTGTTAATTTCTGTTTAGTTGATCTATCCATAGGTTTTAGTGGGATATTAAAGTCTTCCACTATTATTGTGTTATTGCTAATTTCCCCTTTCATACTTGTTAGCATTTGCCTTACATAGTCCAGTGCCCTATGTTGGGTCCGTATATGATTGTCATTGTTAGATCTTCTTCTTGGGGTGATCCTTTGATCATGATAGAGTGTTCTTCTTAGTTTCTCTTCATAGCCTTTATTTTAAAGTCTATTTCATCTAATATGAGTATTGCTATTCCAGCTTTTTTATATTTTTGGTCTCCATTTGCATGTAATATGTTTTTCCATTGCTTCATTTTCGATCACTATTTTATGTCCCGTATTTTGAAGTGGATCTCTTGTAGAGAGCAAATATCGTGGTATTGCTTTTGTATTCATTCTTCCAGCGATTGTCTTTTGTTTGGGATATTCAACCTATTTACATTTAAGGTAATTATTGATATTAGTATCCTATTGCCAATTACTTTGTTGTTTGTGGTTCGAGTGTATATACCATTTCTTTGTTTCCTGTCTAAGATTCTTTAGCATTTGTTGAAGAGCTTGTTTAGAGGTGCTGAATTCTCTCAGCTTTTACTTGTCTGTAAAGGTTTTGATTTCTCCTTCATATTTGAATGTGATCCTACCTGGGTACAGTAATATGCGTTGTAGGTTTTCTCTTTCATTGTTGTTTTTCCCATGGAGATTTTAATATCTGTTCTTTGTGTTTGATTGTTTCTAATTTACTGATTCGTGGAGCTTGTGTCGGTGTTCTTATGGGTGGAACTGTGTTTCTTCTCTCTGGATTGCAATGAAGTATCCAGTAGTGAGATTTGAGATGTCTATGCGATTGGAGTGACTTTGGGAAGCCTGTATATTGAAGCTCAGCACTATGTTCCTGTGTTGCTGGATAATTTGTGTGGTATGTCTTTCTCTGGAACTTGGTGACTCTTGGGTCATCTTTGCTTTCAGTGTAGGAATGGAGGTTTTCGGATCATCTCTTATCATTTAATATTCCCTGAAGTCAAGAGTTCTTTGCTGTTCTCAAGTTTTGGGCTTAAGCCTCCTGCTTCTGGTTTAGAGTCTTATACTTACAGTAGCCTCAAGACTTCTACATCCATACAGCACCAATGATAAAACGTCTAGGTTATTGATGAAAAGACTCTCCACAGTGAGGGACATCCAGAGAGGTTTGCAGAATTACATGGAGAAGAGAAGAGGGTGGAGGGAGATAGAAGTGACCATAAGGCGGAGAGGGGGAATCACAAGGGGAGAAAGCAATCGAACCAGTAACCTATTTTCTATGTGCTCTTCACAGTCTGGAACCCTCAGAGAGGCTCACAGAGTTATATGGGGAAGAGAAGAAGGAGGAAGTAGATAGAGGTGAAATGGCTGAGAAAAAGGGAAATAAAAAAGACAGGGATAGATCAAGGTATTACTATCTTCTTCACAGCCCAGAACACACAGCGAAATTCGCAGAGTTAGGTAGAGAAGAGAAGGTGGAGGGAGGAAATAGAGACTACCTGGTGGAGAAAAAGGAGAATCAAAAGGGGGAGAGAGTAATCAAGCCAGTAATCACACTCCTAGATAAAAATGGGTACTTAAGATTAGATTCGTAAAGGTAAAATATTGATAACTACCAAAAAGCAAAGATCAAAAATCTAAAGTAGAAGTTGGACTCACAAAAATTCAGTATTAAAAAACAAAAGAAAAAAAGTATATTTTGGGGTTTTTGTTTTTGTTTAATATTGTAGTTTTGACGGTCTAACCTCTACTTTTTTGGCATGGGTAAGGTAATAATATGTTATAAAAATGAAAATTAAAGGCAGTACAGAGGACTTAACAAATAATTTTAAAAAAATGAAAGTAGTAAAAAATACATCTCTCTGGAGCTGTTTCAGACAGTGTGGGCTCAGTTCAGTTTCAGATCGCTCCTTGTTCCAGCTTAGATCTTGTTCTCAAGATCTAAAGTACACCTCCAGTGTAGTTGTTGTTATCTACAGGGGTATTCTGTTTCATCTGTCCCTTCCAACGTGGTTCCTTCTGTTTGTTTGGTTTCTTCTGTTCGCTGCTCTCTTCAGTGTCCAATTTCCACTCTAACATAAGGGTGAGAAGTGTTCTCTTATTCAAGCTCACTTTTTCAATCATGCTGTGAGGAGGGAGGAACACTGCAAACAAATATCAATGGCGTGTGTGGGGAGTGCTCACAGTGCCTTGGACACCCTGGGTTTGCCCCTACTCTTGGTTGTTTGCTTTCCTAGTCTACACTACTCAGGCTCCAGATTTCTCTTCAGGGAGCGGGCCCCAAGTTGCATGCACTTTCCTGATCTAGGCCACTCAGGGTCAGGTTCTCTGGTACTCCCCAAAGTTACAGATTGAGTTGGGCTTTTTTTTGTTTGTTTGTTACACTTCCCAGTCCTGAACAGCTCAGACAACAAGGTGTTTGGCTAGTGTCCTCTCCGTGGCAGTAAGATCGCCTTATCTCTTCCCCGGTCCCAGCCTCTTGGTTTACAGGGTAACAGTGTGTACCATCTCTGCTGTGTCTTTACTGGGGTACTGATCTGTCGCTGTGGCACTCCTGGTGGATGTCAACTGTCTAGAGTTCCAGGAAGTCTTGGTTAGCAACTGGAAGACTGTTCACAGTTTGATAGGGAATGCTGTCTCTGGGACTGAATTTGCCCCTTTCTTGCTCTGGCTACCACCCTCCTGCCCCCTCCTCCTGCGGTGGATGGGCTGGTCCACATCCGGCACATTCTCCTCTGGTATTTGCTCCGTCCTTTGTTCTGTGAGTGGGCCCGGCAGTATCTCAAGTAAGGGCTTTTCTGGGATAGTCCTCTTTCCCTTTCTCTTCGCAACCCCTCAGATTGCCCTCAGGATATTTGACAGTGGTCCTTATCCAAAGCAATGCAGCCCACTCCTCCCTATTCAGCCCCCTCTTCCTGGTGATGGATGCAAGTGTCTGGGGTAGGCACATAACCTGTGGGTTTTATGTATGTATATATGTCTGTATGTATTGTTTTCCTAGGTGCATTGCCCTCTGAGATTCCAAAACTCCCAACAGACACGCTGGAGAGAGGGTTTCCTGGTGTTTGGAAACTTTTTCCTCTTTAAGATTCCCTTGCCAGAACGGCTCTCCATCGCTAACACTCCTTTTATTTTATATTCTGCCCTACCTCATTTTGAAGAAAATTGGCAGCATTTCTGGGTGCCTGATGTCTTCAAGCCAGTGTTCAGAAATTATTCTGTGGACTTTGTTCAGCGTTCAAATGTTCTTTTACTGGATTTTTGGGGGAGAAATTGGTCTCCCAGTCCTATTCCTCTGCCATCTTAGGATGACACCCCAGCCCCACCCACTGACTTTAAATTATGCCAAATTGGTTGACATAGAATAGGGAGAGAAGGAAATTCTGGTACATTCCTAAATAGACTACGGGAAGCTCCCCATAATTTTACTGACATTCACCTTAATATTACAGAGGAAGAAATAATTTTAAACATAGATTTCTCACTCATTTTACATCAGATGTCTGCCATTAGTTATGAAAACAGGTATTTGGGCCAAATTAAACCTTAGGAAAACTGTTACAGATATTTCAGATGGTATACTATAGTAGAGAATATGAGGATGAAAATAGAGGTGGGGGGGAATCCAGCAAAAGCCTGAAGCCCCAACAATGTCTATTAGAACAGCTCTGAAACAACCTGAGAAAAATAACCAGAGGGACACAGGTGAAAACGGATGGGCTTGCTATTACTGAGGAAAGGAGGGATATTTCAACAAGTTTTCCCCTCAGGCATCCAAGGCACCTCTGGCTCCCTGTATCATCTGCAAAGAGCCACACAAGAGAAGAGACTTACCTCTGAGATATAGGCCCCAGTCATCAGACTCTCAAGAGAACTGGGACCACACACATGCCCCCATCTTAATAACATCTGAGGAACACTAGGTATTAAGCACTCTGTGGGGGCTAATCAGTTGATACCTTTTGGAAAACAGGGCAAGTTTCTCTGTGCTCACTGAAGCCCCATGGTCCACTTTCCTCCTATCCTCTATTATACTAAAGCTATCAGGATGAGCCAAAAGCTATTATATTCTGTTCAGTTCAGTACAGTAGCTCAGTCATGTCCGAATATTTGTGACCCCATGAATCACAGCATGCCAGGCATCCTTGTCCATCACCAGCACCTGGAGTTCACTCAAACTGATGTCCATCAAGTCAGTGATACCTTCCAGCCATCTCATTCTCTGTCGTCCCCTTCTCCTCCTGCCTCCAATCCCTCCCAGCATCATCAGAGTCTTTTCTAGTGAGCCACCTCTTCACATCAGGTGGTCAAAGGACTGGAGTTTCAACTTTAGCATCAGTCCTTCCAATGAACACCCAGGACTGATCTCATTTAGAATGCACTGGTTGAATCACCTTGCAGTCCAAGGGACTCTCAAGAGTCTTCTCCAACACCACAGTCCAAAAGCATCAATTTTTGGCAATCAGTTTTCTTCACAGTCCAACTCTCACATTCATAATGACCACAGGAAAAGCCATAGCTTTGACTAGATGGAACTTGGTTGGCAAAGGAATGTCTGTTTTTTATTATGCTACATAAGTTGGTCATAACTTTCATCCAAAGGAGTAAGTGTCTTTTAATTTCATGGCTGCAATCAGTATCCACAGTGATTTTGGAGCCCCAAAAAATTAAGTCTGACACTGTTTCCCCATCTATTTCCCATAAAGTGATGGGACCAGATCTTAGTTTTCAGAATGTTGAGCTTCAATCCCACCTTTTCACTTTCCTCTTTTACTTTCATCAAGAGGCTTTTTCGTTCCTCTTCACTTTCTGCCATAAGGGTAGTGTCATCTGCCTATCTGAGGTTATTGATATTTCTCCTGGTAATCTTAATTCCAGCTGTGCTTCTTCCAACCCTGAGTTCCTCATGATGTATTCTGCATAGGATTTAAATAAGCAGGGTGCTAATATACAACCTTGATGTATTCCTTTTCCTATTTGGAACCAGTCTGTTGTTCCATGTCCAGTTCTAACTGTTGCTTCCTGACATTAAGATGAAACTAGAACTCTGTGTTATTTCCTCATGGGTTCCTAAAGATGCCAGAGTCTCCTTTATCCCTTTGGGGGGTAAATATGCTGCGCAAGTTCCAGGCCACTGTTTTCATGAATATGGAACCTTTTCTTTTAAAATGAACAATAATGTGAATATTAGGGAGTGGGCTGATGGGAAATGTATGGGTAGAGCACAAATGCTGTTCCTGTTATTACCAACCTCATAAACCACACTCAAAGACCTATTCTCACGTCAAACGTTGTATCCATTACAGCCTGAGTTTAAGGAATGAACAAAATCTTAGTGTACTGACTTCTCATGATGTGAGTGGGATCTTGAACTCTACAATTCAGAGCAACCCTATTTTTAAAGCTGTTGTAACTCAAGGAGTGTCAAAAGTTTTAGGAATACAATATCACTTACCCAACTCCAATCTTCAGGAAAGGTAGATAAAGGGTAATGGCATCATTAAGAGGAATCTACATAAATTAACTCAGGAAACACAAAACTGTTGGTTTAAATGTATCCGCACCTTTAGGGAAGGCTCATTCTGCCCCCGCCCAAAAAAGGGGATTATCTCAATGACAGACATTATTATGCACAGCTATTGACATAGATCCTAAAGCTTTAGAATTAACTCTGTGATTCAGCTTTCAGCTTTTCAAACTCCTCATCAAGTGAAGGGGGTTCCCCATGGTGGGATTCATCACTTCAAAGAAAGGACTTCAACTCTGTGAATACCTTCAACAACAACAATAATATATGTCACTTTTTCTTGACCTGAGGACATCTAAAATTCCTAAAATGGAGTCATTTAACTATGGACATAATGTAACTCTTAATTTTGATTGTGTTTTAATTTGGTTTAATGACTATTTTATCTTTCATCTCTAACTTTAAAGCTGATTTGTTTCTAACTGTGTGAAAGTTTTTAAGTTACAAGTGAACAGGCTCCTACAATTGCCACAGCCTCTCCAAACTATTATTTGGGGCCTCTGGTCTAGAGACTCTCAATATGACGGTTAGAAGAGATGCTGATGAATTTAGGGATGAAGCCCCATCACATCAGGAAGTAGCCATGGAATGAAAATGACACCCTTTTCCCTTGGCAACATAATTCTCCTTAAAAGAAAAGGGGATAATGAGAGAGTTAATTCCTAGGTGGAATGATAAGTCCAGAGACCCTGAGGAGGAGAAAGAATTTGAGGTTCTCGAAGAGGAGATAGAGGCTTGGAATTCTCAAGCAGTAGAAAAGGACAAGCTTTTATATTTTAATTTTTCTCCTATATTTCTTAGTAAGTATTATATAACAACAATGTATCCTGCTTGGGAACAGTTTCTTCTTCTTGAAAACATTCTCACTAAACTTGATATTAGAATGTATATTACAGGAGTGGGTCTGGTAAGTTATAATCCTGTTACTTTAAAATGTAAATTGTAGAAGTGGTCTGGTAAACTTTTTTACAACCTTGAGACATTCTTTGGATTTATTGTTATAACAAAATTAAATAGTATATAGCTCTCTTGCTTAGACTAGTCAGGGGCACTCTATGTCCCGATTCTGGTGTCTATGTCAGAAGCTTTCTCTGTCCTGTTTCATTTTTGGATAAAATTCTGCTACGCAAAAGCTCATGAGTGATAAAGTGTGGTACTTGTTACTGAGGCAAAATCCTGTTTCTTCAGAGATCAGGACTCTGACACTGTTCACATTAAGCTAGTAATTCTCAGTCTTCCCATTGTTCAATTAACTCTGTTTTATTCAGTCACACTGAACTTCCATTCTATGTTCTGTTCTTCTTGGTCTCATTGCCTGTGCATCTGCCATTCTTCTGCTTCCCTTAATTTTTATCTTTTTGTTAATGGTCTTAGAGATATGATTTTAAATCACTCATGAAGTTTTCTTCTGACTTTACAGATTGTTATAAGATTACTATTTTAGTTGAGCTGTTCAATTTTCTTTGATAGATTGTGTTCTCCGATTGGAATTAACTATCATATCCCATATCTATTTTTCCTTCTGACTTTACTCTCCTTGCTTCAGGAGTAGAAGTCTCTATTTAGGGAGTAAAAAAATGTCTGAATAAGGACTTATGGAATCGACAAGAAACACATATATTAAACAAGTTCATCTTCAGAAAATCTGTATGGAAGCAAGATTCTTAAGATCCTAACCCTCTGAAAAAGTAGTATATAGTTTACAAATTAAAATCACCAACATTGGGTTTCATTCCCTAGAAGAACTAAAAAAATTGTCATCATCTTCTAAGGAAAGCATTTTTTACAATGACTTATGTATTTCAGAGGTGTGTATCAGGGATAGTAAATGTCACAAAGAACATTTTTCATTAACAGAAATTGATGCTTGTGTATGAAAGTTTTTTGCTTTCCTATTTTGGTGAATGATATGCATTTTCTATTCTGTGGTGGGAACGTTTTCCATCAGTTCAGTTCAGTTCATTTCAGTTCAGTCGCTTTGTAGTGTCCTACTCTCTGCGACGTTTTCCATAACAATCCCTTAAATCAGTGTTCATGATTGCTGTTCATGGGACTTAATGATGAAGATTTTCAGGAGACATGGAATGACAGAAACAAGATAACGCAGTGATAAAGCAAGTATAATCTCAATTGGAAACCAAATTGTACTACACTTTATCTCACCTTTTATTCAGTCATTTGCTTCCATGTTATTCCTGACAAAATTTTACCAATAGAAATGCATTCTTACCTCTCAGATGAGTAGGCTTTCTTTTGACCAAAGCAGTTTTCCAGAATAGAGAGTCTTTTACAGGTTTAGGTGGCCAGGATTTGTAAAGTTGAAGGATACCTGATTTTTAAAGGAACCTTCGTGCTACAATATTAAAGAGAAATAATGTCGTTTTGCCAGAAAGCCACACTGGGTGAGTTCTCTTTTTCCTTCTTTCTTTCTTTTTTTTTTTTTTTTCCTCATTGGTTTTCCTGTTTATTGCATGCCTGAGTCAGAATCTACCTTTGACCTCTGGACCATAGCATTTTACAGGAAGCCACCAATACCAAACTATTACCAGAAAGGGAAAGTGTTAGTGCCTCAAAAATGTCCCATTTTTTGTGACCCCATGAATCACATCATGCCAGGCCTCGTTATCTATCACCTACTCCCAGAGTTCACTCAAAATCATGCCCATAACGTCTGTGATGCCATCCAGGCATCTCATTTTCTGTCATCCCATTCTCTTCCTGCCCCCAATCCCTCCCAGCATCAGCGTCTTTTACACTGAGTTAGCTCTTCGCATGTGGTGGCCAAAGTATTGGAGTTTCACCTTTAGCATCAGTCCTTCCAGTGAATACACAGGACTTATCTCCTTTAGAATGGACTGGTTGGATCTCCTTGCAGGCCAAGGGACTCTCAAGAGTCTTCTCCAACAGGACAGTTTGAAAGCATCAGTTCTTCTGTGCTCAGCTTTTATTATAGTCAACCCTCATATTCATACATGACTACTGGGAAAAGCATAGCTCTAACCAGATGGACTTTTGTCGGAAATTAATCTCTCTGCTTTTTAATATGCTATTTAGGAAGGTCATAGCTTTTCTTCCAAGGGGCAAGTGTTTTAATTTCACTGATGCAGTCAACATCTGCAGCGATTTGGAGACTAAGGATATAAAGTCTGCCACTGTATCCATTGAATCCCATCTATTTGCCATGAAGTGATGGGACGAGATAATATACCTTCATTTCTTGAAAGATGAATTTTAAGATAGCCTTTTCACGTTCCTCTTCATCTTTATATCCTCTTTATCTCTTTTGAACTCTCCACTTTAAAAAAATCAAGATTTGGTAGGAAAAATATTAAAAGAAGGGAAGGACAATTCAGGCAAAATGAAGGACATTGACAAGGCACAGAATATGAGAAGAACAAAACATGGAGCTTAAAGGTATCTGAATGACTGGTCATGTGTGGACATGAGCAGTGAGCAGGAATGACAGAAATGATTAGAAATGTCTTATCATATAGGTAGTGAAATTCATGAGAAATGCTTAAGTGGAGTAGTATTAGGTTCTGATGCCTCTTCTGTTCAGTTAAGATGTTAATAAACATCTTAATAAACACAGATTTGATGACCCTATCTGCTTTAGTCTTGGAACGCTCTATTTTCAGCTTACGTGGAATTTGTAGTACCAATGGAAAAGGTGTTTCTTGGTGAGTCCGTACTCCAGCACGTACATTAGCTCTAGCTTCATGGCAGTACACTAGTCGTATTTTCTTCTCCCTGAACATTTTTTGTAGGGATAGTATAAAATATGGAATAGATGGTAGGACCTAGTGGGGGATATGTTGAAGCCATCCTTGAAGTATAGCACCAGCAGCCATAGTTCTGCATAGTTCTAGCAGCATGCTACAATATGGATTTATTTTCCTCAGCTATACATTAATTGAATTTGACACCAACCGGCCCTTGCATCACTACCTCATAGTCAGTGATGCTTCTGTGTACACCCAGACCCTCTCTAAACCAGCACCAACCTGTACTTCATACTTTAGTTAAAGATATGAAGACTAATAACATGTCTAATACTTATTGATCTTGTTGTAAACCATGTCCAGGAGGAATAAGTGATTAAACTTATTAATCTGCAACTGGTTTTGCATTCCTATGGTTTCTGTGCCCATTTGGGACTTGCCAATGCCTGATCTCTAGCATCTCCTACAACAAAGATCAACACTGGATATATTGTCCTATTCCTGGAGCCCTGAGGGATAATCAGTGTCACTATCTCATTGGCCCCTTTATTGCAATCACCAGGGCTACACAAGGTCTGCAGCATTATTAGAGTTAGAAGGAAGTTCTTGGAGGTGAATTCTGGAAATATAAATGAAAATGCAGTAAAGTTACTGAGTCAGATACACAGATTTATGACCCACTTCTTGGCACTCTACTCCGTCATTTTACCTTTGTCTCCTGCTTGAAATGTTGAAACAGTAAAGGATGGAATGTATTCTGTTTGGGGGCTTAGAGCTAAAAAATGGGACTCAAAACATTGTGAAGTAATCCAGATTGTTAAACATTTCCCTGTTATGCTTAGTTGGTCTCTTCTATATTTTGACTCATCCCAGTCCACAAGCGTGTAAACTTGCCTCTTTCACAAGTGCAACTTTGGAAATGCAGAGACACTGTCTGGAGCCAAGAGCTTATACAGTTTGCTTTATCTTGAAAAAGATGCAATAAAATGCTTGGGTAATGTTTTTCTTCAGCTTTACATGCCTAACTTAATGGAGTAGAGAATGGCAACCCACTCCAGGTTTCGTGCCTGGAAAATCCCATTGACAGAAGGGGCAGGAGGGTTACACTCATTGCTTTGCAGAGTCACACAGGACAGAACACACACACTTACACATTTACTTGTGTTCAGATACAAATTGTCTTTCTTTTTAATAGGTCTCCATGTGGTGTACCCTGAAGTTAGTAAGCATTTTTCTCTAAATTATCTTTGTGTATTTTTATACACTACTGTTTCTTTTAGAGATGCCGGCCCTGGCAATGCAGATGCGAGATATGCCGGCCCATGGCTGGATGGCATCACCGACTCTGTGGACATGAGTCTGAGTGAACTCTGGGAGTTGGTGTTGGACAGGGAGGCCTGGCGTGCTGTGATTCATGGGGTCACAAAGAGTCGGACACGACTAAGTGACTGAACTGAACTGTTTCTTTTTCTAAAACAAAACATACAAATTACCTCCCTTTTGGCAAGAGGTTTGTTTCCTTTTCTCCACTGATGTTTTAGAATTTCTTTCCTATTAGCAGAAATATGGATTTCTATATTGCTTTGGCTATATGGGATCTGATATACTGAGATATTGCTTCGTTGATCTGGGAATAATAACCTCGAACAAATTTTCCCTTTTCTAGAGCAATGGAAATCTCTGGAATTGAGACGAAATGACAACACTGAGACCCATATATATCCCTTCCTTATCTAGGACCAGGCTCCTTAATGATAGACATGATCGGGTCTGTCATATCACTAGAGAGCCACTAGAACTATTTTCTAAGTGTGTGTGGCTGTTTTTTGTCTTTGGCATGCTGTCATGCCTACTTTTATGTCACAAGTTAAAGAGGTTTTAGATTCAACTGTATTCCACAATTCATCCATACAGGAAGGTGAATCTCTATAATATTCTTTCACTCTGAGCCTCTAGACCTTGCCAGAGAATGTATCAGGAAGACTGAGAGTCCCATTTCTGAGGGAGTTCTCAAGCATTAGTGAAGTTTCCCCAGGATTTTAGTATATTTCCCGTTTTCATACTATGATAAGTTTTATAAGATACATCAAGTGTGGTCACAATTGTCTCAATGAGTAACATATAAGAAGTACTGATGGAGGTATCTGGAGGCTCAGGAGAAGATGAATATGACATGAAGGAGATGAAACGATGCCCCTCACATTCCTATATTTCCTAGTGTCAGAAGTAATGGGATTAACTGATTGCTAGACTAAAACAAATGGAGATGACCAATAAGGCCATAAGTAATCCTGTCATGAGACTAAGGAAGAAGTTGAAATGTGTCATTTAGATTTGGAATACAGCAGGATCTTAATATGTAGGCAGGATAATTATGAAGGAAGAAACTTAATGAGAATTAGATGGGAGAAATAGGAAGTTACTGATACCTATGACAAGTGACAGTAGTCTTGTATGGGTGTGAGAATTGGACTATAAGAAAAGCTGAGCGCTGAAGAATTGAATTGTGGGGTTGCCGAAGACTCTAACTGTGCTTCCTAAAAGAAATCAGTCCTGAATATTCTTTGGAAGGACTGATGCTGAAGCTGAAATTCCAATCCTTTGGCCACCTAATGTGAAGAACTGACTCACTGGAGAAGACCCTGATATTGGGAAAGATTGAAGGCAGAAGGGGAAGAGGACAACACAGTATGAGATGGTTGGATGGAATCATGGACTCAAGGGACATGAGTTTCTGAAATCTCTGGGAGTTGCTGATAGGCAGGGAAGCCGGGCATGTTGCAATCTATGGGGTCACAAAAAGTCACACATGACTGAGAGCCGGACTGATGACAAATGATATGTTTACAAGTTTTGCTGATTTCTCTCCAGAGTTTTCCCCACACTACTGTGTCAGTCTGCCAACTTATGGCTCACTTTCCCATGACTTTTCTTTTTTGCAACACTCTTCAGAAGTTGGCTTGTCTGTTCTTTTGCATTTCATCTTCCTTTCATTTATTTGAGTGTGTCTGGTATGGCAGGGGTAGTTACTATAAAATAGGCTATATTAAGTATCAGGAAGTCATTCAGCAACATTGGTACAGTTGGGAAAATTAGAAAAAATATCTAATACAAAAATGGGACTTACAAGTGTGTACTTTCTTCGTTTTGTATCAGTATAGAAGTATCCAAAGAGAAAAAATAATTCCAGGACTGTTGTTTATGATTTTGTAATTGAAATATTATGAGGAAACTCCCATAAGCCTCTCATCCTTACCAATGAGAGGACAGACAAAATGGAAGCCACAATTGCAGAAAACTTACCAAAGTGATCACTTGGACAGAGTTTTGTCTAACTCAATGAAGCTCTGAATCATCCTATGTAGGGCCACCCAAGATGGTCTGGTCATGGTGGGATTTCTCATGAAACATGGTCTACTGGATACATTAACGTCAAACCTCTTCGGTATTCTTGTCTTGAGAACCCCATGCACAGAATGAAAAGGTAAAAAGAAAGGTCACTGAACGGTGAATTCCCAAGGCTGTTAGGTGCCCAATATGAACGATTGATGGATGGAGGTTCATAACACTGTACAGGATGTGGTGATCAAAATCATCCCCAAGAAGAAGATATGCAAAAAGGCAAAATGGTTGTCTGAGGAGGACTTTCAAATTTCTTTCTTTCTACCAAAGAAGAGAGGGAAAGACGATAGGCAAAATGAAAAGATATGTCCATCTGAAGGCAGAGTTACAAAGAATAACAAGGAGAGCTAAGAAAGCCTTCCTAAGTGATAAATATAAAGAGACACATGAAAACAACAGACTGAGAAGAGCTACAGATCTCTTCCAATAAAGTAGACATAACAAGGGAATATCCCATGTAAAGATGGGCAGGACAAGACAAAAGGGTATGGACCTAAAGGAAGCAGAAGGTGTTAAGAAGAGGTGGCAAGGATTCACAGAAGAACTTTAGAAAAAATATCTTATGATAACCACAGTGGTGTGATCACTCACCTTGAGCTGGCTATCATGGAATGTGAAGTCAAGAAGGCCTTACAAAGCATCACTACAACAAAGCTATTGGAGATGATGGAATTCCAGTTAAACTATTTCAAATCCCAAATAATAGCTGTACATAATATGCTAGCCAGTTAGGAAAAATAGCAGTAGCCACAGGACAAGCAAACATCAGTTTCATTCTTATTTCAAAGAAATGTCACAGAAAACATTTTGAAATTTTCACACAGTTACACTCACCTCACACACTATCAAAGTAATGCTCAAATTCTCCAAGCTAGTCTACAAGAGTAAGTACACTGATAATTTCCAGATGTTCAAGCTGAATTTAGAAGAGGCAGAAGAACAAGAAAACAAATTGGCAATAGTCATTGGACCATAGAAAATACAAGAGAATTCCAGAAAACACAAATTTACTTCTACTTCATTTATTATGCCAGGGACTTTGATAGTGTACATCAGAACAAATTGTAAAATTCTTAATCAGACAGAAATACCAGACTACTTTATCTGCCTTGTGAGAAATCTGTATACAGGTCAAGAGGCAACAGTTAGAAAGAGACAAGGAGCAATACACCTGTTCCAACTTGCAAGGAAGCAGTTAATGAGGCTGTATATTGTCACCCTGGTTATTTAAATTATATGCAGAGTACATGATGCGTAATGCTGAACTGGATGAAGCACAATACGGTATCAGGACTGCTGGTAGAAACAGCAATAACCTCAAATATACAGATAACACCACCGTTCATGCAGAAAATGAAATGTAGCTAAAGAACTTTTTGGCGAGATTGAAAAATCTGTCTTAAAATCCAACATTCAATAAATGAAGATTGTGGCACACAGTCCCATTACTTCATTACAAATAGATGTGGAAACAATGTAAACAGTGAGAGACTTAATTTCCTTGCGCTCCAAAATTACTGCAGTTGGTGACTGTAGTCATGATTTCAAAGAGCCTGTTCCTTTGAAGGAAAACTATGATAGGGTTAGAAAGTGCATTAGAAAACAGACACAGTACTTTACCAACAAATGTCTATGGAGTCTAAGCTATGTTTGTTCCTGTAGTCATGTATGTATGTATGTGAGTGTTGGACCACAAAGAAAACTGAGTGCAGAACTGATGCTTTTGAACAGTGGTGTTGGAGAAGTCTCTTGAGAGTCACTTTGATTGAAAGAATATCAAGCCAGTCAATCCTAACGGAGATCAGCCATAAATATTCATTGGATGGACTGATACTGAAGCTGACGCAAAGTTCAAATTCAATGGAAAAGACGTTAATACCAGGAATATATTGCAGGCTAGAGGAGATGGTTGGATGGCATCACCGATTCAATAAACATGAGTTTGAGAAACTGCAGGAGTTGGTAATGAAAAGGGAAACCTGTCAAGTTGCAGTCCATGGGAGTGACAAAGATATGAATCATCCACTGAAGATAACTCAATTAAAATATTTCTGAAAGACGTGTCATCTATGGGTGAATCATGGCTCCAGCTCTATTAAGTATGCTGTGTGTTGGAACAAATCTGATAGAGAAGTCTCCTACAAGTCCCCCACCCAAAAAATACTATCCCCTGAAATTCTAAGTGGTGGCACTGAACTTGGTCTACTATAGTATTCTGAGGTCTGAAAATTGTTAAACTTGGCTGAGGCCAAAGATCACATTAGTTTGTTAAATATTTGAAAAGCATCCTCTAGGTCTGCAGGCAGGTTTGGCATTGTTTCCACCAAATTAAACAGTCAGATCCAAGCTCTGAAATCTCTGTTTGATTCTGCTGTCCATCTTCTTCCATCTAATCAATGACTTGTGGCACTCTCTGTCGCTTGCCCTGGAAATGTTCTGTGTTCTTTCAGTCTTAGTCATCTTTCAAGAGTGCATGTATATTGTCCATATTTTGAGCTGTCAGAAGATTGAATGGAAACATTTGAGAAATGGAAATTTGAACCTGCAAACAGGCCTGAACTGAAACTTCTTGATTAATTTCCATAGAGGGAACCTGCACTGCCTTATTAGTGATTTGAATCCTATGGTCATCTGGGAGATGACCATTTTCTCTCTGAAACTGGCACTAAAGTCTTCTATATGACTTCACTTTGGTTGTAAGACAGATCCAAGGTGTCCTCTACCTGGTACTGTTACCTACAAATATTATCAATTATGTATGTCTTGGGCATGATGTGCTGGAGCTCAGACTCTGTCTTTTAAATTTGACTAAGATAGAAGGTCAAGAGGTTTAGTTTTTTTTTCCCCTCTAGTTGGTGAAAATGAAGTTGCTCAATCGTTTATGTCTCTTTGGGACCCCACGGACTGTAGCCTACCAGGCTTCTCCATCATTGGGATTTGCCAGGGAAGAGTACTGGAGATCTTCCCTACCCAGGGATTGAACCCAGATCTCCCGCATTATAGGCAGACGTTTTACCATCTGAACTACCAGGGATGTGGCCTCTAGTTGATAGTGGACTTCAAATCTATTCTCTCCATCAATACTGGGGATATGTGTCTGGCATGGGCTGCAGGTGTTAGTGGTGAACTTGCCTGGAGCTGTGGTATTGCTGCTCATAACAGCCCTTTGTGTGGCTGAGGACCATCTATGCATCTCCTTTGGTTGGAGCCCTTCAGTTTGGATTGAATTTTATTCCTGTTTATTTAAGATATCTAGTCTAAAACCTAGAACGGTGGTCTCTTGGGTTTCTCAGGCATCTAGAGGGTTGGTGATAAGAGTGGCAGTCATAAACCACAAATCCTGCCATAGAGATGCTGATGCCAATATCCCTGGCCAATTGTCTGGTGTAAAGGGCAAGGTGGCTCCAACGTTTTGGGAGGATTTGTTATCCTCTAGGCGGCCCCATGGCTACTGCAGCCTAGTGTCTTGGTTTGGGAATGTTTAGGTTGGCATGGTTACCACAACTTCACAACTTTGTGATTTCCCCAAAGCAATAGGAAGCAAAACCTAAGCCACTACCACTTTTCTCCTAGGGAATTAAACATGATGTATGGAAAAGATAAGTGGAGAGGGTTGTGTATTTTCAATGTCAGCCTGTTTCCCCTTGTGTTTATTTTCTTCTACCAGTTCCTGTAAACTATGATCTTTCTAATATTTCCTATGTCATCTTTAACCGTGAAGCAGGAATACATTTTAACACAGCTGAATCTCTAAAGAAAGAATGAAAACTCTTAAGGAGCAATAGGACTTTGTGGGGGTAATGAATCAATGGACAAGTGAGTTCTTTGTCAGTTTCCATTCCCTGAAAACTTATGTAGGAAAAGGAGAATTCTTTTAGTATTGACAGATGTTTTTCAAGAGAAGTGCATATATTGGTTTGGTAAAGTTGCCATAACAAAGTGTCCTATACCAGGGAGCTTCAGTAAATATGCTCCAAACTTCTAAGGTTCAAGGCAGTAATCAAATTCAGCAGACTTGTTTTCTTCTGAGAACTCTTTTGGATTTTTCCTGGCCATTTTCTGGCTTTGTCTTCACATAGTAATGTTTCTGTTTTTTTCTCTGACTGATCTGCTTTTCTTATAAAGTGCCAAACATATTAACTCAACTACCAATCTAGAGGTCCTATTTCCAAATAGGGTCAGAAAGAACTGTAATATCCTCACAGTTTCACTAAATATAAAGTACGGAGAGTTAGAGCTTCAACATACGAATTTCGAGAGAAAACAACTCATTGTATAATATTGAGTCTCTTCTTTCCATTTGGTACTGCTGTATATGCATCTGTTTACGATGTTCACACCAGTAGACAGGACTCCTGAACCCAGAAAGCAGCTGGTTAAGAAAAATGTGTTGGGCAGGTATAATATAGATGAAACCAGATTTCCGTTTTTGTTTGTTTGCTTGTTTGTTGTTAACCCATCTAGAAATCCTCACCACAAAGACATAAGGAAAGGAAAAAAAATATGTTTGTAAATGAATACTAAGACATAAGATGGTGCTCATGATAAGGAAACTTCTAAAGAATTGTAAAGACAAAGAGATATACTCTATATGTTTATGCTAGCAAATCAGTTCATTACAGAATTTTCAAACTAACAGATAGACTTTAAATAAGATTTAATGACAACATTTTTTTCAGTTTGTCTAGATTCACCTGGTAATTAGGGTAGCCATCAGCCTTTCCTAGTATATTGAAGCTCAGCACTATGTTCCGGTGTTGCTGGAGAATTTGTGTGGTATGTCGTTCTCTGGAACTTGTTGGCTCATGGGTGACCCTTGCTCTTAGTGTAGGTATGGAGGATTCGGATGATCTCTTATTGGTTAATGTTCCCTGATGTCAGGAGTTCTCTGGTGTTATCAGGTTTTGGGCTTAAGCCTCCCGCTTCTTGTTTAGAGTCTTATTCTCATAGTAGCCTCAAGACTTCTACCTCCATACAGCATTCATGATAAAACTTCTAGGTTAACAATGAAAAGACTCTCTACAGTGAGGGACACCCAGAGAAGTTTGCAGAATTACATGGAGAAGAGAAGAGGGAGGAGGGAGATCGAGATGACCAAAAGGCGGGGAGGGGGAATCACAAAGGGAGAGAGCAATCGAGCCAGTAAACGATTCCCTATGTGCTCTCCACAGTCTGGAACCCTCAGAGAGGCTCACAGAGTTATATGGAGAAGAGAAGAAGGAGGAAAGACATAGAGGTGAAATGGAGGACAAGAAGGGGAATCAAAAGGAGAGAGATAGATCAAGGTAGTAGTATCTTCTCCAGAGCCCAGAATACACAGAGAATTTCACAGAGTTGGGTAGAGAAGAGAAGGTGGAGGGAAGAAATAGAGGTGACCTGGTGTAGAAAAAGGAGAGTCCAAAGGGGAGAGAATAAGCAAGTCAGTAATCACACTCCTAGATAAAAATGGATACTTAAGGTTAGATTTATAAAGGTAAAAAATTGATAACAAGTGCCAAAAACCAAAGATTAAAAATCTAAATTATAAGTTGGACTCTCAAAAATACAATATTAAAGCAAAACAAAATAAAAAATATATACTTTGGGGGATTTTGCTTTTGTTTTTGTTTAATGTTGTAGTTTTGGTGGTCTAACCTCTACTTTCTTGGTTTGGGTAATGTAATAGTATGTTATAAAAATGAAAATTATAGGCAGAATTGAGATCTTTAAAAATAAAAATTAAAAAAAAACGATTGTAGTAAAAATACATCTAGGAATTCCTCTGGCGCTGTTGCAGAGAGTGTGGGCTCAGTTCAGTTTCAGATAGTTCATTTTTCCAGCTTAGACAATATAAGTCCTTTCCAGTGTAGTTGCTGTTATCTACAGCGTTTATTCTGTTTCACCTGTCACTACCAACATGGTTCCTTTTGTTAGGTTGGTTTCTTCTGTTCGCTGGTCTCTTCAGTGTCTAATTTCCACCTTAAAATAAGGGCGAGACGTGGGCTATTATTTAGTCTCACTTTTTCAATCATGCTGTGTGGAGGGAGGAACACTGCAAACAAATATCACTGGCGTGTGTGAGGAGTTCTTGCAGTGTCTTGGACACCCTGTATTTGCCCCTGCTTTTGGTGTGTGAGGTTTCCCAGTCTACACTGCTCAGGCTCCAGATAACCCTGCAGGGAGCAGGCCTCGAGTTGTGTGCACTTTCCTGAACTAGGTCACGCATGTTCAGGTTCTCTGTTACTCCCCAAAGACGCAGACTCAGTTGGGTTTTTCTTTGTACCCTTCCCATTTCTGAACAGGTCAGGCAACCAGGTGCTTGGCGAGTGTGCCCTCCCTGGGCAGTGAGTGCGTCTTATCACTTCCTGTGTCCCAAATGCTTGGTTTACTGGGTGATAGACTGAACCATTTCTCATGTGCCATGTGTCTCCACTGGGGAGATGATCTCTAGCTGGCACCCTCCCAATGGATGTCAACTGTCTAGAATCCCAGGAAGTCTTGGTTAGTAACTGAAAGCCTGTTCGCCGTTTGATAGGGAATGCTTTCTCTGGGACCGAGTTTGCCCGTTTCTTGCTCTGGCTTCCACCTGTCTTCCTCTTGCAGTTGATGGGTTTTCCCATCCTGCTAACTTTCCACTGGTATTCGCTCAGTCCTTTGTTCTCTGAGCTGACCTGGCAGTACCTTCAGTTCAGTTCAGTTCAGTCGCTCAGTTGAGTCCGACTCTTTGCAACCCCATGAATCACAGCACCCGAGGCCTCCCTGTCCATCATCAACTCCCGGACTTCATTCAAACTTATGCCCATCGAGTTGGTGATGCAATCCAGACATCTCATTCCTGTCCTCCCCGTCTCCTTCTGCCCCCAATCCCTCCCAGCATCAGAGTCTTTTCCAGTGAGTCAACTCATCTCATATGGAGGTCAAAGTATTGGAGTTTCAGCTTAGGCATCAGTCCTTCCAATGAACACCAAGGATTGATCTTCTTTAGAATGGACTGGTTAGATCTCCTTTCAGTCCAAGGGACTCTCAATTGTCTTCTCCAGCACCACAGTTCAAAATCATCAATTCTTCAGCGATCAGCTTTCTTCACAATCCAACTCTCACATCCATACATGACCATGGGAAAAACCATAGACTTAATTATGACTACAAATCTGGACCTTGGTTGGCAAAGTAATGTCTCTGCTTTTTAACATATTATCTAGGTTGGTCATAACTTTCTTTCCAAGGAGTAAGCGTCTTTTAATTTCATGGCTGCAATCCGCATCCGCAGTGATTTTGCAGCCCACGAAACTAAAGTCTGCCACAGTTTCCACTCTTTCCCCATTTATTTCCCATGAAGTGATGGGACTAGATTCCATGATTTTTGTTTTCTGAATGTTGAGCTTCAAGCCAATCTTTTCACTCTCCGCTTTCACTTTCATCAAGAGGCATTTTCGTTCCTCTTCACTTTCTGCCATAATGGTGGTGTCATCTGCATATCTGAGGTTATTGATATTTCTCCCGGCAATCTTGATTCCAGCTTGTGCTTCTTCCAGTGCTGCGTTCCTCATTATGTACTCTCCATATAAGTTATATTAGCATGGTGACAATTAGGTTATTGATATTTCTCCTGGCAATCTTGATTCCAGCTTGAGCTTCTTTCAGCGCCGCGTTCCTCATGATGTACTCTGCAAAGAAGTTAAATTAGCGTGGTGACAATATACAACATTGACGTACTCCTTTTCCTGTTTTGAACCAGTCTGTTGTTTCATATACAGTTCTGTTTCTTCCTGACCTGAATACAGGTTTCTCAAGAAGCAGGTCAGGTGGTCTGGTATTCCCATCTCTTTCAGAATGTTCCACAGTTTATTGTGATCCACAGAGTCAAAGGCTTTGGCATAGTCAATGAAGCAGAAATAGATGCTTTTCTGGAACTATCTTGCTTTCTCCATGATCCAGCGGATGTGGCAATTTGTGTGCTTCAGCCTTTTCTAAAACCTGCTTGAACATCTGGGAGTTCACGCTTCACATATTGCTGAAGCCTGGCTTGGAGAATTTTGAGCATGACTTTACTAGCGTGTGAGATTAGTGCAATTGTGCGGTCGCTTGAGCATTTTTTGGCATTGCCTTTCTTTGGGATTGGAATGAAGACTAACCTCTTCAAGTCCTGTGAACACTGTTGAATTTTCCAAATTTCCTGGCATATTGAGTGCAGCACTTTCACAGCATCGTCTTCCAGGATTTGAAATAGCTCAACTGGAATTCCATCACCTCCACTAGCTTTGTTTGCGTGATGCTCTCTAACGCCCACTTGACTTCACATTCCATGATGTCTGGCTCCAGGTGAGTGATTATGCCATCGTGATTCTCTTGGTCTTGAAGATCTTTTTTGTACAGTTCTTCTGTGTATCCTTGCCACCACTTCTTAATATCTTTTGCTTTTCTTAGATACATACCATTTCTGTCCTTTATCAAGCCCATCTTTGCATGAAATATTCTCTTGATATCTCTAATTTTCTTGAAGAGATCTCTTGTTTTTCCTATTCTGTTGTTTTCCTCTATTTCTTTGCATTGACCACTGATGAAATCTTTCTTATCTCTCCTTTCTATTCTTTGGAACTCTGCATTCAGATGCTTATATCTTTTTTCTCTCCTTTGCTTTTTGCTTCTCTTCTTCTCACAGCTATATGTAAGGCCTCCTCAGACAGCCATTTCGCTTTTTGCATTTCTTTCCCTTGGCGATGGTCTTGGTCCCTGTCTCCTGTAAAATGTCACGAACCTTCATTCATAGTTCATCAGGCAATCTATCATCAGATCTAGTCCGTTAAATATATTTCTCACTTCCACTGTATAATCATAGGGATTTGATTTCGGTTATATCTGAATAGTCTAGTGGTTTTCCCTACTTTCTTCAATTTCCATCTGAATTTGGCAATAAGGAGTTCATAATCTGAGCCACAGGCAGCTCCTGGTCTTCTTTATATTAACTGTATAGAGCTTTTCCATCTTTGGCTGTAAAGAATATAATCAATCAGATTTTGGTGTTGACCATCTGGTGATGTCCATGTGTAGAGTCTTCTCTTGTGTAGTTGGAAGCCGGTGTTTGCTATGACTAGTGCCTCCTCTTGACAAAACTCTATTAGCCTTTGCCCTGCTTCATTCCGTGCTCCAAGGTCAAATTTGCCTGTTACTCCAGGTGTTTCTTGACTTCCTCCTTTTTCATTCCAGTCCCCTATAATGAAAAGGACATATTTTTTGGATGTTAGTTCTAAAAGGTCTTCATAGAATCATTCAACTTTGGCCTCTTCAGCGTTACTGGTTAAGGCATAGGCTTGGATTACTGTAATATTGAATGGTTTGACTTGGAAATGAACAGAAATCATTTTCTCGTTGTTAAGATTGCATCCAAGTCATGAATTTCGGACTGTCTTGTTGACCATGATGGCTCCTCCATTTCTTCTAAGGGATTCCTGCCCACAATAGTAGATATGATGGTCATCTGAGTTAAATTCACACATTCCAGTCCATGGAAATATGTTAGGTCTTTTTGCAGTATAGGTCTCCCTCTCTTCCCACCTCTCACCCTCTTCCTTGGCTATCAGAAGGCTAAAGTTGTTTTCTCATGATAGCTCCATCAGATTGCCCTCAGGGCATTCAGGCCTTGTCCTTAAGCTAAGCAGTGTAGCCCGCTCTTCGTTGTTCAGCCTCCTTTTCCCTAGTGGTAGATGCGATTTTCTGGGGGTACTTCTCTGCTGGGAGGTGTCGTTACGCACATAATCTGTGGGGTTTGTGTATGTATATATATATGTATGTGTTTTTCCTCCCAGGTTCGTTGCCTTCTGAGATTTCAAAACTCCACACACATCTGCCGGAGAGAGGGTTTCTGGTATTTGGATACTGTTCCACTTTAAGACACCCTTTCTGGGATGGATCTCCATCACTCTCTGCTTTTTCTCTGCTTTTATCTTTTATATTCTGTTCTACCTCCTTTGATGAATATTGGCCCTTTTTCTGGGTGTTTTTTGTCCTCTGCCAGTGTAAAGAAATTGTTTTGTGCAATTTGCTCAGTGTTCAAATGTTTTTTGAATGGATTTGTGAGAGAGAAGGTGGTCTCCCCGTCCTATTCCTCTGCCATCTTAGGATCGCACCTCTCACCCCCCACTGATTTTAAACTATGATAAGTTGGCTGACAGAATAGGGAGACAAGGAAATTCTAGTACATTCCTATATAGACTACGGGAATCTCTCCATAATTTTACTGACATTCACCTTAATACTACAGAAGGAGAAATTATTCTAAAAATAGATTTCTCACTCATTTGGCTCCCGATATCTGCCATAATTTACGAAAACAGGTAATTGGACAAAATTAAACCTTAGAAAATTATGACAAACCTAGAAGGCATATTAAAAAACAGAGACATTACTATGCCAAACAAAGTCCATCTAGTCAATGCTATGGTTTTTCCAGTGGTCAGGAATGGATGTGAGAGTTGGACTGTGAAGAAAGCTGATAGCCAAAGAATTGATGCTTTTGAACTGTGCTGTTGGGAAAGACTCTTGAGAGTCCCTTGGACTCAAGGTGATCCAACCAGTGCATTCTAAAGGAGGTCAGTCCTGGGTGTTCTTTGCAAGGACTGATGCTAAAGCTGAAACTCCAATACTTTGGCCACCTCATATGAAGAGTTGATTCACTGTAAAAGACTCTGGTTCTGGGAGGGATTGGGGACAGGAGGAGAAGGGGCCACAGAAAATGAGATGGCTGGATGTGATCACCGACTCGATGGGCCTGAGTTTGAGTGAACTCCAGGAGTTGGTGATGGACAAGGAGGCCTGGTGTGCTGTGATACATGGGGTCGCAAAGAGTTACGATGGAGCTACTGAACTGAACTGAAACCTTGAACAACTGTTGCAAACATTTCAGATGCTATATTATTGTAAAGAATATGAGGAGGAAAATAGGGGTAAAAAATTGAGCAAAAGACTGAAACCCCAACAATGTCTGTTAGAACTGCTCTGAAACAGCCTGAGAAAAATAACCAGAGGAACACAGGTGAAAAGGGATGGGCTTGCTATTACTGTGGAAAGGAGGGGCATCTCCAGAGGGGTTCCCTTCAGGCATCTAAGACACCTCTGGCTCCCTGTCTTGTCTGCAAAAGACCACACTAGAGAGAGACTGACCTCTAAGGTATAGGCCCCAGTTATCAGACTCTCAAGAGGATTGGGAGCACACAAAAGCCCTCATCTTAATGATATCTTAAGAACACCATGTATTAAGCGCTGTGCGGGGGCTAATCTGTTGATTCCTTTTGGAAACCACGGCAATTTTCTCTGTGATCACTGAAGCCTCTGGTCCAATTTTCTCCCATCCACTGTTATAATGGAGCTGTCAGGATGAGCCAAATGCTGTTATTTCATTCATCCATTAAGCTGCAATTCGGATTCTCTTTTATTTCCTCATGGGTTTCTAATGATGCCAGAGCCTCTCTTATCCCTTTAGGGGAAGAATATGCTGAACAAGGTCCAGGCCTCTGTTTTCATAATACAAAACCCTTTCTTTTAATATGAACAATAATGTAAATGTTAGGGTGTGGGCTGATGGGAAAAACTATGGGTCGAGCGCAAATGCTGTTCCTTTTGTTACCAACCTCAAAGACCCTGTGTATACCATGCTCAAAGACCTCTTTTCATGTCAAAAGCAGTATCCGTTACAGCCTGAGTTTAAGGAATGGACAAAATCTTACTGTACTGACTTCTTATGATGTAAGTGGAATCTTAAACTTTACATTCAGAGCAACCGTGACTCCATTTTCAAAACTTTTGTAACTGAAGGAGTGCCAAAAGTTATATGAATAGAATATTACTAACCCAACTCCCATCTTCAGGAAAGGTAGAAAAAGTGTATCATTAAGAGGCATCTACATAAGCTAACTCAGGAAACAGAGAACCATTAGTTGAATATTTACCCGTACCTTTAACGAAGGCTCAGACTCCCCACCCCCCTGCAAAAAAAAAAAAAAAAATGGATTTTCTCAATGACACACCAATTTTATGCACATATATTAGCATAGATCCTCAAGCTATAGAATTAACTATGTGACTCAGGTTTCAGCTTTTCAACCTCCTCATCATATATATATGACATATGGGGAGAAGGCGATGGCACCTCAGTCCAGTATTCTGGTTGGCTGCCATCTATGGGGTCGCTAAGGGTCGGACACGACTGAGCGACTTTACTTTCACAATGATATATGGATATATATATATATATATATAACAACGAAAAGAATTTATGCTTTTGAACTGTGGTGTTGGTGAAGACTTGAACGTCCCTTGGACCTCAAGGAGATCCAACCAGTCAATCCTAAAGGAGATCAGTCCTGGTTATTGATTGGAAGGAATGATGTTTAAGCTGAAACTCAAGTATTTCAGCTACCTGATGCGAAGGGCTGACTCATTTGAAAAGATCCTGATGATGGTAAAGATTGAGGGCAGGAGGAGACGGGGATGACAGAGGATGAGACAGTTGGATGACATCACTGACTCGATGGACATGGTGGGTGGACTATGGGAGTTGGTGATGGACAGGGAGGCCTGGCGTGCTGCAGTTCATGGGGTCGCAAAGAGTTGGACATGACTGAGCGACTGAATTGAACTGAACTGAATGATATACAGACAGGTGAATTAGGTAAATCAGATTAAAAACAATTCTTATGAACATCAATAGTATCTGAACATGCGCGACCAAATATAAGTATTAAAATTAATTGCAAAAGATTTTCTGGTGTTCTTGATACTGAATCCGATATTACTATTATTACAAAACATTTATTGCCCAAACCTGGGCATTTACAAATGAATTCTTGTTAAATTGCAGGAGTATCTCAAACTAAAGTACAGGAGGCTTACTAAAATGTCCAAATATATCCACGTGAGTGACCAGAAAGCCAACCTGCAACTTTAAAACCTTATATGATCGATGCTCCCCTTAATTTAATAAGAAGAGATTTACTTATGCAATGACAAAATCAAGTATATATTCCATATTTTTCCTACGGGCCACTGCTCATTTAATAAACAATATAATTATTAAAATAACTTTGAAATATGACGAGCCTATTTGGACAGAGCAGTGGCCCCTTACAAAAGTTGGACTGTGAAGAAAGCTGAGCGCCAAAGAATTTATGTTTTTGAACTGTGGTGTTGGAAAAGACTCTTGAGAGTCCCTTGGCCTGCAGAGAGATCCAAACAGTCCAATCTGAAGGAGATCAGTGCTGAGTGTTCATTGGAAGGACTGATGCTAAAGCTGAAACTCTAATACTTTGGACACCTCAGGAGAAGAATTGACTCACTGGAAAAGACTCTAATGTTGGGAGGGATTGGGGTTGGGAGGAGAAGGGGATGACAGAGAATGAGGTGGCTGGATGGCATCACCGACTTTGTGGACATGAGTTTGAGTGAACGCCGGGAGTTGGTGTTGGACAGGGATGCCTGGCACGCTGTGATCCATAGGGTGGCAAATAGTCAGACACGACTGAGCAACTTAACTGAACTGAACTGAAGGAACTACAATGGAGGATACACAATTGAAATTAAAACATATTGAGGAATCATGTTCTCCTTGGAATACTCCCATTTTAGCGATAAAGAAGAAATCTAACAAATGGCGTCTTTTAACTGACTTTTGAAAGATTAATGCATCCATGAAACCTATCTGTGCAGTGCAACCATGAATTCCATCACCTGCCACTATTCCTCAAAACTGGCATATTATTATCATAGGCTTGCAGGATTGATTTTTTACTATACCTTTACACCCGCTAGACCGAGAAATATTTACTTTCTCCCTTATCCTAATCATATCAGGCCTCACAAATAGTATCAATGGACTGCATTGCCTCAAGGAATGATAAATTCTTGCGCCATGTTTCGATGTTGTGTAGCCAAAGCTCTTGAACCTGTGCGAAAGCAATTTCATAACTATGCTATTGTTCACTATACGGATGATATATTGTTTTCAGCTCCTTCTATTTTAGAAACTCAGCAGATGTTTGATGTAGCTCAACAACACTTAAAAGAGTTTCGATTAATCTTTGCCCCTGAATAGATTCAATCCTCTGCACCTTACAATTACTTGGGATTTAATGCTATTAGACAATGTATCACTCCTCATCTTGCACAGATTCGTGTTGATAAATTATCAACCTTGACTGATTTTCAAAAATTTTAGGCATATAACCTGGAGTAGACCTACTTTGGGTATTGCAGAGTATCAACTGACTTATTTAACACTTTAAAAGGAGTTTCTGATCAAAATAGCCCTCGTTCACTCTCCCAAGAGGCACGAGAAGAATTCTGCATAATGCAAAAGAAACTGCAAAAGCAAATTCTTTCTCCTATCAGACTTGAGATACCTTTAGAGTTATTTACCCTTCCCTCTCTCCAGTCCCCTACAGGACCTCTTGCCCAGCAAGAACGCCTGATAGAATGGATATATACCCTTTTTTACAGGAACAAGATCACTTACACTCTCTCTTGATTTGATTGCTAAAGTAATTATCAGTGGGAAAAATAGAACTGGAGCTCTAATTGGCTCTGGTTCCTATAAAATTTTAATTCAGTTCAGTTCAGTCGCTCAGTCGTGTCCGACTCTCCGCGACCCCGTGAATCACAGCACGCCAGGCCTCCCTGTCCATCACCAACTCCCGGAGTTCACTCAAATTCATGTCCACAGAGTCAGTGATGCCATCCAACCATCTCATTCTTGGTCGTCCCCTTCTCCTCCCGCCCCCAACCTTTCCCAGCATCAGAGTCTTTTCCAGTGAGTCAACTCGTCGCTTGAGGTGGCCAAAGTGTTGCAGTTTCAGCTTTAGCATCAGTGCTTCCAATGTAGTACCTATTAGTAAATCTCAATTTGAGAGTGGTTTGCAAACTTCTGCTATCTTCCAAATAGCCTTTTGAAAATATTCTGGAAATTTTCATTTCATTATCTTTTAACACACTTTGCAATTTGTTCAAAAGTACTGAATATATTATCTGTCGCATTGTCACATCACAACCTACACCTCAAGCTGATGTTTTTTTTATATCAGATCAGTTCAGTCGCTCAGTCGTGTCCGACTCTCCGCGACCCCATGGATCATAGCACATCTGGCCTCCCTGTCCATCACCAACTCCAGGAGTTCCCTAACTCATGTCCACAGAGTCGGTGATGCCATCCAACCATCTCACTCTTGGTCGTCCCCTTCTCCTCCCGCCGCCAACATTTCCTAGCATCAGAGTCTTTTCCAGTGAGTCAACTCGTCGCATGAGGTGGCCAAAGTATTGGAGTTTCAACTTTAGCATCAGTCCTTCCAATGAACACCCAGGATTGATCTCCTTCAGAATGGACTGGTTGGGTCTCCTTGCAATCCAGGGGACTCTCAAGAGACTTCTCTAGCACCACTGTTCAAAAGCATCAATTCTTTGGCGATCCGCTTTCTTCACAGTCCAACCCTCCATCCGTACATGACCACAGGAAAAACCATTGCCTTGACTAGACGGACCTTGGTTGGCGAAGTAATGTCTCTGCATTTTAATAGGCTATCAAGGTTGGTCATAACTTTCCTTCCAAGGAGTAAGCGTCTTTTATTTTCGCGGCTGCAGTCAGCATCTGCAGTGATTTTGGAGCCCCCCCAAAAATAAAGTCTGACACTGTTTCCACTGTTTTTCCATTTATTTCCCATGAAGTGACGGGACCAGATGACATGATATTTGTTTTCTGAATGTTGAGCTGCAAGCCAACCTTTTCACTCTCCTCTTTCACTTTCATCAAGAGGCTTTTTCGCTCCTCTTCACTTTCTGCCATAAGGGTAGTGTCATCTGCATATCTGAGGTTATTGATATTTCTCCCAGCAATCTTGATTCCAGCTTGTGCTTCTTCCAGCCCAGCGTTCCTCATGATGTACACTGCATATAAGTTAAATAAGCAAGGCAACAATATACAGCCTTGACATAGTCCTTTTCCTACTTGGAACCAGTCTGTTGTTCCATGTACAGTTCTGACTGTTCCTTCCTGACCTGCATACAGGTTTCTCAAGAGGCAGGTCAGGTGATTCGGTATTCCCAGCTCTTTCAGAATGTTCCACAGTTTATTGTGATCCACAGAGTCAGAGGCTTTGGTATAATCAATGAAGCAGAAATCGATGCTCTTCTGGAACTCTCTTGCTTTCTCCATGATCCGGGGATGTTGACAATTTGTTCTCTGGTGCTTCTACGTTTTCTAAAACCTGCTTGAACATCTGGGAGTTCACGGTTCACACAATGCTGAAGCCTGGCTTGGAGAATATTGAGCATGACTTTACTAGCGTGTGAGATGAGTGCAACTGGTGCGGTCGTTTGAGCACTCATTGGCATTGCCTTTCTTTGGGACTGGAATAAAGACTGACCTTTTCCAGTCCTGTGGCCACTGCTGAGTTTTCCAAATATGCTGGCATATTGAGTGCAGCACTTTCTCAGCATCATCTTTCAAGATTTGAAATAGCTCAACTGGAATTCCATCACCTCCACTAGCTTTGTTCGTAGTGATGCTTTCTAAGGCCCACTTGACTTCACATTCCAAGATGTCTGGCTTTAGGTCAATGATGACGTTATCGTGACTATGTTGGTCGTGAAGATCTTTTTTGTACATTTCTTCTTTGTATTTTTGCCTCCTCTTCTTAATATCGTCTGCTTCTGGTATGTCCATACCATTTCTGTCCTTTATCAAGCCCATCTTTGCATGAAATGTTCCCTTGGAATCTCTAATTTTCTTGAAGAGATCTCTTGTCTTTCGCATTCTGTTGTTTTCCTCTATTTCTTTGCATTGATCACTGAGGAAGGCTTTCTTATCTCTCCTTCCTATTCTTTGGAACTCTGCATTCAGATGTTTATATCTTTCCTTTTCTCCTTTGCTTTTCACTTGTCTTCTTTTCACAGCTATTTGTAATGCCTCCTCAGACAGCCATTTTACTTTTTGCATTTCTTTTCCATGGGGATGGTCTTGGTCCCTGTCTCCTGTACAGTGTCACGAACCTCCGTCCAGAGTTCATCAGGCACTCTCTCTATCAGATCTAGTCCCTTAAATCTACTTCTCACTTCCACTGTATAATCGGCGTCTCCAGCAACGCAGACACGAGAGACGCCATCCCCGGCGCAACCGACCATGCAAAGAGGCGCGGCCGTGAGGAGGTACCCCAAGACTGAGGCCAGGGCCAGTGGACGAGAGGAGCTACCCCACCTCCAATAGGCCGTGGCTGCGCGGGCGCAGGAGGGCCGAGAGGAGCTACTCCACCTTCAAGGTCAGGAGGGGAGTCCTTGAGGAAATACCACTCATCCAAGTTAAGCTGCAATGGCTGCACTTTCTTGGAGCAGCTGTGAAGAGATATCCCACGCCCAAGGTAAGAGAAATCCAGATAAGACGGTAGTTATTGCGAGGGGGCATCAGAGGGCAGAAACACTGAAATCATAATCACGGGAAACTAGTCGATCTGATCACATGGACCACAGCTGAATGTGGTCCACTGGAGAAGGGAATGGCAAACCACTTCAGTATACTTGCCTTGAGAACCCCATGAACGGTATCAAAGGGCAAATTGATAGGATACTGAATGAGGAATTCCCCAGGTCGGTAGGTGCCCAGTATGCTACTGGATATCCGTGGAGAAATAACTCTAGAAGAATGAAGGGATGGAGCAGAAGCAAAACCAATACCAATTTGTGGATGTGACCGGTGATAGAAGCAAGGTCTGGTGCTGTAAAGAGCAATATTGCATAGGAACCTGGAATGTTAGGTCCATAAATGAAGGCAAATTGGAAGTGGTCAAACAGGAGATGGAAAGAGTGAACATAGACATTCTAGGAATCAGTGAATTAAAATGGACTGGAATCGGTGAACTTAACTCAGATGACCATCATATCTACTACTGTGGGCAGGAATCCCTTAGAAGAAATGGAGGAGCCATCGTGGTCAACAAAAGAGTCCGAAACACAGTACTTGAATGCAATCTTAAAAACGACAGAATGATTTCTGTTCGTTTCCAAGGCACTATTACAGTAATCCAGACCTATGCCCCAACCAGTAACGCTGAAGAAGCCGAAGTTGAACGGTTCTATGAAGACCTACAAGACCTTTTAGAACTAACATCCAAAAAAGATGTCCTTTTCATTATAGGGGACTGGAATGCAAAAGGAGGAAGTCAAGAAACACCTGGAGTAACAGGCAAATTTGGCCTTGGAACACGGAATGAAGCAGGGCAAAGGCTAATAGAGTTTTGTCAAGAGAACGCACTGGTCATAGCAAACAGCCTCTTCCAATTCCAACACAAGGGAAGACTCTACACATGGACAACACCAGATGGTCAACACCGAAATCAGATTGATTATATTTTTTGCAGCCAAAGATGGAGAAGCTGTATAGAGTTAGAGAAAACAAGACCAGGAGCTGCCTGTGGCTCAGATTATGAATTCCTTATTGCCAAATTCAGACTTAAGTTGAAGACTTAAGACCATTCACATATGACCTAAATCAAATCCCGTATGATTGTACAGTTTTCTATATAGACGGGACTAAAAATGTTAAAGCCTCATTCTGGTCTCTCGAAGAGTGAAACGTTCTTTATACTAAATCTCACTCTTCTCGACAAAATGAATTATATGCTCTCATTCAGGTTATTCACCTACATCCTTACCATATTAATATAGCTTATGATTTTTTATATTCAATATTTGTATTACAATCTATCGAAACTTCAATCATAAATTCTAATCAGTCTATTATTCAACATTTTATCCAACTACAATCTCTTATTAAGAACTGCACTTCCTCTACTCATATTACCCATATCCGAGCACATTCTTGTTTTCTGGCCCTGTGGCTCATGGCAACGAACAAGCTGATAAGCTTGTCGTTTTGCTGCTCCTGAAGAGCCACATGATCTATTTTGCAATAATGCTGGTTCATTCCACCAAATTTGGAAAATTCCGTACTGCCTTGCTAAAGAAATTATTATTAGTTGCCCTACTTGAAGGCCCTTACATCTTCGATCTATTGCGCAAGGCATTAATGCTCAAAGATTACATCCTAACGAACTATGGCCAATGGGTGTAATGCATTGTCCTGAAATTTCTCGCTCTTCCTTATATGTCTCAATCGACACAAATTCCTTTTTAATATGGGTCACACCTCTTCAAGGTGAGGCTACACGACATGTTGTAGCCCACCTGTTAACTTGTTTTCCTATAATGGGAACACCTAGTTCTATAAAAACAGATTTAAAAAAAGCCCTGCCTATATTTCTTGGCAATTCAAACAATTCCTACAATCATTTTCTATTAAATATATTTCAAGCATCACTTAAAATCCACAAACAATTCTTTTTTAAAACTGGAAACTGTAACATTTTATTTTTTTTTTTTTAATCGGAGGCGAGTTACTTTACATTAATATATTGGTTGGTGTTGCCATACATTGACACGAATCTGCCCCGGGTGTACATGTGTTCCCTTTCTTGAACCCCCAGCCCACCTCCCTCTTCCCCATATCCTCCCTCCAGGTCATCCCCGTGCACCAGCCCCGAGCATCCTGTATCATGCCTCGAACCTGGACTGGTGATTCAGTTCAAATAATATACATGTTACAATGCCATTTTCCCAAATCATCCCACCATCACCCTCTCCCACAGAGTCCCAAAGACTGTTCTATACACTTATGTCTCTTTTGCTGTCTCGTATACAGGGTTTAGGCTACCATCTTTCTAAATTCCCTACATATGCATTGGTATACTGTATTGATGTTTTTCTTTCTGGCTTACTTCACTCTGTAAAATAGGCTCCAATTTCATCCACCTCATTGGAACTGACAAAAATGCATTTTTTTGATGGCTGAAAAATACTCCATTGTGTAGATGTACCAGAGCTTTCTGATCCATGCATCCTCAGATGGACATCTCGGTTGCTTCCATGTTCTCCCTATTATAAGCAATGCTGCAATGAACATTGGAGTACATGTGTTTCTTTCATTTCTGGTTTCCTCAGTGTGTAAGACCAGGAGTGGATTGGCTGGATCATATATCAGTTCTATTTCCAGGTTTTTGAGGAATCTCCACAGTGTTCTCCATAGTGGCTGTACTAGTTTGCATTCCCTCCAACAGTGTAAGAGGGTTCCCTTTTCTCCACACCCCCTCCAGCATTTATTTGCATGTAGACTTTTGGATAGCAGCCATTCTGACCGGTGTGAAATGGTATCTCATTGTGGTTTTGATTTGCATTTCTCTGATTATGAGGAATATTGAGCATTTTTTCATGTGTTTGTTAGCCATCTGTTTGTCTTCTTTGGAGAAATGTCTGTTTAATTCTTTGGCCCATTTTTTTAATTGGGTCGTTTATTTTTCTGGAATTGAGCTGCAGGAGCTGCTTGTATATTTTGGAGATTAATTCTTTGTCAGTTGATTCAGCGGCTATTAATTTCTCCCAATCTGAAGTCTGTGTTTATACCTTGCTTATAGTTTCCTTTGCTGTGCAGAATCTTTTCATTTTAATTAGGTCCCATTTGTTTATTTTTGCTTTTATTTCCAATATTCTGGGAAGTGGGTCTTGGAGGATCCTGCTGTGATTTATGTCAGAAAGGGTTTTGCCTACGTTCTCCTCTAGGAGTTTTAGAGTTTCTGGTCTTACATTTAGTTCTCTAATCCATTTTGCGTTTATTTTGGTGTTTGGTGTTAGGAAGTGTTCTAGTTTCATTCTTTTACAAGCGGCTGACCAGTTTAACCAGCACCACTTGTTAAATAGACTGTCTTTACTCCATTTTATTTTTTTGCCTCCTTTGTCAAAGATAAGGTGTCCAAAGGTGTGTGGATTTATCTCTGGGCCTTCTATTTTGTTCCATTGATCTATATTTCTGTCTTTATGAGAGTACCATATTATCTTGATGAATGTGGCTTTGTAGTAGAGCCTGAAGTCCGGCAGGTTAATTCCCCCAGTTCCATTCTTCTTCCTCAAGATTGCTTTGGCTCTTCGAGGTTTTTTGTATTTCTATACAAATTGTGAGATTATTTGTGCTAGTTCTGTGAAAAATATCGTTGGAAGCTTGATAGGGATTGCATTAAAAGTATAAATTACTTTGGGTAGTATACTCATTTTTACTATATTTATTCTTCCAATCCACGAACACGGCATATTTCTCCATCTATTAATGCCCTCTTTGATTACTTTCACTAGTGTTTTATAGTTTTCTATGTACAAGTCTTTTGTTTCCTTAGGTAGATATATTCCTAAGTATTTAATTCTTTTCGTTGCAACAAAGAATGGAATAGTTTCCATAATTTCTCTTTCTATTTTCTCATTAAGTGTATAGGAATGCAAGGGATTTCTCTCTGTTGATTTTATATCCTGCAACTTTACTGTATTCACTGATTAGCTCTGGTAGTTTTCTGGTAGAGTCTTTAGGGTTTTCTGTGTAGAGGACCATGTCATCAGTGAACAGTGAAATTTTACTTCTTCTTTTCCAGTTTGTATTCCTTTTATGTCTTTTTCTGCTCTGATTGCTGTAGCCAAAACTTCCAGAACTATGTTGAACGGTAGTGGTGATAGTGGGTACCCTTGTCTTGTTTCTGACTTTAGGGGAAATGCTTTCAGTTTTTCACCATTGAGGATAATGTTTTCTGTGGGTTTGTTATATATAGCTTTTATTATGTTGGGCTATGTCCCTTCTATTCCCACTTTCTGGAGGGTTTTTATCATAAACGGATGTTGAATTTTGTCAAAGACTTTCTCTGCATCTACTGAGATAATCATAGGATTTTTATTTTTCAGTTTGTTAATGTGGTGTATTACGTTGAGTGATTTGCGGATATTGAAGAATGCTTGCATGCCTGGGGTAAAGCCACTTGATCACAATGTATGATCTTCTTAATGTGCTGTTGGATTCTGATTGCTAGAATTTTGTTAAGGATTTTTGCATCTATGTTCATCAGTGATATTGGCCTGTAGTTTTCTTTTTTGTGGGATCTTTACGATGTTTTGGGATTAGGGTGATGGTGGCCTTATAGAATGAGTTTGGAAGTTTCCCTTCCTCAGCAATTTTCTGGAAGAGTTTGAGTAGAATAAGTGTTATCTCTTCTCTAAATTTTTGGTAGAATTCAGCTGTGGAGCCGTCTGGCCCTGGGCTTTTGTTTGCTGGAAGATTTCTGATTACAGCCTCTAATTCCATGCTTGTGATGGGTAGGCAGGCCGCCCTGCCTCCCTACCCATACCCCGCCTGCTGGAGGGTGGTGCGGGCATCTGTGCCGCTTCTCTGCTGAGAGTTTCCTCTGGGCACTTAGTCTGTGGGTTTTAATTATTTATTTCATTATTAATTAAATATTTATGTATGTATGCGTTTTTCTCCCAGTTCTGTGGCCCTCTGAAGTTCCAAGGCTTGCCACAGACACACCAGTGATTCCAGGTGTTTGGAACCTTATTTTTTTTTTTTTTTCTTTCCTTTCTTTCTTTAAGCCTCCCTTCCTAGGACGGAGCTCTGTCCCTCCCTCTTTTGACTCTCTTTTTATCTTTTTTACTATTTCCTACCTCCTTTCGAAGATTATGGGCTCCTTTTCTGGGTGCCTGTTGTCCTCTGCCGGTATTCAGAAGTTGTTTTATGGGATTTAATCAGTGTTCTAATGTTCTTTTGCTGATTTTGTGGGGGACAAAGTTGTCGCCCTGTCCTATTCCTCTGCCATCTTCCTGTGCTCCCTAAACTCTCCACAAGCACAAATTAAAAAAGTAAATATAGAGGGGGAATACACAGGATTATTTTTGTGTTCCTTATCCAGAGCAGACTTTCAGTTCAGTTCAGTTCAGTTCAGTTCATTTCATTTCAGTCGCTGGCTCAGTTGTTTCCGATTCTTTGTGACCCTATGAATCACAGCGCGTCAGGCCTCCCTGTCTATCTCCAACTACCTGAGTTCACTCCAGCCATGTCCATCAAGTCGGTGATGTCATCCAGCCATCTCATTCTCTGCTGTCCTCTTCTCCTCCTGCCCACAATGCCTCCCAGCATCAGGGTCTTTTCAGGTGAGTCAACTCTTCACATGAGGTGGCCAAAGTATTGGAGTTTCTGCTTCAGCATCAGTCCTTCCAATGAACACCCAGGACTGATCTCCTTTAGAATGGACTGGTTGTGTCTCCGTGCATTCAAGGGACTCTCAAGAGTCTTCACCACCACAGTTCAAAAGCATAAATTCTATGGCTACAAGCTTTCTTCACAGTCCAACTCTCACATCCATACATGACCACTGGAAAAACCATAGCCTTGATTTGAGGGACCTTGGTTGGCAAAGTCCTGTCCATGCTTTTTAATACGCTATCTAGATTCCAATGCAATATAATCTCTAATCTTAAAATTATCGTTAATGCAGCTTTGTTTGTTTTAAATTTTTTAAACTTATCGCAAGGAGATATTTTGACAAAAGCAGAAAACCGTTTCCTGAAACTGAAGGACACTTCTCTTCCTCTACCTATTTTGTATCAAGACGGGGTGACTAAACAGCGGATGTGGAAAATTAATATTACCAGGAAAGGGACACGCTTGTATTTCTCCAGATGGATCCAACGAAGTCATTTGGTTCCCTCTTCAGAAGGTTCACCCAAGGAAGCTAAGATAGAGAGAAAAAGGTGAAATCCCCGGGAGGAGGAGATTTCAGTACAAGCCATGCCGGCTTTTAAACTTTCTAGGAAATGCCACACTCGACGTCATCGACCTCATCATCTCCCTACTTGGAGACAGATAAAAACTCTTATTAATCAACCTGAAAATCTGGGTTCTCAACAGGAAATGACCTGGGATTCTGAGAATATTTTTGTGGCTACAATTGCTTTCCTTGCTTTTGCTTTCCCCGCTCAGGCTGACTTGAATAATCACACTTATAGGGCTTATATACCTAAGCCCCAGTTATTGCAAGTTGTAGAATGGACAGATATAGGACCTGTCATATCCACTAATGACAGAGTACATACGCCTCCTCCTTGGAGATTGGAGGGGCCGGCTCCTCTCTTCCTGAGGAAGATGGAAGACTAATAAACATTTCTCTAGGCTATGAAATCCTTCCTTTGTGCATGGGCCCAGGAGAATTATGTATTAATGTTAGTCAACAAAAGTGGACTTTCATCCTGCCTCCAAAAAAGAATTTCAGTACATTGCTTAGACTGTTTACTACCCTGTCCCTTTATGAAAACCATGTCAATACTACCAAATCTTTCCGACAAGGACAAAAGTTGAAATGTAAGGGGTTTACGTATAAGGACTTTACATATATTCCTGTTTACTGGGATAGATGTCAAGCTAAATCAGGGAAATTAATGTTTTTGGCCAATTACACCATTGTTGATTGGGGAACCCAATCATCTAACTGCTCAGATGATCTTAATAATACAATGTGTGATATGCTACTCAAGAAGAATGGAAGATTACCAATAGTTCAATGGAAAACTTCCATGACAAAGGACTCTTTGGCTGGATTGACAGTGAAAGGGCAACTCCTCGCCCTCGAATCATCCTCAATATATGAATTGGACCTGAACAACAGGACATTTGGAAACATGATGCACGTACTTAAAAACTTGGAACTTGGACTGGATATGCCACAGGGACCAGTCGTTGTCATAGTAACTCTTCCTTCCGTTATAATCATTCATATTTTATACAAGCTTCCATCCTCCTTCCTTTTGTTATAGCCATAGGGAACTCACAGTTTAATAAGACTTTATGTTCTGTCACTTGTATAGATTGCAAATTGTATACTTGTCTAAATTCCTTTAAAATAAATGAATCCCCTTTGAGTCTTCAATCTCGGTGTAGTCTCTGGTTACCAAGTAGATCTCCAAATACCCTGGGAAGAAGGTCCCATGGTAGGACTTGCCTCCCAGTTACTCTCTAAATTACTCCAATGATCTAAGCGATTCATTGGATGGCTAATTCTTGGCATTTTGGGATTAATAGCCGTTTGCATCACTGCTGCAGTTGCAGGCATTGCTTTACAAACCTCAATTCAAACCCAAAACTTTATTCAAATTTGGACTAAAGGTGCTGATACTATGTGGGCCACCCAGGCTCAGATGGATGAGGATGTTCAGGGTAAAATACAAGAATTAAAAACAGGCATCCAGTGGGTCAGAGAACAATTAATATATTTCAAAAAGCAAGTATTATTAAAATGTGATTGAAGAGTTTTGCATTACTCCTGTTTGGTTCAACAATAGTGCTTACAACTGGGAACAAATCAAGTTTCATTTACAAGATACATATAATAATGCTCCTTAAATATACAATTGTTGCAAGAGAAAATCTTTGAAATCTTCTCTAAGAGTCTATCCTCTTCCAAAAATTTGGAAACCTTACTGATCAGCTAGCTGATCAATTATCTCGGTTAATCACTTGAGGATGATTTCAAAGCATTACACTTCGTATTGGATCTGGAGCTATAAAGCTGATAATTATCATGGTCATTAGTACCTGTAGTATACAGATGCCTTTCAACTAAAATGTTCAAACTAAACAGACTCAATTGGTCAGAAGTATATGCAGTCACCCCCAATTATGAAAAAATAAAACAGGGAGAATCGCCAGGGGACATTCAACTTTAAGGGATCCAATAGGTTTTCCTCCTTTGTGTAGCATTTCTCAAGGACTCTGTTCATTCTCAGTTACTGCAAAACAGGGACGAGCAGAGCTGCACGCAGTCCTCAGTACTGGGATCATGGGAGAGGACACCTGCTTGGATTCCCTTCAGTGTCTCCCTTCAGTGACCTTGAACGTAAAGGATTATCCATTTTGTTGCAACTGGTGGAATTTCATTATTTTTAATGGGAGAATAGTAATTTTATTATAGATATATAAACATGCGTTTCTGCAAAAAAAAAAAAAAAAAAAGCACGCTAGTTTCACTTGAGTCTTCCGTCCCCTGCATCCTTCTTCTTGTCAACTCCAGTCACCAGATCCGGGTTTACGAAGACCGTGACGTGGGTTTAGTTGAGTGATGACACCATCATGATTATCTGGTCATGAAGAGTATCTTTGTTGAGTTCTTCTGTGTATTCTTGACACCTTTTAATTGTTGCTGTTTCTGTTAGGTCTCCAATATTTCTGACCTTTGTGGTGCATTTCTTTATATGAAATATTCCCATGGTATCTTTAATTTTCTTGAAGTGATCTCTAGTCTATCTGATTCTATTGTTAACCTCTATTTCTTGGCATTGATCAATGAGGAACGCTTTCTTTTCTGCCCTACTTATTCTTCAATATTCTACATTCAAATAGGTATATCTTTCCCATTCTCATTTCACTTCCACTTCTCTCTCTCCTTTTTCTTTTTTTCTTATTCTCAGCTAGTGTAAGGTGTCTTCGAAAACCGTTTGCCCTTGTGCATTTCTTTGTCTTGGGGATAGTCTTCATTGCTTCTCCTGTACAATGTCACGAACCACTGCCCTTAGTTCTACAAGAACTCTATTAGATTTCCAATTATAATCAAAAGGGCTTTTATTTAGATCACACCAGAATGATCTAGGGATTTTCCCTACTTTTGTTGAAATCAGTCTGAATGTTTCAGTATGAGCTGATGATCTGAGCCACAGTCAGCTCCCGGTTTGTTTTGGATGGCTACATTAAGCTTCTCCATCTTCAGCTGTAAAGCATATAATCAGTTTGATTTTGGTATTAACCGTCTTCTTGTGTGCATGTGTAGAGTCGTCTCATGTGTTGTTGGAAAAAGTTTCCTATGACAGTCCCTTGTCTTGGCAGAACAGTGTTAGACATTGCCCTGGTTCATTTTGTAGCCAACGGCCAAACTTGTCTATGACTCTAGCTATCTCTTGATGTCCTACTTTTGCATTCCAGTCCCCAATGATGCAAATGATATCTTTATGGGTGCGTGTGTGTGTGTGTGTTAGTTCTAGAAGATCCTATTGGTAAACATAGAACCACTCAACTTCAGCTTCTCACCGACCTTCAGCTCAATTTCTACTTCAACATTGCTGGTCAGGACATAGATTTGGATTATTGTGCTATTGCATAGTTTGTCTTGAGAATCAGCAGAGATCTTTCTGCATTCTTGAGAAGGCACCCAAGAACTGCATTTCGCACACTTTTGTTGACTGTGAGTGATACACCATTTCTTCTCTAGGGATTCTTGCCCACCGTGGTAGATAAAATGGTCATCTCAATTAAATTTGCCCATTCCAGTCAATTTTAATTCACTGATTCCTGAAAGGTTGATGTTCACCGTTGACATCCCCTGTTTGACGAATTCCAAGTTAATTTGAATCATGGACCTAACTTTCTAAGTTCCTATGCACTATTGTTCTTTACAGAATGAGACTTTGCTTCCATCACCAGTCACTACCACAGCTGGGTGTTTTTGGTTTGTTTTTTGTTTTTTGCTCTGGTTTCATCTCTTCATTACTTTTGGAGTTACTTCTCCACTGATTTCCAGAAGCATATTAGGACACCTACCAACCCGGGGAGTTCATCTTTCAGTGTCCATTCTGTTTGCCTTTTCATACTATTCATGGGGTTTCAAGGCAAAATACTGAAGCTGTGCCATTCACTTCTCCATTGGCCCACGTTTTCTCAGAACCCTCCATCATGACCCATCCATCCCGGATGGCCCTACAGAGTCTGACTCATAGTTTCATTGCATTAGACAAGACTGTGGTCCACTGCGTCAGTTTGGTTAGTTTTCTGTGGTTGTGGTTTCCATTACGTCTGCCCTCTAACGGATAAGCATAAAAGGCTTATAGAAGCTTTCTGATGGGAGGGACAGACTGTGAGTGAACCTGAGTCTTGTTTAGATAGGTGGGGCCATGTTCAGTAAAGCTTTAATCCGATTTTCTGTTGCGGGGAGGGGTGGGGAGGGCTGTGTCCAGCCCTGCTGTTTGAACTGAGGACAAACTTTGGTATGAGAACTGTACTTGTGATCTTCTTCAAAAGGGCTTGTGCAAGCACTGATGTATTCAGTGCCCCTCATCCTCCTGCAGCCCACTCTCGGCCCACACTTACAGGCAAATCTGGCTCAGGATTTTGTGGGGACACTGCTCCTTATGCTTGGCTGCTGGTGCACACAAGATTTTGTTTGTGCCTTCCAACTGCTTCAGTTCTGTGGAAGTTCTGTAATCAAGTCCTCCAAAGTCAAATTTCCTGTGGGGTTCTCAATCCCTTTGCCAGACCCCCAGGTGAGGAATTGTGCAGTGCTCCTAGAACTTCCTTAACAGTACGAGAATTTCTTCGGCATATTTATTTTTCAATTTGTGGATGTCTGCTAGCTGGCTTTATTGTGGATTGAATGGAAAACTCCTCCAAGAGGGCATATGCCATAAACTGCATGACCCAGGTCTGTAGCAGCCAGAGACCCTCTCCCCTGTCAGGCTACTGCTGACCCATGCCTCTGCAGGAGACACTCAATCACTGAAAGACAGGTCTGACTCTTTGTCTGGAAGTCTCTGTGCATTGGTGCACAAAATGTTTTCTATGAGCCCTCTGAGTGTGGCTGGAAGGTATTGATTCTAAACACAAAGTCCCCCCTCCTACAGTCTTCTTGGGATGTCTCCTTCCCCACTGGACATGGTGTACATCTTTTTGGTGGGACCTGACATTCTCTTGTCCATCATCATTCAGTAGCAAGCTGCAATTTTGGAGCTCTCTCAGGAAAAGATAAGTGAACACCCTTCTACTTGGCTATCTTTGCTCCCTCACAGGCACACACTGGCAAAGGGGAAAAATCATATACCCCACGGCTGCACTTTCTTCACCTTTCTACACCGCCAGTTATGCATGAGCACCTGGATGGATTGCATGCTCGCACACGGTATGCTAGGATGCCTGTGGTTTCAGAATGAAGGAGCCTACCTGATCATGTCATTTGTCTCACACGATGCTATTATTGGCCGCATCAGCGAGGGAGTTTGCTGCCTGATGGACTGGTCTGAGGCAGCAGTAGGCCAGGGCCTTCCTCTAACGTGTAAAAATTCTCCAGTGCAGTAGGCTATCTTTCTGTTCCTCCTCCTTCCAGCCTCTGTTCGTTTCGGAAGGACCTTGACCTCTTCACCGTCATGGATCCTGTTATAGCCATGCCCACCATTTCCACAGGATACCCCACTTCCCATAGACTAAAGGGTTCAAAGGCTATGCTTTAAAATACCCACACCATTGAATTTACACTGGGTGAGTTCTCAAAACTTCCCCATCTGCTTCCTGGTAGAAATACACACATCAACGTGGCACAAACTGTGAGCTTCTTTATGTCTCTTGAGGTAAACCCAGATTTATTGACCCACCTTTCCTCATTCCTGTGCTGAACAGGAGCACCTCAGAGATGCATGGGCCAGTCTTCCCCAGTCTGTGGACGCCTCGTGCCTCCTTCTGCTTGCTGCATGCCTCGTGATTTTTCACCTTCATCTCTACGTCGGATGTGGTTGGACACACAACCACATACAGAAACACACACAAACACCGCCATGTCTACCCACGCATGTACACACAAATGTTCAAAGGCACAGGGAAACATAACAAACAGGGACCATAGGTGTTTCTGTAGCTGAAGAACCAGTGCTTCATTTCAAATTTAGAGAACTCCATATTTCTCCAAGGGAAGTTTCCATTCTGATCTCCAATATGAAATACAGAGGAGTCCAACTTCCAAAGTGGAGAATTAACACCTATGATTGAATGCAGTCAATACAGAGCATTTAACATTTCATGGAAGAAATTCTGTTTCGATATAATTTGAGAAATATGACAAACTCTAAACTTGATGAAGAAAGAGTGGGCCCTGATTTTCATTTGTGCAAGAGAGATCATTCCAAATCCATACTGGATCTCGATATCTTCAGAAACCAGTGCCAAGATTTTCATATGAGAAATATACAGAACTCCAAATTAAATGCCAGAAAACCACATGTAGATTTTCATACATGAGTAATAGAGAATTCCATATATCACGTAAGAAAGATAGAATCCAGATTTTCATAGAGTGAAATAAAAAACACAATTATCATGGAGTAATACTATCACTATATTTGCATGTAAAAGTATAGGTAATGCTATACTTGAGTTAATTTAAGTTCAGTCTCTCGGTCATGTCCAGCTCTTTGTGATCCCATGGACTGCAAATTACGACACTTCACTGTCCAACAGCAATTCCTGGAGCATTCTCAAACTCATGTCCATCGAGTCGCTGATGTCATTCAACCATCTTATCCTCTGTCATCCTCTTCTCCTCCTGGATTCAGTGTTTCCCAGGGTCTTTCCGATGAGACAATTATTTGCATTAGGTGGACAAAATTGGAGTTTAAGCTTCAGAATAAGTCCTTCCAATGAATATTCAGTACTGATTTCCTTTAACCTCCTTGCTGTCCAAGAGACACTAAAGAGTCTTCACCAACAACACAGTTTTAAAGCAACAATTCTACTGCTCTCAGTTGTCTTTAGAGTCCAAATCTCACATCCATAGATGACTACAAAAAAAAAAAAAAAATCATAGCTTTGATTAAGAGGATATTTGCTCACAAAGCAATGTCTCTGCTTTTCAATATGTTGACTTGGCAGGTCATACCGTTCCTTCCAAGGAGCAAGAATCTTTTAATTTCATGGCTGCAGTCACCATCTGCAGTCATTTTGGAGGCCCACAACAAAATAAAGTCTCTCTGTGTTTCCACTGTTGCTCCATCAGTTTCCCAAGCAGAGATGGAACCAGTTGTAGTTATCTTCGTTTTCTGAATGTTGAGTTTTAAGTGAACACTGAACTCCCCTTTCTCTTTCACCAAGAGGCTCTTTAGTTGTTCTTCACTTTTGCCGCAAATGTAGTGCCATCTACCTTTCTGAGGTTATTGATATTTCTCACAGAAACCTTGATTCAAACTTTGCCTCATGCAGTCTGGAATTTAACATCTTGCACACCACCTAGAAGGTAACTAGGCAGGGTGACAATATGTAGCCTTGGCATAATTCTTTCCTGATTTGAAAGCACCCTGTTGTCCATGTCCAGTTCTAACTGTTGCTTCTTGACCTGGATACAGATTTCTCAGGAGGCAGGTCAAGTAGTCTGGTAATCCCATCCCTTTAAGAATTTTCCACAATTTACTGTGATCCACTTATGGCAGAAAGTGAAGAGGAATTCAAAAGCCTCTTGATGAAAGTGAGAGAGGAGAGTGAAAAGGTTGGCTTGAAGCTGAATATTCAGAAAGCAAAGATCATGGCATCTGGTCCCATCACTTCATGGGAAACAGATGGAAAAACAGTGGAAACAGTGTGAGACTTTATTTTTGGGGGCTCCAAAATCACTGCAGATGTTGATTACAGCCAGGAAATTAAAAGACGCTTACTCCTTGGAAGGAAAGTTAGGACCAAGCTTGATAGTACATTAAAAAGAGACATTACTTTGCCAACAAAGGTCCGTCTAGTCAAGGCTATGGTTTTTCCCGTGGTCATGTATGGATATGAGAGTTGGAGTTGGACTGTGAAGAAAGCTGATAGCCGAAGAATTGATGCTTTTGAACTGTGGTGTTGGAGAAGACTCTTGAGAGTCCCTTGGACTGCAAGGAGATCCAACCACTGCATTCAAAAGGAGATCAATCCTGGGTGTTCATTGGAAGGAATGATGCTAAAGCTGAAACTGCAATACTTTGGCCACCACATGCGACGAGTTGACTCACTGGAAAAGACTCTGATGCTGGGAACGGTTGGCGGCGGGAGGAGAAGGGGACGACAGAGAATGAGTTGGCTGGATGGCATACTCTGTGGGCATGCGTTTGAGTGAACTCCGGGTGTTGATGATGGACAGGGAGGCCTGGTATGATGTGATTCAAGGGGTCGCGGAGAGTAGGACACTACTGAGCGACTGAACTGAACTGAACTGAACCGAACTGACAAAGCCTTTATACCAAAGGCTTTGGTATAAACAATGAAGCAGACATACACGTGTTTTGTTTTGTTTTGTTCTTTTTTTTTTCCTGGAGACCTCTTGATCTTTTGATGGGACCTCGGATTTTGGCAATCTGATCTCTGTTTCCTTTGCCTGTTCTAAATCCTCTTTGAAGTTCATGGCTCACGTACTGTTCAAGCCTCGCCTGGGTAATTTTTACTATTACTTTGCTACTATTTGAGTTAAGGCCATTGCGTGTTAGTATGAACAGTTTATGGCATTGCCTTGCTTTGGAATGAAATAAAACCTGAAAGTTTCCAGTCCTGTGGCCACTGCTTCGTTTTCCAAATTCCTTGCATACTGAGTGCAGCACTTTGAGACAATCATTTTTCAGGCTACGACATAGCTGAACTGGAATTCCCTCAGTTCTACTAGTTTTGTTCATAGTGAAGTTTCATAAGGATGGCTTGACTTCACATTACAAGAGGACTGGCTCTAGGTGAGTGATCACATCATCCAGGTTACTGACTCATGAAGATCCTGTTAAAATAGTTTTTCTGAGTAACCTTGCCACATCTTCTTAATATCTTCTGCTAAATTGAGGTCCATGCAATTTCTCTCCTTTATTTTGAGCATCTTTTCATGAAATGATTCCTTGGTATCTCTAATTTTCTTGACGAGGTCTCTAGTCTTTCCCATTCCATTATTTTCCTCTATTTCTTTCCACTGATCACTGAAGAAGGCTTTCTTATCACTCCTTCTTATTCCTTGAACCTTTGCATTCAGATTGTTATATCTTTAATTTTCTCCTTTGTTTTAGCTTCTTTTCTTTTCTCGTCTATTTGTAAGGCATCTACAGCAAACCATTTTGCCTTTTTTTTTTTTTTTTTGAGGGGGGTTTTGATCACTGCCTACTGTACAATGTCACAATCCTCTGTCAGTAGTTCATCAGGCATTCTTTGTATCAGATCTGATCCCTTGAATCTATTTGTCACTTTCACCGTGTCATCATAAGGGATTTGATGTAAGACATACCCGAATGTTCTAGTGGTTTTCCCTACGTTCTTCAAATTAACTCTTGATTTGGCAATAAGGAGTTCAAGATCTGAGGCACTGTCCACTCCCAGTCTTGCTTTGCCTACTCTACAGATCTCCTGCATCTTTGGCTGTGAAGGAAAAATCAATCTGATTTCAGTTTTAACCATATGATGAGGAACATTTGTAGTATCCTCTCGTGTTCCCAGAAGAGGATGTTGCTATGAGCAGTGTGTTCTCTTGGCAAATCTCTGTTAGCCTTTGGAAGACTTCATTCTGTACTCCAAGGCCAAATTTGCCTTTTACCCCCAGATATCTCTTGACTTCTTACTTTTGCATTCCATTCCCCTGTGATGGAAAGGTCATCTTTCCTGTCTGTTAGTTCTACAAATTCTTGTAGGTCTTCATAGAATTGTTCCATTATAGCTACTTTAGCATTACTGGTCAGGGCACAGACTTGGATTACTGTGCTATTGAATGGGTTCCCTTGGAAAGAAACAGAGATCATTCTGTCATTTTTCAGATTGTCACCAAATACTACATTCCAGACTCTTTTTTTTTTGACTATGATGGCTACTCCATTTCTTCTGAGGGATTCTTTCCCACTGTAGTAGACATAATGGTCATCTGAGTTAAATTCATCCATTCCCGTCCATTTTAGTTCACTGATTCCTAAAATGTCAATGTTCATTCACTCTTGACATTGCCGTTTTGACCCCTTCCTATTTACCTTGATTCGTGGACCTAACTTTTAAAGTTCCTATGCAATCTTGCTCTTTACAGCATCGGGGTGTTCTTCCATCACTAGTCACATCTGCAAGTGGGAATTTGTTTTTGCTTTGGCTCCATCGCTTCATTCTTTTTGGAGTTTCTTCTGCCCTGATCTCCTTTATCATATTGGGCAGCTATCAACCTTGGAATTTGTCTTTCAGTATGCTATATTTTGCCTTTACATGCTGCTCATGGAGTTCTTCAGGCAGGAACACTGACGAGGTTTTCCATTCCCTTCTCCAAGGACCACGATTCGTCAGAGCCCATTACCATCACCCGTCCATCATGGGTGGCCCTACAAGCATGACACATAGTTTCACTGAGTGAGTTAGACAAGGCTGTGTCCCATGTGATCAGTTTGGTTAGCTTTCTGAGATTATGGTTTTCATTCGATCTGCCTTCTGACAGATAAGGTCAAGAGGTTGTGGAAGCTTCCTGATGGGGAAGACTGACTAAGGGAAACTGGTTCTTGTTCTGACAGGTAGGGCCATGCCAGTTCAGTGGCTCAGTCATTGACAAATCTTTGTGGCCCTATGCACTGCAGCATGCCAGTCCGCCCTGTTCATCACTAACTCATCGAGTTTGCACAAACTCATGTTCATTAAGTCAGTGATGCTCTCCAATCATCCCATCTGATGTCTACTGTTATCCTCCCACCTTGAATTTTTCCGAGCATCAGGGTCTTTTCCAATGAGTCAGTTCTTTACACCCCGTGACCAAAGTGTTGGAGTTTCAGCTTCAGCACCAGTCCTTCCAATGAATATTCTGGACTGATTTCCTTTAGGATGTACTGCTTTGATCTCCTTGCCCTCCAAAAGACTCTCAAGCCTCTTCTCCAACATCATAGTTCAAAAGTATCAATTCTTTGGTGCTCAGCTTTCTTTATAGTCCAAATCTCCCATCCATACATGACTACTGGAAAAACCATAACTTTGATTAGACAGAAATATTTTGGAAAGTAATCTCTCTGATGTTTGATATGCTGTCTAGTTTGGTCATATTTTTCTTACAAAGAGAAAGCATCTTTTATTTTTATGGCTGCATTCCCAATCTGCTGTGATTTTGATTAGAGTTCCATTCCCCAAACCGCACCACTGGCAAAAAAAAAAAAAAAAAAGTCTCACATTCTTTCCATTGTTTCCCCTTCTATTTGCCATGAAGTGATGGGACCGGTTGACATCATCATTGTTTTCTGAATTTTGATTTTTATGTCATCTATTTCAATCTCCACTTTCACTTTCATCAAGGGGCTCTTTTGTTCATCTTCCCTTTCTGCCATAAATATGGTGCCATCACCAGCTAAGAGATTATTGATATTTCACCTGTCTATCTTGATTCCAGTGTGTGCTTATTCAACCAGGCCTTTCACATGATGTAATCTGCACATAATTTAAATAAGCAGCATGTCAGCATACAGCCTTGACATACTCCTTTCCCATTGGATTCAGATTGCTGTTCCATTTCCAGTTCTAACTGTTGCGACTTGACCTGCATACAGATTTTTCAGGAGGCAGGGCAGGTTGTCTGGTATTATCATCTCTCGATAAATTTTCCATAGTTTGTTGTGACCCATAGTCAAAGGCTTTGGTGTAGTCAACGATGCAGAAGTAGACTTTTTTCTTCTGGAACTCTCTTCCTGTGTTGCTGATCCAAAGGCTATTGACAATTTGATATCTGGATCCTCTGCCTTTTAAAAAATCAAGCTTGAACACCTCGAAGTTCATGGTTTACGTACTGTTGAAGCCTGGTTTGGAGAATTTCAATCATTATTGTGCTCGTGTGTAAGACGATTGCATTTGTGTGGTAGTGTGAAAATTCTTTGGCACTGGCTTTCTTTAAGATTGAAATGAAAACTGACCTCCTTGTATAATTATGGATCATTAATATGTGTATATTAAAAAAAAATTCCCAATATTCAATTATGTTTATTGTCCACTTAGTTTTTAAAGTAAATTATGAAAAAGGAGTAAAGAAGAAAAAAGAATTCTGCATGGTGTTCTCTGATGACCTAAATGTGAAGGAAGTCTGAAAATTCAGGGATTCATGTACACATAAGTGTCCTTCATTTTGACATAGTAGAAAAAATCTAAGATAAGACTGTATAATTTTTATAAAACAAGATTGCTTAATGCAATATTACAAGTCAACTGTACCTCAAGCAGTGAAGAAATAAATGGTTCCACCATTTGCAATATTTTGGCCCTTGAGAACATGACGGTAAATAAAATATTTCAGTTACAATGTGACAGAAACTTTAATCACGTGATGGTGTTTGTAAAAATATCTGAATTTTTAAAAAGTGAGTTAAAAGTGGTTATCAGAGCCTGTTCAAAATGGACCATGATTGTTCAAGTTACCAACTTGTATCGTAGGTCAAATATTTCTCCAAGAAAGGTGTCTAATAGAGACAGGACGGACATAAATCTGCAGATCTTAGCTCAAGATTATTAGTGAAGTTGGAAGTACAACTGCAACCACAGTCACACGTTCAATGGAGTGCAGTGGAATATACATTGCTCCCATTCTCAGGGCCCTCTAAGCCTTCTACCCTAGGGCTGGGTAGTGAAAGGCAGAGTTTCGGGACAGGCAAAAGACTATGCATTGCAGAGGCACAGTTCCCTTGATGGAGCCATTCACTGGCCTCCACCAGTGTTCGAAGAAGTAGCCACACGTCCGATGCTCCCCTCCATGACCTAATGGCTGTGGCAAACGGTAGGGGTAACAGTCTATGACACCCAGCCCCCTTTTGGATAGTATGAGGAGACCGAGGACCAACTGTGTTTCGGGCACCTGACTCCCTCATTAAAATGACTGGACAAAGTATGAGAGCCTTGGAAATAGAAGGACACAGAGAACAGACAGCTTCCCCTTCAGCTGGGACTGGGCACTGATGGGAGAACCAAGACCAGACGTTCAGATCTAGCCTACGCCCAGACAGGATAACCACCCGTCAGAGGGAAACCCTCCTTCTAACCAGGCTGTTGGATGATGAAAGTCGTTTTAGGATATTTCCTTTCAGAATACGGATTGATATTTTCTTCAGTACAGGTTTACAGAGGCAGTATTACTTGACTGTGACCTTACCTCAATAACAGAAGTAAGAGAACCTGACAGCAAGATATTTGCAACACCTTATCACAACCCTCACTTACCTTTCCTCTAAGTGAGTTGGGATTGAGGAGTTTGGTGTAATTAAAGGAATAAGCCACATATCTTGCATTATTGTGCAATGAAAACCTCTAGTATGTAAACGTCAATCTTTGAAAATATCTTAGCCTAATAATATTGGGTATTTTTAGCAGTAACATCTATGTCTCACTTCTGTGGATGAGAGAGTGCCTCATTTCAAAACCACATTCTATCATGTGTACATGAGAAGTTTATCCTTTTCCAGTATAAAACAAATTAACTGGTGCACTGGGATGAACTAGAGGTATGGGATGCGGAGGGAGTTGGAGAGGGGTCTAGATGGGGAACCTATGTACACCCGGGGTGGATTCATGTCAATGTATGGCAAAACCAATACATTGGAAAGTAATCAGCCTCCAATTCAAATAAATACATTTAAAATAATAATAGTAATAAAAACAAATTAGCAAACACTGATGGCTACCCCAATGATCAAGTTAATTAAGGACCAGATTGCTGTGACAGATGTCATCAGGTCTATTTGAAGAATACTTATAACTTTGAAAATATTGTAATGAACTGACTTTCAAGTAGACATATATTATATATATGTATGTAGACATATATTATATATATATATGTATGTATTATATATATGTATGTAGACATATATTATATATATGTATGTATGTATTTTGACTTTACTACAATTTTGTAGTTCGTATATGTGCATCACAGTTTGCTTTAATACTTATACAAAATAAATATTTTTCTTTCCCTAATGTCTTTATGTTGAGGATATGGAGGTTGGCAAGAAACTCTGAATCTTGTTCACAGTTGAATTAGTCCCCAAAACCCCATTTTTCTTGACAATCTGCTTTCTGAATTGGGTAGATCTGATTAGTGGGGGGAACACTCAGAGACAGATTAGTATACCACAGTAACAAGTGAAAAGAAGAAAATCAATATCGTAGAATAATTTTATCCTCTCAAAATGTGTACTTTGAAGACGATGGCATCACCGACTCGATGGACATGAGTTTGAGTGAACTCTGGGAGTTGGTGAAGGACAGGGAGGCCTGGCGTGCTGTGATTCATGGGGTCACAGATAGTCGGACATGACTGAACGGCTGAACTGAACTCACTGTACCTTGTACAGAGTCAAAATTGTGAGCAATGTATAATTGCTTTCTGAACCTTTTTGCCAATAGGGTTTTTAGGTAGATATTTTGATATACAGGACTGGGTTTTTACAAGGAAAGGAGAGCAGACACAGAAAACACAGAGACATTAATATGTGGAGACAAAGCCATGTGAAGATGTTTTATCATCCAAAAGAGGCCTCAGAAGAAACAAAATCTTGTAACCCTTTGATTACTGGCTAGATCCCTGGAAGTATGAGAAAATCTTTATTGAAGCTACCTGCTATATGGCATGCTGTTACAGCAAACCTTGAAAAGACATACACCACTACCTCTTGAAAATAAGCTTTAAAGTTCAAAAGAAGCCTACAGTTCATACCCAGGTTCTCACAGAAAAGAAACTGTTAAAGAACTCTCTGACCCATAAACTGATAATGTTTTCAGAATTTTAATGGGAAAAACCCCATTCTCCATTGCAAAGAGAAGTACAAAGTACTTAGGAATAAATTTACCTAAAGAAACAAAAGACCTGTATTTATATATAGAAAACTAAACCCCTGCAGAAATAAAGATAATAGAAACAGACCGAGAAATTTGTCAGCTTCTTAGATCAGAAGAATCAATATGTGAAAATGAATGTTGTTGTTTCCACAGAACAAGAACAAACAATTTCAACCTCTAAAAGTTAAAGCAATCTTGAAAAAGAAGAATGGAAATAGTGGGATCAACATGCCTGACTTCAGGTCATACTACAAAGCTACAGTCATCAAGAAAGTAAGGTACTGGCACAAGACAAAAATATAGATTAATGGAACAATATAGAAAGCTCAGAGATATATCCACACACATATGGACACTTTATCTTTGACAAAGGAGGCAGAAATATATAACGGAGGAGAGAAACCACTTTAAAAAGCAGTGCTGGAGAAAATGGTCAACAACTGTAAAAAGAATGTGCTAAAACACATTCTACCACCCTATACAACAATTCACTTAAAACGGATTAAAGATATAAACGTAAGTCTAGAAACTATATAACTCTCAGAGGAAAACGTAGGTAGAAGAGACTGTAACACAAATCACAGCATGATTCTCTGTGGCCCCCCTGAGTGATGGAAATAAAAACTAAAACAAACATGGGACCTCATTAAGCTTGAAAGTTTTACACAATGAAGGAAACAATATGCAAGCTGAAAAGGCAGCCTTACCAATGGGAGAAAATAAGAGTAAAGAAAGTAACTGAAAACAAAGTAATCTCCAAAATACACAAGCAGCTCATGCAGTTCAATACCAGAAAAATAAGCAATCCATCAAAAAGTGGCACAAAGAATTAAAGAGATTTCTCCGAAGGAGACATACAGATGTCTAACAAACACAGGAAAATCTGCTCAACATCACTCATTATCAGAGAAACGCAAATCACTACTACAGTGAGGTACCGTTTCACACGGGTCTAAAGCTACCATCAAAAACTACCATCAAAAAACTCTACAAGCCAGCAATGCTGGAGAGGGAGCAGAGAAAGGGAACCTTCTTACGTTGTTGGTGGGAAGGCACTATGGAGGACAGTGTGGAGGTTTCTTACTTAAAAAAAAAAGGAAATAGAATTACCATGAGACACAGTGATCCCACTTCTGGGCATACACACCAAGAAAACTAGAATTTAATGAGACATATGTACTCCAATGTTCATTGGAGCACTATTGACAATAGCTTGGACTTTTGAAACAACCTTGATGTCCGGTTCGAAGATGAATGGTTAAGGATGATGCTGTCTGTATACACAATGGAATATTCAGCTATTAAAAAAGGGACACGTTTGAGTCAGTGCTAAGAGGTGGATGAAACTGGAACCTACTATACAGAGGGAAGCAAGCCAGAATGAGAAACACCAACGCAGTATACGAAACCTTACATATGAAATTTAGAAAGAGGTAACAACGATGCTATAAGCGAGACAATGAAAGTGATACATATATAAATAAAAGAATTTGGGACTCTGTGGGAGAAGGCGAGGGTGGGATGCTAGGAAAGAATAACATTGAAACATGAAACATTGAAACATGTATATTATCGTATGGAGAACAGACAACCAGTTGAAGGTCGTTGAATGAAGCAAGGCATGCAAAACTGGTGATGCGGGACAACCGAGAAGGATGAGTCCATGAAATAGGTGACTGACATAATAGTGTGGAGGAAGCTCTGATGAGAATTCAGTAACCATGAAACAAGTTCACTTGTCTTACAGGAAAAGAAAAAGTCTCTTTTTCTCCCTGTTAGCTCTCATTAACTCTATCCACTCGTCAATACCCAGCCTAGCGGGGATGAACCAGTTTGATGTCAAATCTAAACCGGACATTCCAACTTCTACCTTAGGTTCATGACATGAATGCTTATGACTTCATCGTCATCCACTTTTCTTTTACTGTAGCAATGAGTAGTCTAACCCACTGTGACTGAGGCCTTCAAGTATGTCACTGTGGAGCCCATCCTTTCTTCTTCCTAACATCATCTCCATGTTCCCCTGAGCATCAGGTACCTCCATAAGTACTTCTTAGCTGTTGCTCATGAAGGCAACTGAACAACCCTCATGACCTCTTATCAATCTCATTAAAGTGTGAAATAGACAAATATGCTAAAAAGACCTGGAAAACTTCCCTAATACTGAGAACGCCTTCAGAAAAGGGAGTCCCAGCCTTCCTGATAAATTCTTGGTAAAGGTCCTGTAACTTGTGGGAAAGAATATAAAGAATATGCTCACTCTTGCTATGGAAAGAAGTGGGTAATACGATGGAATTAATAAGTCCTTTCACATGTGACATAAAAAATGATGAGACAGCATGGGAAAGACAGACACAAAGCCACATATATGTGGGGTGAAAGTTCTTGGGTTTTTTCTCTCTACGACAGACCTGTTAAATGCATAAAGCAGCCTGCTCCTAGAAAGGAAGAGGTATATGTTGGTATCAAGATTATCATTTCCTCTCAGTTCCATATCTTTCCATTGTGATCCTTACTTGTCCAGACAAGTAAAACTTAAATTAGAGTTTATCATTCCAAAATAGGAAAAGAAACATCCCAGTGGACCAGATTCTCTAAAGTCAAAACAGTGTCTTTATTTCGTATACTAGGAAAGAAGTTTCAATTCTTGGATGGTAAAGAAGAAGCATAAGACTCTCCTCATAGGATATGTTTTTGTTTCCTTCTTGGTCATCTTTCTTCTTTCTTTGAAGGTAAAAGACAGGCAGTGAACTTTAATACAGTCACAGAGATAATTTAGAAAAATGTTAAGCCCTTCAGTGTGAGCGACACAAAGTCCTATGAGATAATAAATAAACACAATTGCATCTCACACTAAGATACATGTTTGTTTATATGTTCAGTCTTGTCCAACTCTTTGCAACCAAATGAAATGGAGAACACCAGGCTCCTCTGCTCATGGGATTTACCAGGCAAGATAGTTGCTTCCTGTGGCCATTTCCTACTCCACTGTTAGACGTATGGAATGAATGAAAATATTACCCATGAATTTTCTTGCATCTCTTTCAAGACAAAATAAATTATACAGGCTCTTTGCTCGAGTGAATCTTTCCGAAATTCCAAAGATGCAATTGGGAATGAGAAATGGTTAAAATATTGTGGACGCTCATGATCACAGCAAGGCTGATACAAATTAAAGGAAAAGGTAAACCTCGAAACCTGACCTACCTTAGAATTTAGTGAAGCTCAATTTTTGTTAAACATATACCAACAAAAGTTCCCTTCTTTATGTCCTTTTAACAGCTAAAGATGGAGAAATAGGTAAATAGATGGAGTAGAGCTCAGAGAAGTGGGACAGAAATCTCTGTATATGACCCAGACGGTTTTCAAGGGTTTCACCTTTGTTTGCTTGCCTGTTTGCTTGTTTGATTTTAAAGAACTCATTTCCCAGAACTTCATAGAAACTGAAGATCTTGTGTCACCTTGGTGTTGGCGGGAACCATGACCACGAGCAAGTGGCGCTGGTTTTCCCTCAGGGCTCCAGGTATAAATCACTATGTCCAGTGCTTAAGTTCTCCATAAGAGAAGCCACAAATCTAATATCCGAAATCGGTGGGATCATGAAAATAGCAAGAGAGCTCCAGGAACAAACAAACAAATAAACATATTCTTCTACTTCGTTGTTTATAACAAAGGTTTTGACTGTGTGGATCACAACAAATGCTGGAAAATTCTTAAAGTTATAGGAACACCAGATCACCTGACCCGCCTCCTAAAATATCTGTATGCAGACCAAGAAGCACCAGTTAGGACTGGATGGAAAACAACAGACTGCTTCCAATTAGAGAAAGGGTTATGACAAGGCTGCTTATTTAAATTCTATGTATTGTTCACTTCAGTCGCTCAGTCATATCCGACTCTTTGCGACCCATTAACCGCAGCACGCCAGGCCTCCTTGTCCATTACCAACTCCTTGGGTTTACACAAACTCATGTCCATTGAGTTGGTGATGCTATCCAATCATCTCATCCTCTGTCATCCCTTTCTCTTCCTGCCCTCAATATTTCGTAGCAACAGGAAATTCCCCAGAGAGTCACTTAATCACATCAGGTGGCCAAAGTATTGCAATTTCATCTTCAACATCAATCACTCCAATGAACACCCAGGACTGATCTCCATTAGGATGGACTGGTTGGAGCTCCCTGCAGTCCAAGGGACTCCCAAGAGTCTTCGCCTCCCCTACAGTTCAAAAGCATCAATTCTTCAGCGCTCAGATTTCTTTGAAGTCCAACTCTCACATCCATACATGCCCACTGGAGAAACCATAGTCTTTACCAGACGGACCTTTGTTGGCAAAGTAATGCCTCTGCTTTTTAATATGCTGACTAGGCTGGTCATAACTTTCCTTTGAAGTAATAAGTGTCTTTTAATTTTATGGCTGCAATCACCATTGGAGCCTAAGAAATAGTCAGCGACGGTTTTCACTGTTTCCCCACCTATTTGTCATAGAGCGATGGGACCAGATACCATGATCTTAGTTTTCTGAATGTTGAGCTTTAAGCGAACTTTTTCACTATCCTCTTTCACTGTCATCAAGAGGTTCTTTAGTTATTTTTCACTTTTTGCCGAAAGGGCGGTGTTGTTGGCATATCTGACGTTGTTGATATTTCTCCCAGAAACCTTGATTCCAGCTTGTGCTTCCTCCAGCACAGCACTTCTCATGATGTACTCTGCATATAAGTTAAATAAGCAAGGTGATAACATACAGCCTTGACTTACTCCTTTTCCTATTTTGAACCAGTCTGTTGTTCCATGACCAGTTCTAACTGTTGTTTCATGATCTGCATATAGGTTTCTCAAGAGGCAGGTCAGGTGGTCCGTATTCCCATCTCTTTCAAATTTTCCGCCATTTATACTGATCCACCCAGTCAAAGGCTTTGGCATAGTCAGTAAAGAAGACAGAGATGCTTTTCTGGAGCTCTCTTCTGGATGTTGGCAATTTGATCTCCGGTTCCTCTGCCATTTTTAAAACCAGCTTGAACATCTGGAAGTTCACAGTTCACGTATTGCTGAAGCTTAGCTTCGAGAATATAGAGCATTATTTTACTAGCATTTGAGATGAGTGCAATTGTGCGGTAGTTTGCACATTCTATGGCATTGCCTTTCTTTGGGATTGAAATTAATATTGCTCTTTTCCACTCCTGTGGCCACTGCTGAATTTTCCAAATTAGCTGGCCTATTGAGTGCAGCACTTTTAAAGCATCATCTTTCAGGATTTGAAAAAGCTCAACTGACATCCAAACACCTACAGTAGCTTCGTTCGTAGTGATGCTTCCTAAGGCCCACTTGACTTCACATTCCAAGAAGTCTGGCTCTAGGTGAGTGATCACACCATCGTGATTATCTGGGTCGTGAAGATCTTTTTTCCACAGTTCTTCTGTGTATTCTTACCATCTCTTCTTTATATTTTCTGTTTCAGTTAGAACCCTACCGTTTCTGTGCTTTTTTTTTTTTTTTCCTGTGGTTTTTTAAGTCCATCTTTGCATGAAATGTTCTCGTGGGATCTCCAATGTTCTTGGAGTGATCTCTCGTCTTTCGCATTCTATTGTTTCCCTTCTTTTTTTGCACTGATCCCTGAGGAAGGCTTTTTTTTTCTCTCCTTGCTTTTCCTTAGAAATCTGCATTCAAATGTATATATCTTTCCTTTTCTCTTTTGCTTTTTGTCTCCCTTGTTTTCAAAGCTATTTGTAAGGCCTCCTCAGATAGCCATTCATTTTTTGCCTTTCTTTTCCTGGGGATGGTCATGATCCCTGTCTCCTGTACAATGTCCGGTACCTCCATCCATAGCCCATCAGGCACTCTGTCAATCAAATCTAGTCCCTTAAATGTATTTTGCACTTCCAGTGTACAGTCATAAGGGATTAGATTTAGGTCATACCTGAATGATATAGTGGTTTTCTCCATTTTCTTCAACTTCTGTCTGAATTTGGCAATATGGAGTTCAGGATCTGAACCACAGTCATCTTTCTGTCTTCTTTTTGCTAAATGTATAGAGCTTCTCTATTTTGGCTGCCAAGAACATTATCAATCTGATTTCAGTGTCGACCATCTGGTGATGTCCATGTGTAGAGTCTTCTCTTGTGTTGTTGGAAGAGGGTGTTTACTTGACCCTTGCGTTCTCTTGGCAGAACTCAATTAGCCGTTGCCCTGCTTCATTCTGTATTCCAAGGCCAATTTGCCTGGTACTCCATGTGTTTCTGGAATTCCTGCTTCTACTTTCCAGTCCCCTATAATGAAGAGGACATCGTTTTTGGGTGTTAGTTTTAGAAGGTCTTGTAGGTCTTCATAGAATTTTCAACTTCAGCGTCTTCAGTGTTACTGATAAGAGCAGAGATTTGGATTATTATGACAGTAAATCCTTTGCCTTGGAAAAGAACAGAGATCATTCTGTCATTTTTGAGACTGCACCCAAGTATTGCATTTTGGACTCTTTTGTTGACTATGATGGCTACTCCATTTCTTCAAAGGGATTCCTGCCCACAGTAACAGATTCTCCCATTCCATCTTAGTTCACCGATTCCTAGAATGTCAATGTTCACTCTTGTCATCTCCTGTTTGACACTTCCAATTTGCCTTGACTCATGGACCTAAAATTCCACGTTTCTATGCAGTATTGTTCTTAATAGCATCAAACCCTGCTTCCATTGCCAGTCCCATTCACAACTGGTTACTGATTTTGCTCTGGATCAATTGCTTCATTATTTCTGGAGTTATTTCTCCTCTGACCTCTAGAAGCATATTGGGCACCTACCGAAATCTTTCAGTGTCCTCTTTTTCTGTTTTCATGGATATCATGGGGTAATCAAAGCAAAATACCGAAGTGCTTTGCCATTGCCTATGACAGTGGACCATATTCTTCCAATCAGGTGAAGAGTTGTCATCAGGTAAAAGAAAATTTCTTCTTGGAGAAAACTCTATTGCAAATCTAGACATTGTATTTAGCAGAGACATTCACCTTGGTAATAAAGGCCTCCACTTCACACGCCCCTGTTTTTCATCCAGTAGTCATGTGCAGATGTGAGAGCTGGAATATAAAGAAAACTGAGAAAAGGAGAAATGATGCCTTTCAACTGTGCCGCTGCCGAAAACTCTTCAGTTCAGCTCAGTCACTTAGTCGTGTCTGACTCCTTCTGACCCCATGAATCACATCATACCAGGCCTCCCTGTTCATCACCAAATCCCAGAGTTCACTCAACCTCATGTCCACAGAGTCGGTGATGCCATCCAGCCATCTCCTTCTCCGTTGTCCCCTTCTCCTCCCGCCCCCAAACTTTCTCAGCATCAGAGACTTTTCCAGTGAGTCAACTCGTCGCATGAGGTGGCCAAAGTATTGCAGTTTCAGCTTTAGCATCAGTCCTTGCAATAAACACCCAGGATTGATCTCCTTTAGAATGGACTGGTGGGATCTCCTTGCAGTCTAAGGGACTCGCAAGACTCTTCTTCAACACCACAGTTCAAAAGCATCAATTCTTTGGTGATCGGCTTTCTTCACAGTCCAACTCTCACATCCATACATGACCACGGGTAAAACCATAGCCTTGACTAGACGGACCTTGGTTGGCAAAGTAATGCCTCTGCTTTTTAATATACCATCAAGGTTGGTCATAACTTTCCTTCCAAGGAGTAAGCGTCTTTAAATTTCATGGCTGCAATCAGCATCCGCAGTGATTTTGGAGCCCAAAAAATAAAGTCTGACACTGTTTCCACTGTTTTTCCTTCTATTTCCCATGAAGTGATGGGACCAGATGCCATGATCTTTGTTTTCTTAACCTCGAGCTTCAAGCCAACCTTTTCACTCTCCTCCTTCATTTTCACCAAGAGGCTTTTTAGTTCCTCTTCACTTTCTGCCATAAGGTTAGTGTCATCTGCATATCTGAGGTTACTGATATTTCTCCCAGCAATTTTGATTCCAGCTTGTCCTACTTCCAGCCCAGTGTTCCTCATGATGTACTCGGCATATAAGTTAAATGAGCAAGGTGACAATATGCAGCCTTGACGTACTCCTTTTCCTATTTGAAACCGGTCTGTTGTTCCATGTAAAATTCTGACTGTTGCTTCTTTACTTGCATACAGGTTTCTCAAGAGGCAGGTAAGGTGGTCTGGTATTCCCGTCTCTTAGAACTTTCCACAGTTTATTGTAGTCCACACAGCCGAATGTCGTCCAGTGGAAAAGGGAATGGCAAATCACTTCAGTATGCTTGCCTTGAGAGTCCAATGAACAGTATCAAAGGGAAAAATGATAGGATACTGAATGAGGAATTCCCCAGGTCGGTAGGTGCCCAGTATGGTACTGGATATCAGTGGAGAAATAACTCTAGAAGGAATAAAGGGATGGAGAAAAAGCAAAAGCAATACTCATTTGTGGATGTTACCGGTGATAGAAGCAAGGTCCGGTGCTGTAAAGAGCAATATTGCATAGGAACCTGGAATGTTAGGACCATGAATCAAGGCAAATTGGAAGTGGTCAAACAGGAGATGGCAAGAGTGAACATAAACATTCTAGGAATCAGTGAACTAAAATGGACTGGAATGGGTGAATTTAACTCAGATGACCATCATATCTACTTCAGAGGTCAGGAATTCTTTAGAAGAAATGGACTAGCCATCATGGTCAACCAAAGAGTCCGAAATGCAGTACTTGGATGCAACCTTAAAAATGACAGAATGATTTCTGTTCGTTTCCAAGAAAACCATTCAATATTACAGTAATCCAGGCCTATGCTCCAACGAGTAACGCTGAAGAAGCCGAAATTGAACGGTTCTATGAAGACCTACAAGACCTTGTAGAACTAACATCCAAAAAAGATGTCCTTTCCATTACAGGGGACTGAAATGCAAAAGTAGGAAGTCAAGAAGCACCTGGAGTAACAGGCAAATTTTGCCTTGGAGCACGGAATGAAGCAGGGCAAAGGCTAATAGAGTTTTGTCAAGAGAACACACTGGTCATAGCAAACACCCTCTTCCGACAACACAAGAGAAGACGCTACACATGGACATCACCAGATGGTCAACACCGAAATCAGATTGATTATATTCTTTGCAGCCAAAGATGGAGAAGTTCTATACAGTTAGCAAAAACAAGACCGGGATCTGACTGTGTCTCAGGTCCTAAACTCCTTATTGCCAAGTTCAGACTGAAATTGAAGAAAGTAGGGAAAACCACTAGACCATTCACATATGACCTAAATCAAATCCCTTATGATTATACAGTGGAAGTGAGAAATAGATTTAAGGGACTCGGTCTGATAGATCGAGTGCCTGATGAACTCTGGACAGAGGTTCGTGACATTGTACAGGAGACAGGGACCAAGACCATCCCCAAGAAAAGACATGCAATAAAGCAAAATGGCTGTCTGAGGAGGCATTACAAATAGGTGTGAAAAGAAGGGAAGTGAAAAGCAAAGGAGAAAAGGAAAGATATAAGCCTTTGAATGCAGAATTCCAAAGAATTGCTAGGAGAGATAAGAAATCCTTCCTCTGTGATAAATGCAAAATCATAGAGGAAAACAACAGAATACGAAAAACAAGAGATCTCTTCAAGAAAATTAGAGATTCCAAGGGAACATTTCATGCAAAGATGGGCTCGATAAAGGACAGAAATGGTATGGACCTAACAGAAGCAGAAGATATTAAGAAGAGATGGCAAGAGTACACAGAAGAACTGTATGAAAAGGATCTTCACGACCAAGATAATCACGATAACGTGATCACTGACCTAGAGCCAGACATCTTCGAATGTGAAGTCAAATGGGCCTTAGAAAGCATCACTACGAACAAAGCTAGTGGAGTTGATGGAATTCCAGTTGAGCTATTTCAAATCTTGAAAGATGATGCTGTGAAAGTGCTGCACTCCGTATTCCAGCAAACTTGGAAAACTCAGCAGTGGCCACAGGACTGGAAAAGTTCAGTCTTCATTCCAATCCCGAAGAAAAGCAATGCCAAAGAATGCTCAAACTACCGCACAATGCACTCATCTCACACGCGAGTAATGTCATATTCAGAATTCTCCAAGCCAGGCTTCAGCATTATGTGAACCGTGAACTCCCAGATGTTCAAGCAGGTTTTAGAAAAGCCAGAGGCACCAGAGGTCAAATTGCCAACATCCGCTGGATCATGGAGAAAGCAAGAGAGTTCCAGAAAAACACCTTTTTCTGCTTCATTGACTATGCCAACTCCCAGAGACCACCCGAACTCATGTCCACTGATCGGCAATGCCATCCAAACATGTCATCCTCTGTCATCCCCTTCTCCTCCTGCCCTCAATCTTACCCAACATTAGGGTATTTTCCAATGAGTCATCTCTTCACATCAGGTGTCAAACTATTGGAGTTTCAACTTCACCATGACATAGTCCAATGAATACCCAGGGCTCATCTCCTTTAGGATGGACTGGTTGGATCTCCTTTCAGTCCAACGGTCTCTCAAGAGTCTGGAACCATCACCACAGTTCAAAAGCATCAATTTTTCAGCACTAAGCTACCCTTACAGTCCAACTCTCACGTTCATATATGACCACTGAATAAATCATAGCCTTGACTAGATGGACCTTTGATGGCAAAGGAATGTCCCTGTTTTTTAATATGCTATCTAGGTTTGTCATAACTTTCCTTCCAAAGAGAAAGCGTCTTTTAATTTCATAGCTGCCATCACTATCTGCAGTGATTTTGAATCCCGAAAAGTTAAAGACTCTTAGGGGGCCCATGGACTGCAAGGAGATTTAGCCAATTCATCCTAAATGAAATCAAGCAAGTATTCATTCGAAGGACTAATGATGAAGTTGAAAGTTCAGTTTTGGACAGCTGACGCAAAGTGTCAATTCACTGGAAAATTCATGATGCTTTTAAAGTTTGATGACAGGAGAGGAAGGAAGTAATGGAGGATAAGATGGTTGGACGGTATCAGAAAAACAATGGACATGCATTGGCACAAACTCTGGGAGATACTGAAAGATAGAGAGGCCTGTTGTGCAGCAGTCCATGCCGTCACAAAAGAGTTGAAGACAACTTGTTGACTGAAAAATGACACTCAATGTCTCTAGTGTTACTTCTTCAAATCACTCTATGATTAAATACTTAATGAAAGTAGTAACAAATAACAACTAAGGTGGTATAATAGCAGATGGTGCAATGCATTTTTTGTAAACAAATATGGGAACTGTAGGGTCTGAAAGAAATAAATCTTAGGATTGAATGAATTTTAAATATTACTGTGAGGGAGCAGATAGGAAGATGGGAAGATGGAGGAGGAATAGGACGGGGTGACAGCTGTCTCCCTCAGAAATTCATCAAAAGAAAAATTGAACGCTGAGTAAATCCAACAAAACAACTTCTGAATGCTGGCAGAGGACATCAGGCAACCAGAAAAGCAGGCCATTGTCTTCGAAAAGAGGTAGGAAATAGTACAAAAGATAAAAAGAGAGGTAAAACAGGGCGGGATGGAGGTCCATCCCGAGAAGGGAGGCTAGAAGTTTCCAAGCACTTGGAAACACTCACTGGCGAATCTGTGACAACTCTTGGAACCTCAGAGGGCCACATAACTGGGAGGAACAATAAATAAATAATTAAAACCTACAGACTACGTGTCCAGTGGTAACTCCCAGCAGAGAAGAAGTGCAGCCGCCCGCACACCCCACCAGCAAGCAGGGACTGGGCAGGGAGGGGAGGGCTGCATCCCTTAGAGTAAGAACAGGGCCTGAATGCCCCTAGTGCAATCTGAGGGTGCTAACTTAAGATAGCTAAGCAGACTGTGGGATAGCTAGCCCACAAAAAGGCGAAAAGCCCCAAGATAAGACACCACCAGACCCACTCACAGAACAAAGGACTAAACAGAGCTAGATAGCTGCGGTCAGCCCATCCACCATCCCCCGCTGAAACAGGCAGGGAAGTACAGCCAGAGACAGAAGCAGACAATCGCGGTCCTAGTGAGGCATCCAATACCAAGCTGCATGCAGGCTTCGTTGCTAACCAAGACTTCTTGGGTTCTGGCCGGTTGATATCCGTTGAAAAGGTGCGCTGGTTGTACACCCAGAAAACCGAACAGCAGGGACTGGGGAGGCAATAAGTCACAGTGACCCCGCTGGCCAAACACCTGCTCACCTGAGCTGCTCAGACTGGGGAAGGGCACAAAACGCAGGCCCAACCAAGTCTTTGCCTTTGTGTAGTACCCGAGTACCGGAACCTGGGTCGTTTAGACCAGAGATGTACATCCAACCCAGCACCGGCCTTGGACGGTTTGCAGCAGAGAAACCTAGAGCCTGTGCAGTGTAGACTGGGACAGCACACATGCCAAGAGTGGGGGCAAACCCAGTGTGGCTGAGACACGGCAAGCACTCCCCACAGATGCCGTTGATATTTGTCTGCAGCTTACCTCCCATCCCACACCACGACTGATGGGTGAGCCTAAAAAAGTGTCTACCACAGCCCCCTTGTGTCAGGACGGGAATTAGACACTGAAGAAACCAGCAAACAGAAGAAGCTTAAACAGAAGGAACTGAGTTGGAAGAGACAGATGGAGAAGTCTTGAGCCTACTGCAAGAATACCAGAGCCAGAGGCTTAAGCACAAATCCTGAGAACACCAGAGAACTCTTGTTCCAGGGAATATTAATTGATAGGTGCTCATCAAATGCCTCCATCAGTTCAGTTCAGTTCAGTCACTAAGTCGTGTCCGACTCTCCGCGACCCCATGAATCACAGCACGCCAGGCCTCCCTGTCCATCACCAACTCCCGGAGGTCAATCAAACTCATGTCCACAGAGTCGGTGATGCCATCCAGCCATCTCATTCTCGGTCGTCCCCTTCTCCACCCGCCCCCAACCTTTCCCAGCATCAGAGTCTTTTCCAGTGAGTCAACTCGTCGCATGAGGTGGCCAAAGTATTGCAGTTTCAGCTTTAGCATCAGTCCTTCCAATGAACACCCAAGATTGATCTCCTTTAGAATGGACTGGTTGGGTCTCCTTGCAGTATAAGGGACTCTCGAGAGTCTTCTCCAACACCACAGTTCAAAAGCATCGATTCTTCGGCGATCAGCTTTCTTCACAGTCCTAGTCTCACATCCATACATGACCACGGGAAAAACCATTGCCTTGACTAGACGGACCTTGGTTGGTAAAGTAATGCCTCCATACCTACACTGAAACCAGGCAACACCCAAGGGCCAACAAGTTCCAGAGAAAGACATACCATGAAAATTATCCAGCAACGCAGGAGAATAGACCTGAGCTTCAATATACAGGCTGCCCAAAGCCACTCCAAATCCACTGACATCTCATAACTCATTACTGGACCCTTCATTCCACTCCAGAAAGAAGAAATCAGCTCCATCCACCAGAACACCGGCACAAGCTTCCCTAACCAGGAAACCTTGACAACCACCCATCCAAAGCCACACACAGCAATTAAACTACACAATATGGAAAACTCCACAGACTGCCAAAAGATGGAAAGGCCACCCCAAACACAGCAGTATAGGTAAGGTGAAGAGGCAAGGAAATACCCAGCAAGTAAAGGAACAGGATAAATGCCCACGAAAAAAGAAAACAAAAGAATAAGATATAGGGAATCTATCTGATATAGAATTTCCAATACTGATAGTGAAAATGATTCAAAATCTTGAAAACAAACTGCAGTTACAGATAAACAACCTGGCGACAAGGATCGATAAGACGCAAGAAAGGTTTAATAAGGATCTAGAGGAAATGAAAAAGAGTCAATATACAATGAATAATGCAATAGATGAGATCAGAAACACTCTGGAGGGAACCAAGAGTAGAATAACGGAGGCAGAAGACAGTTGTTAAGCGAGCGAGAAGATAGAACTATAGAAATAAATCAAACAGAGCGGAAAAAAAAAAAAAACGAATTAAAACAATTGAGGACAATCTCAGAGACCTCTGGGACAATGTCAAGTGCCCCTACATACGAATCATAGAAGTCCCAGAAAAAGAAGACACAAAGAAAAACCATGAGCGAATATTTGAAGAGATAATAGTTGAAAACTTCCTTAAAATGGGGAAGGAATTTATCACCCAAGTCCAAGAAACACAGAGAGTCCCTAACAGGATAAATCCAAGGGGAAATACTCCAATACAAACATTAATCAAATTAACAAAGATCAAACACAAGAACAAATATTAAAAGGAGTAAGGGAACACCAACAAAAAACACACAAGGCGATTTCCATAAGGATAACAGTTGATCTTTCAGCAGAAACTCTTAAGACCAGGAAGCCATGGCAAGAAATACTGATCAGATCAGATCAGTCGCTCAGTCGTGTCCGACTCTCCGCGACCCCATGAATCACAGCACGCCAGGCCTCCCTGTCCATCACCAACTCCCGGAGGTCAATCAAACTCATGTCCACAGAGTCGGTGATGCCATCCAGCCATCTCATTCTCGGTCGTCCCCTTCTCCACCCGCCCCCAAACTTTCCCAGCATCAGAGTCTTTTCCAGTGAGTCAACTCGTCGCATGTGGTGGCCAAAGTATTGCAGTTTCAGCTTTAGCATCACTCCCTCCAATGAAGATCCAGGATTGATTTCCTTTAGAATGGACTGCTTGGATCTCCTTGCAGTATAAGGGGCTCTCAAGAGTCTTCTCCAACACCACAGTTCAAAAGCATCGATTCTTCGGCGATCAGCCCTCTTCACAGTCCAACTCTCACATACTGAAAGGGATGAAAAAATAAAAAATAAAAACTCTACCGCCAAGATTACTATACCCATATCTCATTCAAATATGAAGGAGAAACCAAAAGCTTTACAGACAATCACAGGCTGAGAGAATTCAGCATCACCAAACCAGCTCTCCAACAAATGCTGAAGGATCTTCTCTAGATAGGAAGCATAGAAAGGGTGTATAAATTTGAACCCAAAACAATAAAGAAAATTGCAACGGTATCATACTTACCAATAATTACCTTAAATGCAATTGGGTTAAATGCCCCAACCAAAAGACAAATACTGGCTGAATGGATACAAAAGCAAGACCCCTATATATGTTGTCTGCAAGAGACACACCTCAAAATAAGGGACACATACAGACTGAAAGTGAAGTGTTGGAAAAAGTTATTCCACCCAAATAGAGACCAAAAGAAAGCAGGAGTAGCAATATTCATATCAGATAAAATAGACTTTAAAATAAAGGCTGTGAAAAGAGACAAATAAGGACACTACATAATGATCAAAGGATCAATCCAAGAAGAAGATACAATTATAAATATATGCACCCAACATAAGAGCACTGCAATAAGTAAGACAGTTACTAACAAGTATAAAAGGGGAAATTAACAACAACACAATAATAGTGGAAGACTTTAATACCCCACTCACCCCTATGAATAGATCATCTAAACAGAAAATTATCAAGGAAACACAAACTTTAAAATACAATAGAACAGTTAGACCTAATAGATATCTATAGGATATTTCACCCCAAAACAATAAATTTCTCCTTTTTCTAAAGCACACACAAGTGTGCCCACTCTCACCACTACTGTTCAACATAGTTCTGGAAGTTTTGGCCACAGCAGTCAGAGCAGAAAAAGACATTAAAGGAATTCAACCTGGAGAAAAAGAAATAAAACTCTCAGTGTTCGCCAATGACATGATCCTCTACACAGAAAACTCTAAAGACTCTACCAGAAAACTAGTCAATGAATGCAGTAAAGTTGTAGGATTTAAAATCAACACAAAGTAATCCCTTGCATTCCTATACACTAATAATGAAAAAATAGAAAAATAAAATAAGGAAACTATCCCATTCACTGTTGCAACAAAAATAATAAAATACATAGAGATATATCTACCTCAAGAAACAAAAGACTTCTATATAGAAAACTATGACACTGGTGAAAGAAATCAAATAGGACACTAATAGATGGAGATATATACCGTGTTCGTGGATTAGAAGAAAAAATATTGTGAAAATGTATATAAAACCTAAAGTAATCCATACATTACATGCAATCCCTACCAAGCTACCAAGGGTATTTTTCACAGTGTTAGAACAAATAATCTCACAATTTGCATGGAAATTCAAAAAACCTCGAATAGCCAAAGTGATCTTGGAGAAGAATGGAACTGAAAGACTCAACCTGCCAGACTTCAGGCTCTACTACAGAGCCACAATCATCAAGACAGTATGGTACTGGCAATAACTCAGAAATATAGATCAATGGAACAAAGTAGAAAGCCCAGAGATAAATCTATGCACCTATGGACACTTTATCTTTTACAAAGGAGGCAAGAATATAAAAATGGAAAAAAGCCAGTCTCTTTAACAAGTGGTGTTGGAAAAACTGGTAAAAGAGTGAAATTAGAACACTTCGTAACACCATTCAGTTGAGTTCAGTTCAGTTCAGTCGCTCAGTCGTGTCCGACTCTCCGCCACCCCATGAATCACAACACGCCAGGCCTCCCTGTCCATCACCAACTCCAGGAGTACACTCAAACTCATGTCCACAGAATCAGTGATGCCATCCAGCCATCTCATTCTCCGTCGTCCCCTTCACCTCCCGCCCCCAACCTTTCACAGCATCAGAGTCTTTTCCAGTGAGTCAACTCGCCGCATGAGGTGGCCAAAGTATTGCAGTTTCAGCCGTAACACCATACACAAATATAAACTCAAAATGGATTAAAGATCTAAATGTAAGTCCAGAAACTATAAAAGACCTGGAGGAGAACATAGGCAAAACACTCTCTGACATAAATCACAGCAGGATCCTCCATGACCCACCACCCAGAATATTGGAACTAAAAGCAAAATAAACAAATGCGACCTAATTCAAATGAAATTCTGCACAGCAAAGGAAACTATAAGCAAGGTGAAAAGACAGCCTTCAGAATGGGAGAAAATAATAGCAAATGAAAAAAACTGACAAGGAATTAATCTCCAAAATATACAAGCAGCTCCTGCAGCTCAATTCCAAAAAAATAAATGACCCAACCAAAAAATGGGCCAAAGATCTAAACAGATATTTCTCCAAAGACGACATACAGATGGCTAACAAAGCACATGAAAAACTGCTCAATATCCCTTATAATCAGAGAAATGCAAATCAAAAGCAAAATGAGATACCATTTCACACCAGTCAGAATGGATGCTATTCAAAAGTCGACATGCGATATATGCTGGAGAGGGTGTGGCGAAAAGGGAACCCTCTTACACTGTTGGTGGGAATGCAAAGTAATACAGCCACTATGGAGGACAGTGTGGAGATTCCTTAAAAAACTGGAAATAGAGCAGCCATATGATCCAGGAATCACACTCCTGTGCATACACACCGAGGAAACCAGATTCGAAAGAAACACATGTACCACAATATTCATTGCAGCACTGTTTATAAGAGTGAGGACATGGAAGCAACCTAGATGTGCATCTGCAGACGAAAGCTTTGGTACATATACACAATGGTGTATTACTCAGGCATCAAAAAAATACCTTTGAATCAGTTCTAATGAGGTGAATGAAAGTGGAGACTATTATACAGAATTAAGTAAGTCAGAAAGAAAAAAACCAATACATTATACTAAAGCATATATATGGACTTTAGAATGGTGATAATGATAACCCTGTATACGAGACAGCAAAAGAGACACAGATGTATAGAACAGACTTTTGGTCTCTGTGGGAGAGGGCGAGTGTTGGATGATTTGGGAGAATGGCATTGAAACATGAATCATATCATATGTGCAACGAATCGACAGTCCAGGTTCGATGCACGATACAATGCTCAGGCTGTTGTACTGGGATGAACCAGAGGGATGGGATAGGGAGGGAAGTGGGAGGGGGGTCACGATGGGGAACACACGTACACCTGGGGCAGATTCATGTCAATAGATGGCAAAACAAATACAATAATGTAAAATTCAGTTCAGTTCAGTCGCTCAGTCGTGTCCGACCCTCCGCGACCCCATGAATCACAGCACGCCAGGCCTCCCTGTTCATCACCAACTCCTGGAGTTCACTCAAACTCGTGTCCACAGAGTCGGTGATGCCATCCAGCCATCCCATTCTCGGTCGTCCCCTTCTCCTCCCGCCCCCAACCTTTCCCAGCATCAGAGTCTTTTCCAGTGAGTCAACTCGTCGCATGAGGTGGCCAAAGTATTGCAGTATCAGCTTTAGCGTCAGTCCTTCCAATGAACACCCAGGATCTATCTCCCTTAGAATGGACCGGTTGGACCTCCTTGCAGTCCAAGGGGCTCTCAAGAGTCTTCTGCAACACCACAGTTCAAAAGCATCAATTCTACGGCGATCAGCTTTCTTCACAGTCCTAGTCTCACATCCATACATGACCACGGGAAAAACCATAGCCTTGACTAGACGGACCTTGGTTGGCAAAGTAATGCCTCTGATTTTTAATATATTATCAAGGTTGGTCATAACTTTCCTTCCAAAGAGTAAGCGTCTTTTAATTTCATGGCTGCAATCAGCATCTGCAGTGATTTTGGAGCCCAAAAAATAAAGTCTGACACTGTTTCCTCTGTTTGTCCGTCTATTTCCCATGAAGTGATTAGCCTCTAATTAAATAAATTTAAAAAAGAAAAAAAAAATTCCTTTAATGATACTAATTAAATTGCCTCAACTAAAACACCTCCAGATTAGTTTTAACAGCTAACATGGTAGGAACAATTATGTTTCTCAACTAAAAATACGTTGTATATATACAGTAAATACCACTTTAAGTAGCTTCAAGACTCATATCTTGTTTCAAGTTGATTCAAAAGGTTGTTAAACGTCAAATACTATATCCTCCAGCTGTTTTCAACTTCAAAAAATAAAGCTTCTTCAACAATGTGCTATCTCAATTTTAAATTCTGTTTTAGCTACATATGGTAACATGCTTTCTAGGTCACATGATTTAATCTTCCATATTGCCAATAAGTGAAAATTTTGGAATACCTTGCTCAAAAGAGAGATGTTGTTTTCTTCTTCCAGAAAGTCAGATCGTGAAGCAGATCTTTGAAGAGGTTGTTGCTTTTTACTAAACCCATAAACGTTCAGCTGTCAAACTAAACATTTCATATTATTGGTTTCAAATATCGCGAAAGGTGCCTTTCTTTCCAAGACTTCTTCCTTGAAGAGTTCTTCATTGATCACTATACAAGTGTCACTCTCATCCCACCAAATAGATTCAAATTGATCACTTTCCTTGCACAATTTTTGTGGAAAAGTAAGTCAAAGAAAATCATTCAATTCACCTCTTTCAGAGACAGAAAATGTGTAATGTGGTCTTTTCATCAGAACTGCCTCAGACAAAGCCTGAAAAGCATATTTTTCAATAATAGATCACAAAACCGAGTCTCCAGCAAGTGTATAATCATGCAAAGGTCTGATGGAGGTTTTTGAACCAGTGGATTCATCGTTAAGAGGCACATCTTGAATTTCTGAAGAAATTTGTGCCATCTCAGAAAAAACTTTCTTCAAACAGTTTTCTCATTTGTGTGATTTTACACACTGAAAATTCAAATGCTGCCTGGCTGGCCTACAGAGGGAAACTCTCAGACCATCACAGTGTTTCAAAAAGTCACTGATCTCCTAGCAATGGACCGGTCACTGTGACATCACAAAGTCACTAGTCTCCTAGCAATTGAAGCGTAATGTTCAACCAGTGTTTACTTCAGCATAAACTGAAAATACAGGCTCCTTACACAAATCGCAACCAAAACCATGAACCTGCAAAATCTCATTCCTAAAGAATTTTTATATGGATAAATCACATCAGTAAATCTATTTGGTTTCTGAAATAAAAGTGTTTCTCGGTGGTGGCCGAGAGGAGCTACCCACTCCTGAGGCCAGGAGTGGTGGCCGAGAGGAGTTACTCCACGTTCAAAATCAGGAGGGGGTGGCCGTGAGGAGATACCCCTCGTCCAAGGTAAGGTGCAATGGCTGTGCTTTGCTGGAGCAGCCGTGAAGAGATACCTCACAACCAAGGTAAGAGAAACCCAAATATGATGGTAGTTATTGCGAGAGGGCGTCAGAGGGCAGACACACTGAAATCGTGATCACAGTAAACCAGTGGATCTGATCACACGGACCACAGCCTTGTCTAACTCAATGAAACTAAGCCATACCGTGTGGGACCACCCAAGATGGGCAGGTTATGGTGTAGAGGTCTGACAGAATGTGGTCCACTGGAGAAGGGAATGGCAAACCACTTCAGTATACTTGCCTTGAGAATCCCAAGAACAGTATGAAAAGGCAAAATAATAGGATAGTGAATGAGGAAATCCCCACGTCGGTAGGTGCTCAATATGCTACTGGAGATCAGTGGAGAAATAACTTCAGAAAAGGTGAAGGGATGGAGTCAAAGCAGAAACAGTACCCAGTTGTGGATGTACCTGGTGATAGAAGCAAGGTCCGATGCTGCAAAGAGCAATATTGCTTAGGAACCTGGAATGTTAGGTCCATGAATCAAGGCAAATTGGAAGTGGTCAAACAGGAGATGGCAAGAGTGAACATAGACATTCTAGGAATCAGTGAACTAAAATGGACTGGAATGGGTGAATTTAACTCAGATGACCATTATATCTACTACTGTGGGCAGGAATCCCTTAGAAGAAATGGAGTAGTCATCATGGTCAACAAAAGAGTCCGAAATGCTGTACTTGGATACAATCTCCAAATGAACAGAATGACCTCTGTTCATTTCCAAGGCAGACCATTCAATATTACAGTAATCAAAGCCTATGCCCCAACCAGTAACGCATAAAAAGCCGAAGTTGAACGGTTCTATGAAGACCTACAAGATCTTTAGAACTAACACTTTAGAAAGATGTCCATTTCATTAGAGGGGACAGGAACGTAAATGTAGGAAGTCAAGAAACACCTGGAGTAACAGCCAATTTTGGCCTTGGAGCACCGAATGAAGAAGGGCAAAGACTAATAGAGTTTTACCAAGAGAACACACTGGTCATAGCAAACAACCTCTTTCAGCAACAGAAGAGAAGACTCTATACATGAACATCACCAGATGGTCAACAGAAAAAACAGATTGATTGTATTCTTTGCAGTCAAAGTGGAGAAATTCTATACAGTTAGAAAAAACAAGACCAGAGCTCACTGTGGCTCAGATCATAAACTCCTTATTGCCAAATTCAGACGTAAATTGAAGAAAGTAGGGAAAATCACTAAACCATTCAAATATGACTTAAATCAAATCCCTTATGATTATACAGTGGAAATGAGAAATAGGTTTAAGGGACTAGATCTGATAGATAGAGTGTCTGATGAACTATGGATGGAGGTTCATGACATTGTAAAGAAGACAGGGACCAAGACCATGCCCATGGAAAAGCAATGCATAAAAGCAAAATAGTTGTCTGAGGAGGCCTTACGAATACCTGTGAAAAGAAGAGAAGCGAAAGGCTGAGGAGAAAAAAATATATAATCACTTGAATGCAGAGTTCCACAGAATAGCAAGGAGAGGTAAGAAAGCCTTCCTCTGTGATCAATACAACGACATAGAGGAAAACAACAGAATGGGATTGACAAGAGATCTCTTGAAGAAAATTAGAGATACCAAGGGAACATTTCATGCAAAGATGGGCTCGATAAAGGTCAGAAATTGTATGGACCTAAGAGAAGCAGAAGATATTAAGAATAGGTGACAAGAATACACAGAAGAACTGTACAAAAATGATCTTCACAACCAAGATAATCACGATGGTGTGATCACTGACCTAAAGCCAGACATCTTGGAATGTGAAGTCAAGTGGGCCTTAGAAAGTATCACTAAAGACAAAGGTAGTGGAAGTGATGGAATTCCAGTTAAGCTTTTCAAATCCTGAAAGATGATGCTGTGAAAGTGCTGCACTCAATTTGGAGCAAATTTGGGAAACTCAGCAATGACCACAGGATTGGAAAATGTCAGTCTTCATCCCATTCTCAAAGAAGGGCAATGCCAAAAAATGCTCAAACTACCACACAATTGCACTCATCTCACACGCTAATAAAGTCACGCTCAAAATTCTCCAAGCCAGGCTTCAGCAATATGTGAACCTCCAGATTTTCCAGCTGGTTTTAGAAAAGGCAGAAGAACCAGAGATCAAATTGCCAACATCCTCTGGATCATGGAAAAAGCAAGAGAGTTCCGGAGAAACATATATTTCTGCTTCATTGACTATGCCAAAGCCTTTGACTGTGGGAATAACAACAAACTGTGGAAAATTCTGAAAGAGATGGGAACACCAGAACACCTGACCTGCTTCCTTAGAAACCTGTATGCATTGCAGAAAGAAACAGTTAGAACTGGACATGGAACAACAGACAGGTTCCAAATAGGAAAAGGAGTACGTCAAGGCTGTATATTGTCACCCTGATTATTTAACTTCTATGCAGAGTACATCATGAGGAACGATGGGCTGGAAGAAGTACAGGCAGGAATCAAGATTGCTGGGAGAAATATCAATACCCTCATATATGAAGATGGCATCACCCTTATGGCAGAAAGTGAAGAGGAACTGAAAAGCCTCTTGATGAAAGTGAAAGGGGTTAGTGAAAAATTTGGCTTGAAGCTCCACATTCACAAAACTAAGATCATGGCACCTGGTCCCATCACTTCATGGGGAATAGATGGGGAAACAGTGTCAGACTATATTTTGGGGCTCCAAAACCACTGCGGATGTTGCTTGCAGCCATGAAATTAAAAGACGCTTACTCCTTGGGAGGAAAGTTATGACCAACCCAGATAGCATATTATAGAGCAGCGACATTACTTTGCCAACAAAGGTCCGTCTAGTCAAGGGTATGGCTTTTCCAGTGATCATAATGGATTTGAGTGCTGGACTCTGAAGATAGCTGATCGCCAAAGAATTGATGCTTTTGAACTGTGGTGTTGGAGAAGACTCTTGAGAGTCTTGGACTTCAAGGAGCTCCAACCAGTCCATTCTAAAGGATATCAGTCCTGGATGTTCATTGGAAGGACTGATGCTAAATATGAAGCTCCAATACTTTGGCCACCTCATGCGAAGGGTTGACTCACTGGTAATGATTCTGATGCTTGGACGGATTGAGGGCAAGAGGAGAAGTGGACGACAGAGAATGAGATGGCTGGATGCCATCACCGACTCGATGGAGGCGGGTTTGAGTGAACTCCGGGAGTTGGTGATGGACGGGTAGGCCTGGCGTGTTGTGATTCATGGGGTCACAAAGAGTTGGATTCGACTGACTGACTGAACTGAACTGAACTGAATTGAACTCTTACCCAACCAAACTTGGGTTACTCACTTCTGTGCAATAGTTTATTGTGGAACCAGGCAAGGTGTCCTAGCAGCTGGTGTTTCAAAGACCCGCACCCCCCAAATACTTTCAGGGGAACTATCTTTTTGACAGAGTGAGGTTAGGCATGGGGTGTGTGATTAGTTTGGGAACATTCTGCTAGTGGCCTGTTCCTGAGGATATTGGGAGTCGACATCATTGACCATCTGGTTCCAACTACTCTGTGGTCTAGGTACTTACATTTCAGCCTGGTTGGGGCTTTAGTATCTCTAAAACTGTTCACAGAATGTTATCTATGGCCCTTGAGGAGGAACTAAAGATCCTTGACTTTGCTTAATGTTCAAGAATCATTATTCTATATTGCTTGATCATTTTCCTTTGTTTCTGGCTTTTCTAGTTTCTCTGATTAAAATTACTCTGGGAACACGAGGAAGTCTAGAATCTCCTACTCCTCTCTCTTGGTTTTCATAGTTTTCAATCTTAAGACGGGACTGCTTAGAACAAGAAATGAAATAAAGTGTTGGATTTAGCTCGTGATCATAACTGTGACTGAAAATCTCAGTTGCAGGTTCGATTTCTGTCCCAGCTCTTGGAGTGTTTCAGTTAACTACAACTTTGGCTATTTCATGATGAGATTGAGCGTGGAACTGGAAATGAATCTGACATCAATATTTTTTGTTATGCAAACATATCCGTCTACTTTATATAGATATATGTATATCTATTATGTATATATATTTTTTCTATAACTTTATTTTTGTCATTAAACTGGACAAACATTTGAAAATTGGTAGCTATTTACTAAAAGAAAAGAGGGGAGTGATATAAAGGAGTTCTCGTATTTTTTCCACTTACGTATATTCAATAAGCGAGTAGACAGTTGGTGATGGACAGGGAGGCCTGGCGTGCTGTGATTCATGGGGTCGCGGAGAGTTGGACACGACTGAGTGACTGAACTGAACTGAACTGAACTGAGACTTTTGAATAATTCTACTTTTGGGTTTTAATTTTTTTCCATTGCTGCTTTGCCTAACAGGAATTAAAAGCCATTGTACATTTTTAAATACACATACACACATGCACATATGTGTATATATGTGTATATGTCAAAATATAATTTTAGACAACTTTATTTAGGTGGTCAAAGTCTTTGCTTGTTCCCAAGATCTTTAATGAACTGTTTGGGAAGCCCAATGTTACTTAATAACTTTCTGGCTGAATAATATAGATCCTATTCTGAAAGGCTGTCCCTCAATGGAGCTGATCAGCAGTATGCTTTCTATAATAGTGATGGGGTTCATACATATGAGGACACCTTGAGCCCATTAAACTGCAACTCTCATTTACTTAGAGATATTGTTCTAAGACTGCTGTTCCTCTCCTCACGTTGGATATAATTTTAAACATTCAAATTAATGGGTTAAACGGATGCACCAGGCACTGTGCATAGATCATAATCAGGCTCTATGGCTAGCTGAACACTGAAATTATATGATGTGTACATTAAAATAACTCTTCCATAATTCAGTGGGTACATTTTTATTTCATCACTTTAAACTTCTGGTACCAAATATTTGAGTAGAAATCATTGATGATCAAAATTTCTCTCCCTCATGACACAGTGGTTCTGCTTCCTGTCCGCCTCCACATCATATCATTATTTCTTGTCCTCCTTTGTATTTTTGTAGTTGCCACATTAGAGATAACATGAAGAGGCTCAATATATTATGTTAATAGAGAAATGTATTAACATTTCTAATGTAATAGGAAATAAAGGCATGACATAAGGAGAGCAGAGCAAGAATGACCCTTTTTAATACAACTTGTAAAATGCCTATCTTTTGCTGACTGTGGTGCAATCATTGACTATGTCATGTTATCTTTGGCATCCCATCATGGTATGTTAGTGATCATGATTATCGAGTAGACTAAATCTATATTTTCAAGTGAAACACATTTTTTTTTTAATGCAGAAAACTTTCTGCCTAACCTCTTAGCTTTCTTTGCAATGACTGGTATAATATAATAAAACTGAGAAAGCATTAAAATATATACACTCATTTGCTGTTTCTAAATTTGATTTGTATCTGATCCTTCCCCCATAACATCCTATCTTAGACACCCAGTCAGTTCTGCCTGGATAATTTCAGAAGTCAATTTATTTACATTTTGTCTTTTACATTGTTTGCATTTTCTATTTTTTCAAACAATTAATTAGGTGTAATGTACCTACGATGCATACTGAATGTTTCCTTGAACAGAAAATTTAATATTACAGCAGAGCAAAGTATCCAGGAACTGAAATGCTCATTTACTCTTAATTATTTCAAAGTGAAATTGACACTATGAAAATGAACATATAACTTTATTCTTCAAATAAGAGAATTGTAGGAATTTGTTGACATCTCCCAACATAAATTTAATCTTCTGTATCGTGCATAATCTGACACCTAATTGGTACACCAGTTGTATTAGGATGATTTTTAAATAATGAAGACGATTGATGTATTGACCTAGAAAGAGAGGCAACAATGCATCAGAAATCTCCGGTACTGGGAAACATGAATGGGCTGCGTGTTTTATTTTAGGGGAAGGTTTGTCATGGACTGCCACATGACCGTACACACCTGGAAAGGTAGACGTTTTCCACACTCAGTCCAAAATCAATGTTGCATAATGGAGATACAATATGGTCCTGCAAACTAGAAGTAGACATAGCTGCCACAGTATGTCAAATAGACACTGCAGCCATTTGGCGTATAGCAGCTGATAGTTGAAACACCGTGAACAGTGCTCCACCTAGAATGTGGGATGGAGAGGGAGATGGAAGAGTGTTTCGAAAGGGAGGGGATATATATATATATATTTCTATGCCTGATTTATTTTGAATTTTGACAGAATACAGAAAAATTCGATAAAACAATTACCCTTCCATTAAAAAAAAAAAAAAAACAATAAGAGAAACAGCAAAGTGATGTATCACAGTATGTTTCTGTGGTCTAACTGATATTGATGATGGAGAAGAGAAATAATTTCAAGTTAGGGCACTTGTATCAGTAACTATCTGGATGGTAGAACGCTATAGTTTGAATGGCACACTTAAACTTCTGCAGGCTGAAAATGCATTCAATTCTCTAGTTCCAGGATTGAAGTCAGAATTATGACCATCCACATTACACGTTGCTTTAACATGCTTCTTCTCCTTATCTCGGATTAATGAAGATACTGTAGAGACATTTTTCTGATCGACTCTTCTTTTGATTCTTACTAAATGTGAGGATAACCTTGTTCAAAATATGGTTATGATAGAACTGAAACAGAAACCAAATGGGGAAATATATTCCGTAACTCTTTCAACTAAGATAGATCAGAAAAACAAAGAAAAATGGATTCCTTAAATCATAAAATGTAAACACTTTGAAATAATCCTCATCCATTAGTAGTTTTAAAAACTTACATAGTCGTAGAAATTATGATCCTCCAGTAAAATGTGCTATAAGTCTATGGTAAATGTCATTTAAATACCTTTAGGATTTGAAATTTTCCCAATTTTTTTTTCAAAAGAAATTTAAGCCATTTTTATTAATCTGGACAAAAAAATGACAGAGAGAAGACATCACCAAATGCTAAACACAAATCAGATTGATTTTATTCTTTCAGTCAAAGATGGAGAATCTCTATACAGCCAGCAAAAACAAGACCAGGGGCTGACTCTGGCACAGATCATGAACTCCTTGTTGCAATTGCAGACTGAAATAGAAGGAACTGGAGAGAACCCCTATACCATTCATGTATGACATAAGTCAATTCACTTATGACTATACAGTGGAAGTGAGAAATAATTTTAAGGGACTAGATCTGACAGAGAGGGTGCCTGATAAATTATGGGTGGAGGTTCATGACATTGTACAGGAGACAGGAATCAAGATCATCCCCAAGAAAAAGAAATGCAAAAAAGCAAAATGGCTGTCTGAGGAGGCCTTACAAATGGCTGTGAAAGAAGGGAAGTGTAAAGAAAAGGAGAAAAGGGAATTTATACCCATTTGAATGTAGAGTTCCAATGAATAGCAAGGAGAAATAAGAAAGACGTCCTCAGTGATCAATGCAAAGAAAAGGAGGAAAGCAATAGAATGGGAAAGACTAGACATATCTGCAGGATAATTAGAAATATTGAGGCAACATTTCATGCAAAGGTGGGTTCAATAAAGGACACAAATATTAGGAACCAAAGAGAAGCAGAAGATATTAAGAAGAGGTGGCAAGAATACACAGAAGAACTGTTCATAGAAGATCTTCAGGACCCAGAAAATCACGATGTGTGATCATTCACGTAGAGCCAGACATCCTGGAATGTGAAGACAAGTGGGCCTTAGGAAGCAACAATATGAACAAAACTAGATTAGGTGATGGAATTCCAGTTGAGCTATTTCAAATCCTGGAAGATGATGCTTGAAAGTGCTGCACTCAATATGCCAGCAATTTGGAAAACTCAGCAGTGGCCACCGGACTGGAAAAGTCAGTCTTCATTGCAATCCCAAAGAAAGGCAATACCGAAGAATGCTCAAATTACAGCATAATTGCTCTCATCTCACAAGCTAATCATGCGTTGCTAGAAACTGTCTTTAAAATCTAAAACGTGAGTTACCTACAGAGGCCTGTAGAGTCATATCTCTGGTCTTTCCAAAGGTATGTACAGATATGAGAACACCAAGGGATTACTGACTGTGAACCACTCTGCTGGGGAAGACTTGTGAGATTCTTTTGAACTGCAGGAATACCAAAAAATGAATTGTAAAAAAATCAACTTTGAAGACTCATTGGAAGGACTGATGCTGAAAATAAAGCCCCAAAGCTTTGTCCAATTGAGGCAAAGAGCTGACTCATTAGAAAAGACCGTGATCTATAGAAAGTGCTGAAAGCAGGGGCATCAGTAGGTGAGAGAGGATGAGAAATCTGGAGAGCATCAGCGATTCAAAGGACATGATCTTGGGGAAACTATGGGAGAGAGTGAGGGACAGAGAGGCCTCTTGTGCTGGAGTCCAAGGGGATACAAAGAGTCAAACATGTCTTAGTGGCTGAAGAACAATAGCATTTCAGTTAATAAGATTGGTCTTGACGGATGGCAGTTGGTCCCAAAATATCAGAGGAATAGGAGGACAAGACCACTCCCTCCCCAACAAATTCATCTAAGCATCGACTGCACATGGAAGAACTTCCAGACAAAAAATTGTGAACACTGTTGAATGGCCCAAGATACCCAGAAGTCAAACATGTTTTCCTTTGAAATGGAGGTAGGAAAAAATAAAAGAGAGACAAAGTATTTAGGGGCTGAGGCTGGTTTTGGAGAGGAAGTTGTAAATGAGGAGAAGTTTGCAGACAATTGTGAACCCTCTCAGGACAGTGACAGTGGAGAACTCTGGGATCGCTTAGAGCAACATAACCTCGGAAAAGTGAAACAAATGCAAATGTGCCTAACTGTAATTTCCAGCAGAGAAAAAAATCAGATACACCTGTCCACCATCATTGAGGTGGACCTAGGCGGGATGCCCGGACTGTATCACTTGCCTTATGATAAGGACTCAGCTTTAATGGCCTGAGGATGATCTGACAGGTCTAAGGTGACGTAGCAACCTAATCAATGGGAACACCAGAGACAAAAATGCAAAAAAGTCCTTTCTTGAGATAATTCTCCATCGCCATATAGGGAATACAGACACTCACAGAACCAAATGTTGGACATTCGGTTCAGTTCATTTCAGTTCACTGGCTCAGTCGTGTCCGACTTTTTGAGACCCCATGAATCACCGCACGTCAGACCTCCCTGTCCATCGACAACTCCAGGACTTCACTCAAACTCATGTCCACCGAGTCGGTGATGCCATAAAGCCATTTAATTCTTTGTTGTGCCCTTCTCATTCGGCCACCTGTCCCTCCCAGCATCACAGTCTTCCAGTGAGTCAACACTTCGCATGTGGTGGCCAAAATATTGAAGTTTCAGCTTTAGCATCAGTCATTCCAATGAACACCGAGGATTGATCTCCTTTAGAATGAACTGGTTGGATCTCCTTGCAGTCCAAGTGACTCTCAAGAGTCTCTTACAAAATATCAAAGATGTGCAAACAGGCTTCCATTCATGACCCTCTCTTCCACGGAGGCAGAGAGGAATGTTTGCATCAGACCAAGGCTGAAGGCACGAGGCTGCTTTTATATCAGCCCCAGAGACCACATGTGCCACCAAACTCTGAGCAGGCTGCCAGTTGTTAACCATATCTTCCTGGGATCATGCTAAGTTCACATAGGTCAGGAGGGTCAAAATATGAGTTCAGCACCCCTCTGGAGACACATGGAATTCTTGAAAAGTTCACATAGTTCAGGAGGGTCAAAATATGAGTTCAGCACCCGTCTGGAGACACACGGAATTCTTGCAAAATTCAGGGAAATATGAATGGCCTGCCTGTTGTAGTTTAGGAAAAGATTTGCCATTGCTGGCACATTACCCTACACACCTGGAAAGGTAGAAGTTTCCACCCTCAGTCCAAAATCACCTTTGCATAATGGAGTTACGATGTGGTACTGCAAAATAGAAGCAGACATAGCTGCCAAAGTATGTCAAGTAGACATTGCAGCCATTTGATTTAGAGCAGCTGCTAAGTGACACCCAGTGAAAATGCTCAATTTAGATTGTGAGATGGAGAGGGAGATATGAGGGTGTTCCGAAAGGGAGGGGATATAGGTATATCTATGCCTGATTTATTTTGAGTTCTGACTGAATACAGCAAAATTCGGTAAAATGATTCAATTCAGTTCCATTAAGTTCGGTTGCTCAGTCGTGTCCGAATCTCCGAGCCCCGATGAATCACAGCACGCCAGGCCTCCCTGTCCATCACCAACTCCAGGGTTCACTCAAACTCATGTCCAGAGAGTCGGTGATGCCATCCAGCCATCTCATTCTCTGTTGTCCCCTTCTCCTCCTGTCCTCAAACTTTCCCAGCATCAGAGTCTTTTCCAGTGAGACAACTCATCACATGAGGTGGCCAAAATATTGGAGTTTCAGCTTCAGCATCAGTCCTTCCAATGAACACCCAGAATTGATCTCCTTTAGAATGGACTGGTTGGATCTCCTTGCAGTATAAGTGACTCTCAAGAATCTTCTCCAACACCACAGTTCAAAAACATCAATTTTTCGGTGATCAACTTTCTTCACAGTCCTAGTCTCACATCCATACATGACCACGGCAAAAACCATAGCCTTTACTTGACGGACATTAGTTGGCAAAATAATGTCTCTGCTTTTTAATATACTATCGAGGTTGGTGATAACTTTCCTTCCATGGAGTAAGCGTCTTTTAATTTCATGACTGCAATCAGCATCTGCAGTGATTTCGGAGCCCAAAAAATTAAGTCTGACACAGTTTCCACTGTTTTTCCATCTATTTCTCAGGAAATGATGGGATCAGAGGCCTTAATCTTTGTTTTCTGAAGGTTCAGCTTCAAGCCAACCTTTTCACTCTCCTCTTTCACTTTCACCAAGAGGCGTTTGAATTCTTCTTCTCTTTCTGCTGTAAGGGTGGTGTTATCTGCATATCTGAGGTTATTGATTTTCTCCCAGAAATCTTGATTCCAGCTGGTGCTTCCTCCAGCCAGCATTCCTCATGATGTACTCTGCATATAAGTTAAATAAGCAAGTTGACAATATACAGCCTTGACGTACTCCTTTTCCTATTTGGAACCAGTCTCTTGTTCCATGTACAGTTCTGCCTGTTGCTTCCTGACCTGCATACAGGTTTCTCAAGAGGCAGCTCAGGGGTCTGGTATTCCCATCTCTTTCAAAATTTTCCCCAGTTTATTGTGATCCACACAGTCAAAGGCTTTAAAACTATTACCCTTCCATTAAAAAATCAATAAGAGAAATAACAGGTTGATGTATCACAATATTTTCTTGTGGTCTAACTGATACTGATGATGGAGAAGAGAAATAATATCAAGTTAGGGCACTTGTATCAGCAACTATCTGAATGGTAGAACACTTTAGTATGAATGGCACAGTTAAACTCCTGCAGTCTGAAAATACATTTGCTCCTCTAATTTCAGAACTGAAGTCAGAGTTATGATCACCAATATTACCCATTGCTTTAATATGCTTCTTCTTCTTATCTCGGAATAATAAAGATACTGTAGAGACATTTTTTTAATGATCAACTCTTCTTTTGATTGTTACTAAATGTGAGGATAACCTCGTTCAAAATATGGTTATGATCGAACTGAAACTAAGGGGAGCATGAGAAGATGTTGGAGGAATAGGACAGGGTGACCATTTTCTCCCCCACAAAATCAGCAAAAGAACATTTGAACACTGAGTAAATCCCTTAAAACAACTTCTGAATACCGGTAGAGGACATCAGGCACCCAGAAAAGCGGCCCATAGACTTCGAAAAGAGGTAGGAAACAGCATAAAAGATAAAGAGATACAAAAGAGGGAGGAAGAGAGCTCCGTCTTGGGAAGGGAGGCTTAAAAAAAAATAAGAGAGAAGTTTCCAAACACCTGGAAACACAGGCGACTCTATGGGTAGACTTGGAACCTCAGAGGGCCGCAAAACTAGGAGAAAAGAGACATAAATAATTAAAGCCCACAGACTAAGTGCCCAGAGGAAACTCTGAGTGGAGAAGTGGTGCAGATGCGCGCACCCACCACTAGCAGGTGGGGGCTGGGCAGGGAGGCGTGATGGCAGCGCTTAGAGAGACGACAGGGCTGAACACCCCGAGGGCAAGCTGAGCGCTCTAACAGGACCAAAGAAGACTGTGCAGCGAAAAGCCCCATCCTAATACTCTTCCATTCCCTCTCACAGAACAAAGGACTGAGCAAAGCAATCCGGCTTGGGCGGCCCATCCCCCAGCTCCTGCCGGGACAGGCATGGAGGGCAACCAGTGTTGGAAGGGGCAGCTGCGGCCCCAAATAGGCTTCCCATACCAAGCTGCAGTCAGGCTTCCTTGCTAACCAAGACTTCTTGGATTTCTGCCAGTCAATATTTGCCTGAGAAAGTGCTCTGGTTGTACACATAGAAAACCAAGCAGCAGGGACCAGGGAGGCGATAAGCCACAGCGACCACGCTCGCCAAACCCCTGGTCACCTGAGCTGCTCAGACCGGGGAAGGCACAAAACACAGGCCCAGCCAAGTCTGCGCTTTTGTGGAGTACTCGCGGACCTGAACCTGAGTGGCTTAGACCTGGGAAGTGCATGCAACCCAGCGCCGGCCAGGGACAGCACCTGGCAGACAACCTAGAGCCTGAGCAGCATAAACAGGAAAAACACACATGCTGCGTGCAGGCGCATTCCCACAGTAGTCGAGACACTGTAAGCACTCCCCACAGATGACAGTGATATTTGTTAGCAGCGTTCCTCCCTCCCCACGGCAGGACCGAACAGGTGAGCCGGTGTCCACCACCACCCCCTGGTGTCAGGATGGGAACTAGTCACTGAAGAGACCAGCAAACAGAAGAGATTTTACAATAGAAGGAACTGCCTTGGAGGTAACAGAGGGAGAAGTCTTGAGCCTACTGCAAGAATAAGACTGACAACCAGAGGCAGAGGCTTAAGGCCAAATCCTGAGAACACCGGAGACCTTCTGTTACAGGGAACATTAATTGATAGGTGCCCATCAAATGCCTCCATACATAAACTGAAACCAGGCACAACCGAAGGGTCAGCAAGTTTCAGTGAAATAAATACCACACAAATTCTCCAGCAACACAGGAAAATAGCCCTGAGCGTCAACATACAGACTGCCCAAAGCCACCCCAAACCACTGACATCTCAAACTCATTACTGGACTCTCCATTGCAATCCAGAGAGAAATCCAGCTCCACCCACCAGAACACTGAAACAAGCAAACCAAATTAGGGAACCATGACAAGTCACCCATCCAACCCCACACAACGAGGTAACTACATAATAAAGAGAACTCCATAAACTGCCAGAGGACGAAAAGGCAACCCCAAGCACAGTAATATAAGCAAGATGAAGAGGCAGAGAAACACCCAGCAAGTAAAGGAACAGGATAAATTCCCACCAACACAAACTAAAGAGGAAGACATGGGGAACCTACCCGATAAAGAATTTCGAATTTTAATTGTGAAAATGATTCAAAATGTGGAAAGCAAAAAGGAGTTACAGATAAATAAAGTGGAGAAAAGGATTGAGAAGATGCAAGAAATGTTTAATAAGGAATTAGAGGGGAAAATAGAGTCAATATACAATGAACAATGCAATAGATGAGATCAGAAACACTTTCGAGGGAACAAGCAGTAGAATAACGGAGATAGAAGACAGGATAAGTGAGCTAGAAGATAGAATTGTACAAATAAATGAAACAGAGATGGAAAAAGGAAAACAAATTAAAAGAAATGAGGACAATATTAGAGACTTCTGGGACAATGTTAAATACCCCAACATTGGAATCATACGAGTCCCAGAAGAAGAAGACAAACTGAAAGACCATGAGAGAATACTTGAGGAAATAATAGTTGAAAATTTCACTAAAATGGGGAAGGAAATAATCACCCAATCCAAGAAACACAGAGAGTTCCTAATAGGATAAACCCAAGGTGAAATAACCCAAGTCACATATTAATCAAATTAACAAAGATCAAACACAAAGAAAAAATATTAAAAGCCGCAAGGGAAAAACAACAAATAACACACAAGGGGATCCCCATAGGGATAACAGCTGATCATTCAATAGAAACTCTTCAGGCCAGGAGGGAATGGCAAGACATATTAAAGTGATGAAAGAAAGTAACCTACAGCCCAGATGACTATACCCAGCAAGGATCTCATTCAATTATGAAGGAGAAATCAAAAACTTTACAGACAAGCAAAAGCGGAGAGATTTCAGCATCACCAAATCAGCTCTCCAACAAATATTAAACGATCTTCTCTAGACAGGAAACACAGAAAGGGTATATAAACTCGAACCGAAAACAAATAAGTAAAAGGCAATGGGATCATACTTATCAATAATCACCTTAAACGTAAATGGGTTGAATGTCCCAACCAAAAGACAAAGGCTGGCTGAATGGACACAAAAACAAGACCCCCGTATATGTTCTCTACAAGAGACCCACTTCAAACTAGGGACACATACAGACTGAAAGTGAAGGGCTGGAAAAAGACATTCGACGCAAATAGAGACCAAAAGAAAGAAGGAGTAGCAGTACTCATATCAGATAAAATAGACTTTAAAACAAAGACTATGAAAAGAGACAAAGAAGGAAAGTACATAATGATCAAAGGATCAATCCAAGATGAAGATATAACAATTCTAAATATTTATGCACCCAACATAGGAGCACTGCAATATGTAAGAAAATTACTAACAAGTATGAAAGAGGAAATTAAAAATAGCACAGTAATAGTGGGAGACTTTAATAGCCCACTCACACCTATGAATAGGTCACCTAAACAGAAAATTAACAAGGAAACACAAACTTTAAATGATACAATAGACAAGTTAGTCCTAATAGATCTCTATAGGACATTTCACCCCAAAACAATGAATTTCACCTTTTTCTCAAGCGCACATGGAAACTTTTCCAGGATAGATCATATCCTGGGCCCTAAATCTAGCCTTGGTAAATTCAAAAAAGTTTAAATAATTCCATGCATCTTTTCTGACCACAATGCAGTAAGATTAGATCTCAATTACGGGAGAAAAACTATTAAAAATGCCAACATATGGAGGCTGAAAAACACGCTGCTGAGTATTGAACAAATCATAGAAGAAATCAAAAGAGAAATCAAATATGCATAGAAATGAATGAAAATGAAAACACAACAACCCAAAACCACTGGGACACTGTAAAAGCAGTGCTAAGGGGGAAGTTCATAGCAATACAGGCACACATCAAGAAACAAGGAAAAAGTCAACTAAATAACCTAACTCTACATCTAAAGCAACTAGAAAAAGGAAGAAATGAAGAACCCCAGAGTCAATAGAAGGAAAGAAATTGTAAAAATTAGGGCAGAGATAAATGCAAAAGAAACAAAAGAGACCATAGCAAAAATCAACAAAGCCAAAAGCTGGTTCTTTGAGAAGGTAAATAAAGTTGACAAACCACTAGCCAGACTTATCAAGGAACAAAGGGAGAAGAACCAAATCAATAAAATTAGAAATGAAAATGGAGACATCACAACTGACAACACAGAAATACAAAGGTTTATTAGAGAATACTATCAGAAATTATATGGCAATAAAATGAATAACCTGGAAGAAATGGACAGAATCCTAGAAAAGTACGACTTTCCAAAACTGAACCACGAAGAAATAGAAAATCTGAACAGACCCATCACAAGCACGGAACTAGAGGCTGTGATCAGGAATCTTCCAGCAAACAAAAGCCCAGGTCCAGACGGCTTCACAGCCGAATTCTACAAAAAATTTAGAGAAGAGCTAACACATATTCTACTCAAACTCTTCCAGAAATTTGCTGAGGAAGGGAAACTTCCAAACTCATTCTATGAGGCCACCATCACCCTAACCCTAAAACCTGGTAAAGACCCCACAAAAAAAGAAAACTACAGGCCAATATCACTGATGAACATAGATGCAAAAATCCTTAACAAAATTCTAGCAATCAGAATCCAACAACATATTAAGAAGATCATACATCATGACAAAGTGGGTTTTATCCCAGGAATGCAAGGATTCTTCAATATCCGCAAATCACTCAACGTAAAACACCACATTAACAAACTGAAAAATAAAAATCATATGATTATCTCAATAGATGCAGAGAAAGCCTTCGACAAAATTCAACATCCATTTATGATAAAAACCCTCCAGAAAGTGGGAATAGAGGGACATACCTCAACATAATAAAAGCTATATATAACAAACCCACAGCAAACATTATCCTCAATGGTGAAAAACATAAAGCATTTCCCCTAAAGTCAGGAAAAAGACAATGGTGCCCACTCTCCCCACTACTATTCAACATAGTTCTGGAAGTTTTGGCTACAGCAATCAGAGCAGAAAAAGACATAAAAGGAATACAAATTGGAAAAGAAGAAGTAAAATTTCACTGTTCGCTGATGACATGATCCTCTACACAGAAAACCCGAAAGACTCTACTAGAAAACTACTAGAGCTAATCAATGAATACAGTAAAGTTGCAAGATATAAAATCAACACACAGAAATCCCTTGCATTCCTATACACTAATAATGAGAATATAGAAAGAGAAATTAAGGATACTGTTCCATTCTCTGTTGCAACGAAAAGAATTAAATACTTAGGAATATATCTACCTAAGGAAACAAAAGACTTGTACATAGAAAACTATAAAACACTACTGAAAGCAATCAAAGAGGACACTAATAGATGGAGAAATATACCATGTTCAAGGATTGGAAGAATAAATATTGTAAAAATGTCTATACTACCCAAAGTAATTTATACATTCAATGCAATCCCTATCAAACTACCAACAATATTTTTCACAGAACTAGAACAAATAATCTCACAGTTTGTATGGAAATACAAAAAACCTCGAATAGCCAAAGCAATCTTGAGGAAGAAAAATGGAACTGGGGGAATTAACCTGCCAGACTTCAGGCTCTACTACAAAGCCACAGTCATCAAGACAGTATGGTACTGGCAGAAAGACAGAAATATAGATCAATGGAACAAAATAGAAAGCCCAGAGATAAATCCACTCACCTATGGACACCTCATCTTTGACAAAGGAGGCAAGAATATAAAATTGAGAAAAGACAGTCTCTTTAACAAGTGGTGCTGGGAAAACTGGTCAGCCACTTGTAAAAGAATGAAACTAGAACACTTCCTAACACCATACACAAAAATAAACTCAAAATGGATTAGAGAACTAAATGTAAGACCAGAAACTATAAAACTCCTAGAGGAGAACGTAGGCAAAACACTCTCCGACATAAATCACAGCAGGATCCTCCATGACCCACCTCCCAGAATATTGGAAATAAAAGCAAAAATAAATAAATGGGACCAATTAAAATCAAAAGCTTCTGCACAGCAAAGGAAACTATAGGTAAGGTCAAAAGACAGCCTTCAGAATGGGAGAAAATAATAGCAAATGAAGCAACTGATACAGGATTAATCTCCAAAATATACAAGCAGCTCCTGAAGCTCAATTCCAGAAGAATGAATGACCCAATCAAAAAATGGGCCAAAGAACTAAACAGACATTTTTTCAAAGACATAAAAATGGTAACAATCACATGAAAAAATGCTCAACATCCCTCATAATCAGAGAGATGCAAATCAAAACCACAATGAGATACCATTTCACAGCAATCAGAATGGCTGCTATCCAATACTCTACATGCAATAAATGCTGGAGAGGATGTGGAGAGAAAGGAACCCTCTTACACTGTTGGTGGGATTTCAAACTAGTACAGCCACTATGGAGAACATTGTGGAGGTTCCTCAAAAAACTGGAAATAGAACTGCCATATGATCCAGCAATCGCACTCCTGGGCATACACACCGAGGAAACCAGAATTGAAAGAGACACATGTACTCCAATGTTCATTGCAGCACTGTTTATAATAGCCAGGACATGGAAGCAACCTAGATGTCCATCTGCAGACGAATGGATAAGAAAGCTTTGGGACATATACACAATGGAGTATTATTCAGCCATTAAAAAGAATACATTTGAATCAGTTCTAATGAGGTGGATGAAACTGGAGCCTATTATACAGAGTGAAGTAAGCCAGAAAGAAAAACACCAATACAGTATACTAACACATATATATGGAATTTAAAAAGATGCAAACGATAACCCTGTATACAAGACAGCCAAAGAGACACAGATGTATAGAACAGTCTTTGGGACTCTGTGGGAGAGGGTGAGGGTTGGATGATTTGGGAGAATGGCATTGAAACACGTATGTTGTCATAAGTCAAACGAATCACTAGTTCAGGGTCAATGCATGTTATAGGATGCTCGGGGCTGGCATGCGTGGATGACCCAGAGGGCGGATAAAGGAGAAGGGAGGTGGGTGGGGGGTTCAGGAGGGGAAACTTATGTAAACCCTGGGCCAATTCATGTCAATGTATGGCAAAACCAACCAATATAATATTGTAAAATAATTTGCCTCCAATAAAAAATAAATTACCAAAAAAAAAGATATTTTAATTCAGATTTTGGTGCATGAAATATTGAAACGTCATAGTTTACAAGGAAAGTTCTGTACAAAGACATCCATTTATGAAGTAGAGAAAATTCCATATTTCATGCAGGAATATCTAATTTTTCTATGGACAAAAAAGGATTTCTATGTTTCAAATTCAACAATCTCATCCCCATTGATATATGTGAAATACAGTTGTTGGTAATATTCTGTCACTCAGTCACGTCCAACACCTTGCAACACCGTGAATGGCAGCACTCCCGACCTCCCTATACTTTACTGTCTCCAACACTTTAGTGAAACACATGTTCATCGACTTAAGTGATGCTGTCCAACGATCTCACCCCCTGTGGCCCCAATCTCCTCCTGTCCACCATCTACCCATATCAGAGCCGATAATATTTTTTTTTCTTTTCAATGGCAAGGCAGAACCTCAATGTTTTCCCATGTATTATTTCTTCACACCAGGGTAGCCAAAGTATTGGAATTTCAGTTTCAACATCAGTCTTTCCAATGGATGTTTAGGGTTAGTTTCCTTTAGGATTGGTGGGGTTGAACTCCTTTCTTGACAAGGGTCTCTCAAGAGCCATCTTTAGCACTCAGCTGCAAAGCCTCAATGCTTTGTAACTCAGCCTTCTTTATAGTGAAGCTAGCACATCCGTACATGTCTTCTGCTAAAACCATAGCCCTGACTAAAGGGACCTTTATTGCCAAAGAGATATCTCCGCTTTTCAGTACATTGTGTCTATGTCTAGGTTTATCATAGATTTTCTTCCCAGGAGAAGGGGTCTTTTATTCTCAGGGATGTGATCACTGTCCCCAGTGATTTTGGAGCTAAAGAAACCTGTCTGTCACTATTTTCAATTTTACCCTTTCTATTTGCCAAAACATTGTTAGTCTTTGACACACCTCATTTCATACACCAAGGTCAAACATGCCCATTGCACCAGGTATCCTTTTATTCTCTGTTTTTACATTCCAGAACCCTATGATGAAATGGACATCTTTTCTCAGCTTTAATTTTAGAAAGAGCTTACAAGTCTTCCTAAAACCATTCAAGTTCCCATTTAGCATAGATGGTAAAGAATTGAAAAGCAGAGATTTCCATTTTTCATGCAGGAAAATCTGCACCCATATGTTCTTGCTTAAGAAAAGGAACTCCTCATTCCTTGTAGGAAAAACAACTATCCTGATTTTCATATGTGAAGTGTAGAAAATTCTATATGTAATGTAGGAAAAAAATCTTCAACAAATATTCATATGTAAATTGTAGATAATTGATATTTCAAATAGGAATATAGACATTGATTTGCCTATGTTAAATAAGTAATTCCATATTTCTAGTAGGAAATTTGGCACCTGAATAGGTGATGTGAAACAAAATGATTTCATACTTCATGGAAAAAAGCACCATGCCTAGAGTTTCAAATACAGAAAATACAGAAATCCATATTTCATGTAAGAAAATCAGAGCAAGATTTTCATTTGTGAAATACAGACAATTGAAAATTTTAGCCCTTATTTTGCTAAATAAAATATAGGAAATTCATTTTTTCATGGATTCCATCTGCGATAGAGTTTTAATATGTGAAATACAGAGAATTCCATACTTAAAGGAAGAAAATCAGTGCCCAGATTTACATATGTGAAACAATCAAAATCCTTATTTTGTGTACTAAAATCGATGGCTAGCATTTAATAAGTGAAATACACAAAATTCCAGATGTCATGTAGGAAATTTAACATCCAGTTATGTATAGGTGAAATACATTAATATCCCATTTTCATGTAAAAAATATGCGTACAGATTTTCACATGAAGTAAAGAGATTTTCATTATTTTTTTTTTCTTTTCTTCTTCTTCTTCTTCTTTTTTTTTTTTTTTTTTTTACTGCAAAGACTTTTATTTTTACTCAAAATGATACAGAGAATCATTGAGGGGTACTGAATGGTGGAAGAAAATGAATTGACAGGATACAGTGACAGAACTGATGCTTTCTAATTCTGCTGGTAGAGTAGACGCTTGAGAGTTCCTTGGACTGCAAGGAGATCAAACCAGCCAATCCTAAAGGAAATCAATCCAGAAATTTCACTGGAAGGACTGATGCTGAATCTGAAGCTCCAATACTTTGACCACCTGAAGCAAAGAGCCAACTCCTTGGAAAAGGTCCCGATGCTGGAAAAGATGGAAGGCAGGAGGAGAAGGGGATGACAGAGGGTGAGAAGGTGGGATGGTATCACCGATTGGATGGACATGATTTTGAGTAAGCTCTGGGAGTTGGTGATGGACAGGGAAGCCTGGTGTACTGCAGTCCATGGGGTGACAAAGAGTCAGACATGACTTAATGACGGAAAAACAATAAATAAAGAAGGTTAGCCGTAATGAAGGCTTGAAACCCTCCAGTATAAGAGAAGAAGATGAGAAGTGTTCAAATGCTAGATTTGCCAAAGACTGAAATGTGGCCTGTGAAAGAAGAAAGTCAATGATGACTGTGCCTTTTTTTTTTTTAACAATTGGAACTGAGTTACCATTTTTTGACTAAAAGACTAAAGCAGGTTTTGGAGTCAGGCAAGAGATGTGCTAAATTGGAGACAATTATTGGTCAATTATGTAGAAATATCTAGGGGATTAGAAGTTTCTTTTTTGGAAGAGAGAACTATCTTTTGAAAGTTTCTTTTAAATTATTGGAAGAGAGTTTCCCAGTTTCTGTCATTTGAATAAGTACTTGGTGGGATCTAGAATGCTGACCTTCTTCTAGACATGCTCAGTATACTTAAAACCCAGACTGAAAAAGATTACATTGTCAAGTTGAGGACCTGTTTCCACATCTCTTGGGGTGTTATTTTGTTCCCTGTTGTTCAAAATAACTAATTGCCTTCTGCATTAAACTGAATTGTATGCAGTACCTGTACCAGTCTGAAATGGACCACATTAAGAAAGAAAATACTGGATATGATGAATGTCCAAACTCTATTCTCAATAAAAAATGCCCTATTCGCCTAGCAGCACTGGGTTTTAGCCTTGTAATTCCTACAGATGTTTTCCCAGTGGTCCTGTTTGACACACTTAGCTCTCGGGGTTTCTTGCTGGACTTACTGATTTGTGACATGAATTAGAAAATTTGATAGAACAGGATATCCTCTGGGTGTATGCGATGGCCTGTAGGTACTTGATCTATCCCTACTTACAAAGTCTGAGCTGATTTGCGGGTAAAGGGATTAACTAGAGATTGAGTAAGGTATTCACAGAGGTTAAAGTTTAGCCAGAAGGGCTCCCAGCACAACGTTTGTCAAGTACAGGGATGAAGTAAGAACTATACTTCAATTCTGACATTTAAATGATTATTTCAAATGAGGGAAACCCTCCCTAAATGTTCCAAGCCAACTTTATTTGTTCTTCCTAAAGTATCTATTAAATGACTAGGTATTGAGATCCAGTTGAAGATATACAACGTTAGCTACACACGTTGTTAAGCATAATGTTCTGGTGACATTCACAGTATTCAGTAATTAGCTTAATGAACAGGTATAAAAGTATATTAGTTATCCAGATGTTAATTTGCAGTAACATATGCTGCCTGATTTGGGAGGTTTTTGTCTGAACTACAACCAGTAAGATTTGTTACTTAATTAGGAAATCATTGTGTGTGTGTGTGTGTGTGTGTGTGATTCCCACCATTAGAACCATTAGTCTTGTTTAATGTGCTCTAAACTTTGGGAACACTCTTGGTAACGTCATTCCTATGACGTTAGGCACTATACGGGAGATAGGATGAAATCTACCTTTCTGTGGGATGCCTTAATTAGTGCACAGCTGTAGGCAATGTAGAGAGGGGAAGATTCACAGCTGTAATATGCAGCTTCTAAAAGGAGATGGAAATGCACTCTCCCACTTCATATTGCATCAGCCATTCCTTCCAAGGTTTGGTAAACAAATGTGTTATCCCTCACCGAATGGATTCACAAACAATTGAAAACGAAGCTGTGCACCTTTTTGGCTAAGACCAACTGAGATTTCCATTTTCATTCTGGAAATTGAGGGTTGAGTGTTGAGAAATTCACGTATGCAATATAGTGAATTCCATATTTCATACGGGGAATTTACATGCATACATTTTTATTTGAAACACTGAGTTCTGTGCTTCAATTAGAAACATTTTGCCCTACGCCAATATGCGACCTACAGAGAATTCCATATTTGGAGATGGAATTCTCTCTAAAGAGAATTACAGATGAAGAATCTCTAATTAAGGGATATCAAGGTCAGCATCCCACTATGGGACATGACTCATCAGTGCAGGGGCATTGAAGTCAGCTCATTTACTGTACAGAGGCCCTTTAAAAGTGGTTCTGTTTTCTTCCTGCTTCCACATGAGAACTCGTGCCAGCTAACCCTATCACCTCAGCCCTGTCGGGATGGGAGCAGCAGAAGGATCATCCTAAGCCATTCACTGCAAAGCACTGATGTTTAAAAATTTTGTGAAGATTTGAGTGATGTTGGAAACTGGCAAATTCTGGAGGTTCAGTTCAGTTCCGGCCCTCAGTCGTTTCCTACTATTCATGAGCCCATGGCCTTCAGTGTGCCATACCTCCCTGTATAGCATCAACTACAGGAGTGGGCTCAAACTGATCTCCATTGAGTCTGTGATGCCATCAAATCATTTCATCCTCTGTCATCCCATTCTCCTCCTGCCTTCAATCTTTCCCAGCATCAGTGTCTTCTTCAGTGAGTCAGTTCTTTGCATAAGGTGGCCAAATTACTGGAGTTTCAACATCAGTCTTTACAAAGAATACTTAGGACTGCTCTCTTTTAGGATGGACTGGTTGGATCTCCTTGAAGTCCAAGAGATTCTCAAGGGTTTTCTTCAACACCATAGTTGGAAAGCATCAATGTTTCAGTGCTCAGCTTTCTTTATATTACAAATCTCACAATCATACCTGACTAGTGGAGAAACCATAGCCTTCATTAGATGGACCTTTGTGGACAAAGTAATGTCTCTGCTTTTTACTATGCTGTCTACATTGGTCATGTTTCCTTCAAAGGAAGAAATGTCTTTTAATTTCATGGCTGCAGTCACCATCTGCCGTGATTTTGGAGCCCAAACAATTTGGAGCCCAAAGCTGCTTTTTCGCTTCTTTCCCCATTTATTTGTCATGAAGTGATGGGACAAGAGGCCATGATCTTCGTTTTCTGAATGATGAACTCTAAGCCAGAATTTTCACTCTCCTCTTTCATTTTCATCAAGAGGCTCTTTAGTTCTTTTTCACTTTCAGCGATAAACGTGGTATGATATTCACATCTGAGATTATTGATATTTCTCTCGGCAATCTTATCTCCAGCTTGTGCTTCATCCAGCCCAGTGTTTCTCATGATGTATTCCGCATATAAGTTAAATGAACAGGGTGACAATATACAGCCTTTTCCTATTTGGAACCAGTCTGTTGTTCCATGTCCAGTTTTCACTGATGCTTCCTGATCTGCCAGCAGATATTCAGGAGGTAGGTCAGGTGGTCTGTTATTCCCACCTCGTTCAGAATTTTCCACAATTTATTGTGATCCACACTCTCAAAGGCTGTGGCATAGTCAATAAAGCAGAAATAGATGTTTTTCTGGAACTTTCTTGCTTTTTTGATGAGCCAGAGGATGTTGGTAATCTGATCTCTAGTCCCTCTGCCTTTTCTAAAGCCAGCTTGAACATCTGGAAGTCCATGATTCATGTATTGCTGAAGTCTGGTTGGAGAATTTTCAACATTACTTTTCTCATGTGTCCGTTGAGTGTAACCGAGTGGTAGACTGAGCTTCTTTGGCATTGCCTTTCTTGGGCAATTCTACTCAACAGGCTGCATCAGCTTATGCTACAGAGCCATCAGGGTCCCAAACCTTACATAAAAGAAAGATGTGCCTGGTCCTGTGGCTGAAAGAGTACTGCTTCATTTGAGAAAGACAGAAAGCTCTTTGTAGGGGCTCTGCATACCCCATCTCTTTGCTTTGTAATCTGGGCCATTCTGTTTCTTGACTGCTTTGCATCTCCCTCAATGGCCCTGAGTGCTCTCTTGCCGCCACTCTGACATCCTTGGGCTTGATTCCCTGGCTTCAAACTGCCACCCAGGCCAGTTCTGGCAGTTCGCATGCAGTTTTGGGCCAGTGAGTGCAGATACAGACACAGATACACCCAACACTAAAAGAAAATTTTCACAGATGCAGAACTACACCTTTACTTGTCCAGGAAAATGGACTTGGATAAGGACCTCTCATTTTCTCTGGTGGTTTTCTTCCATTTACTCGTGAATCAAGTTAGTGTCCTCTTCTACCTATACTGTTTACTCTGAAAGGTTTCAAAATATTGGGACATGTCATGAGGAGGACTGACCTACTCAGAGTTGGGTGGGCTGGAAGTGCTTGTGGTGAACAGCTGAATGAGTGGTGCTATTCTGTATTCCTCCATCGTATTGACTGGTTCACAGTGCCAGTCACACTGATATGATTCCATTCCATGCACTTTCCTTCCAGCAACCACACCAGAATAACATGGGGCTTCGGACTGCACTGACTTTAAGCACCCCATCTCAGCAAGGTCTCTCAAAATCATTGTTTGTCAATGTCATGCAATTATGGCAGGCCCAGTACCCACTCAGGCCCAAGACTTCTGAGAGAGGTGTCCCTGTGCCTGCTAATTGTGTAAGAGCCTGTTTGGAGATACTTTCACTCCCCCTCCCCCATGGTTATCTCCCGGTAGCAGGGAAAGGACAAGTCGGGGCTTTCAAAAGGCCAAAGAGAATGTGACAGGACTGTGTCTGAAGCAATATCATGAAGAAGGTACATATGGATCCAAAGGACCTCTGCTGAAACAAGTCACTGAACGTGAAGCCCAAAAAGTCAGGTGGCTTCCATTTTTGGCAACACCATAGTTTACTTCTACCCACACATACACAGAATCCCCACACAGATCACACCCTGGGGAGCCTGCCTGCCCTGGGCCCACAACTCATGGCTTCATTATGCAGAAAGTGGCATTCCTCTCCCAAGAGGGCATGATTCCAGGCCAGGACTCCCTAACTTTCTAAATGCCAAGGCTCTCTTTCTGTTGCCCTCATGAGGCTGTGGTAGATCTTCCTGTAGCTCAGGATCCCTGCCAGGCTTTTAGCTTATGGAGTTCATGAACCATGAATTCAGCTAAAGTTTTGGCTGGGGGACAACCAGATGCCCGCTTAAATTCCAGTCTCTTGTGAGTCTCATGGAACACATTTCACTCAGGATTACCGTAACAAAATTAGAGATTGTCCTCCAGTGAGACTTTCAGAACCATCTCTAAAGTGCAGAGAGACATTTTGCCTCTCTGCCATACACAGCCAAGGATGATATCCCAGAGAAAGAAAGGAATTTATGTCAGGATTTTTGGCCAAGAAGTGTAACATCTTTGTGCCGACTGCTATTCCCTTCTCCCCAAGCCTGAAAACCTGAAGGCTCTGAACTGCTTTCATGGGCATCAAAGTCTTCCACTATCCTAGGATCCCTTGATGCAAACAGCCCACCACCATTCAGTTCAACTTATTTCTGTCCCTCATTCATCTTACACTTTCTGACCCCATCAACTGAAGCATGCCAGGCTTACTCGTTCATCTATAGCTCCCAGAACTTGCTCAAATACATCTCCATCAAGTGGTGATGCAATATCTCTCTTGCTAGTCTTTGAAAAATAGTGACGGCATCCAATCTTCTCATTTTTTGTCGTCCAATTCTCATTCTGTCATCAGTCTTTCCAAGTATCAGAGTGTTTTACAGTATCTGTTCTTCACATCAAGTGGCCAAAATACTGAAGTTTCAGCTTCATCATCTGTCCGAATACTCATTACCAATTTCTCTTAGGATTCACTTGTTTCTTCTACATGCAGTGCAAATCTCAATTGTCTTTTCCAATAGGATCGATCAAAATATCAGTTCTTTGGTAGTCAGCTTTAAGGTACAAATCTCACATCCATACCTGACTGCTGGGAAACCCATAGCTTTGACTAGATGGACCTTTTTCAGCAAAGTAATATGTCTGCTTTTTAATATGCTGTCTATTTACGTCATAGTTTTTATGGCCGCAGTCACCATCTACAGTGATTTTGAAGTCCAAGATAGGAAAGTCTGTCATGGTTTCCACTGTTTCCCCATCTCTTTGCCATGAAGAATTGGGACCAGATACCATGAACTTCAGTCATTGAATGTGCAGTTTGAAAGCAAAATTTTCACTCTCCAATTTCACTTTCATTAAGAGATTTCTTAGTTTCTCTTCACTTTGTGTCGTAATGGTGGTGTCGTCATATATCTGTGTTTGTTGCTATTTCCCCTGGCAAACTGGATCCTAAATTGTTCTTCATGCAGCTTGGCATTTCACACGACGCAGTCTACAAAACTAAACAGGGTGACAATATACAGCCTTGAGTGGCTACTTTCCCCAACTTTGGAACCAGCCCATTGTTCCCCGTCCATGATAACTGTTGTTTCATTATCTTCATAGAAGTTTCTCAGGAGGCAGGTCAGGTTGTATGATATTCCCATCTCTTGAAGAATTTTCCACACTTTTTGCGTTCAACAAGCCATGTTTTGACATAGTCAATAAAGCAGGGATATTTTTCTGGAAATTGCTTGCTTTTTTGAGCATACAGTGGGTATGGAAAATTTGATCTCTGGTTCTTCTGCCTTTTGTAAATGCAGCTTGAATCTCTAGAAATTATTTTACATACTGTTGAAAACTTCCTTGGAGAATTCCGTGCATTTCTTTTTGCTTTATGTGAAACGAGTGCAATTGTGTGTTAGTTCAAAGGAATGCGATGAAAAGTGATCATTTTCAGTCCTGTGGCCACTGCTGAGTTCTCCAAATTTGCCTTCATATTGAGTGCAGTACTTTCACAGCATCATATTTTAGGATTTGAAATATCTCAACTGGATAGCCATCACCTCCACCAGATTTGTTCTCACTAATGTTTCCTAAAGCCTTCTTGACTATGCATTCTAGGATGCCTGGGTCTAGGTGAGTGATGATACCATCGTGCTTTTCAGCATTGAACATTTTCTTTGTGTAGTTCTTCTGTGTATTTTTGTCACCTTTTCTTATATTTCTGCTTGTCTTTCTTCCCTAATATGTGTGTCCTTTATTGTGCCCTTTATTGCATAAAATGTTCCCCTACTATATTTAATTTTCTTGAGGAGATCTCTAGCCTTTCCTATTCTATTGTTTTCCTTTATTTCTTGGCATAGATCAGTGAGAAAGATTTTCTTATAAACCATAACTATTCTTCAAAACTCTACATTTAGGTGGGTGTAACTTTCCTGTTCTTGTTTTCCTTCCACTTCTCTCTCTTTCTCTCTCTTTTTGTTTCCTTTTCTTCAGCTGCTTTTAAGGCTTCTTCAGGTAACCATTTTTCCTTTTGCATTTCTTTCTTCTGGGGATATTCTTCATTGCTTCATTTTGTACAATGTCACAAACTTCTGCACAAACTTCTCTCTCAGATCTAATTCCTTGAATCAATTTGCTTTTGCAATTACAATCAAAAATATTTTATTTAGATTATACTTGAATGATCAAGGAGTTTTCCCTACTTTCTTCAATATAAGAATGATTTTTTTCAACGTGTGTTGCTGATCTGAGCCACAGTCAACTTCCAGTATTGTGTTGACTGACTGTATAGACTTCAGCAATACGTGAATTGTGAACTTCCATATGTTCAAGCTTCCTTTAGAAAAGACAGAGGGACCAGAGATCACATTGCCAACATCTGCTCAATCATCAAAAAAGCAAGAGCATTCCAGAAAACAAATCTATTTCTGTATAATTGACTATGCCAAAGCCTTTGACTTTGTGGATCACAATAAACTGTGGAAAATTCTGAAAGAGATGGGAATACCAGACCACCTGACCTGCCTTTTGAGAAACGTGTATGCAGGTCAGGAAGCAACAGTCAGAACTGGACATGGAACAACAGACTGGTTCCAAAAGGAAAAGGAGTACGTCAAGGCTGTATCTTGTCACCCTGCTTATTTAACTTATATGCAGAATACATCATGAGGAACGCTGAGCTGGAAGAAGCACAAGCTGGAATTAAGATTGCTGGGAGAAATATCAATAACCTGAGATACGCAGATGACACCACCCTTATGGCAGAAAGTGAAGAGAAACACAAAATCCTCTTGATGAAAGTGAAAGGGGAGAGTGAAAAGGTTGGCTTGCAGCTCAATATTCAGAAAACGAAGATCATGGCATCTGGTCCCATCACTTCATGTGAAATAGATGGGAAAACAGTGGAAGCAATGTCAGACTTTATTTTTTTGGGCTCCAAAATCACTGCAGATGCTGACAGCAGCCATGAAATTAAAAGACTCTTACTCCTTGGAAGGAAAGTTATGACCAACCTTGACAGTATATTAAAAAGCAGAGATATCACTTTGCCAACTAAGATCCGTCTAGTCAAGGCTATGGTTTTTCCCGTGGTCATGTATGGATGTGAGTGTTGAACTGTGAAGAAAGCTGATCACCGAAGAATCGATGCTTTTGAACTGTGGTGTTGGAGAAGATTCTTGAGAGTCCCTTTTACTTCAAGGAGACCCAACAACTCCATTCGAGAAGAGATCAATCCTTGGTGGTCGTTGAAGGGACTGATGCTAAAGCTGAAACTGCAATACTTTGGCCACCTCATGAGATGAGTTGACTCACTGGAAAAGACTCTGATGCTGGGAAAGGTTGGGCGGGAGGAGAAGGGGACGACAGAGAATGAGACGGCTGGATGGCATCACCGACTCTCTGTACATGAGTTTGAGTGAACTCCGGGAGTTGGTGATGGACAGGGAGGCCTGGCGTGCTGTGATTCATGAGGTTGCGGAGAGTTGGACAAGACTGAGCGACTGAACTGAACTGAAGTGAATCTACTTCATAGAGGTTATTTGTATTTCTTCCAGCAGTATTAATTCAAGCTTGTGAATCATCCAGATTGGCATTTCGCAACTTTTACACTATATAGAGGTTAATTAAGCAGGGTGGCAATATGCAGCCTTGGAACAATCTTTTCCTGATTTGGAAGCAACCTGTCGTTTCATATTCTATTGCTTCTTTTCCTAGATATAGATTTCTCAAGAGGTAGGTCAGGTGGTCTTGTTTTCCCACCATTTTATTATTATCATTATTAGTTAACAATTTGTTGTGATCCACACAGTCACAGGCTTTGGCATTACAATGAAGCAGAAGTAGAGGTTTCTGTTTTTCTTGTTTTTGGAGATCTCTTGCTTTTCTGATGATTCCCATGGATGTTGGCAATTTGATCTTTCTTTTCCTACACTTGTCTAAATCCAGCTTGAACATGTTGAAGTTCGTTGTTCATGTACTGTTGAATCTGGAAGGGAGAATTTTGAGCATTACTTTTCTACCATTTGACATGGGGGCAATTCTGAGTGAACATTCTTTGGGATTGGACTGAAAACTGAACTTTTCCAGTCTTGGGGCAATTGCTGAGTTTTTCAAATTTGCTGGCATATTGAGAGTAGCACTTTCACAGAATCATCTTTTAGCCTGTGAAATAACTTAACTGGAATTCCATCAGCTCCACTAGTTTTCTCCATATGATGCTTCATAAGGATTCAGTTCAGTTCAGTTCACTTCAGTCGCTCAGTCGTGTCTGACTCTCTGCGACCCCATGAATCACATCACTCCAGGCCTCCCTGTCCATCACCAACTCCCGGAGTTCACTCAAACTCATGTCCAAAGAGTCGGCAATGCCATCCAACCATCTCATTCTCTGTCGTCCTCTTCTCCTCCAGCCCCCAACCTTTCCTAGCATCAGAGTCTTTTCGAGTGAGTCAACTCGTCCCATGAGATGGCCAAAATATTGCAGTTTCAGCTGTATCATCAGTCCTTCCAATGAACACCCAGGATTGATCTCAATTAGAATGGACTTTTTGGATCTCCTTGCAGTACAAGGGACTCTCAAGAGTCTTCTCCAGTACCACAGTTCAAAAGCATCAATTCTTCGGCGATCAGCTTTCTTCACAGTCCAACTCCCACATCCATTCATAACCACGGGAAAAACCATAGCTTTGACTAGACAGACCTTTGTTGACAAAGTAATGTCTCTGCTTTTTAATATACTATCAAGGTTGGTCATAACTTTCCTTCCAAGGAGTAAGTGTCTTTTAATTTCATGGCTGCAATCTTACTTGACTACATATTCCAAGGTGTCTGAGTATAGGTGAATGATCTCACCATCGAGGTTATCTTTGTATTGAAGATCTTGTTTGTATAGTTTTTCTGTGTATTCTTGACACCTCTTTTTTATATATTCTGCTTCTATTAGGTCCATAACATGTCTGTTCTTTATTTTGACCATCTTGGCATGAAATGTTCCTTTTGTATCTTTAATTATCTTGAAGAGATCTCGTCTTTTCCATTCCAATTTTCCCCTCTATTTCTTTGCATCTTTCACTAAGGTAGACTTTCTTATCTCTCCTTCCTCTTCTTTGGAACTCTGCACACACGAATATATCTGTTCTTTTCTCCTTTGTTTTAGCTTCTGTTCATTTCTCAGTAATTTGTAAGTTATATCCAGACATCCATTTTGCCTTCTTGCATTTCTTTTTCTTGAGGATGGTCTTAATCACTGCCTTTTGTACAATTTCACAAACCTCTGTCTGTAGGCATTCAGGAACTCTATCAGATCTAATCCCTTGGAACTATTTGTCACTTTCCCAGTCTAATCATAAGGGATATGATTTAGGTCCTACATGAATAGTCTAGTCATTTCCCTACTATTTTAAATTTAAATCTGAATTTGGCAATAAGGAGTTCATGATCTGAGCCACAATAGATCCCAGTCTTATTTTTGCTGACTGCAAAGAAAAGAATCAATCGGGTTTCAGTTATGACCATCCGGTTATGTCCATGTATAGAGTCTTGCCTTGTGTTGCTGGAAATGAGTGCTTTCTGTGAGCAATGTGTTCCCTTGGCAAAGTTCTGTTTCTTTGGACTGGCTATACTTTGTCCTCCAAAGTCAAATTTGCCTGTTACACCAGGTATCTCTAGGTTTCCTAATTTTGCATTCCATTCCCCTATGATAAAAAGGATATCTTTTATGGGTGTCAGTTCTAGAAGCTCCTGTAGGTCTTCACAAAGCTGTGTACCTAACCTTCCAGGTTCCTATGTAATATTACTCTTACAGCATCAGAATTCATTTCATCACCAGTCACATCTGCAACTGGGTTCTGTTTTTACTCTGGCTCCATGCCTTCATTCTTTCTGTCGTTTCCTCTCCACTGATTTGTCATAGCATATGTGTAAAAGACCAACCTTGGGAGTTCCTCTTTCTGTATGCTATATTTTGGATTACATGCTGCTCATGGGTTTCTCAAGGCCGAAATACTGAAGCGGTTTTCCATTCCCTTCTCCAAGGACCATATTTTGTCAGAACCCTTCATTATGACCCATCCATCTTGGGTGGCCCTATATGCCTGGCTCATAATTTCATTGAGTTAGACAAGGCTATGGACCAGGTGATCAGTTTGGTCAGTTTTCTATGGTTATGATTTTCTTTCTGTCTTCCCTCTGATAAATAAAGATAAGAGGCTTGTGGAAGCTTCCTGATGGGAGAGACTAACTGAGGGGAAAACTGGTTCTTATTCAGATGGACAGGTCCATGTTCAGTTGAGTTCAGTTTTGTGTCTCAGTCATGCTCAAATCTTTGCATCCTCATAAACTACAGCATGTCAGTACTCCTTATCCTTCACTAACTCACTGAGTTTACTCAAACTCATGTCCAATGATTCGGTATGCTCTCCAGTTATAATCTGTTTCCCCTCTTCCTCCCACATTGTACCTTTCACAGCATCAGGGTCTTTTCCAATGAGTCAGTTCTTCACATCAGCTGGACAAAGTACTGGAGTTCACCTTTAGCCCCAGTCCTTGCAAGGAATATTCAGGACTGATATCCTTTAGGATAGTCTGGTTGGATTTCTCCTAGCCATCCAAGAGACTCTCAAGAGACTTCTCCAACATCACAGTTCAAAAGCATTAATTTTCCTGCTCAGCTTTCTTTATAGTCCAACTCTCACATCCATACATAATTTCTGGATAAACAACATCTTTAACTAGATGCAAATTTCATGTAAAATTACTACACTAAATTTTCATATCTGAAATAAGTACAGTTCATCGCTTCTGAGACAGTATGTATCCTGGTTTTCACATGTGAAAGAACAAAAATCCCACCTTTCCATGTCCAAAATTCCTCAGCAGTTTTTCATACGTCAAATATAGAGAATTCATTACCTCATATCAGAGACTCTGCTTACAAATTTAAATATGTGAGCTATACAGTATTCCCTACTTCAGTTAGAAAGATCTACATCTAGATGATGAAATATAAAACACAGAATACCATGCTTTGGGCAGTTTTCTTAGTTTATTTATTTTTAACTTAGGGATAATTATTTTACAGAATTTTGTTTTCTATTAAACCTTAGCTTTCACTTGAGAATACCGTACTTCATGCAAGAAAATATGTGCCTTGATTTTTATACATGAAATAACGTGCATTCCTTTATTTATGTAAGATTTTCTAGTACCCACATTTTATGCATGAGTTCCACATATTCTGTCTATCATGCTGGAAAGTCTAAAACCAGATTTTTAAAAGGGAAATAAAAACAATTACATATTTCATGTAACAAAAACTGTGCTCAGGTTTAGGTCTTGGAAACACTGAGAATTTCATATTTAATGTAGGAAACGGACACACAGATTTTCTAATGACATATTTACAGAATTTCAGAGTATCATGTAGTAAAATCTGCATTCAGAAATTCATAAGTGAACTCCATGTTTCATGGAGGTAAAAATGGCATCCAGATTTCCATATGGGAAATATGCAGATCTTATATTTCATGTGGGAACATCACAACCTAGAAATCCAAATTTTACCATAGTGATTTACCTGTTTCCTGTAGAAATATTGGCACCCAGATTTTCAAAAGTAAATATAGATTTTTTTCATATATCATGTAGCGATATCTTCGTCCAGCCTTTCAATATTAATATCAGTTCAGTTCAGTCGGCCAGTCGTGTCCGACTCTCCGCGACCCCATGAATCACAGCACACCAGGCCTCCCTGTCCATCACCAACTCCCAGAGTACACTCAAACTCATGTCCACAGAGTCGGTGATGCCATCCAGCCATCTCATTCTCGGTCGTCCCCTTCTCCTCCCGCCCAACCTTTCCCAGAATCAGAGTCTTTTCCAGTGAGTCAACTCGTCGCATGAGGTGGCCAAAGTATTGCAGTTTCAGCTTTAGCATCAGTCCCTCCAATGAACATCCAGGATTGATCTCTTCTAGAATGGACTGGTTGGATCTCCTTGCAGTATAAGGGACTCTCAAGAGTCTTCTCCAACACCACAGTTCAAAAGCATCGATTCTTCGGCAATCAGCTTTCTTCACAGTCCAACTCTCACATCCATACATGACCACGGGAAAAACCATTGCCTTGACTAGACGGACCTTGGTTGGCAAAGTAATGTCTCTGCTTTTTAAAATACTATCACAGAGAATACTAAATTTAAGTAGGGAATTATGTGGCCACATTTTCTTACAAGAAACATAGATACATGTACATTGCCTGTTTGGCACAGATCTAAACGAATCATGGAATATTGCAAAAATTATGTATGAAAATCTGACACAAATTTTCTTATGTGAATAACTGAGAATTCATATTCCATATTTGATTCTTGTCCCAAGTTTTTCAAATGCAAAATATACAGTATTCCATATTTCACGGAAGAAGGTCTTTCTTCAAATTCTCTTTGCTGAAATAAAAAGAAATTCATCGCTCAAACGATTTTTCTATATGATACATAAAATTCCATATTTATTGTAGGGAAATAGATGCCTGATCTTAACACACAGTATTCCTTATTTCTTGAAGGAATGTTAGCACACAGATTTTCAAATGATAAATATAAAAAATTCCACTACTCAAGCTGAAAGTCGGTGACGGTAATTTAAGACGTGAAATAGAGACTTTCGCATTCCCTGAATAGAACTCTGCATTCAGAATTTCATAACTGTAATATTAAAAATTGGATATTTCATTCAACAAAATCTTCATATGTGATACACCAATAATTCTCATGTTGGAAACTTGGTCCCCAGATATTCAAATATGAATTACAGAGACTTTCATAATTCATGTCTTAAAATCTGCACCTAGATTTTCATATGTGAAACTGAGAATTTCCTCTTTGCTGAAGGACTGTCTGCTGTCAAACTTCAACACAAGAAACAAAAAATTCGGCAGTGTGCCCATAATCATATGTGAAATACATCACATAAGGACAAGCATACTCTGACTTTCACATTTGAAATGGAAATACTCCATATTATATGTAAACATATTTTCAGTAAAATTTGGGTGCCTGAGTAATTGAATCCCTCATAGTTTAAGAAGTAAAATATCCAACCAGACTTTCATAAAAGAAATAGAGAGACGTCCATCATTCATAAAGAAGCATGTAATTTTTCTAAAGGCATATACAGAATTCCATATTTCAGGTTCGAAAATCTCCTCCTTATTGACAAATGTGAGACCGAGTTGTTGCTATTTTTCAGTTGATCTGTCATATCCAACTCTGCAACACCGTGGACAGCAGTACTCCAGGGTTCCCTGACCTTCCGTGTCTCCAACACTTTGCACAGACTCATGTTTGTTGAATCGAGATATTACCGTCTCCTGAAAAATTTTCCACAATTTACTGTGATCCAGAGAGTCAAAGGCTTTGGCATAGTCAATAAAGCAGAAATAGATGTTTTCTGGAACTCTCTTGTATTTTCAGAGATCCAGTGGATGTTTACACTTTGATCTCTGATTCCTTTGCCCTTTTCCGAAACCAGCTTGAATATCTGGAAGTTCATGGTTCACATATTGTTGAAGCCTGCCTTGGAGAATTTTGAGCATTATTTTACCAGCACGTGAGATGAAGCTCTTTGTTTAGTAATTTGAGTATTCTTTGGCAATGCTTTTCTTTGCGATTGGAATGAAAACTGACCTTTTCCATTCCTTGGCCATTGCAGAGTTTTCCGAATTTGTTGGAGCAGAGAGTTGTGGCTGTGTGGCACCGGAGCAGCCAGCAGTCAAGAGGAGATATCCCACACCCAATGTAAGGAGCAGAGGTTGTGTTTTGCTGTAGGAGCAGGGAAGAGATACTCCCCATCCAAAGGAAAAGAAACCCCAGTAAGATGGTAGGTGCAGAGAGAGGGCATTTGAGGGCAGAAAGACTGAAACCACCATCATAGGAAGCTAACAAATCCATCACATGGACCACCACCTTGTCTAACTCAGTGAAACTAAGACATGCTGTGTAGGGCCACACATGAGAGGCAAACATACATATCCACTGGGAAACAACCTAGCTTTGCCTATGTGGACCTTTGTTGACAAAGCGATGTCTCTGCTTCTCAGTACATTGTGTTTAGGTTTGTCATAGCTTTTCTTCTGGGAGCAAGAGTCTTATATTTTCAGGGCTGTAATCTGTCCCCAGTCATTTTGGAGCCTATTCACTGTCTGTTACTGCTTTCATTTTTAACCTTTCTATTTGCAAAATTCTGCCTTTAGCCTTTGTTCAGCATCACTTTGTACCCCAAGTCCAAACTTGTCTGTTACTCCACGTATCGCTTGACTTCCTGTTTAACGTCACAGTTAGCTATGATGAAATGGACATCCCTTTTTGGTGTTAATTTTATAAAATCTTGGAGGTTTTCCTAAATCTATTAAAGTTCCCTGGTAGCTTTGATGATAAAGAATTGAAATAAAGAAACATGCATTCTTCATTTACAAAAATCTACACCAAGATTTTCATACAAAATTAGGGAATACCACATTAGCAGTAGGAAATATAATCATCCTGCATTTCAAATGTGAATTATAGAGAATTCCAACTTTCAAATAGAACTGACACCTAGATTTTCATATGTGAAATTTAGAGAATCATATACGAAAATATACACCAAGATACTTATATATGAAATATAGACAATTTATATTTTGTTTGAAAATATTGCCCTTGATTTTCATATTTGAAATACAGGAATTCCATATTTCAAGTGGTAAATCAACACCTGGACAATCAATAAATACAAAAATTTCGTATTACATGGAAGAAATTTATGTATCTAGATTTCATTTATTCATAATTTTTAGTATTTATTTATTTATTTACGGCTGCACTGAGTCTTCATTGCTGTTCAAAAAGTTTCTCTACTTGCAGCAATTGGGGACTACTCTTCATTGCAATGAGCTTGCTGCTCATGGCAGTGTCTTCTGTTCCGGCGCACAAGCTCTAGGGCTCTCAGGTTCAGCACTTGGGGGAACACAGTTTTATCTACTTTGCTAGTATATGTGGTCTCCTCAGACCAAGGATCAAACCCATGTCCCCTGCATTGACAGGCAAATTCTTAAGCCACTGGATCACTGGTGAAGACCAACAGGCTTTTTTTTTTTTTTTTTGGTACATTTTAAAAAACTTATTTATTTAATTGGGGGCTAATTGTAGTATTGAGTGGGTTTTCCATACATTGACATGAATCAGCCATGTGTTTACAATTGTTCTTCATGTGGACATTCCTTCCACCCTACTCACATCCCAAACCTCCAGGTCATCCCAGTGCACCAGCCCTGAGCACCTTGTCTCATGTATCGAACACGAACTGGTGATCATTTTCACATATGATCATATACATGTTTCAATGATATTCTTTCAAATAAACCGACTCTCACCTTCTCCCACAGAGTCCTAAAGACTGTTCTATACATTTGTGTCTCTATTGCCGTCTCATCTATAGTGTCATTGATATCATATTTTGAAATTTCGTTATATGCATTAGTGTAGCGTAGTGGTGTTTTTTGTTCTGATTTACTTCTATTTCTGTAATAGGATTCAGTTTCATCTACCTCATTAGAACTGATTCAAATTAAATCTTTTTAATGACTGAATAATATACCTTTGTTTATATGTACCAAAGATTTCTTATCCATTCTTCTGCCAGTGGACATCTAGGTTGCTTCCATTTCCTGGCAATTATAAACAGTGCTGTGATGACCATTGGGGTACATGTGTCTCTTTCAGTTCTGGTTTCCTTGGTGTGTATGTCAGGCAGTGGGATCGTTAGGTCATATGGCAGTACTGTTCCCAATTTTTTACCTAATCTCCACAATGTTCTCCATAATGCCTATACTAGTTTGCTGATCCACCAACAGTGTAAGAGGGTTCTCCTTTCTCCACACCACTCCAGAATATCTTTTGTGTAGACTTTAAGGTAGCATCCATTCTGACCAGGATGAGGTGTTACCTCTTTACTGGTGTCATTCTTTTACACTTGGATGACCAGATTTCCTAGCGCCACTTGTTTAAGAGACCTTTTTGTTTTTTCCATTGTAGATACTTGCCTCCCTTTTCAAAGAGAAGTTGTCCATAGGTGTGTGGCTTCATTCCTGGGCTTTCTATTTGTTCCAATGATCTATATTTTATCTTTGTGCCAGTACCATAATGTGTTGATGATTATAGCTTTGTAGTATAGCCTGAAGTCAAGCAGGTTCATTCCTCCAGGTCCATTCTTCCTTCTCAAGATTGCCTTGGTTATTCGAGGTTTTTGGTATTTCCATACAAATTGTGACATTATTTGTTTATAGTTCTATGAAAAATACCTTTGGTAGCTTGATAGGGATTGCATTGAATCTATAGATTGCTTTAGGTGGTATACTCATTTTCACTATTTTGATACTTCCAATCCATAAACATGTTATATTTCTCCATCTATTTATGTCCTCTTTGATTTCTTTCATCAGTGGTTTTTTTTTTTTTTAGTTATATATATATATATATTATATATATATATATATATATATATATATCTTCTGTTTCTTTAGGTAGATTTACTTCTGAATATTTTATTCTTTTTATTTCAATGGTGAATGAGAATGTTTCCTAAATTTGTCTTTCTGTTTTCTAATGTTAATAAATAGGTATGCAGGGAATTTCTAGGTTTTAATTTTACATCCTGCAACTTTACTATATTTATTGCTTCAGTTTAGTTCAGTTCAGTTCAGTCGCTCACTCTTGTCTGACTCCTTGGGTCCCCGTGAATCACAGCACTCCAGGCCTCCCTGTCCAACACCAACTCCCGGAGTTCACTCAAACTCATGTCCATCGAGTCGGTGATGCCATCCATCCATCTCATTCTCTGTCCTTCCCTTCTCCTCCCGCTCCCAATTCTTCCCAGCATCAGAGTCTTTTCCCTTGAGTCAACAGGTCGCATGCGTTGGCCAAAGTATTGGAATTTCAGCTTTAGCATCAGTCCTTCCAATGAACACCCAGGATTGATCTCCTTTAGAATGGATGGTTGGATCTCCTTACTGTCCAAGGGACTATCAGCACTAGTCATTTTCTGGTGGAGTATTTAGTGTTTTCTATGTAGAGGATCATGATATCGGCCAAGACTCACAGTTTTATTTCTTCTTTTCCAATAGAAATTCCATTTATTTCCTTTTCCTCTCTGATTGCCTGGTTAAAACTTCTAAATCTGTGTTTAATAGTAGCGGTGAGAGTGGGCATTCTTGTCTTCTTCCTGACTTTAGGAGGATTACTTTCAATTTTTCACCATTGAGGATCATTTTTGCTGTTTGTTTGTCATATATAACTTTTATTATGTTGAGGTATGTTCCTTCTATTCCTTCTTTCTGGAGTTCTTTTTTTTTTTTTTGTCATAAATGAATGTTGAATTTTGTTGAAGACCTCTATATCTATTGAGATAATCATATGCATTTTATCATTCAATTTGTTAACGTGGTGTATTACGTTGACTGACTTGCAGATATTAAAGAATCCTTGGATCCGTGAGATAAAGCCCACTTGGTCATGATGTATGATCTTTTTAAATTGCTGTTGGATTCTGTTTGTTAGGATTTTGTTAAGGATTTCTGCATCTATGTCCATCAGTGTTAGTGGAGTGTAGTTTTCTTTTCTTGTGGCGTATTTGTCTGGTTTTGGGGTCAGGGTGACAGTGGCCTCATAGAATCAGTTTGGAAATTTCACTAACTCTGCAAATTTCCTGAAGAATTTGAGTAGAATCAGTGTTCAGTTCAGTTCAGTTCATTCGCTCAGTCGTGTTCGACTCTTTGGGACCCAATGAATCACAGCACGCCAGGCCTCCCTGTCCATCACCAACTCTCGGAGTTCACACAAACTCACCTCCATTAAGTGGGTGATGCCATTCAGCAATCTCATTCTTTGTCATCACCTTTTCCTTGGCCCCCAATCCGTCCCAGCATCAGAGTATTTTCCAGTGAGTCAACTCTTCGCATGAGGTGGCCAAAGTACTGGAGTTTCAGCTTTAGGATCAGTCCTTCCAAAGCACACCCAGGACTGATCTCCTTTAGAATGGACTAGTTGGATCTCCTTACAGTCCAAGGGACTCTCAAGAGTCGTCTCCAACCCCACAGTTCAAAAGCATCAATTCTTTAGCGATCAGCTTTCTTCACAGTCTAATTCTCACATCCATACATGACCACTGGAGAAAGCATAGCCTTGACTAGACAGACCTTGGATGGCAAAGTACTCTCCCTGCTTTTTAATATGCTATCTAGGTACATCATAACTTTGCTCCCAAGGAGTAAACATTTTTTAATTTTATGACCGCAATCAGCATCCGCAGTGATTTTGAAGCCCAAAAATGAAGTCCGACACAGTTTCCACTGTTTCCCCATCTGCTTCCCATGAAGTGATGGAACCAGATGCCATGATCTTCGTTTTCTGAATGTTGAGGTTCAAGTCGACTTTTTCACTCTCTTCTTTCACTTTCATCAAGAGGCTTTGGAGTTCCTCTTCACTTTCTGCCATAAGTGTGGTGTCATCTGCACATCTGAGGTTGTTGATATTTCTCCCGGCAGTCTTGATTTCAGTTTGTGCTTCTTCCAGCTTAGTGTTCCTCAGAATGTACGCTGCATATAACGTCAATAAGCAAGGTGACAATATACAACCTTGACGTACTCCTTTTCCTATTTGGAACCAGTCTATTTTTCCATGTCCAATTCTAACTGTTGCTTCCTGACCTGCATACCGATTTCTCAAGAGGCAGGTCAGGTGGTCTGGTATTCCCATCTCTTTCAGAATTTTCCACAGTTTGTTGTGATCCACAGAGTCAAAGGCTTTGGCATAGTCAATGAAAAATAACTGTTAGCTCTTGTCAATTTTTTTTTTTTTTTTTTAAGAATTCAGCTCTTTAGCCACCTGATTCTGGGCTTTTGTTTGCTGGAAGAATTATGACTACAGTTTATATTTCTGTGCTTGTGACATGTCTGTTAAGTGTTTCTATTTCCTCCTGCTTCAGTTTTGGAAAGTTATACTGCACTAAGAGTTTGTTCATTTCTTCACAGTTGTACCTTTTATTGGCATATAGTTACTGATAGTAGTCTCTTATGATCCTTTGTATTTCTGTATTGTTTGCTGTAGTTTCTCCAGTTTCATTTCTAATTTTGTTGATTGATTTTTCTTCCTTTGTTTCTTGATGACTGTGGATAATTTTTTTTTTCAATTTTATTTTTCGTCTCATTGAACCAGCTTTTATATTTGTTGATTTCTGCTATGTTCTCATTTGTTTCTTTTGAATTTGCTTCTCTCCTAATTTTTATAATTTCTTTCCTTCTACTAGTCATGGCATTTTTCATTTCCTTCTCCAGGTGAGGAAACATCCCTGTTTATTTTGTCACCCTAACCTTGTGGGGCCAGATGCAGCGGGAGAATAAACCAAAACCATCCTTTGTAGAATCCTGATACCCAAGCCAAGATTTAATAGACTAGTTCTGGAAGGCAGAGAGCCTGATGAACTATGAATGTAGGTTCGTGACATTGTACAGGACAGAGATCAACACCATCCCCAAGATAAAGAAATTTCAAAAATTTAAATGCATGTGGGGAGCGTTTACAAATAGTTCTGAAAAGACGGGAAGTAAAAAGCAAAGGTGAAAAGGAAATGTATACCCATTTGAATGCAGAGTTGCAAAGAATTGCTGGGAGAAATAAGATTGCCTTCCTCAGCGATCAATGCAAAGAAGGAGAGGTAAATATTAGAATGGGAAAGACTAGAGATCTCTTCAAGCAAATTAGAGAATCCAAGGAAATATTTCATGCAAAGATGGGCTAAATAAAAGACAGAAATGGTAGAGACCCATCAGAAGCAGAAGATAATAAGAAGAGGTTGCAAGAATACACAGAAGAACTGTACAAAAAAGATATTGGAAATTGAAGTCAAGTGGGTCTCAGTAAGCATCACTATGATCAAAGCTAGTGGATGCGATGGAATTCCAGTTAAGCTATTTCAAATCCTGAAAGATGATGCTGTGAAAGTTCTACATTCAGTATGCCAGCAGATATGGAAAACCCAGCCATGGCCACAGGAATGTACAAAGTCAGTTTTCATTCCAATCCCAAAGAGAGTCAATGCCAAATAATGCTGCTATCTATGGGGGGGAGGGGTATCAAAGAATCACCCCAAGGACATTATTTGGTGGCTGAACCACAAAACTCATCTCATTTTAAAAGCCTTTCCAAATTTCCACAGGATGTGTTTTCATCCATGCACAGACCCTTAAATGACACCTTTCAGGCAGTGATGCCAGTATCCACACTACTCACTCTTCTTGCATTTTGTGGAGCCATCTGTGGCTAGCAACTTTAGAATGAAAAGTATTAGTGTCATTTATGAGTAGCAACACCCTCATTATAAACAATGCAATGTCGCTGGAGGTTTGCTCCATTCTTCCTGCCCTCAGGCTTCTCTCGTTAAGAATAGTACTCCGGTCTCACCCAATTGTCTGAAATTGCATCTGTTCACCTAGTCCTTAGGGATGCCACAACAAAACGGGTTCTCAAAAATATATGCATATTCACAGATTCCTATGCTGTGGCTAACGCCCGCCCCCTGCCCCACCCCCCTCCCTGCGGTAAATTGATTTCACCTGCTCACTGCTCCTTTCTCCTGGGGGCTCACACATGCTGCTGCCACAATCACTAATACTCACACAAGATTCCTACTAAAGACAGGTAATTGCTTCCCTTAATTAATTTATTCTTGGTTCCTTGGAATCAACAGATATCACTGACTCTGGTCAGTGAAACCACTCCAACTCTCAGAAAACTCAACAGCGGACACTTCAACAAAAAATTCTTTCATATTTTCAATGCAAAGGACTTTGCTTATTGAATGCCATAGCAAGCTTCTTAAAGAGATACTCCTAAAATTGATTCCAGAAATGGATAAAAAAGAAGCTCTTTGTCCTCATCTTGCTAAACTCTCACACCCTGAGTCTTCTTCCTCACATAGAAATTCTTCTATTCTCCCCAGATTCCCCGTTGGGTATTTTTTAGGCAATAATCAAGTTTTTATACTCTAAGACAATGTTCTAATTTGTCCTATGATTCTACTTCTCCAGTCTGCTATAATTTTAGAATCACTTCACTACGCACTACTTGGTTGCAACCTCAAAAATGACAGAATGACCTTAGTTCATTTCCAAGGCAAACCATTCAAAATCACAGTAATGCTAATCTCTGCCCTGAATTCTGATCCTGAAGAAGTTCAGAGTCATCAGTTCTGTGAAGACCAAGAACACCTCCTTGAATTAAAAGCAAGTGAAAGATGTCCTTATCATCATAAGGGATTGGAATGCAAAAGGAGAAAGTCAAGAGATACCTGGAATAGCAGGCAAGTTTGGCCTTGGAATAAAAGATGAAGCAGAACAAAGACTAATCAAACTCTGTCAAGAAAATGTAGTGATCAAAGCAAAGATACTTTGAAAACCACACAAGAGATGGCTTTACACATGGACATCAGCAAATGGTTCCTAATGGTATCAGCCTTACTATATAATCAGAGGGAGAAGTGTATAAGGTCAGGGGAAAAAAAAAATCTGGAGCCCACTATGGATCAGATCATCAGTAACAATCTGCCAAATTCAGAAGGTCAGGTGCAAAACTACTAGGCCTGCCAGGGACTAGAAAATCAAATCCTTTATGAATATGCAGTGCAGGTGGCAAAGAGATTCCAGGGTTTATATCTAGTAAACAGACCACCTCAAAAACTAGGGAAGGAGGTGCAAAATATTGTACAGCAAATAGTGAGTGAAACAATGCCAAAGAAAAAGAAAAGCATGGAGGAGGATGTACAAATAGCTGAGGAAAGAAGAGCAGCAGAAAGCAAGTGGAAAAGGCAAAGGTACCCAAACAAAGTTCAGATTTCCAGAGAAGAGAAAGGAGATGTAAAGCACTCCTGCAGTACACAATGCAAAGATATATAAGAAATCAATAGAAGCGGAAAGACTAAAAAAAATCTCTTAAAAAATCTGACTATATAAATGCAACATTTCACCCACAGGTGGGCTCAGTAAAGGACAGAAAGTTGAAAGGCCTAAAAGAAAGAAAAGAGATCAAGACAAATGGAAAGAATGCAAAGAATTTTAGGACAAAAAGATCTTACTGCCCCAGATAACCAGGACACTGTGATGAATCCCACAGAGCCAGCCATTCTTGAATGTGAAGTCAAGTGGGCCTTACAAAGCACTGCTGTCAACAAAGCTAACGAAGGTGATGGAATTCTGTCAGTGCTGCATAAAATTCCAAATATTGATGCTATGAAAGTGTGACATTCAATATGTCAGCAAATGTGGAAAACTTAGCAGTGGTCACAGAACTAGAAAAAGGAAATTCTTACCCCAGTCTGCAAGAAAGACAGTACTAACGAATGATAAAAAAAAACACTGCACAACTTCACTTGTCTTCCAAGCAGGTAAAGTTATGCTCAAAATCCACTAAGCTTCTCTTCATCATTCCATGAACTGAGGAACTCCAGATGTTTAAGCTGGGTCAGACACATCAGAGGAATAAGAGTTGAAATGGTCACCATTTGCTGGATTTTAGAAGTCATAGAAGTACTAAATTTCGTTGATCACTCTCAGCAAATTTGGAAACTCAGCAGTGGCGACAGGAATGGAAATGGTCAACATTCATTTCAATTCCAAAGAAAGGCAGTGCCAAAGAATGCAGAAACTACCACGCAAATACACCCATCTCACACGCTAGTAAAGCAATGTTTAAAATTCTCTTAGCCAAGTTTCAGCAATATGTAAACCATGAACTTCTAGATGTTCAAGCTGGTTTTAGAAGAGGTAGAGGAACCAGAGATCAAATTGCTAATATCTGCTTGTTCATCAAAAAAGAAAGAGACTTCCATAGAAACATCTATTTCTTCTTTATTGACTATACCAAAGCTTCTGACTGCGTGGATCACAATAAACTATGGAAAATTCCAAAGGGAATGGGAATACGAGGCCACCTGATCTGCCCCTTGAGAAATCTGTATGAGGGTCAGGAAGCAACATGTTAGAACGGACATGAACAACAGTCTGCTTCCAAATAGGCAACGGGGTACATCAAGGCTGTATGTTGTCACCCTACTTATTTAACTTATAGGCAGAGTACATCATGTGAAATGCTGGGCTAGAGGAAGCACAAGATCAAGCAAGATTGCTGGGACATATTTCACTAACCTCAGATATGTACATGACACCACCCTTTTGACAGAAAGTGAAGAAGAAGTAAAAGAGCCTCTTGATGAAAGTGAAAGAGGAGAGTGAAAAAAGTTGGCTTAAAGCTAAACATTCTGAAAACTAAGATCATGGCACCCGGTCCTATCACTCCATGGCAAATAGAAGGGGAAAAATGGAAGTCAGTGACGTATTTTATCTTTTTGGGCTCTAAAATCACTCCAGATGGTGACTTTGGCCATCAAATTAGAAAACAAATATTTCCTGTCAGAAAAGCTGTGAGAAATCGAGACATTTGTGAAAAAGAAAAGATACCAGTTCGCTCACAAACTTTGGTATAGTCAAGTCTGTGGTCTTTGCGGTATTCACATAGAGTTGATTGAGCAGGACCACAAAAGTGGCAGAATCCTGAAGAATTGATGCTTTTGAATTGTGGTTTTGGAGAAGATTCTTGAGAGTTCCTTGGACAGCAAGGGGATCAAATTAGTCAATCGTCAAGGAAATCAGCCCAAAATAACCGTTGGATGAACTGCTAGTGCAGCTGAAGCTCTAATACTTTGTCTATCTAATGCAAAGAGCCAACTCATTGGAAAAGACCCTGATAATGAGAAGTACTGAAGGTAGAAAGAGAAGGGTGTGACAAGAATGAGTGTGTTGGATGGCATAACTGCCAATGCAATAGATATGAACTTGGGTCAACTCCGGGAGATGGTAGTGCCTATTGAGGCTTGCCTGATGCAGTCCATGACATCACAAGGAGTCAGATATGACTTCCCACTAAACAACAAAAGGGAGCGTCCTAACTGCACTTTCATCTTTATCTCTCAAAAATTTCCAGCAGCACCTATAAAGGATAATATATTCTCTCCATTGTATATTGTTGCCTCCTTTGTCATAGATTAGGTAAGCATTTGGACAAGAGATTATTTCAGGGTCTTCTATCTGTTCTATGTTCCATTGGGCTGTATTCCTTTTTTTTTTTTTTTGCAAGTTTCATGCTGTGTGGATGACTACAACTTTGAATTACAGACTGAAAGCAGGAAACCTGATTCCTCCAGTTCTGTTTATTTTTCTCATGATAACATGGCTATTCAAGGTCTTTTACATTTCCCAACAATTGTAAAAAAAAAATTTATCTAGTTCTGTGAAAAATGTCATTGGCAATTTCAAAGCAATTGTTTTGAATATGTAAATTGCTTTTTGTCGCACAGCCATTTTCACAGTATTGATTCTCCAAGTCAAAGAGAATGTTATATTTATCCATTTATTTTGTCACCCTTGATTTATTTCCTCCATGTCTTATTTAATTCAGCACACAAATCTTTTCCCAGGTTTACTTTCGGGAATTTTATTCTTCTTGCAGTGGTGACTGGGATTCCTTTCTTAATTTGTTTTTGATTTCAGTTTATAGGAATGCTAGAGATTGCTGTGTGTTAATTTTATAGCCAGACACTTTCCTGAATTCATGGAGTACTGCTAGTAATTATCTGGTTTTATGGTAGGATTCTCTGTGCATAGTATCATATCAGCTGAAAACAGTGACAGTTTTACCTCTTATTTTCCTTTTCATTTGAAACTTTTTTTCCTGCTTCTTCCTATTCTCTGATTGCATTAGCTAGGTGTCCCAAGACTGTGTTGAGTAACCATGATGAATAAGAAGCATCTTTCTTTTATTCATGAATTAGGGGTCATGGTTTCAGAATTTTACTATAGAGAACACTGTTTGTGGTGAGTTTATCCATAAATGGCCTTTATTATGTTAAAGAAGATTCCCTTTATTCCCTCCTCCTCTACAGGTTTAATCATACCTAGGTGTTAAATTTTGTCAAAAGCTTTTTCTGAATCTATATCCTAAACAGATTCAACACCTCTTCTTGGAATACTTAGGTATCTTTCGGTTTGTGTGTTTGTTTGTTTTTCTTCCTTTGGCCACATGATATAAAGAGCTGACCCATTAGATAGTGTCCTGACGCTGGGAATGATTGAAGGTAAAGGAGAAGTGGGTAGCCAGTGATGGGATGGTTAGATAGCATCACTGATTCTATGGACGGAAATCTGAACAAATTGTGGTAGATAGTGAAGGGAAATCTGGCAGGCTAAAGTCCATGGGGTGACAAAGAGCCAGAGCTGACTTAATGACTGAATAACAACAAATGTTCTCCTTCTGTTCTTGACAGGAGTAGCTTTATTTTTTTTTTTTTTTTACTACTTCATTTTCTATCCCACCTCACCCTATCTAGATTCTACTTATGTTATATCGGCTCCTTATCATGTTGAAATTCAGCCACATTTTGCTGTTTTTATTGCTACCCACATGGCCCAACATTTGTGTGATTTTAAACTCCACATGTTTCAGTGGTTTCCTAACCACCAGCATCCTGATATTTTCCTGACACACTGATGTTTCATTCTATTCTGTTCATCTCGGTCTCACATTGTGTGCATATGCCAATTTTCTATTTCCCTTGATTTTTCTTTGCTGTTAATGTATATAAGACATTCTTTTAAATTACTAATGAAGATTTTTTTTTCTTTGTTTTATACAGTCTTATGTGATGACTATTCCATATTGACCTGTTTGATGTTCTTTGATATGATATGTTCTCCAGTTGAAATAAACAATCAAATCATATGACTATTTCTGTTTATGATTTACTCACCGCTGTTCAGGTTAGAGGCCTCTGTTTGAAAAATACAGTCTAAATAATGAAACAAATAAGAAACAAAACTTAAACATATAAATCTTAATAAATTCTAGATTTGAAAAGAAAATTATCTCCAAGAAAGGAGTATATTGTTTGCAAGTTAAAACTGCCAACTCTGTCTATTCATCCCTAGATCAGCCAAAAAATATCATCAGCTTCTTTGAAAAGCATATTTTGAAATGATTAAGGCAAATGACAGACGAAACAATGGACAACAAATTAATCTGAAACATATACAAGCAACTCCTACAGCTCAGTTCCAGAAAAATAAATGATCCAATCAGAAATTGGGCCACAGAACTGAGATGAATTTTCTCCAAAGAAGACAAACAGATGGCTAACAAACATATGATGATGCTCATTATCAGAGATGCAAATCAAAACCACAATAAGGTACCATTCCATACCAGTCAAATTGACTTCTATCCAAAAGTCTACAAGCAATAAATTCTGGTAAGGTTGCAGAGAAAAGGGAAGCCTCTTACACTGCTGGTGGAAATCAAGATAGAACAGCAACTATGGAGAACAGTGTGGAGATTCCTTAAAAAATAAAACTGCAATAGGACTGCCATGTGACCCAGATTACACTGCCTGGCATACACACAGAGGAAACCAGAATTGAAAGAGACAGGTGTACCCCAATCTCCATTGCATCACCGTTTATCATAGACAGGGTATGCAAGCAACCTAGATGTTCATTCTTTGAAGACGAATGGATAAGAAAGCTGTGATTAATATACACACTGGAATATTCACTTCAGTTCAGTTCAGTCGCTCAGTAGTGTCCGACTCGAGCACCCCATGAGTCTCAGCACGCCAGGCATCCCTGTCCATCACCAACTCCCAGAGTTTACACAAACTCATGTCCATCGAGTCGGTGATGCCATCCGTCCATCTCGTCCTCTGTCATCCCCTTCTCCTCCTACCCCCAATCTCTCCTAGCATCAGGGTGTTTTGCAATAAGCCAACTCTTCACAGGACGTACCCAAAATATTGACCCAGATTCAGCATCAGTCCTTTCAATAAACACTCAGAACTGATCTCCTTTAGGATGGACTGGTTGCATCTCCTTGCAATCCAAGGGACTCTCAAGAATCTTCTCCAACTACACAGTTCAAAAGCATCGATTCTTTGGTGTTCAGCTTTCTTCAAGTTCAACTGTCACATCCATACCTGACCACTGATAAAACCAGAGCTTTGACTGGACGGACCTTTGTTGTCAAATTAATGTCTCTGTTTTTTTATATGCTGTCTAGGATAATCATCACTTTCCTTTCAAGGAGTAAGAGTCTTAATTTCATGCTACAATCACCATCTACAGTGATTTTGGAAACCAAAAAAATAAAGTCTGACACTGTTTCCACTTTTTCCCCATCTATTTCCCATGAAGTGATGGGACCAGATGCCATGATCTTAGTTATTTGAATGTTGAGCTTTAAGCCAACTTTTTCACTCTCCTCTTTCACTTGCATCAAGAGACTTTTTGGTTCCTATTTACTTTCTGCCATAAGCGTGATGTCATCTGCATATCTGAGGTTATTGATATTTCTACCGGGAATCGTGATCCAAGATTGTGCTTTCCGACCAGGGTTTCTCATGATGTACTCTTAAGAACCTAAATAAGCAGGCTGACAATATATAGCCTTGATGTACTCTTTTTCGTATTTGGGACCAGTCTATTGTTCCAGGAGTAGAATATTACTCAGCCATTAAAATCAGGTCTAAAGAGTGGCTGAAACCAGAGCCTTACTTAGAGAGTGAAGCCAGAAAGAAAAACACCAATAGCGTATACTAATGTATATTTGTGGACTTTAGAAAAATGGTAATGGTAACCCTGTATGCGAGACAGCAAAAGAGACACAGATGTAAAAAACAGTCTTAGGACACTGTGGGAGAGGACGAGGGAGAGATGATATGGGAAAATGACATTGAAACATGTAAATTATCACATGTGAAAGAAATTTCCAGTCCATGTTCGATGCATGATACTGGGTGCTCAGGGCTGGTGCACTGAGGTGACCCAGAGGGATGGGATGGGAAGGGAGGTAGGAGGGAGTTTAAGGATGGTGAACACATGTACACACATGGGAGATTCATGTCAATACCTAGCAAAACCAATACACTACTTTAAAGTAAAAAAAAAAAAAAAGAGAGAAAATAAAACTGCAAATAAAAAAGGATTAGAACATATAAAAGCAAACAAACAAAACAAAATTCAGAATTCTACATCAGGAGTACTAAATAACAACAGACAGGGGCATTTCTACTTTAGAGAAATTGTGGTTAGAGTAAAAATATCTTTCACTTTCCTTTTCTTGGTGAATGGTATTTTCTCTTCTGTAGTGGGAATGTTTTCATCAGTATCCCTTAAATCAGAGTCCATAATTGCTCTTCAAGTGACTTATTGCTGAGGATTTCAAGGAGAAATGGAAAGAGGGAACAAAGATATATCAGAAGGAGTACAGAATCTAAAATTAAGTGTAGAACAAATTGAACCACTTTGTATATAAATTTTTCAAAATTTTTTCTCACTTTGAATTAAGCCATTTGTTTCCAAGTCACTCACTGTTTAAGTTTTACCCATGGAAATGGGATCTTCTCCTCTCACACGAGGAGGCTTTCATGTGACCAAAGGAAATTATTTTCAGACTAGGGAACTTTTTAAAGAGATTAGCGGTCAGGGCTTGTAGATCTTGAAGGGTGCCTAATGAAAGAGACCTGGGTGGGGCACTGTAAAAGACAGATAGTCTGGACACAGTCTCCCCAGCTTGCCACGCTTCATCTCTCTTTAAAAATTGGTCTTTTTACTTACCGTACCCCTGAAATAGAGGCTACTTCTGATCTTTGGACCACTACATATGGGAAGAAAGCCTACTAAGGAGCAAAATAACCAAGTGGTTGGTATTGAAAATACCTAAATATGAAAGAGCTTAACAGTTCCAAGGAAATGGTTTGATTATGAAGATTATGAGAAAAATAAAAATTAGAAGACAGAGCTTTGCAGGCCCACATTCATTCCATAGTTCCACCTCAAACAGTTTACATTTTATCTACTCTATGCGACATAATCTGAGGAAGAAATTGTTAAAATTTAGAATTTGGCGGCTGCTAATCTGAAAATATCTTAAGTATTTAGAAGACATAGACATATAAGGGAAGTTGTTTGTTCAAGTCCAGAAAGTTATTAGTACGAGGTTTCCTCAGGAACTCTCCACTTGATGAAATTGTAGTACATTCTCAAGCTACTGTTATTCTCACATTTCCCTAAGGTTGGACAAGGGACTACACCAAGCAACCTGATACTCTGTGCAAGCCACTATTATCAGTATCATCATTTTCCATATTTCCATTGTATTGTTCTCATCAGCAGTCGGAGAAGGCAATGACAACCCACTGCAGTACTCTTGCCTGGAAAATCCCATCGACAGAGGTGCCTGGTAGTCTGTAACCCATGCGGTCGTGAAGAGTCGACATGACTGAGCGAGTTCCATTTCGCTCTTCACTTTTATACATTGGAAAAGGAAATGTTCCAGTGTTCTTGCCTGGAAAATCCCTGGGGTAGAGTTGCCTGGTAGTTTGCAATCTATGGGGTCACAAAGAGTTGGACACGACTAAAGTGACTTAGCAGCAGTAGCTCTAGTGCAACTGTTTCTGATCATGATCAGTTTTGACAGATAAATTTCTTTTATATATTATTCTAGAGATATAAAATTCTAGCTGTGAATCTCTTCGATGAATGTCTTAACGATGAGCAATATTAAAGTTATCTGTCATGCTTGTGGAGAAGGCAATGGCAAGGCCCTATCTATGGCTATTCATCAGAAAGTGTCTGTGTTTAACTATGTTAGGAATATATAAGCTATATGTATAGATGTGCTAAAGCACAATTTATACTATTTAAACCTTAGTCTGAAGAGAAGATAGAGTCAAAAATGGTGGTATTGAATATGAAGAATTCATATTAATGCATAGACTTTGGACAGACTATAGATACTGATATATTTGTGGAAGCTTCTTGGTGTCACTGGGAGCTTTTGAAGATTAAAATGAGTCTGATCTAGGCCTTCAAGTAATGACGAGGTTTCAGTAGGAGACATTCGGCAGTAGGAGACATTCGGAAAGAAGGGAAGGACACCTCTGGCAAAAGCAACATTGACAAGACCCTGAATAGGAAAATAATAAAGCAAGGAGTTTAAGTGTACCTGAATGACAGATTTGCCTGTTACTCCAAGTGTTTCTTGACTTCCTACTTTTGCATTCCAGTCACCTCTAATGAAAAGGACATCTTTTTTGGGGGGGTGTTCTAAAAGGTCTTGTAGGTCTTCATAGAACCGTTCAACTATGGCTTTTTCAGTGTTACTGGTTGGGGCATAGGCTTGGATTACTCTAATATTGAATGCTTTGCCTTGGAAACAGAGATCATTCTGTCGTTTATGAGATTGCATCCAAGTATTGCATTTCAGACTCTTTTGTTGACCATGATAGCTACTTCATTTCTTTTAAGGGATTCCTAACCCACAGTAGTAGATATAATGGTCATCTGAGTTAAATTCACCCATTTTAGTCCATTTGAGTTCACTGATTCCCAGAATGTCGATGTTCACACTTGCCATCTCCTGTTTGAACACTTCCAATTTGCCATGATTCATGGACCTAACATTCCAGGTACCTAAGCAACATTGCTCTTTACAGCACTGGATCTTGCTTCTATCCCTAGTCACATCCACAAGACAGCTTTGTATTTGCTTTGGCTTCATCCTTTCAGTCTTTCTGGATTTATTTCTCCACTGATCTCCAGGAGTATATTGGGCACCTACCAACCTAGGGAATTCCTCATTCAGTATCCTATCATTGTGCCTTTTCATACTGTTCATGGGGTTCTCAAGGCAAGTATACTGAAGTGGTTTGCCATTCCCTTCTGCAGTGAACCACACTGAGTTAGACAAGGCTGTAGTCTGTGTGATCATATCGACAGGTTTTCTGTGATTATATTTTCAGTGTGTCTGCCTGCTGATGCCCTCTCGCATTACCTACCATCCATCGTACTTCGGTTTCTCTTACCTTGGATGTGGGGTATCTCTTTACAGTCGCTCCAGCAAAGCACAGCCACTGCTCCTTACCTTGGACAAGGGGTATCTCTTAACTACTTCACCTCCTGACCTTGAACATGGAATAGCTCGTCTCGGCCCTCCTACGCCTGTGCAATCGCCACCACTTGGACATGGGGTTGCTCCTCTCAGCCACAACCCAGAGCTCGGGCGAGGGGTAGTTCCTCTTGGTCATGCTTCTGCGTGGTCCATCGCACAGCCGGCATCACTTCTGCATGGTCTGTCGTGCAGTTTTGCCAAGAGAACGCACTGGTCATAGCAAAACCCCTCTTTCAACAACATAAGAGAAGACTCTACACGTGGACATCACCAGATGGTAAACACTGAAATCAGATTGATTATATTCTTTGTAGCAAAAGATGGAGAAGCTTTATACAGTTAGCAAAAACAAGACCAGGAGCTGACTGTGGCTCAGATCATGAATGCCTTATTGACAAATTCAGACTTAAATTGAACAAAATAGGGAAAACCACTAGACCATTCAGATATGACCTAAGTCAAATCCCTTATGATTATACAGACGAAGTGAAAAATAGATTTAAGGGACTAGATCTGATTGATAGAGAGCCTGACGAACTATAGACGGAAGTTCGTGACATTGTACAGAAGAGAGGGATCAAGATCATCTCCGCTGAAAAGAAATGCAGAAAAGCTAAATCACTACCTGGTGAGGCCTTACAAATAGCTGTGAAAAGAGGAGAAGTGAAGAGCAAAGGAGAAAAGGAAACATATAAGCATCTGAATGCAGAGTTCCAAAGAATAGCAAGGAGAGATAAGAAAGCCTTGCTCAGCGACCAATGCAAAGAAATAGAGAAAAACAACAGAATAGGAAAGACTAGAGATATCTTCAAGAAAATTAGAGATACCAAGGGAACATTTCATGCAAAGATGGACTCGATAAAGAACAGAAATGGTATGGTATGGGTTCTTAATAGAAGCAGGAGAAATGGAGAAGTGGCAAGAACACAGAACTGTCCAAAAAAAAGATCTTTCCGACAAAGATAATCATGATGGTGTGATCACTCATCTAGAGCCAGACATCTTGACTGTGAAGTCAAATGGGCCTTAGAAAGCACCACTAGGGACAAAGCTAGTGGAGGTGATGGAATTCCAGTTGAGCTGTTTCAAATCCTGAAAAATGATGCTGTGACAGTGATGCCCTCAATATGCCAGCAAATTTGGAAAACTCAACAGTGGCCACAGGACTGGCAAAGGTCCGTTTTCATTCCAATCCCAAAGAAAGGCAATGGCAAAAAATGCTCAAACAACCGGGCAATTGCACTCATCTCACATGCTAGTAAAATCATGCTCAAAATACTCCAAGCCACTCTTCAGCAATACGTGAACAGTGAAGTCCCAGATGTTTAAGCTGGTTTTAGAAAAGGCAGAGGGACCAGAGATCAAATTGCCAGTGTCCCCTGTTTCATGGAAAAAACAAGATAGTTTCAAAAAAACATGTATTTATGCTTTATTGACCCATTTCTTTTTTCAGTCATTTGTTATTTAGGCATTGAGCTTCATGAGCTGTTTTTGTAGTGTAAGGATTAATTATTTGTCAGTGATTTCGTTTCCTGTTATTTTCTCTGTTTCATAGGGTGCTTTTTCACATTGCTTATAGTCTCCTACTAATCACTATAGTAAAAGTTGATACCAAACGAAGTCATAAGTAATCCTGTCAGTCAAGTAAGGAAGAAGTTGAAATTTGCAGTTTAAATATCAGAGGAAGCTGGTTCATCACCTGTAAGCAGTGTATGTGATGAGGGGAGAGACTTGATGAGACCTCAGTGGGAGAAAAATGGATTTCTTGATATCTACAACAAATAAGATATGTACAAGGATTGCCAATTTCTCATCAGAGCTTCTTTCACACTATTATATCAATCAGACATCTAATGGTCTACTTTTCCATGGTCTTTCTTTATCTTCAACACTTCTCAGGAGCTTGGCTTCATTTACTGTTATTTTCTCCCTTTCAAAGGGTGCCTTTTCACATTTCTTTTAGGTTCCTTCATTGTACAAAAGCTTTTAACTTCAATTAGGTCACATATGTTTGTTTGAGTTTTATTTCCGTTTCTCTGGGAGGTGGGTCAGAGAGCATCTTGCTGTGATTTACATCAAAGTGTGTCCTGCCTACGTTTTCCTCTAAGAGTTTTATAGTTTCTAGTCTTATATTTAGATCTTTAATCCATTTTGAGTTTAGTTTTGCATATGTTGTTAGGAAGGGTTATGGTTTCATTCTTTTACAACTGGTTGATGCCTTTTCCCTCAGCACCACTTGTTAAAGAGATTATCATTTCTCCATTGTATATTATTTCCTCCTTTGTCAAAATTAAGATGCCCATGGATGTGTGGACTTATATCTAGGCTTTCTATTTTGTTCCACTGATCTAGATCTCTGTCTTTGTGCTACTGTCTTGATAACTGTAATTTTGTAGTATAGTCTGAAGTCAGGGAAGTTGATTACTCCATTTCATTCTTCTTTCTCAGGATTGCTTCTGCTTTTAGAGGTTTCCCTGTGTTTCTATATTTACTGTGAAAGTGTAAATACTGTGAAAATACTTGTTCTAGTTTTGTGAAGAATACTATTGCTTACTTGATAAGAGTTGCATTGAACCTATAGATTGCTTCGGTTTGTGTATTCATTTTCACTATATTATTTCTTCAAGTCCATCAACCTTATATAATTCTCTATCTGTCTCATCTTTCTTTCATCATTGTTTTATAGTTTTCTTTATATGCGTAAAAGTTTTTTTGTTTCTTTATGTAAATTTACCGCTAAGTATGCTATTCTTTTCATTACTACGCTGAAGAGGATTTATTCTCTTTCTATTTTCTCATTGTTTATGTATAGCAGTGCAAGGGGCTTCTGGGTAATAATTTATAACCTGCAACATTTTGATATTCATCAATTAGCTCTAGTAATATTCTTGTGGTGTCTTTAGGGCTTTCTATGTAGAGGATCATGTCATCTGCAAATAGTGAGAGTTACTTTTTTTTTTTTTTTTTTTAACCAACCTGGATTACTTTTTATTTCATTTTCTTCTCTGACTGTTGTGTCTAGGACTTCCAAATCAATGTTGAATTGTTGAGGTGAGAGGACTTCCAAATCAATGTTGAATTGTTGTGGTGAGAGTGAGCACCCTTGGCTTGCTCCTGATTTTATAGGAAATCCTTTCAATTTTTCACCATTGAAGATACTCTTTGTCGTGGGTTTCTCATATATAGCTTTTATTGTGTTGAGATATGTTCCTCTTGCACTTGCTTTGTGGAGAGTTATCCAACCAGTCCATTCTAAAGGAGATCAATCCTGGATGTTCATTGGAGGGACTGATGCTAAAGCTGAAACTCCAATACTTTGGCCACCTTATGCGACGAGTTGACTCACTGGAAAAGACTCTGATGCTGGGAAAGGTTGGGGGCGGGAGGAGAAGGGGACGACGGAGAATGGGATGGCTGGATGGCATCACCGACTCTTGGACATGAGTTTGAGTGTACTTCGGGAGTTGGTGATGGACAGGGAGGTCTGGCGTGCTGTAATTCATGGGGTCGCGGAGAGTCGGACAAGACTGAGCGACTGAACTGAACTGATCATAAGGAGGTGTTGACTTTTGTGAAAGACTTTCTCTGCATCTATTGAGATAATTATATTGTTTTTAATCTTTCAGTTTAATATGATGTATCAGATTGATTTGCAAATATTAAGGAATCCTTGCATCCCTGGGATGATGCCCACATGCTTCTAAGGTAATGATGTATGACCTTTTTGATATGTTTTTGGATTCTGTTTGCTAGAAGTTTCAGGAAAATTTCTGCACCAATGTTTACCAATATGTTTAGTGACATTAGCCTGTAGTTTTCTTTCTTTTTTGCATCTTTGTCTGGTTTCGGTATTAGGGTGATGGTGGCCTCGGAGAATGAGTTGGGGGAGCTTATCAGCCTCTGCAATTTTCTGGAAGAGTTTGAGTTGGTTAAGGCTTTGTTCTTCCATAAACCATTTTTTGGTAAATTAAAAAAAAAAAAAAAGCAGGATTCACCTGTGAAACCGTCTGGTCCTGGTCTTTTGATCATTGAAAGATTCTTGATTACAAGTTTTATTTCCGTGATTCTGTTTCATCTATAAGATTTTCTACTTGCTCGTCCATTTATGGACAGTTATTCTTTCTAAGATTTTTTTTTCCATTTCTTCAACGTTGTCCATTTATGTGACATATAATTTCTCACAATAATCTCTTATGACCTTTGATATGTCTGTGTTTTCTGTTGTGATTACTCTATTTTCATCTGCAATTTTATTATTTGGATTCTTCTCCACCACCCCAGCACCCCCTCTTTTTTTTTCTTTTTCCTTGATCACTCTGGCTAATGCTTTGTCTTTGATTTATATTCTAAAAGAACCAGATTTTCATTTTATTGAGCTTTGCTATAGTCACTATTGTTTCTTTTTCACTTATTTCTGCTCTGATTTTTATGATTCCATTCATTCTACTGGTGTTCTTCTTTTTGTGCTTGCTTTAGATGTAAAGGTAGCCTCTTTCTTTGATGTTTATCTTCTTCCTTGAGGCAGATTTATATGCTATGAAACTCCTTCTTAACATTGCTTGTTATTGAAATCCAAAGTTTTGGGTTGTCGTGTTTTAATTTTCTTTTTGTAATTTTATTTATTTTACGGAAGTTAATTAGTTTACATTATTGTATTGATTTTGCCATACCTTAACATTAATCTGCCCTTGGTGTACATGTGTTTTTATTTTCCTTTGATTGAATTTAAATTTGATTTCCTTTTTGATTTTTTCTGTGATCTGTTGCTTATTCAGATGTCTGTTATTTAGCCTCCATATGCTTGGAGATTTATTTAATTTTTCTTCTGTGTTTGACACCTATTCTTACTTCATTGTGATTGGAATAGATGCTCGAAATTCTTTCACTTTTCATTTCTTTCTTTTTTTTTTGTTTGAATTTAGCAATGCTAGGTTTATGGACGGGGATTTGATTTTTCCAGGAGGCTGTTCCATGTGCACTTGAGGAAAGGTGTATCCATTACTAATGAGTGTAATGCCTATATATAGCAATTAGGTGTAACTAGACCATTGTGCTATTTAGCAAACCCTCAATATGTAAGGTAAATGCAATCAAGTAGAAAAGAGGAAGTTAACAGTAACACAATTATAATGGGGGCTTTTATATCCCACTCACACCTATAGACACTTCAACTGAAGAGAAAATTAGCAAATACTTATGAGCTGTAAATGTTCTTTTGTAGGTTGTCTGTTTTTACACTTATTGCAGTGCCTCAGGTACTGGAGGAGGAGGTACTCTAAAGTTGGCCATGTTTAGAAGTGGCAGGAAGTTACCCAGCACAATTGGTAGAGGTGGAAAATTGATAGAAAAGTCCTAATACAAAGATGTGACTTCCAAGCTATTGCTATCTTCCATTTTTATGAGTCGAGAAGTACTCACCAAGAAAGTGAAATCCCTGATATGAGGGTATATGATCTCAAAATTGAAATATGCCTAAGAGAACAGTCTATATGCATAAAATTGAGTCCTTGCTCGAGCCTTATTAATTATACTAAGTGTTAGAAAATGTCTGATAGACCACATCCCCTGCAAGTCTCCCAGAACCTCCCCTAAATTACTATCTCCTTCATTTCTAAGCTATGTCATTGTACTTGGTATAGTATCATAGGCTGAGGCTTTAAGATTATAAAAGCTCGTTGAGAACAGAGACAACATTAATTTATTACCTTTGTAAATATCTCCCAAAGGCCTGAAGCCAAGTCTGGCGCAGCTGCCACCACCCAAAAGGCCAGATGCTAACTCTGAAATCTGCCCTTAATTCTCCTCTCCAACTTCCCCCATCTTATCAACAACCAGTGGTGTCTTTTGTCCCTTGCCCTGGAAAGATTCTTTGTTCTTACAGTCTTCTTCATCGTCCAGGGGTGACTACCCATTGTCTGTATTTCAAACTCTCTGCTGATTGAATGAGCATAATTTAGGAATGGAAACCAGAGGCTGCAGACAGGCCAGTACAGAAGCTTCTGAAGTTACATAGTGGGAATCTGCAGTGACATGTGGCTACGTTGAATGTTATTAGTGACTTGAATCCTATCAACTGGGTAATCTGGGAGATGAACATTTTCTCTGTGAAACTGTACAAAAGGATTTCTATATGACTTCATTTGGGTGCAAGCCTTCTCTATAGTCTCCTATACCTGGAACTGTTCCCTCCAAATATTCCCAGTTGAACATACCTTGGCCTGATGTGCACACAATCTCTCCTTTAGGCTTGGCTAAGACGGGGGGTTCAGAGGTCTGGTTGACTCAATATCTCAAGTTGGTAGAGGACTTACAATCTATACTCTTTATCAATAACTGGGGTATGTGCCTTGAAGGGCTGCAGGTGTTAACAAAGAACTTGCCTGGAGCTGTGGTTTTGCTGCTCTAATGGCCCTTCTTAGAGCCGAGGAACATGTAATTATTCATAGGCCCTTCAGTTTGGACTGGTATTATTTATTTATTTATTTTCATCAGTTGCGCACTTTGCAAACTAGAATCGTGGTCTTTTGGGGTTCTCACAAATCCAGAGGACTGGTAGTAATACTGGGGGCCGTAGATGAGAACTTTTAAAAAGGGACTTCAACACACCTGGAAAACTCTCTGTGGGAAAGGCCCAGGTGGCTCCAACACATCGTTGGAGACCTTGTGATCCTCTAATCTCCCCAAAGGCTACTGCCGCCTATTGTCTTGGTTAACGGAGGTGTGATTACCATGATGTGCTTGCTTTGTGTCATCACTAAATGAATAGGCAGCAATGCCTTGGTCATTGCCCTTTGCAACGACCAGTCCTCATGATTGGTCAGGTCTTATCCTCGGGATTTAGATGGAAATCAGTGGGAAGGATTAAAGGAGAGTTCTGTTTGTTGTTGACCAGGTCATGCTGCCTTCCTGATGTGCTTACTTTCTTCTATCCCTTTCTCTAAATTATGCCCCTTCCATTGTTTCCTAGGAGATCTTACCCATTTAATAGAATGTTCATCCCAGCTGAATCTCTGAGGAAACAGTGAAAACACTTAGGGAGCATTAGGAATCTTTGAGGATTATCAGTTGATGGATAAGAGTGTTCTTTATCACTTTCCTTTCCCTGAGAACCTAAGTAAGTACGGTGAATTCTGTTAGGACACTCAGTCCTGTCCGACTCTTTTTGACCCCATGGATAGTAGCCTGCCAAGCTTCCCAGTTCATCAGCAACTCATACAGCCTGCTCAAACCCATACCCATCGAGTCAGTGATTCCATACGAGCATTTCATCTTCTGTCTTCGCTCTCTCCTCCAGCTTTCAATCTTTCTCAGCATCAGGATCTTTTCCAGTGAGTCAGTCCTTCACATCACGTGGCCAACATATTCAAGTTCCAGTTTCAGAATCAGTCCTTCCAATCGATATTCAGGACTGATTTCCCTTAGAATTGACTTCTTTGATATCCTTGCAGTCAAAGGGACTCTCAGGAGTTTTCTCTAACACCACATTTCAATAGCATTGATTCTTTGGAGGTCAAATTTCTTTCTAGTCCAATTCTCACTTCTACTTGACTCTGTACGTAGATTTGACTAGATCGACCTTTGTCTGCTTTATAATATGCTGTCTAGCCTGGTCATAACCTTTCTTCTAAGGAGAAAGTGTATTTTGATTTCCTGACCAGAGTCACCATCTGCAGTGATTTTGGAGCCCCCTCCCCCAATAAAGTTTCTCACTGTTTCCATTCTTTCCCCATCTTTATGACATGAAGTAATGATACCAGATGCCATGATTCTCATTTTGGATGTGGTGTTTTAAGTCATCTTTTTCATTCTCTTTCACTTTCCTCAAGAGACTCTTTAGTTCTTTTGAAGTTCTGCCATGTCAATCGTGTCATCTGCATATCTGAGGTTACTGATATTTCTCTAGAAAACTTGATTGCTAACACTGTTTCATCCAACGTGGCCTTTTGTATGATTAATTCTACATGTAAATTCAATAAAGAGGGTGACAATATACAGCTTTGACGTGCTCCTTTCCCAACTCCTAACCATTCTGTTCTTCCATGTCCTGTTCTAACTGTTGCGTCTAGACCTCCATACAGTTTACTCAGGAGGTATATAACATGGTCTAGTAGTGCCATCTTTTGTCGAATTTCCCATTTTGCTATGATCTACCCAATCAAAATCTTTGGCATCGTCAAATAGGAGTAGGTGCTTTCCTGGTGTTTTCTTGCTTTTTCCATTCCCCAACAGGTGTTTGCAGTTTGATCTCGGGTTCGTCTGTCCTTTTTAAATCCAGGTTGAACATGTGGAAGCTCATGGTTCACATTCTCTTGAAGCCTGGTTGGGGAATTTTGAGCAGTACTTTGCGAGCGTGTGAAATATGTACAACTAAGCCGTAGCATGAACATTCTTTGGATTGCCGTTTTTGCAGTTGGAATGACAACTGACCTTTTCCAGTACTCTGGCCACAATTGAGTCTTCCAAATTTACTAGCATATGGATGGCAATACATTCCTAGTATTATCTTTTAGAATTTGAAATATCTAAACTGAATTCCATCACTTCCACGAGCTTTGCTTGTAGTTATGCTTCCTAAATCCCACGTGACTTCACATTCCATGATATCTGACTCTAGGTGAGTGATCACAGCATTGTGCTTAACTGGGTCATGAAGAACTTCTGTGTATCATTCATCTGTGTATTCTTGCCACCTCTTCTAAATAGCTTCTGCTTCTGTTACATCTGTACCATTTCTGTCCTTTAATGTGCTCCTCTTTGAATGCAATTTTCACTTGGTATCTCTGATTTATAGGAGGGATCTGAAGTCTTTCCCATTCTCTTTATTTCCTCTATTTATTGGCATTAATAACCGAGGAAAGTTTTATCTCTCTTTGCTATTCTTTGGGACTCGGCATTCAAATGTATACAGTTTTCCTTTTCTTCTTTTCGTTTAGCTTGCCCCCTCTTCTCAGCTCTTTGTAAGGCCACGTCACTTTGCTTTTCGCATTTCTTTTTCATGGGGATGGTCTTGATCACTGCTTCCTGTACAATGCCACAAATCTCCACCCATAGGTCTTCAGGCACTCAATCAGATATAATCCGCGGATTCTGTTTACAACTTCCACTGTATAATCATAAGGGCTTTGATTTTACATGTGTAAAATACATTAATTCCCTGTTTCATGTAGGGAAATATTCACCCAGGCTTTCATCTAAGAAATACAGAGAACTCTTTATGGTATTAGAGAAATACATGAAATATAGCTGTTCAATGTTTGACTGTTTAGCACAGGTCTTAATTTCTGAATCATTGAAAATCCTCTATTTTAAGTTTACAAATCTGGGAAATATTTTCATACGTGAATAATTGAGATTTCATATGAGAACCTTTCTCCCCAGATTTTCAAATATGAAATATACAGAATTCCAAATCTCCTATCAGAAGACCTTCATTCAAAATTTCTTGATGGAAATACAGACAATTTCATAGCTCAAGCATGAAAATCTGTGGACAAATTCTATATGTCTAGTAGGAAAATTAGTGCAAGTTTTTCACATATTAAATAGACAGTATTCAGTATTTCATGAAGGAAAGACAACACAAAGATTTTCAAATGAGAAATATGAAAATAATCTCATATTTCATGTTAGAAAACCTGTGACCATGCTTTGATATGTGGAATGGACATTTTCATATCTCCTTTAAAAGAATCTGCATCCAGATTTTCATAGCTCTAACGTGAAAAATTCCAGATTTTATGCAGAAAATTCTGTGTCCATACTTTCATGTGTGATGTATAGAGAATTCCATGATTCAAATTGGAAAAACTGTCCCCAGATTTGTATATGTGAATAATAGAGAATTCTGTATTTCACCTACTGAAACCTGCATCTAGATTTTCATATGTGAAACTTAGAATTTCACCTTTTATGTAGGACTATCTCGTTTCAGATGTCTATGCTTGAAACAGAAAATACCTTCATCAAGAGGCTCCTTGGTTCCTATTGTTCTTCTGTCATTTGTGTGTTGTCACTGGGATAACTAAGGTTATTCGTATCTCCCACATAAATTTTGTTTCCAGCTTGAGCTTCATCTAGGATTTTATTTTTTATGATGTTATCAGAAACAGAAGTTAAATAAGTAGGCTAACAATCCATAGCTTTGACATAGTCCTTTCCCGATTTTGAGCCAGTTTATTGTCCCCTGTCCAGTTCTAACTGTTGCACCTTTACTAGCACGCACATTTCCCAGGAGACAGGTTAGAAGTTCTGGTATTCTTATCGCTAGGAATTTTCCACAATTATTTTCCCTTTGTTTTAGTTTGAGTGTGATTCACAGTGTCCTAGTTATGAACAGAGACAATTAAGCAGATATAAATGATTGTATGGTATCCCCTTTCTTTTTCTATGATCCAAACATCAATTAATGTGTACCTCTTATGATTAAATCACTAACTACACATTTTGTTTCGTTTGTTTTGTATTTTAATTTTATATTTTGATCATTGTTGCTATTGTGGTTTTCTCTCTTTTGCAAGTATTAAAGTAGGAACTGGTAATTTCTTGTGTTTGCATTCTTATTTTACAAGATTTAAGTTATGGTCATGGCAGTCTCTGACCTTTGACACCCACTGAATGGAGTTAAGCTTTGAGATCCAAAATTAGACATCTGTGCTGTGGGAAAATGTCAGAAATGTTAAAAAAAAAAAAAAAAGCTAGATATATTCAAGTGCTGACTTTTTGAGCTCAATTATGCTATTATATTTTAAGTGGAAAGTTCTGAATTTCTTCATGCTGATGAAAATTCTTCATTAAGAGAAATTTCTAAGGGGGAAAGAAAAGCAGTAACAACAATGAAATGCACTTGATTGCATTTGGAAGTCAAAGTAGTACCAGTTATGTGTGTATGCATGCAAACTCCCACCAAACAGAGTAATTCACGTTAACTAATGTTTCATGTTTTGCTTTCAAGGATAAAAAAAAAAAATAGAGCTTGCCAGGAAAAACAGAAGTTCGAAGAAGATAAAAATTTAGGTGGACGTGAAATGCAACTCTCTCAAAGAATGGATCACAAATACTACTTCTACACTGACAACAGTTCTCCCAGTGCATCCGATAAATACTAGCAGAAGACCCGGGTCACCAGAGTGTCCCTTGTGGGTTTCAGACATACCGGGGTGGAAAGGAAATAAGATGGAAGAAGGAAGGTAAGAGGAAGCAAGACAAAACCTGCGCCTTGGGGTGGGAGATGGAGAAGCAGGGAAGAGATTTCCAGAACGAGGCAAGACGCTTCACTAAAGTGTACATTACTTGGGCTGAAAGGAAGCAAGGAGGAACAGCTAATGAAATATAAATTGTATAGAGCAAGAGTCACACAGACAATGTGTGTCATGGCCCTATAGGCCCAAACTACAATGCAGCTCAACCAGTGTGCATGGGGTCTGGCAGCTGGAACACTGGTTTTAGAGAGCCATCCTGGGAGAGGACTGCTGTTGACTATGTGGAGATGGCCTAATGGAGCAGGTACGAGTAGATATGTAGCAGGGAATGCATTTTGAGTATTCCCAAACTGCCAAAGAGGCAGGACCTTACTGCTGATCACACTCCGGAGGTAGAGACACTTTTGTAGCCCCTCCTCTTCCTACCCGTTAACACCGACTGCAAGGCAATAGAGAAAGACCAGCCAGAAGTATCACTCATTCCAAATCTCTTATGCCCATGGCTGCTGACTCCTATTCATAATTGGCACCACCAGGGTTCCAGCATTCCAAACAGCTGTACCACTCCTGTGCTCACCAAGGCAGACCCCAGTGCTCCACAAGTGTCTCGGGGAAGACTTCTTTGGTGACCACAGGTGAAGGAAAGATGAAAATTACATCTTAGACCCAGGGACAGAGACATTAAGGAAGAGGACTGAAAATCTTCCAACCGGTTGAGCATGCCACAGATTAAATACACACTATTAATCATATAGACCCTGTATCTACAGAATAGATCAAAAGATGATAAGAGCTCAAGCAAAAGAAAATGACCAGGCTCAGGCAGCTGTAAGAACGCACAGGAATTATAGCAGTTTTAAGTATGAGCAGTCCTTGGAGAGATCCAGAGTCCAGTTTCCTCCATCGTTGGAAAGCTTCCTAAAGAGGTATAGTTGTCCTCTGACTCATCTTGGGGACTAGGACCCTGACAGATGAGACACTAGGAAATATGCTTTATTCTTTTGATGCATTGCATTGTTGAGTTATTGGTGCACTATTTTGCCCAGTTGTAGTCTTCTTTGTTATTACACATTGCTTTGGCCTTTTAAGATTATTTCAACCATATTTTTTATTTCTTGTATAGCTGTTTCAACTTTTACTTTGGCTACCTACTTTCTATGCCTTTAGTTGCTGTTGCATCTCTTCCTTTTTAAAAGGTATGCATTTCTACATTAATTGTGATTTTCTGTTATTCTGTGGGGGCTTTATCTGATCTTGTCAGATTTGCTTTCTTTATTCTTCAGTTGACATTCTGCTCTGGTGTTGTTTTTTTGGCTTGAGATTTTTTCGATTGGTTCCCTTTATGAATCTGTTGTTTTTTCTGTTGTGTTTATTGCTTGTGCTCCTTTTATTTATTTTTTTCTTTTTGCCATTTACCTGTGTTACTTTTTAAAATCTCCTCAATCTCTTCCTATGATATAGTGTTTCTCTGAGCATAAGATGGGTCTGATCTTCTCAGGTGTCATCATGGAAAACAGGATCATGGTATACCAGGGAATTCCTGTCTACAGTGAATATTAACTGGTGACAGTCTCCACGAAGGCCTCTTTCTTGATCTAAGATGCACTCCAACCAACGACCTGTGCAACCCAGGGCTGATGCTTCACACCACACAACAAGTAAGACAGAAATACAAACCAAATCATTAGCAGATACACTGGCTAATGTCAGACTAATCCCATCAGTACAGTTCCGTTCAGTCGCTCAGTCGTGTCCGACTCTCCGCGACCCCATGAATCACAGCACGCCAGGCCTCCCTGTCCATCACCAACTCCCGGAGTTCACTCAAACTCATGTCCACAGAGTCGGTGATGCCATCCAGCCATCTCATTCTCTGTCGTCCCCTTCTTCTCCCGCCCCCAACCTTTCCCAGCATCAGAGTCTTTTCCAGTGTGTCAACTCGTCGCATGAGGTGGCCAAAGTATTGGAGTTTCAGCTTTAGCATCAGTCCTTCCAATGAACACTAATCCCATAGACACCTGCAAATGACATGAACAGACATGGTCACACCATTAGTGAAAGAAATCTCAGCTGCAGACTCAAGAACATATTTTCCAGTCTCTCCCACTGCAAAGTCCAAAATAGGCACTCAACCAACTTTATCGACTTGGAGTGAAGACGAGGAGCAATAACTATAACCCAGCAGTCTGAGAAGAAATGACCATTAACACAGAAAGTAGGGAAATATGAAGACAGATAAATATGTTGTGGGCAAAGGAATGTGGTAAAAATTCAAAACACAATGAAAGAAAAAATGGGCAGGCTCCCTACAAAATACTTGGAAGTAACAATAGTAAAGGTGAGAAAAGCATTCCTGAGATAGAATGGAGAAAAGATGAGAAACATTTTTGAAGGGCCTAGAAAAACGAATAAGTAACAAAAAATAATTAACAACGGACATTAATAAAAATGGACATTGGTCTCCTATAGGCTAATACACACTGTTGTACTGTTGAAGTCAACACAACTTTAGGAAGTAATTATCCTCCAATTAAAAAAGTGAAATTTAAAAAGAAACACAACCGTTCAATGGCAAGAGACCTGACAAAGTTAAATGATACATATCGGACATTTCAACCAAACAGAGAAAAATATGCATTTTTCTAAAGTGAAAATGAAATATCTCCAGGATATATCACAAACTGACTCTCAAATCAAGCCTCAGTAATTTGAAGGTAATGGTAATTGTATCATTTTTTTTTAAACCCACAATGCTATGTTTTACATACCAGATATGGGGACAGAGACTGTAAAAATCACGAATCCATGTAACAAATACACCTCTACATGGTGAAGAGATCACTGATGAAATCAAAGAGAAAATTAAAAAAAAAAATTTAGAAGAAAATAATATTAAAAGCATGATTATCTAACAGTTGTGAAGCATGCTTAAGCAGTAAGAGAGTTAAGTTGATAAATACTACACATCTCAAGTAATTAACATAATATTAAATCTAAAGCATTTAGAGAAAGAAGAAAAAGCAGACAAAATTTCCCAAAGTGAATACAAGGGACAAAAATGATAAAAAAAATCAGAGCAGAAATTAAAGACAATACATGATGAAAAAAAAAAAGTAGCCAAAATCAATATCTTTAAAAGGGGTCTCTTGGAGAGGATAGAAAAAATAGATAAATCATGGTCCAGACTTATCAAGAAAAAAAGAGACAAACACTTAAATCAATCAAATTTGACATGACAAAGGATGATATTATAACGGATACCACAGAAATAACAAAGAATTGTAAGAGACTACAGCAAACACCTGTAAGTCAATAAAATTCAGGGTCTTGAATCCATGGATAAATGCTCAGAAATTCAACGAAGAAGAAACAGAGAATATTAACCAAACAATGGTAAGCACTAATATTGAAACTGTGATAAAAATTTTCCAATTGATAAAATTAAGGCAGATGGCTTCACATGGAAATTTTACAAACCAGTCAGAAAACTGCCAACACATGGACTTCTGAAACACTTCTAAAATTCTAGAGTGGAAGAAACCCCCACAAACTCTCCTACAAGGTCACCATCACTCCAATGCCAACACCAACATAACAGAGAAAAGGAAAGTTAGACCTATATCACATAGATGAACAGAGGCAAATATCCTTAGCAAAATACAAGCAAAAAAATACACCAATACCTTAAAAAGACTGAACAGAATTACTAAGTGAGGGTATATGACAGATACAGAAACATCTTCAGAAGCTTCATATCAATGGGTCAGTTCAGTTCACTTCAGTCTCTCAGTCATATCCGACTCGTTGCGACGCTATGAATGAGAGCCCACTAGTCTACCCTGTTCATCACAATGCTCGGAGTTCAACCAATTCATGTCCATGGAGTTGATGATGCCATCCAGCCATCTCATTCTCTGTCTCCCCTTATCCCCTGGACCCCAATCCCTCACAGTATCAGGGTATTTTTCTAAGAGTCAACTCTTCCCAGCAGGTGGCCAAAGTTTTGGAGTTTCAGCTTCAGCAACAGTCCTTCCAATGAACATCCAGTACTGATCTTTAGAATGGACTGGATGGATCTCCTTGCACACCAAGGGACTCTCAGGAGGTGTCTCCAACAACACAGTTCAAAATCATCAATTCTCCGGCGATCAGTTTTCTTCACATTCCAACTCTCACATCCATACATGACCACGGGAAAAAGCATAGCCTTGACTAGACGGACCTTGGCTGGCAAAGTAATGTCTCTGCTTTTTAATATGATATCTACGTTGGTTAAAATTTTCCTTCCAAGAAGTAAGCGTCTTTTAATTTCATGACTGCAATCACAATCTTCAGTGATTATGGAGCCCCAAAAAATAAAGCCTGACACAGTTTCCACTATTTCCCCATCTATTTCCCACGGAGTGATGGGACCAGATACTGTGATATTTTCTTTCTGAATGTTGAGCTTTAAGCCAACATTTTCATTCTCCTCTTTCACTTGCATCAAGAGGCTTTTTAGTTCTTCTTCACATTCTGCCATAAGGGTGCTGTCATCTGCATATCTGAGATTATTGATATTTCTCCTGGCAATCTTGATTCCAGCTTGTGCTTCTTACAGCCCGGCATTTCTCATACGTGTTCATCATATAAGTTAAATAAGCAGGGTGACAATATACAGCCTTGACATACTCCTTTTCTTATTTGGAACCAGTCTATTCTTCCATGTCCAGTTCTGACTGTTTCTTCTTGACTTGCATATAGATTTTTCAAGAGACAGGTCTGGTATTCCAATTTCTTTCAGAATGTTCCACAGTATATTGTGATCCACACAGTCAAAGGCTTTGGCATAGTCAATAAATCAGAAACAGATATTTTTCTGGAACTCCCTTGCTCCTTTGATGATCCAGCTGATGTTGGAAATTTGATCTCTGGTTCCTCTGCCTTTTATAAGCAGCTTGCGCATCTGGAAGTTCACAGTTTACATTTTGCTGAAGCCTGGCTTGGAGAATTTTGAGGATTACTTTACTAGCGTGAGAGTTTCGTACAATTGTGAGGTTGTTTGAGCATTCTTTGGCATTGCCTTTCTTTGGGATTGGGATGAAAACTGACTTTTTCCAGTCCTGTGGCCACTGTTGAGTTTTCCAAGTTTCCTGGCATATGGAGTGCAGCACTTTTAAAACATCAAATTGCATTATTTGCAATAGCTTAACTGGAATTCATCACCTCAGCTAGCTTTGTTCAGAGTGATCCTTTCTAAGACCCACTTTACTTCACATTCCAGGATGTCTGGCTCTAGGTGAGTGATCACACCATCGTAATTATCGGGGTCATAAAGACTTTTTTCGTACAGTTTTGTGTATTCTTGCCACCTCTTAATAATATCTTCTGCTTCTGTTAGGACCATACAATTTCTGTCCATTATTGACCCCATCTTTGCATGAAATCTTCCCATGGGTTATCTAATTTGCTTGAAAAGATTTCTAGTCTTTCCCATTCTATTGCTTTCCTCTCTTTCTTTACATTGGTCGCTGAGGAAGGCTTTCTTATCTCTCCTTGCTATTGTCTGGAACTGTGTATTCAGATGCTTATATCTTTCATTTTCTGTTTTGCTTTTTGCTTCTCTTCTTTTCACAGCTATTTGTAAGGCTTCATCAGACAACCATTTTGCTTTCTTTGCATTTCTTTTCCATGGGGATAGTTCATACGACATTCTATCAGATCTAGTCCCTTAAATCTATTTCTCAATTCCACTGTATAAACATAACGGAGGTGATTTAGGTCATACCTGAATGGCCGAGAGGTTTTCCCTACTTTCTTCAATTTAAGTCTGAATTTGTCAATAAGTATTTCAAGATCTGAGCCACAGTCAGCTCCTGGTCTTGTTTATGCTGACTGTATAGACCTTCTCCATCATTGGCTGCAAAGAAAATAATCAATCTGATTTAAGTGCTGACTGGTGATGTCCATATGTAGAGTCTTCTCTTGTGATGTTGGAAGAAGCTGTTTGCCTGTTTGTTATGACCAATGCATTCTCTTGGCCAAACTCTATTGGCCATTGCCCTGTTTCATTCTTTATTCCAAGGCCAAATATATCTGTTACTCCAAATGTATCTTGACTTCCTACTTTTGCATTACAATCCCCTATTGAAGGATTGAAACCATATGATCACCTCAATAGATGCTGAAAAATCTTTCATATATTCCAACAATCATTTGTGATAGAAACTCTCCAACAATTGAACATAGTAAAAACTACCGCAAATAACAAAACCACACAAATCAAAACTACAACGATATATCACCTTGCACCATTCCAAATGGCCACCATTAAAAAAAAAAATCTGTAACAGCCCTGCTATTCCAGGGGCTAAGACACCATGATCCCAATGCAGAGGTCCCAGGTTTGATCCTTGGTCCTGGAATTAGACTCCACATGCAGCGATTGAAATTTGTTGCAACCAAATAAAGAAGTAAATATATACGTGTATATATATATTTATATGATTGTATACGAATATATGAAGGAGAAGGTGTGGAGAAAGGAGAAACCCCCTGCCTATAACCCAATAATCACACTGTTTTCCATACACTAAAAGGAAACCTTAAACAAAAAAATACATGTGTATGCCAGTAACCATTGTAAAACCATTTAGAGTAGCCAATAAAGGGAAGCAACCTCAGTGTCCATCAAATGAAGAATGGATAAAAAAGCTATAGTCCATATATAGGATGGAAAATTACTCACCCATAAAAAGGGAGAAAGTTGGATTATTTGCAGGGTTGCAGATGAATCTAGAGCCTATTACACAGTGAAGGAATTAAAAAACAGAAAGACCAATATTGCATATTAATACATATATAAGTGGAATTTAGAAAACAGGTACTGAAGAACCCATTTGAAGGGTAGGAAGAGATGCAGTCCTAGAAAACAGACTTGTGGACACAGTGTGGGAAGGAGAGAATGGAATGCATTGACAAATTGCACAGACATATGTAAAATATCAAGTACGTAGTAGATAACTAGTGCTATGGAGAGTTCTAGTGGAGTGGGTTGTGGGGTAGGAGAGGAGGTAAAAGAGGGAGATGGGAGGACCGCTCAAAAGGGAGGCTCAGCTATATTTACTAATAACTGATTTATTTCACTGGGCCGCAGAAATTTACACAACATTGTAAGTTAATTATGCTCCAAATTTTAATCAGTTTGTTTCAATTGAAGAAAGAAAATCAGTCCTTGACCAACTTGTGAAAGTGACAAATAAAGTATCCAGGGCATGTCAAGTAAAATATGTACCCAAGACTGCTTTAGTATATATAGACTTAGCAAAAACAAACAAACAAACTTAAAATGCAGAACTAAGTTAACCAAGGTCTGTCTAGTCAAGGCTATGATTTTTCCCGTGGTCATGTATGGATGTGAAAGTTGGACTGTGAAGAAGGCTGATTGCCGAAGAATCAATGCTTTTGAACTGTGGTGTTGGAGAAGACTCTTGAGAGTCCCTTATACTGCAAGTAGATCCAACCAGTCCATTCTAAAGGAGATCAATCCTGGATGTTCATTGGAGGGACTGATGCTAAAGCTGAAACTGCAATATTTGGCCACCTCATGGGACGAGTTGACTCACTGGAAAAGACTCTGATGCTGGGAAAGGTTGGGGGCGGGAGGAGAAGGGGACGACAGAGAATGAGATGGCTGGATGGCATCACCGACTCTGTGGACATGAGTTTGAGTGTACTCCGGGAGTTGGTGATGGACAGGGAGGCCTGGCGTGCTGTGATTCATGGGGTCACGGAGAGTCGGACACAACTGAGCGACTGAACTAAACTGAACTGAACTGAACTGAAGTTAGCCAGACAAAGTTCAGACTCTACACTTAAGTGTCCCTTCACTTCACTAATTTGTCATAAACGTAAAGAAGGGGTTCCTAAAATAAAGCAAACAAATGTGATATGTTTTCATAATATGATGTCACCATTTTATGAATCCATGAATCCCCTTAAGTTTTAATAAGTAATAGCAGACCTTTGACTTTCAGAACTATGGTAAGTAGGAATTAGTAAGCATAGGTTAAAACTGAGGTGCTGCACAAGAATCCCTTATATCGCAATACTAGAATGTGTGCTTCTGCTGCTGCAAAGTCACTTCAGTCGTGTCCGACTCTGTGTGACCCCATAGACAGAAGCCGACCAGGCTCCCCTGTCCCTGGGATTCTCCAGGCAAGAACACTGGAGTGGGTTGTCATTTCCTTCTCCAATGTGTGAAAGTGAAAGGGAAGTTGTTCAGTCGTATCTGACCCTTAGCGACCCCATGGGCTGCGGCCTACCAGGCTTCTCCATCCATGGGATCTTCTAGGCAAGAATGCTGGAGTGGCTTGTGTGTGCTCCGAGATTGTGTGCTACTGACTGGGAAAAATGCATAGCCTAAAAGTGGAGAATTATGTTTTCTTCAGCAGGACTTTCATCCTAAGAAGGATTTCATCATGAGGAGTAACTTCTCAAGTATTGCAAAAAGACTGCTATGAACAAGGATAGATGGAGCCAGGTTTTACAAAAGTTTTGGTACAATGATCAGGTATGGAGAATGTCCAAATATTATGGTTAATGAAGAAACACTGGACATCACAAGTGAATGGATTGAGATATGTTTTACTTATGCAAATATGCAAAAATCTGGGCTCCATGAAATAATTCCTTTGATAAACACCTTAACTAGGGCTAGTATCTATTCTTTCAGTCTGGATCAGTCCTTCAGGCAACACTGGTGGCAGCTGCAGTAACTAAGGACTTGATCATTTCAGTTCAGTTCAGTTCAATTCAGTCGCTCACTCGTGTCCGACTCTTTGCGACAACATGAATCACAGCATGCCAGGCCTCCGTGTTCATCACCAACTCCCGGAGTTCACTCAAACTCATGTCCATCGAGTTGGTGAGGCCATCCAGCCATCTCATTCTCTGTCGCCCTCGTTTCCTCCTGCCCCCAATCTCTCCCAGCATCAGAGTCTTTTCCAGTGAGTCAACTCGTTGCATGAGGTGACCAAAATATTAGAGTTCCAGCTTTAGCATCAGTCCTTCCTGTGAATACCCAGGATTGATCTCCTTTAGAATGGACTGGTTGGATCTCCTAGCAGTCCAAGGGGCTCTCAAGTGTCTTCTCCAACACCACAGTTCAAAAGCATCAATTCTTCGGCGATCAGCATTCTTCACAATCCAACTCTCTTGATGCAAGTCCTCAGTTGCAAGGACATTGTATACCTCCTGCAAAACCCATCAGTTTAGTTCTGTTCATTCGCTCAGTTGTGTCTGACTCTTTTCGATCCCATGAATCACAGCATGCCAGGTCTCTTTGTCCATCACCAACTGCCGGAGTTCCCTCAAACTCATGTCCATCGAGTCAGTGATGCCATCCTGCCATCTCATTCTCTGTCGTCCCCGTCTCCTCCCACCCCCAATCCCTCCTAACATCAGACACTTTTTCAGTGAGTCAGCTCATCGCATGAGGTGGCCAAAGTATTGGAGTTTCAGTTTTAGCATCAGTCCTTCCAATGAACACCCAGGATTGATCTCCTTTAGAATATATACTGCTACCTATATACAGCAAGATCATATACGTAAACTTTCCACATATACATATGCATGTATATGTTTAGCTATATATATATGGCTGTCTAGGTTGCACTAGTAGTAAGTATCCTGCCTTCTAACGCAGAAGTCATAAGAGATGCAGGTTCGATCAAAGTGTTGGGAAGATCTCCTGGAACTAAGCGTGAAAACCATGTCCTATTTCCTCACCTTGAGAATTCAGTGGATTGAGAATACATGATGGGAAACAGTCTGTGTGATGCAGAGTGTCAGACAGGAGTGTAGTCACTTAACACTTGAAATATCACTAAATAAGGGTTGCTTAAATATATATATATATATGTACACACATTACAATACAATATGCACTATAATATATGTAAACAATTATGCTAATAATGTATAATAGTACATATTATATATCATTAATATATATTATATATGATATAATAGTATAATATAATATATATGTGTGTGTGTACATGTATTGTACACCTGCTTCTTTCATTTACAACGAATGATATGCTCAGCAAAAAATCAGTATCAGTTCAGTTAAGTTCAGTCGCTCAGTCGTGTCCTACTCTCCGCGACCCCATGAATCACAGCACACCAGGCCTCCCTGTCCATCACCAACTCCCGGAGTACACTCAAACTCATGTCCACAGAGTCGGTGATGTATCCAGCAATCTCATTCTCCGTCGGCCCCTTCTCCTCCCGCCCCCAAACTTGCCCAGCATCAGAGTCTTTTGCAGTGAGTCAACTCGTCGCATGAGGTGGCCAAAGTATCGCAGTTTCAGCTTTAGTATCAGTCCCTCAAATGAACATCCAGGATTGATCTCCTTCAGAATGGACTGGTTGGATCTCCTTGCAGTATAAGGGACTCTCAAGAGTCTTCTCCAACACCACAGTTCAAAGGCATCGATTCTTCGGCGATCAGCTTTCTACACAGTCCAACTCTCACATCCATACATGACCACGGGAAAAAGCATTGCCTTGACTAGACGGACCTTGGTTGGCAAAGTAATGTCTCTGCTTTTTAAGATACTATCAAGGTTGGTCATAACTTCCTTCCAAGGAGCAAGCATCTTTTAATTTAATGGCTACAATCAGCATCTGCAGTGATTTTGGAGCCCCAAAAAATAAAGTCTGACAGTGTTTCCACTGTTTTTCCATCTATTTCCCATGAAATGTTAGGACCGGTTGCCATGATCTTTGTTTTCTGAATGTGGAGCTTCAAGCCAACTTTTTCACTCTCCCCTTTCACTTTCATCAAGAGGCTTTTGAGTTCCTCTTCACTTTCTGCCATTAGGGTAGTGTCATCTGCATATCTGAGGTTATCGATATTTCTCCCAGATATCTTGATTCCAGCTTGTGCTTCTTCCAGCCCAGCGTTGCTCATGATGTACTCTGCATATAAGTTAAATAAGCAAGGTGACAATATACAACCTTGACGTACACCTTTTCCTATTTGGAACCAGTCTGTTGTTCCATGTCCAGTTCTGACTGTTGCTTCCTGACCTGCATACAGGTTTCTCAAGAGGCAGGTCAGGTGGTCTGGGATTCCCATCTCTTTCAGAATGTTCCACAGTTTATTGTGATCCACACAGTCAAAGGCTTTGGCATAGTCAATGAAGCAGAAATAGATGTTTTTCTGGAACTCTCTTGCTTTCTCCATGATCCAGCGGATGTTGGCAATCTGATCTCTGGTGCCTCTGCCATTTCTAAAACCTACTTGAACATCTGGGAGTTCACGGTTCACATATTGCTGAAGCCTGGCTTGGAGAATTTTGAGCATGACTTTACTAGCGTGTGAGATGAGTGCAATTGTGTGGTAGTTTGACCATTCTTTGGCTTTCTCTTTCTTGGGGATTGGAATGAAGACTGACATCTTCCAGTCCTGTGGCCACTGCTGAGTTTTCCATATCTGCTGGAATATTGAGTGTAGCACTTTAACAGCATCATCTTTCAAGGCTTAAAATAGCTCAACTAGAATTCCATCACCTCCACTAGCTTTGTTAGTAGTGATGCTTTCTAAGGCCCACTTGACTTCACATTCCAAGATGTCTGGCTCTAGGTCAGTGATCACGTTATCGTGACTATCTTGGTCATGAAGATCTTTTTTGTACAGTTCTTCTGTGTATTCCTGCCACCTCTTCTTAATAACTTCTGCTTCCGTTAGGTCCATACCATTTCTGTCCTTTATCGAGCCCATCTTTGCATGAAATGTTCCCTTGGAATCTCTAATTTTCTTGAAGAGGTCTCTTCTTTTTCCTATTCTGTTGTTTTTCTCTATTTCTTTGCATTGATCACTGAGGAAGTCTTTCTTATCTCTCCTTGCTATTCTTTGAAACTCTGCATTCAGATGCTTATATCCTTCCCTTTCTCCTTTGCTTTTCGCCTCTCTTCTTTTCACAGCTATTTGTAAGGCCTCCTCAGATAGCCATTTCGCTCTTTTGCATTTCTTTTCCATGGGGATGGTCTTGGTCCCTGTCTCCTGTACAATGTCACGAACCTCTGTCCAGAGTTCATCAGGCAGTCTATCAATCATATCTAGTCCCTTAAATCTATTTCTCACTTCCACTGTATAATCATAAGGGATTTGATTGAGGTCATATCTGAATGGTCTAGTGGTTTTCCCTACTTTCTTCATTTTAAGTCTGAATTTGGCAATACGGAGTTCATGATCTGAGCCACAGTCAGCTCCTGGTCTTGTTTTCACTAACTGTATACAGCTTCTCCATCTTTGATTGCAAAGAATATAATCAATCTGATTTCGGTGTTGACCATCTGGTGATGTCCATGTGTAGAGTCTTGTGTTGTGTTGTTGGAAGAGGGTGCTTGCTCTGACCAGTGCACTCTCTTGACAAACTTTATTAGCCTTTGCCCTGCTTCATTCCGTGCTCCAAGGCCAAATTTGCCTGTTATTCCAGGTGTTTCTTGACTTCCTACTTTTGCATTCCAATCCCCTATAATGAAAAGGACATCCTTTTTTGGATGTTAGTTCTAAAAGGTGTTGTAGGTCTTCATAAAACCAATTAACTTCGGCTTCTTCAGCATTACTGGTTGGGGCATAGGCCTGGATTACTGTAATACTGAATGGTTTGCCTTGGAAACATACAGAAATCATTTTGTCGTTTTTATGATTGCATTAAAGTACTGCATTTCGGACTCTTTTGTTGACCATGATGGCTACTCCATTTCATCTAAGGGATTCCTGCCCACAGTAGTAGATATAATGGTCATCCACTTTTTAAGCCAACTTAAAGTTTAAAGCTCATCATTCAGAAAACTAAGATCAAGGAATCCAGTTCCATCACTTCAAGGCAAATAGATGGGAAAACAGTGGAAATAGTGGCTGACTTTAATTTTCTAGGCTCCAAAATTACTGCGGATGGTGATTGCAGCTGTGAAATTAAAAGACACTTACTCCTTGGAAGGATGTTATGACTAAACTACACAGCATATTAAAAAGCAGTGACATTACTTTGCTAAAAAATAAGTCGATTAGTCAAGGCTATGGTTTTCCAGTGATCATGTATGGATGTGAGAGTTGGATTATAAAGAAAGTTGAGTGCAGAAGAACTGATGCTTTTGAACTGTGGTGTTGGAGAAAACACTTGAGAGTCCCTTGGACTGCAAGGAGATCCAACCAGTCCTTCCTAAAGGAGATCAGTCCTGGGTGTTCATTGGAAGGACTGATGCTGAAGCTGAAACTCCAATACATTGGCCACATGATATGAAGAGCTAGCTGATTTGAAAAGACTCTGATGCTGGGAAAGATTGAGAGCAGGAGAAGGGGATGACAGAGAATAAGATGGTTGGATCGTATCATTAACTCAATGCACATGGGTTTGGGTGAACTCCAGGAGCTGGTGATGGACAAGGAGGCCTGGTGTGCTGTGGTTCATGGTGTCGCAAAGAGTCGGACGTGACTGAGCGCCTGAAATGAACTGAACTGATACAGTTTATACATATACATATATATATATATATATTTATATAAATTTATGTTATATATATGTTATATATAATATATACGCTATGAAATATAAATATATATATTATACAATATATTAAAATTTTATGTTAGATAAACTGTCTATGTTATATAAAGTTATGTTATTTATAATATATGTGATAAAATATGTTATATATAATCTATTAACAGTTTATATATATGTTAATAAGTGATATTTGTTTTCCTTTTTCTATTTTATTTCATTATATTGGACTCTTTTTCAATCCGTCCACCTCTCTACAAATGACCCGATTTCATTCCTTTTTGATTGGGTAATGTTCTATTTTATATATATACCAAATTATCTTTATTCATTTCTTTGTAAATGGACATTTTTGTTGCTTTAGAATTCTGCTGTTGTAAATCCTGGAGCCATCAATACTGTTGTTATGCATCTTTTGTAATTATGATTTTCTTTAGGTAAATCCCAACAATCCCAGCAGTGGAACTGCTAGATCATATAGTTTCTTCATTCCTAGATTTTTAAAGAATTTTCATACTGATCTGCATACATAGTGGCTGTATCAATGTATATTCCTTCTAGCAGGACTGGAAAGAAAACGAAAGTGAACGTCACAATGCCATGTCCAAATCTTTGTGACAGACTGGGATTCTCTACTCCAGAATGCTTCCTCTGAGGAATCTGAGTTCCTGAATTCAGAATCTGAATTAAAATATTCAGGGCAATTCCCTTCTCCAGGGGAATTTTCATAACCACGGGATTGAATCCAAGTCTCCTGCATTACTGCTGGATTCTTTTCATTCAAGCCACTTGGGAGGGTTACCTTTTCTCCACACCCTCTGAAAAATTTATTTATTTGTAGATTTTTGTTGCTGTTGTTGTTGCTGATAAGGGTCACTTAGGCCAATGTTAGGTGTTACCTCATTGAAGGTTTTGTTTCCCTTTTTCTAATAGTGATGTTGAGCATCTTCTCTTATGATATTGAAAACCTGTTAGTCTTCTTGGGAGTAACGTCTATTTCCTCTCGGTCCATTTTTTTCCAATGAGGTTGTTAGTTTCTCTGCTATTCAGCCACGTGTGCTATTTGCTTATTTTGGAATTTAATCTGTTTCCATTTCCTTCATTTGCAAATGTTTTCTGCCACAATGAAAATTGTTTTCTGTCTTGCTTATGGTGTTGCTTTGTAAAAGTTATTAAGTTTAATTAAGTCCTACTTGGTTTTTCTTATCTTTATCTTCATTGATTTAGGAGCTAGATTTAAAAAGAAAAAAATATCTTTCTCCATTTTATGTCAAAATGTGGTCTACCTATGATTTCCTCTAATAATATAGATTTAGAGTGAGTGACCTTATATTTAGGTATTTATCCAGTCTGAGTTTATCTTCTTACATGATGTTAAGGAGTGACTAATGGTGATCCACTGAAGAAATGAATGGCAAAACACTCCAATACAGCCATGAATTAACTCTATAAAAAGGCAAAAATATATTACCCTGAAAGGTGTCTCTCCCGGTGCAGAAGCTGTCCAAAATGCTACTGGGGAAGAGCAGAGGGCGATTTCTAATGGCTGTAGGAAACATAAAGTGGTGAGATGAAAGAGGAAATGAAGCTCAGTTATGGATATGTCTGATGATGAAAGTAAAATCTGATGTGCAAAGAACAATAATGCATAAGAACACGGAAAGATAGGCCCATAAAACAAGGTAAATTGGATGGGGTCAAATGGGAGAAAGCAAGAGTAAACATCAACTAGGATTCATGGAACTAAAATGGAGAGGAATGGGTGAATTTAATTCAGATGACTATTTTGTCTATTACAGTGGGCAAGAGTCTCATAGGAGTAAAGGAGTAGTAATCATAATCACCAAAGAGTCTTAAATGGAGTGTTTGGGAGCAGCCTCAAAAGCGACAGAATGATCTCAGTTTGTTTCCAAGGCAAAAGATTCAACATCACTGTAATCCAACTGTAGGTCCCAAAAGATGATCCAAAGAAATTGAAATTGATCAGTTCCATGAAGACTGCAAGTACTCTTAGAACTAAGACCGAATGAAAGATGTCCCCATCACCATAGTTCAGTTCAGTTCAGTCGCTCAGTCGTGTCCGACTCTCCGCGACCCCATGAATCACAGCACGCCAGGCCTCCCTGTCCATCACCAACTTCCGGAGTACACTCAAACTCATGTTTACAGAGTCGGTGATGCCATGCAGCCATCTCATTCTCCGTCGTCCCCTTCTCCTCCCGCCCCCAACCTTTGCCAGCATCAGAGTCCTTTCCAGTGAGTCAACTCGTCACATGAGGTGGCCAAAGTATTGCAGCTTCAGCTTTAGCATCAGTCCCTCCAATGAACATCCAGGATTGATCTCCTTTAGAATGGACTGGTTGGATCTCCTTGCAGTATAAGGGACTCTCAAGAGTCTTCTCCAACACCACAGTTCAAAGGCATCGATTCTTCGGCGATCAGCTTTCTTCACGGTCCAACTCTCACATCCATACATGACCACGGGAAAAACCATTGCCTTGACTAGACAGACCTTGGTTGGCAAAGTAATGTCTCTGCTTTTTAAGATACTATCAAGGTTGGTCATAACTTTCCTTCCAAGGAGCAAGCGTCTTTTAATTTCATGGCTGCAATCAGCATCTGCAGTGATTTTGGAGCCCAAAAACATAAAGTCTGACAGTGTTTCCACTGTTTTTCCATCTATTTCCCATGAAATGTTAGGACCGGTTGCCATGATCTTTGTTTTCTGAATGTGGAGCTTCAAGCCAACCTTTTCACTCTCCCCTTTCACTTTCATCAAGAGACTTTTGAGTTCCTCTTCACTTTCTGCCATAAGGGTAGTGTCATCTGCATATCTGAGGTTATCGATATTTCTCCCAGATATCTTGATTCCAGCTTGTGCTTCTTCCAGCCCAGCGTTCCTCATGATGTACTCTGCATATAAGTTAAATAAGCAAGGTGACAATATACAACCTTGACGTACACCTTTTCCTATTTGGAACCAGTCTTTTGTTCCATGTCCATTTCTAACTGTTGCTTCCTGACCTGCATACAGGTTTCTCAAGAGGCAGGTCAGGTGGTCTGGGATTCCCATCTCTTTCAGAATGTTCCACAGTTTATTGTGATCCACACAGTCAAAGGATTTGGCATAGTCAATGAAGCAGAAATAGATGTTTTTCTGGAACTCTCTTGCTTTCTCCATGATCCAGCGGATGTTGGCAATCTGATCTCTGGTGCCTCTGCCGTTTCTAAAACCTGCTTAAACATCTGGGAGTTCACGGTTCACATACTGCTGAAGCCTGGCTTGGAGAATTTTGAGCATGACTTTACTAGCGTGTGAGATGAATGCAATTGTGCGCTAGTTGGAGCATTCTTTGGCATTGCCTTTCTTTGGGATTGGAATGAAGATTGACCTCTTCCAGTCCTGTGGCCAATGCTGCGTTTTCCAAATCTGCTGGCATATTGAGTGCAGCACTTTCACAGCATCATCTTCCAAGACTTGAAATAGCTCAACTGGAATTCCATCACCTCCACTAGCTTTGTTCGTAGTGATGCTTTCTAAGGCCCACTTGACTTCACATTCCAAGATGTCTGGCTCTAGGTCAGTGATCACGTTATCGTGACTATCTCCATCACCATAGGGGAGTACAATTCAAACGAATGAAGTCAATAAATACCTGGACCAAACTGGAGCAACTTTGACCTTGGAGTACAAAATGAAGTAGGGCAAAGACAAATAGAATTACACCCACAAAATGTACTGGTCAGAGCAAGCATTCTTTAACTACGTCACAGGAACCGACTTTACACATGAATCTCACCAAAAGGTCTGTAAGGATTATCAGCTTGGTTATTCTCGGTAGCAATCAAGATGGAGAAGCTGTATAGTGTCAGCAAAAACAAGACCTGGAGTTGATTTTGGCTCAGATCATCAGATTCTCATGACAAAGTTCAGGTTTAAAATAAAGAAAGAGTTGATTGGGTTGGAACCGCTAGGCTAGCCAGGTACAACAAAAATCAAATTGCCTCTGGAAAATGCAGCAGAAATCACAACCAGTATTAAGAGCTTAAATCTAGTAAACAGTTCCCCAAGAACTACAGAAGGAGCTTCAAAATGTTGCACAGGGAGCAGTGAACAAAACCATCCTAAAAAAAAAGAAAATCTCAAAGACAAATTGATTTTCTGAGGAAGGTTTATATATAGCTGTGGAAAGATAAGAAGCAAAAAATAACTGAAAAATATAAAGATAGCCCAACTAAATGCAGAATTCCAGAGAAATTGAAGAGAAAAGAGGGTATCTTCAATAAACAACGGAGATAAATAGAAGAAAGCAAGCAGATAGGGAAATACCAGTGATCTATTCAAGAAAATTGAAAATATCAAAAGATCATTTACTCCAAAGATGGACACAATAAAGGACAGAAACATAAAGGACTAAAGAAGCAGAAGAGATCAAGGCAGGATAGAAAGAATACAGAGAAAAACTGTAGGGAAAAAAAAAGACCATAATAACCCAGATAACCACAAGGTGTGAGCATTCACCCACAGACACTCATTCTGAAATGTAAAGTCAAGTCTTAAACAAAGCATTTCTGACCATAGAACTAGTGGAGATGATGGATTTCCAGCAGAAGTGTTGAAATCTTAAATGCTCTCAATGTGCTGCAATCAAAATGGTGCAAATGTGGAAAACATAGCAGTGATCAGGGGACTGGAAAAGGTTAATCCTTATCCAAATTTCCAAGAAAGACAGTACTAAACGAAGTTCAAACCACCACTCAATTTCACACATCTCCCATGCTAGTAAAGTTATGCTCAAATTCCTTCAAGCTAGTCTTCAACATTACATGAACTGAGAACTTCCAGAAGTTTGAGCTGGGATTAGAAACATCAGAGGAATCACAGATCAAATGATCACCGATTACTCGATCATAGAAATACCAAATGAATTCCAGAAAATCTCTGCCTGTTTTTCATTGACCACTGTAAAATCATAGTCTGTGCAACATATAAATTGCGGAAAACTCTTAAAGAGATGGGAATAGCAGAACATTTTACCTGTCTCCTTCATACTTGACCTGTAGGCAGGTCCCGAAGCAATAGGGTCAAGTATGCAATTACTGACTAGCTCGGGGTTGAGAAAGGAGTATGATAAGGCTGTTGATTGTCACCTCATTCATTTAACTTATATGCATAGCAAAGCATGAGAAATGCCAGGCTGGATAACTTACAAGCTGAATCAAGATTGCTGGGGACAATGTCACCAACCTCAAATATGTGTGTGACTATCACTCTGCTGCTACTGCTACTACTGCTAAGTCACTTCAGTCGTGTCCGACTTTGTGTGACCCCATAGATGGAAGCCCACCAGGCTCCCCCATCCCTGGGATTCTCCAGGCAAGAACATTGGAGTGGGTTGCCATTTCCTTCTCCAATGTGTGAAAGTGAAGTCGCTCAGTCGTGTCCGACCCTTAGCGACCCCACGGACTGCAGCCCGCCAGGCTCCTCCATCCATGGGAGTCTCCAAGCAAGAGAATTGAGTGGCTTGTCATTGCCGTCTCCTAATGATAGAAAAAGAAGATGAACTAAAGAACCTCTTAATGAAGGTGAAGGAGTACAAAAGCTTTTTTTTTTTCTTCTTTTTTTGGGCAGTGGTGACAGGGTGGTTTACTTTATTACTCATTTCTTTATTTTCTTTTTTAAAATGTATTTATTTTAATTGGATACTAATTATTTATATTACTGTATTTCTTTTGCAAATTGACATGAATCTGCCCCAGGTGTACATGTGTTCCCCATCTTAAAACCCCCCATTGTACAGAGTGAAGTAAACAAAAGCTTTTGAAGAGTGCAAAGTGAAAGTGAAGTAATTTAGTCGTGTCCCACTCTTTGAGATTATAGAATAACAGGCCCATGGATTATAGCCTAACAGGCTCTTCTGTCCATGGAATTTGCAAGGCAAGAGTATTGGAGTGGGTTGTCATTTTCTTCTCCAGGGAATTTTCCTAACCCACGGTCTAACTGTGCTCCCCTGCCTTGCAAGCACACGCTTTACCATTTGTCCCGCCAGAGCAGGCATAAAACTCAATGGTATAAAAACTCATATCACAACCTCCGGTCCCATCACTTCATCGCAAAAAGAAGGGGTAAAAGGAAAAAACAATGTCAGGTTTCCCCTTCTTGGGCTCTGACATCAAGGCAGAGTGTCTGCAGCCATGAAATTAGAAAATAAATGCTTCTTTACAGAAAATGTATGACAGAATTAGATAAAGTGTTACAATGAAAGAAATCACCTTTCTGGCAAAGGTCCGTTACAGCCAAAGCTATGGTCTTTCCCGTAGTCATATACTGTTGTGTGAGGGACCATAAAGGAGGCAGAACAACTGAAGAACTGATACTTTTCAACCAGGGTGCTGGAGAAGACTCTTGAGAGTCTCTTGGAGAGCAGAGAGAAGAAATCAGTCAATCTTAAAAAATTACCCTGAAATACCCATTGGAAGGATTGCTACTGAAGTTTATGCTCTAATAATTTGCCCACCTTATGTGAAGAGACAACTCATTGGAAAAGACCCTGATGCTGGGAAAGACTGAAGGCAAAAGGAGAAGAGGGCACGAAGGATGAGATGATTGGGTTGCATCAGTGATGCAATGGACATGAACTTGGGTAACCTTCAGGAGATGGTGTGGGACAGGGAAGCCTGGCATGCCACACTCCATGGCGTCACAACAAGCCAGTGTCCTAATTTCATTCTTTCACTTTTAGCTGTCCAGATTTTCCAACATCACTTATAAAAGAGATTATGTAGTCTCCATTGTATATTGTTGTCTCATTTGTCAGAGATTAGATGACCACTTGGGCAAGCGATGATCAGGGTTTCTAACCATCCCAATGGCTTATATTTCTGCTTTGGGCCCATTCCATGCTGTACTGATTACTGTAGCTTTGTAGTATTGACTTATGTCAGGAAACTTGATTCCTTCAGCTCTGTTTTCTTTTTCAAGCTCGCATGGCTATTCAAGATCTTTCGCATTTCCATACTAGTTGCAAAAAGATTTTGCTCTAGTTCTGTTAAAAATGCCATTGGTGTCTTGATAGCAACTGCATTGAAACTTTAAACTGCTTTTTATAGTGTAGCCATTTTCACAATATTGTTTCTTCCAGTGCGTGTGAATGGTATATCTGTCCATCTCTTTGTGTCAGCTTTGCTTTGTTTCTTCCATGCTTTATTATTTTCTGCACACCAGGCTTTCCCCTGCCTCGGTAGGTTTATTACCAGGAATTTTACTCTTCTTGTTTCCATGGTGAATGGGATTGTTTCCTTCAATTCTATTTTTGATATTTTGTTGTGAATTGTAGGAATACAAGGGATTTATGAGTATTAATTTTATATCTAACAACTCCCCTAAACTTATTGATCAGCTCTAGTAATTTTCTGGTGGCGTCTTTGGATCTCCAGGCATAGTAGCATAGCACGTGTAAACAGTGGCAGTTTTACTACTTTTCCCGTTTGTTTGAAATTGTATTTCTTCTAATCTGATTGATATAATGAGAAATCCAAAGTCTATGCTGAATACCAGTGTTGAGAGTGGGTATTTTTGTCTTATTCATGAATTATGGGTCACATTTACAGGTTTTCACCATTGAGAATCATGTTTGCAGTGAGTTTATCCATATGTGGCCTTTATTAGTTTGCAGATGGTTCTGGCTGTTCCCACAAGTTATATACAGGGTTTATTATGAATGGGTCTTCCATTTCATCAAAAACTTTTACTACATCTCTATCCTAAACTGTTTCAAGGTCTTTCCTCTTAAAAGTTAGTTGTTTTTTAGTGTTCTTTCTTCCTTTGTCCACCTAATAAAAAGAACTGACTCATTAGAAAAGGCTCAGATGGTGGAAAATATTGAAGGTCAAAGGAGAGGTGGGCAGCAGATGTTGGGACAGTTAGATAACTTCACCAACTCTATAGATATGAATCTGAACAAATTCTGGGAGATAGTGAAAGGAATCCTGACAGGCTCTAGTCCATGGTCTCACAAAGTTGGACATGATTTCCTGGAAGAGCAACAAATTCTCTCCCCTGTGATTGAGACCATTACTTATTCTCAACTGCTCCATATCTCAGGTATCTTAATTTTACTCGTTATTATGTATAGAATCAGTTATGTTTGTTTGACTTTATTGTCACCCACCTGGCCCCAAATTTGTGTGATATCTCAATTGCATATGACGTATATGTGATAAGAGCATGGCGTTGACAAATAATGATATTGAGAGGTGCAGGCAGAGTTGGGGTTTTTCCAAGTCAGCTGAGCACAAAGCCCTATGCTATTTGTCTGTGGTTTCTGGAAAGAAAGCACAGAGGATAGAATCATGCCAAAGTGAATAGCACTGTGAATCTGTCCAAGGTGATGTGAGAATACAGAACACTTTTGTTCATTTCTCAGCTATCCATAGTGAGCACTTCCAAACCTGCCCACCTGGTTAGGAACCTTCCAGGATAATTAGCAGAGGTGGAAGAGGTCCTTGACTTGATTCAAGAGGGAGTGAAAAAAAAGAAATAAAAAAGAACTGGGACAAAATAAAAAGGGGGGATGTTGCTTGAATGAAATATTGAATTTTGTATGCTTCACATTTGAAAACTGGGGGAAGATATTCTTACAATTAACGTGAAATCTCTGTATATCACATGTGAAAATGTCAGTCAGTCAGTCAGTCAATTCAGTCGCTCAGTCGTGTCCGACTCTCCACGACCCCATGAATCACAGCACGCCAGGCCTCCCTGTCCATCACCAACTCCCGGAGTACACTCAAACTCATGTCCACAGAGTCGGTGATGCCATCCAGCCATCTCATTCTCTGTCCTCCCTGTCTCCTCCCAACCCCAAACTTTCCAAGCATCAGAGTCTTTTCCAGTGAGTCAACTCGTGGCATGAGGTGGCCAAAGTATTGCAGTTTCAACTTTAGCATTAGTCCCTCCAATGAACACCCAGGATTGACCTCCTCTAGAATGGACTGGTTGGATCTCCTTGCAGTATAAGGGACTCTCAAGAGTCTTCTCCAACACCTCAGTTCAAAAGCATCGCTTCTTCGGCGATCAGCTTTCTTCACAGTCCAACTCTTACATCCATACATGACCACGGGAAAAACCATAGCCTTCACTAGACGGACCTTGGTTGGCAAAGTAATGTCTCTGCTTTTTAATATACTATCAAGGTTGGTCATAACTTTCCTTCCAAGGAGCAAGCGTCTTTTAATTTCATGGCTGCAATCAGCATCTGCAGTGATTTTGGAGCCCCAAAAATATAAAGTCTGACACTGTTTCCACTGTTTTTCCAGCTTTTCACACATGAGATATAGAATTTTATATGTTACCAATATAAAATCAAGTCCTAATATTTTTTCTTAAAATATGTAATTTTCTACATGAAACATAAAATCTCTGAATTTCCCATATGAAACTATATTGGTCTTGATTTTTGTGAATACGTTTTGGAAGTTTTTATGTTTCACATAAAATGGAAATCAACCCCAGGATATTTCTATATGAAACATAGATTTCTATTTCTAGTTGACATGAAGACCTGCACACATGTTTTCCTAAATGAAAATAAAGAATTCCTTATAGTTCCTGTGTGAAAACATTGATGGTGATTTGAAACATTAAAATTTGAAGTGAAACATGGAATTTTCTAATTTTATATTTTAAAATCTGGGTGCGTATATTTCACAGGATAATCGGAAATTTTGTAAATGTTTAATGAACTCTGCACTGATTTTCCTACATGAAGATGGAAAAATCATGCATGAAAACTTTAGATTTTCCCCCATGAAATAGTTTTTGTCATCTATTTTGCACATGAAAAGCTGAACACACCTTTTCCTAAGTGATAATTAGAAGTCTCTCTATTAGTTCATGTATGATTCTGTGTGTGCATGTTTGTATATGAGTCATTTATTTCTCCAGGCTTTTGTATGGTAATAAATGTGCTGGTTCTCTTCTATGAAATACGAAGTTCTCTATGAACACATATTTAATACTTGCACTGATTATTCTACAGCAGTATACGAATCTCCACATTTCACATATAAAAATTTGTACATATATGTTCCAACAGGGCACCTTGTGTTCTCTGTAATTAACATATGAGAACTGACTTGATTTTCTGACATGAAAAATGACATTACATATAATTAATATATTCATCCTAGGTGTGCTGACATATGGATCAATCTATATTATATATATGAAATTCTGCAGATAGAATTTACTACATAAAATATATAATTGTGTATATTTTACATATGAGCATATGAGTATAATTTTTCAATTTAATATATGGAATTATCTGTGTTTCATATATGGACATCTGAATAAAGATTTTTGACATGACTTTTGAAAGTTGTATATTACACATAAGATTTTCTTACATGAAATATGAGGTGTATATTTCACATATGAAAATTGGGATACAGTTTTGATAGATGAAATCTGGATTGCGTTATCATTCATAGGAAAATGTGGGTACATTTTCATAAATATATTTGGAAAGTAAAAAATTTATATGCAGTCCTAAACCCAAATTTTCATGTGTAAGATAGGAGTATTTGATATTTTAAATATAAAGAAATCACTTAGTCTTTCAAGCATGAAATATGGAATTTCCTATATTGTTAATATGGAAACCTGAGTACATATTTTCTCATATGAAACAGAATAAACTCTATTTCACATTTGAACCTCTGGACACAAATTTCTTACATGAAATTTCAGATTTTCTGTATATCATATATGAATATATGTGCTCCAGTTTTTACAGGAAAAATGGAATTCTCTCCTTTTCTTTTATGAAAATACAGATGGCAACCATCTACCTGAAATATAGGATGCTGTGTATTTTACATAAGAAATTTGGGCATATCTTATCTTACATGAAACATGAAAAGTTTTCTACTCTTCATATGAAAGCCTGGACTCTGATTTCCCTGTAAGAAATATGGAATTCTCTGTGTTTAACACAGGAATCCTGTAAACAAATTATCTTAACAGTAGGGTTCTCTATGTTTTGCCTACGAAAACCTGCACACACCTTCTCCTTTATGAAACATGTAATTCCCTACATTCAATATATGTAAACCTGGGAACAGGTTTTTTAACATGATATATAGAGTAAAATATGTAAATTTCCCTGTTTTTTATATGCAAACTGGGATCCCATATAAAATATTTGTCATTTTACTGAATTTATATGAAATCTACTTACGGTTTTTAGTATATGAAATATAAAAAATTCTAACATTATATATGTTAAAATAGCTTCAGACTTCCAAACATGAACCATGGAGTTTGTACATTTTGTATATGAAAATCTGGGCAACGTTTTTCTTATGTGAAGACATGAAAGCCTCTTTATGTTACATTTGGAGTTTGACATGCAGATGTTCCAAAATGAAATTTGGGATTTGTATATTTCATTTCTGAACATCTGGGTGCTGTTTTCTACATGAAATGTGGAATCCTTTAAATTTCACATGTGAAAATATCAGTGTCTATCTAAAATATGAAACACTGTCTATTTGCTATTAGCAGATTAGGGTGCAGATCATCCTAAATGACATTTGAAATTCCCTATATTTCACATAGGAAAAACCTAAGCACTGTTTTTCTTAGATGAAATGTGGTATTTTTATTATTTGTATGAAAATATTTTCACAGGACAATTTTACATATGAATTCTCTATAATTCATATAAGAATGCAGGTAACAGAATTTCCTCCATGTAATTAGGAATTTTTTGTATTTCATAAATTCAAAACATACCCAGATTTTCTGTATAACATATGGAATGATCTGTTTTACATATGAAATCTTGACTTATTTTCATGTTAAATATTTCCTATCTATATTTAATGCATGAAAATATGGGTCCAGGTTTTCCTCTTGAATTTACTATGAAATTAACTTTGCTTCATATATCAATTTTAACACCAAAATTTCTCCATGAGTTATGTGATCCTCCTTATTTTACATAGGTTTATCAGATGGTAGATTTTTCTACATGAAGTATGGAATTCTCAATATGATATAAGTATGAAAACCAGAGATTTTCTTACATGAAAAATGTCACTTTCCAGATTTTGTATATGAAAACGTGTGTGGAGGTTTTTTAAATTAATTAATTTAAAATATTTCATGTGTGAATGTATGAATAGAATTTAATGCATAAAATATGGAATTTCCTGTATTTAGTGTATAAAACTCTAGACAAAACTCTAGGCAAAAGTTCTATGATTACAAAGAAATTTTCTCTTCCACATGTGAAAATCTGTGCCCAGGTAATCATCCAAAAAATATGGGATTCTCAATATTTCATATCTAAACATCTAAGGACATATTTCCACTATTAAGTATATATTTCATGCAATATATCACAATAAATAACTTTAGGAAACATGAAAATCTCATCACCAATATCCTTCATGAAATATGGAATTTTGTATGCTTCACATATTAAACCTTGGGCACTGATTTTCCATGAGGAATTTTGGAATTTTCTCTTCTTACATAGAAAAATCGAAGCACTGATTACTCCACATGAAGTATGGAATTTTCTTTCTTTCCCATATGGGTGTCTGTTTTCCCACATATAAACAGAATACTCTATATTTCAAATGTAGGCTATGATCACTGATTTTCCTACATGAAATAGAGAATTCTCTGTATTGCCCATAGGAAAATCTGGGCCCAGATATTCTTCCATAACCCGTGAAATTTTGCATACTTCAGGGTCAATTTCAGCTGAATGAGTGTATTGCCTGCATATGTGAATCTTCTTGAAGATTCTAAATATAGTACCGAAGTCGCCATTTTACATATGAAAATCTGCATGTCAATTGTCTCCCATGAATTATGGAATTCTGCAATTTATCATACAAAAATCTGGACTCTGGAATATACATTTAGAGAAAATTTCATATTCTATTTCACATGAGCAAATATGGATGTAAATTCTCCAAGAAATGTGCAAGTGGCTAAATCCAGGTGTGCAATTTCCCTGCATGACACTTGCAACCCTCTATCGGTCACTTATAAGCTATAAGGCTTTCCTATATCATGAACTGAATTAGATATATTTCATGCATGAATATCTGGACACAGATTTTCTTAATTAAATATGGAATTCTCTGAATTTAATATACTAATCTAGTTTCTTTGCCTACATGAATTATTCATGCTCAGTTGCTGCATTTGTGTTAGACTCTTTGTGACCTTGGATTGTAGTTTTCAGGATTCTCCGTCCATAAGATTCCCATAAAACATGGAATTTTCTATTTTCAATTATGAAATGGTAGAGATGATCCTATATAAAAAAGTGATTTCTCTATACTTTCACATCTGAACATTTTCCCACCTTTTTTCGTATATGAAATTTGGAGTTTTCCTTATTACATAGATGATTGTATGGGAGCCAGTTAACCTATATATGAAATGTTTAATTCCCTACATTTCACTTGTGCACATCTCGACAGAATTTTCTCAGAAGAAATGTTGAATAGGATATTTAGCTGCAATATGAAATACTGTATATTTTCCACATGGAAGTTTGTGCAGAGTTTCCACATGCATTTATCGGGGACCAGACTTGATATGGCCCAGGGTATCCTTGGGATGAACTGCGTCAGCGTCAGAGAGAGAGAGAGAAAGAGAGAGAGGGGCTGATGATTCCTTGGCTTATGCTGGAAACCAATAAAACCCCAGCATGGGGTTTGCTCTGTTTACGTAGGCCGCAGGTGCCCTCTCGAATCACAGGAGGTACCCCACCAGGGCACCCCCTCGAGTGGGTCTTAGAAGCCCAGGCAGATAAGTAAACTCAGAGGGCCCAGCGCTCCAAGGATCTCAACCAGAGAAAGGAGAAGAGAGAAAAGGACAGAAAAAGAGAAAGAACAACATGGGGAGACCAAGCTTCAGTGAGCAAGGCCCAAAACTTTATTTTCCAGTGCTGCTTTTATACCCTAAGTTGTGCACATAAAAAATAGAAAGAGAGGTATAGAGTCACGCCAAAATCACGTGGGGTCAGCAGTCTTGACCCTTATCAGATCAGGGCTCATTTTTGTATGTCTCGTGATATACAAAAGTTTTAGGTGGTTTACATCATCTTCTGGCCAGGGGGCCTGCTAACGGTTTATGGCCCTCTCTCCTAACAAAGGTTAGTTAGCTAGAAAAAGGCTTATATTCTTTTAAGTTGATTTTCCTAAAGTCAGATGCTATACACATGACAAGGTTAGATTCCTATAAGGTACATGTGTAGTGAGCTACAAGAAAGGAATTTATTAACTTAAGATCTGATGTGGTTAAATCAAAGGCTATTACTTATATTCTCTATATGTGATTAATGTATTTCCAAGGATACAATAGATAGAGGAAACTTTGCAGCAAGCATTGATTCAACAATGAAATCTTTTTTAGTACTATTCTAATGATTTTAACTTCTTCAACAGATTTCTGTATTTTAGAATATTAGGCTTTCTGTCCTTGCATGGCTGGGAGGCTAAAAACAGTCACACTCATAGTTGTAAGAGCCCGGACAAACTTGTCATGCAAGTTAGAAAGCTATCAGAGGGGCTTGGATTGGAACACTCCTATTAAGCCGAGGAGAACTTTTAAACTACAGCTCTGAATTAATGTTTTTAGAGAAAGGTGGTTGGGGGGAAGCCCCCGTAAGTATTAGAGGACTTGGTAAGAGGCATAAGATAGTAAAGTAGTCAGACTCCGGTTTTCTTTGGGGTAGATGCTCAGGTAAGTCCAGGGGGTCCCTCGAGTCTTGATTAGCCTTTACCCGTCAGGCCTCTTCCCCAATTGACCTTTGCCACGGGTAGGATTTCCCTCGCTGGCTCCCAGCATGCAGTACAGAATTATTTGTGTTTAACGTATGATAATCCAAGAGCTTATTATCGAACATGACATATGCAATCTGTATGTCTCCTTTAAAATTCTCTGCAGAATTTTGTACATGCAAAATTGAATTCTCTATATTTCACATATGAAAATCTTATCAAAGATTTTCCTCCATGACTTACTGAATTCTTTAGTTTACCTATGAAAATCTGTATGTTGTTTCTCCTACATGAAATTGGGAAATTTCATTATTTCAAATAGGAAAATCTGGGATAGATATTTTTTCTTAAGTGAATATGGGTTTCTCTATATTACGCAAATAAAATCCAAACATGGATTTTTAAGATTAACTTGAAATACAAACTCATATTTGAAAATATTCTTATATCCAATATGGAATCATAATTTTTCACATATGAAATTCTTGACACAGATTATTTTCATGCAGTATTCTCTAGGCTTCATGTATCAACTTAGGATGAAGATATTCCGAAGTGAAATACGCCTGTCTTTCTATTTCACATATGAGCATCAGAGGGTTGATTTTTCTATAGGCTACTTATGGTACTCTTTATTTCACATATCAACACTTGGAGTAGATATCCCTACATAAAATATAAATTTGGTATACTTTTCATATGAACATCTTATCACAGATTTTCCTACATGAAATATGGAATTCTCTATGGTTTGCATATCAAATTGTGGGTGGTAATTTTTCCATATGGAATTCTCTAGATATCATTTATGTATGTAATCTGAGTGGCAATTACCCTTATGTATTTCTCTAGATAGCACTTATGAATATTAAGATCTACTAGTGTTTACATGAAAAATGGAATTCTCTACTGTGTTTCACCTATCAAAAATCTGGTTCAGAAACATAAAATTCCCTTCACATCACATAGGAAATTTTGGGCTCATTTTTCTGATATAGGGCGTGGAATTATGATATGATACATGCATATATGATCGTATGGGTCCCTATTTATGTACATATCACATATGGAAACCTATTCACACATTTTCCCAAATGAAAGTAGGATTCCAATGTATTTAACATTAAAAATGTAGCCCCAGAATTTCCATACTGAAGTATGGAATTCTCTGTATTTCACATATGAATATCTAGCTGCATATTTTCCAACAGAAAATGTGGAATTATCTATAGTTCGTGCATGAACGTCCAGGTGATATTTTCCTTGTGAAATATGGATTTCTCAATATTACACACGTATAAGTGTGAGAATACAAAATTCTCTGCATTTCATATTTGAAAAGTTGAATGCAGATTTTCTCAGAGAAACTTGGGTTTCTCTGTATTTCATAGAGGGATGTATGGGTGCAAATATTCCTACTTATAATACATTTCAAGTGATCATACATGTGAAAATCCGTGAGCACTTTACTGAGATGCATTATGAAAATTTCTATTTGTCTTATTGAGAATTTGTGTTCAGTTCTTAACAGACTAAATATGGATATTTCTGTTTTGTGTATTCAAATCTGGCTGGCTATTTACATATACAATATTTGTAATTTTCCTAAATGTATATGAAAATCTACAGAAAGTTTTCATATGTGAAATATGAAAATTCTAGAATTTTATATGTGATAATGTTTTGAATATCCAAACATGAAATATGAAATCCTTTATATATTGATAAGAAAATCTGGACAATGGTGTTTCTATGTGAAGTACATGAAAGCCTCTGCATGTTGTATTTGGAAATGGATGCGGATGTTCCAAAATGAAATGTAGAAATTGCTGCATTTCATATCTGAACATTTGAGTGCAGATTTTCTACATGAAATGTGGAATCCGCTATATTTCACACAGGAAAAATATTGCTGTCTATTTTTCTGTCTAAAATATGGAACAATCTATGTTGAACATTAGCAGATTAGAGTGCAGATGATCCTAAATGAAATATGGAATTCTCTATATATGACATATGAAAATAAATCCTGGTTTTCCTGGATGAAATATGGGATTCTCTATATCTGAATGAAAATTTGTACAGAGGAGAATTTTATGTCTGAAATCTCTATATTTCACATAAGAATGTAGGTACAGATTTTCCACATAAACTTGGAATTTTATATATTTCACAATATGAAATATTGACTTTCCTGTATTTCACATGTGAACATCTGGGCATAGATTCTCTCAGATGAAATGTTGAATTCTATATTTTAAATGGCAATGTCACAGTGAATACTTTTAATAAAATATGAAATACTATATTTTCCATAGGGAAAATATGTGCACAGATTTCTAAAAACAAAATGCCATTCTCTGTATTTAGCATATGAAACACCAAGAGCTTATTATTTTACACACAATATATGGAAATGAATATATACACACACATAATATATGGAAATCTGTATTTCTCCTGTAAAATTCTGTGTGCAGAATTTTTACACACAATATTAATTTCTCTTGATTTCACATGTGTAAGTTTGTAAAAAATTTTCCTACCCATAATACTGAATTCTTTACTTTACATATCAAAATCTGGATTTGGATTTTCCTTTATGAAATTGGGAAATCTCTGAATTTCACATATGAAAATCTCGGAACAGATTTCCCTCCATGAAATTTGATTATTTTCATTTGATAAATGAATATACATTTATTTTTCTACATTACAGGCATAAATTTTGAGCACAGGTTTTCAACATGATATATGGAATTAAAGATGAAATACACATTTCAGAATAGGTAGGACCAGAATTCAATATATGGCATTAGAGAATTCTATATATCATGTATTTAAACCAACATTCTAGTATGCATATATGAAATATAGAAGCTTGATATTTCATGTTTGAATTTCTTTTTTCAGGTTACCATATATAAAATGTATAAAATTTCATATTATATTTCAGAAAATATTCATTCTGATTTTCAATGTGAATATATAGAGAAACAAAGGTTTCAACAGAAAATTATTCAATCCTTTTTTCTTTTTGAAATATATAAAGTCCCTATTTCTCGTAGGAAAATCTATGAGCAGAGTTTCAAATGCCTAATATTGAGCATTCCATATTTCATTTGGGAATATCTGTGCCAAGTTCTCAAATGTAAATTAGAATACTATATTATTGCACAAAAGTTTGTGTCCAGATTTTCTCAAGTATCCAGTAAAATATTTTGTGAGACATAGAATATACTTATGAAAGATTTTGAATAGAATTAAGTACATAAAAAATTAAAACATAGCAAATAGACCCAAAGGTAACCTGTTTCGATTATATCCAGGTTACTGAGAGTGGTTCTGTTGCCACCACTTTTAAAGTAGATTTTCTTTTGGGCGCAAAAAAAAAAAAAAAAAAACTTTTAGTCTTTTAACATGCACATATACACTAATATATGTACAACACATTCAGCTTGGTTTTACTATTTTCTTCGTAAGTGTATTATATAGTTGGATGACAATTGAATTTTTCAGTAAGATACTGATATTTAGATTTCTTATTTTGACTTCCAAATTGACGTGAGATCCTCCAAGACTTATACTATTTTGGTAAAATCATTAATATACATTGAACAGTTAATTTTATTGGAGTATAACTGATTAAGAATACTTTGCTAATTTCTACTCTAAACCACAATGCTTGCATATTGCATTCTGTGGGGTAGAAAAGACTCAGAAATGCCTTAGTGATGGAACCATAACCATATATCTAAACCTTCAATTTTAGACTTCCTCCTAATTTAGGTCAACACAGTGCATTAGGTAGAGTTCCCTGTGTTGCATATAGGTATCATAAGCACATGTGTGTCAGTTACGATCTCCCAATAGCTTCCACTACAAACCGTTTCCTCCACGCATACTTCTCTATATCTGTGTCCCTATCATTGCTTCTCAAATAAGATCATCTCTATCAGTTTCTTAGAGTCCATATATGTGTTAATCTGTAATATTTGTTTTCCTTTTTGCATTTTAGTTCTTTATGATTATACAGTAGAAATGAGAAATAGATTTAAGGGGATAGATCTAATAGACAGACTGCAGGATGAAATATGGACGGAGGTTCGTGACGTTGTATAGGAGACAGGGATCAAGACCATACCCATGGAAAAGAAATGAGAAAAAGCAAAATGGCTGTCTGAGGAAGCTTTCCAAATAGCTGTGAAAAGAAGTGAAAAGCAAAGGAGAAAAGGAAAGATATTCCCATTTGAATGCAGAGTTTCAAAGAATAGCAAGGAGAGATGAGAAAGCCTTCCTCAGCCATCAATGTAAAGAAATGGTGGAAAACAACAGAATGGGAAAGATAAGCGATCTCTTCAAGAAAATTAGAGATACCAAGGGAACATTCCATGCAAGATGGGCGCAATAAAAGACAGAAATCATATGGACCTAAGAGAAGCAGAAGATATTAAGAAGAGGCGGCAAGAATCCACAGAAAAACTGCACACAAAAAAAATCTTCACAATCAAGATAATCACGATGGTGTGATCACTGACCTGGAGTCAGACATCCTGGAATGTGAAGTCAACTGGGCCTTAGAAAGCATCACAACGAACAAAGCTAGTGGAAGTGATGGAATTCCAATTGAGCTATTTCTAATCCTGAAAGATGATGCTGTGAAAGTGCTGCACTCAACCTGTCACAAAATATGGACAACTTTGCAATGGATACAGGACTGGAAAATGTCAGTTTTCATTCCAATGCCAAAGAATGCTCAAACTACCACACAACTGCACTCATCTCACATGCTAGTAATGAAATTCTCCAAGCCAGGCTGCAGCCATATGCGAACCGTGACCATCCAGATGTCCAAATTAGTTTTAGAAAAGGCAGAGGAAGAAGAGATCAAATTACCAACGTCTGATGGATCATTGAAAAAGCAAGAGAGTTCCAGAAAAACATCTATTTCTGCCTTATTGACTGCATAAGCCTTTGGCTATGTGGATCACTATAAACTGTGGAAAATTCTGAAAGAAATGGGAATACCAGGCCACCTGACCTGCCTTTTGAGAAACCTATATGCAGGTCAGGAAGCAACAGTTAGAACCGGGCATGGAACAACAGACTAGTACCCAATAAGAAAAGGAGTACATCAAGGCTGTATATTCTCACCCTGATTATTTAACTTATATGCAGAGTGCATCATGAGAAACGCTGGCCAGAAGAAGCCCAACCTGGTATCAAAATTGCTGGGAGAAATATCAATAACCTCAGGTATGCAGATGACACCAGCCTTATGGCAGAAATTGAAGAGGAACTCAAAAGCCTCTTGGTGAAAGTGAAAGAGGAGGGTGAAAATGTTAGCTTAAAGCTCAACATTCAGAAAACAAAGATCATGACACCTGGTCCCATCACTTCATAGCAAATAGATGGAGGAAATGTAGAAACAGCGTCAGACTTTATTTTGGGGAGAGGCTCCAAAATCACTGCAGATAGTGATTGTAGCCATGAAATTAAAAGACACTTACTCCTTGGAAGGAAATCCATCACCAACCTAGATAACACATTAAAAAAACAAAGACATTACTTTGCCAACTAATGCCCATCTAGTCAAGACAATAGTTTTCCCAGTAGTCATGTATGCCTGTGAGAGTTGGACTGTGAACCAAGCTGAGCACAGAAGAAGTGATACTTTTGAACTGTGGTGTTTGAGAAGACTCTTGTGAGTCCCTTGGACTGCCAGGAGATCCAGCCTGTCTATCGTAAATGAGATCAGTCTGGGTATTCATTGGAAGGACTGATGTTGAAGCTGAAACTCCAATACTTTGGCTACCTCATGCGAAGAGTTGAATCACTGGAAAAGACCCTGATTCTAGGAAGGTTGGAGACAGGAGGAGAAGGGGATGACAGATGATGAGATGGCTGGATGGCATCACCGACTCGATGGAGATGAGTTTTCATAAATTCCAGGAGTTGATGATGGACAGGGAGGCATGGTGTGCTGTGGTTCTTGGGGTCGCAAAGAGTCAGACACGACTGAGAGACTGAACTGAACTGAACTGATATGACCTTTTTTGAATCCAGACACATTTCTACATTGACCTGAATTCTTTCCTCTTTAAGACTTGACTCTGTGGTAGAGGGTGAGGGTGGGATGTTTTGGGAGAATAGCATTGAAACATGTATATTATCATACGTGAAACGAGTCACCAGTACAGGTTCGACACATGATACAGGATGCTCGGGACTGGTGCATTGGGATGATCTGGAGGGAGGATAAGGAGAGGAGGGAGCGGGGGTTCAAAAAAGGGAACACATGTACACCAGGAACGGATTTATGTCAATGTATGGCAAAACCAACATTGTTAAGTAATTAGCCTCCAATAAAAATAAATAAATGAATAAAATAAAAAGTAAAAGACTCAGTGATAGTCTAATATATCAGTTCAGTTCAGTCGCTCAGTCGTTTCTGACTCTTTCCGACTCCATGAATCACAGAACGACAGGCCTCCCTGTCCATCACCAACTCCCAGAGTTCACTCAAACTCATGTCCATCGAGTTGGTGATGCCATTCATCCATCTCATTCTCTGTCGTCCCCGTTTCTTCCCACCCCCCAATCCCTCCTAGCTTCAGACTCTTTTCCAGTGAGTCAACTCGTCGCATGAGGTGGCCAAAGTATCAGAGTTTCAGCTTTAGCATCAGCCCTTTCAATGAACACCCAGGATTGATCTCCTTTAGAATGGACTGGTTGGATCTCCTTGCAATCCCAGGGACTCTCAAGAGTCTTCTCCAGCACCACGGTTCAAACGCATCAATTCTTCGGTGATCGTGTGCCAAATTGTCTTTATATATTTCTCCGTAGGTGGACACTTGTTTTTTCCAGGTGCTAGCTATTGTAATTATTGCCGTCATCAGTTTGGGGATATGTATCTTTTGGAGTTTAGATTTTCTTCAGGTATATGACCAGTAGTGGGATTGTGGATCATAAGGTAGTTGCATTATTATTTTTTAAAGGACCCACCATATTGTTCTCCATAGTGACTCCTTCAACGTATATACCAAGTAGGAGGACAGAAGGATTCTTTTTTCTTCACACCTTGTCTAGGATTTATTTTTTTGGTAGATTTTTAGATACTTGCTGTTAGGGCCAATGAGAGTTGATATCTCATTGAAGTTTTTATTTTCTTGTCTCTAACAGTTAGTGATTTTGAGCATCTCCTCATACATATTGGCCATCTCTTTATCTTCTTGAGAGAAATGTGTATTTCGTTTTCTGTCCATTTCTTTTCAATTTCGTTGTTTGTTTTTCTGTTATTGGGCAACATGAGCTGCTTCATATTTTGGAATTTAACCTCTTGTAATTTCCTTCCTTGCAAAATATTTTCTCCCATACTGTGAATAATTTTCTGTCTTATTTGTCATTTTGTTGTGCAAGCCATTTAAGTTTAATTAGGTTGCATTTGTTTGGTTGATTTTTGTTTTATTTTCATTAAAATAGGAGGTAGGTCAAAGACAAAAAATAAAGATATGTTGATATAATTTATGTCAAAGAGGGTACTTATACTTTCTTCTAATGTTACTGGCTGGGATTATATTTGGGTCTTTCATCCATCTTGAGGTTATCTTTTACTGCAATACTTTGGGCACCTCATGCGACGAGTTGACTCACTGCAAAAACTCTGATGCTGGGAAAGGTTGGGGGAGGGAGGAGAAGGGGACGACGGAGAATGAGATGGCTGGATGGCATCACCGACTCCGTGGACATGAGTTTGAGTTAACTCCGGGAGTTGGTGATGGACAGGGAGGCCTGGCGTGCTGTGATTCATGGGGTCGCGGAGAGTCGGACACGACTGAGCGATTGAACTGAACTGAACTGAACTGAAGGAGTGACTCCAGCTATCCGCTGATGAATGACATGGCAAACCACTCCAGTGCACTTGCTCTAATTCCCTCATGAATGTGTAAAAAGGCCAAAAAAAAAACACCAATGACACTGAAAGTTGAGTCCTTCAGTTCAGAATGTGTTCAGTATGCTACTAAGGAAGAGCAGAGGAAAATTACTAATGGCTGTAGAAAGCATGACGTGGTTTGACAAAAGCTGAAATCAAGCTCATTTATGGATTTGTCTGCTGAGGAGTGTAAACTGTTTTTTTGTTTTTTTTTTTTTTTCTACTTTTGTGAAAGGTGCTATTAGTAATTGCATAAGAATTACATTGAACCTGTAAACTCCTTTTTGTAGTGTAGGCATTCCCCAATATTGATTATTCCACTGCAAGAGAACAGTATATCTCTCCATTTCTTTGTGTTATTTTGATTCATTTCATTTCTGCCTTATTCTTTGCTGCACACCAATATTATCCCTACCTAAGCAATACTTTGGCCACCTCATGCGACGAGTTGACTCACTGCAAAGGCTCTGATGCTGGGAAAGGTTGGGGGTGGGTGGAGAAGGGGACCACCGAGAATGAGATGGCTGGATGGCATCACCGACTCTGTGGACGTGGGTTTGAGTGTACTCCAGGAGTTGGTGATGGACAGGGAGGCCTGGCGTGCTGTGATTCATGGGGTCGCGGAGAGTCGGACACGACTGAGCGACTGAACTGAACTGAACTGAACTGAACTGAAGTAGACATATTCCCAGGAATTTCATTCCACTTGTTGCTGTGGTGAATGGTACTGCTTCCTAAATTTAAATTTTTGTCCTTTTGCTGTTAGTGAATAAGAAGGAAAGAGATTTCTTTAGGTTAATTTTGTATCCAGTAACTTCCTCAAACTCAACTCTTAATTTGTTATTTTTAGGTGGCTGAACTTTCACCATAATCGATCATCTCTAACAGGATCTTCAGGATCTTCAGTAACATTCCAGAGCTCTAGCCTTTCTGCTTTCACAATATACATGTTTTCTGCTTTACTTTTCTAACTCTTCAGTGTGATTGAGTGAATGAATGACAACTTGCAGAAATGAACATTGAGCCCTGCTCTGTGGTTTCTCAGTGCCTCATAATGACTGAAAGTAGTCCCCAAAAGGGGTGCCTTCTCAGGGGTTTGTACAAAACTGCCAATACCAAGAGACACACAACATCCCTGTGAAGGGAGTGGCCAGAAATTGGTGAAGTGTGTGGACTGAACATTCCTTTCTAGGTCAGCTTTTCATGATCTCTTTGAACATTTCATAATCGCATCAGGATGTATAACTACTAAGCTAATCTGTCAGATTATCCACTTTTAAGGGACTTGAGAGCCATGCTGTTGCTGTGTACTTTTATTGAGCTCCCATGTATGTAAACACCTAGCCTTGTTAGGGTCCAAAAGTTACAGAAACACATTTGGAAATGATTTGGAACTCTGGCTTCAGCACCAACCCACTTCGCTGCCTGGCTCAGGGCTAGCGACCTGGAAATGACGCTTTGTCATGCTGTGCCTCTGATTGATAGATCTATGTGGATTGGAAGAGCAATGGACTTCTTCCTTTGGTAGTGCTAGCTCTTAACAAACCAGACAAAGCTCCTCAGTGGCTTCAGTTTCTATTATATAGATAGTTGTTTTGTAGAATCTCTGGAAATGAACTGGAAGTGTTGGCCCTAGTAACTGGAGGAGAAAATTCACTTTTTCCTTTCTGGCCAACCCTCTACCACCTCTTTTGATTTCAAACATACTAGCATGGTGAAACTCAGATGGGACATCTTGGTTCTTGATCATTCCTTTATGACTCACTGCTTCTATTGTGGTCACGACTACTCAGGAATGTGCACAGGTACACGTTAGATGGATGCCTCCCCTAGTAGTCCTAGTTTGAGAAACATTCTGAAAGCTACTCTGTTACACTCTGGGTGGTATCTGAGTAAAGTGAAAATCAAACAAAGGTCTTGGTGATAAGTAACTAGAAAATAGTCTGGGATGCCATCAGGTCTACCCCTGGTGTATCTCCACCCTGCCTCAGTGGTATAACCGGGAGGGACCAGTAACACGCCTTTGTTGGTAAAAAACAGACTAAGTCCGAACAGGAAAGGAAAGCTTTGGTGGAAAATCTGTCTCCACCCACTTCTAGAGTATGGAGGGACACCTCCTGGTGAAAGGAACCATGACTGTGGATGCTGCTTTTTTCTCTTTTAAAGATGAGAGATTGACGTTCCAGAACCACTCCTTTAAAATGTGTTAAAACAGCAGAGGGAGGAAGATGGCAGAGGAATAGGATGGAGAGACCACTCCCCCAATGCCCCGCAATTCATCAAAAGAACATTTGGACGCTGAGTAAATTCCACAAGACAACTTCTAAATGCTGGCAGAGACATCAGGAAACCAGAAAAGCAGCTCATTGTCTTCAAAAGTAAGTAGGAAATAAAATAAAATATAAAAAGAGAGACAAAAGAGGTAGGGATGGAGATCAGTCCGGGGAAGGTAGGCTTAAAAAAAAAAAAAAGGAGAGAGAGAGAAGTTTCCATACACCAGGAAACACTCACTGTCAAGTCTGTGGCAAGGCTTGGAAGCTCAGAGGGCAACATAACCGGGAGGAAAAATAAATAAATAATTTAAACCTACAGATTATGTTTCCAATGGTAACTCCCAGTGGAGAAGCAGCGCAGACGCCGGCATCCCCACTAGAAAAGAGGGGCTGGGCAGGGTGGCACAGGCTGCATTGCTTAGGGTAAAGATTGGGCCTGAATGCCCCGAAGGCAATCTCAGGGAACTAACTTTAAATACCAAAGCAGACTGTGGGATAGCTACCCCGTGGAAAGGCGAAAAGCCGTAACTTAAGACACTGCTAGACATGCTCACTGAACAAAGGACTGAGCAGAGCTAGCCAGCTGTGGATGGTCTATCCCTGCCAAGACAGGCAGGGTAGGGCAGCCAGAGCCAGAAGGGGGCAATCGCGCCCTCAGAGAGGCATCTGATACCAAACTTCAGGCAGGCTTCATTGCTAACCAAGACTTCCTGAGATTCAGGCCAGTCGACATCCACCTGAGAAGGTACGCTGGTTTTACACTCAGAAAACACAGGGGCAGGACTGGGGAGGAGATAAGTCACAGTGACCACGCTCGCCAAATATCTGGTCACCTGAGCTGCTCAGAGAAGGGCACAAAACGCAGGCCCAACCAAGTCTGAGCCTTTGAGGAGTGCCCGAGTACCTGAACCTGAGGGGATTAGGCCTGGGAAATGCATACAACACAGGAAAGTTTTCAGACTCTTCCTGGCAGAGCAACCTAGAGCCTAAGCATTATAAACAGGGAAAGCACACACACTGTGAGTGGGGACAAACACAGTGTAGCTGAGACACTGCAAGCCTCCCCACAGACATCAGTGATATTTGTTTGCAGCGTTCCTCCCTCCCTACAGCATGACTGAACAAGTGAGCCAAAAATGTGTCCACCACCGCCCCCTTGTGTCATATCAGAAATCAGACATTGAAGAGACCAGCAAACTGAAGAAGCTAAAACAAATGGAACTGACTTGGAAGTGACAGATGGAGAAGTCTTGAGGCTACTGAAAGAATAAGAATGAAAACTAGAGGCAGGAGGCTTAAGTCCAAATCCTGAGAACAGCAGAGAACTGCTGACTTTAGGGAATATTAATCCATAGGAGCTCTTTGAACACCTCCATACCTACATTGAAACCAAGCACTACCCAAGGGTCAACAAGTTCCAGAGCAAGAGATACCACAAAAATTCTCCAGCAACACAGGAAAATAGCCCTGAGTTCAATGTACAGGTTGCTGAAAGTGACTTCAAACCCATCGACATCTAATAAATCATTACTGGACACTTCATTGCACTCCAGAGAGAAGAAATACAGTTTCACCCACCAGAACACCAACGTAAACGTTGCTAAGCAGGGAACCTTGAAGAGCCACCAGTCCAATGCCACCCACAGCGAGGAAACTCCACTATAAAGAGAAATCCACAAACTACCAGAAGACGGAAAAGCTACCCCAAACACAGCAATATAAGCACCATGAAGAGGCAGAGAAATGCCCAGCAAGTAAAGGAACAGGATAAATGCTCACCAACTCAAATAAAAGAGGAAGAGACTGGGAATCTACCGGATAAAGAATTACCAATAATGATAGTGAAAATGATTCAAAATCTTGAAAACAAATTGGACTTACAGATAAAAAACCTGGAGACAAGAATCGAGAAGATGGAAGAAAGGTTTAACAAGGATCTAGAAGAAATAAAAAGAGTCAATATACAATGAATAATGCGATATATGAGACCACAAAAAAAAAAAAAAAAAACCTCTGGAGGGAACCACAATAGAATAACAAAGGCAGAAGAGAGGAAAAGTGAGATAGAAGATAGAGTGGTAGAAATAAATTAAACAGAGGAATAAAGAAAAGTAAATTAAAAGAAATGAGGACAATCTCAGAGACCTCTGGGACAATGTTAAACGCCCGAACATTCGAATCATATGACTCTTAGAAGAAGAAGACAAAAAGAAAGACCATAAGGAGATATTTGAGGAGATAATAGTTGAAAACTTCCCTAAAATGGGGAAGGAAATAATCACCCAAGGTCAAGAAACCCAGAGAGGATAAACCCAAGGAGAAAAATGCCAAGGCATATATTAATCTAATTAACAAAGATCAATGCAAAAAACGAATATTAAAAGCAGCAAGGGAAAAACAACAAATAACACTCAAGGGAATTCCCATAAAGATAACAGATGATCTTTCAGCAGAAACTCTTCAGGCCAGGAAGGAATGGCAAGACATACTTAAAGTGATGAAAGAAAGTAACCTACAGCCCAGATTACTATACCCAGGAAGGATCTCATTCAAATATGAAGGAGAGATCAAAAGCTTTACAGACAATCAAAAGCTGAGATAATTCAGGATCACCAAACCAGCTCTCCAACAAATACTAAAGGAACTTCTCTAGGCAGGAAACACAGAAAGGGTATATAAACTTGAACCCAAAACAATAAAGAAAATGGCAACGGGATAATACTTGTCAATAATCACCTTAAACGTAAATCGGTTAAATGCCCCAAACAAAAGACAAAGGCTGGCTGAATGGATACAAAGACAAGACCCCCATATATGTTGTCTACAAGAGACCCACCTCAAATCGAGGGACACATACAGACTGAAAGTGAAGGGCTGGGAAAAGTTATTCCACGCAAATAGAGACCAAAAGAAAGCAGTAGTAGTAATACTCATATCAGATAAAATAGATTTTAAAACAAAGCCTGTGAAAAGAGACAAAGAAGGAAACTACATATGGATCAAAGGATCAATCCAATAAGAAGATATAACAATTAAAAATATTTATGCACCCAACATAGGAGCACTGCAATATGTAAGTCAATTACCAACAAGTATGAAAGGGGAAATTAACAATAACACAATAATAGTGGGACACTTTAATACCCCACTTACACCTATGAATAGATCAACTAAACAGAAAATTAACAAGGAAACACAAACTTTAAATGATACAATAGGCCAGTTAGTCCTAATAGATCTCTATAGGACATTTTACCCCAAAACAATGAATTTCACCTTTTTCTCAAGCGCACATGGAACTTTTTCCAGGATACATCACATCCTGGGCCATAACTCTCGCCTGGATAAATTCAAAAAAATTGAAATCATTCCAAGCATCTTTTCTGACCACAATGCAGTAAGATTAGATCTCAATTACAGGAGAAAAACTATTAAAAATGCCAACATATGGATGCTGAACAACACGCTGCTGAATAATGAACAAATCATAGAAGAAATCAAAAAAGAAATCAAAATATGCATAGAAATGAATGAAAATGAAAACAAAGCAACCCAAAACCTCTGGGACACTTTAAAAGCAGTGCTCAGGGGGAAGTTCATAGAAATACAGGCACACCTCAAGAAACAAGAAGAAAGTCAACTAAATAACCTAACTCTACATCTAAAGAAACTAGAAAAGGAAGAATTTAAGAACCCCAGCGTTAATAGAAGGAAAGAAATCGTAAAAATTAGGGCAGAGATAAATGCAAAAGAAACAAAAGAGACCATAGCCAAAATCAACAAAGCCAAAGGCTGGTTCTTTGAGAAGGTAAATAAAATTGACAAACCACTAGCCAGACTCATCAAGAAACAAAGGAAGAAGAACCAAATCAATAAAATTAGAAATGAAAATGGAGAGATCACAACCGACAACACAGAAATACAAAGAATTATTAGAGAATACTATCAGAAATTATATAGCAATAAAATGAATAACTTAGAAGAAATGGACACATTCCTAGAAATGTACTCCTTGTCAAAACTGAACCGGGAAGAAATAGAAAATCTGAATAGACTCATCACAAGCACCGAACTAGAGGAAGTAGTCAGAAATCTTCCAGCAAATAAAAGCCCAGGTCCAGACAGCTTCACAGCTGAATTCTACCAAAATATTAGAGAAGAGCTAACACCTATTCTACTCAAACTCTTTCAGAAAATTGCTGAGGAAGGGAAACTTCCAAACTCATTCTATGAGGCCACCATCACCCTAATTCCAAAACCTGGTAAAGATCCCACAGAAAAGAAAACTACAGGCCAATATCACTGATGAACATAGATGCAAACATCCTTAACAAAATTCTAGCAATCAGAATACAACAAAATATTAAGAAGATCATACATCATGACCAAGTGGGCTTTATCCCAGGAATGCAAAGATTATTCAATATTCAACGTAATACACCACATTAACAAACTGAAAAATAAAAAACATATAATTATCTCAATAGATTCAGAGAAAGCCTTTGAGAAAATACAAAAAAACAATGTTTTTTGTGGGAATAGAAGGGCCATATCTCAACATAATAAAAGCTATATATGACAAACCCAGAGCAAACATTATCCTCAATTGTGAAAAACTGAAAGCATTTCCCCTAAAGTCAGGAACAAGACAGAGTGCCCACTCTCACCACTACTGTTCAACATAGTTCTGGAAGTTTTGGCTACAGCATTCAGAGCAGAAAAAGACATAAAAGAATACAAATTGGAAAAGAAGAAGTAAAACTTTCACTGTTCGCTTATGACATGATCCGCTACACAGAAAAACCCTAAAGACTCTACCAGAAAACTGCTCGAGCTAATCAATGAATACAGTAAAGTTACATGGTATAAAATCAACACACAGAAATTCCTTGCATTCCTATACACTAATAATGAGAAAATAGAAAGAGAAATTAAGAAAACTATTCCATTCACTGTTGCAATGAAAACAATTAAATACTTAGAAATATATCTACCTAAGGAAACAAAAGACTTGTACATAGAAAGCTATAAACCACTACTGAAAGTAATCAAAGAGGACACTAATAGAGAAATATACCCGTGTTTATGGATTGGAAGAATAAATATTTTGAAAATGAGTATACTAACCAAAGTAATTTATACATTCAATGCAATCCTTATCAAGCTACCAACGATATTTTTCACAGAACTAGAACAAATAATCTCACAATTTGTATGGAAATACAAAAAACCTCGAATAGCCAAAGCAATCTTGAAGAAGAAGAATGGAACTGGAGGAATTAACCTGCTGGATTTCAGGCTCTACTACAAAGCCACAGTCATCAAGACAGTATGGTACTGGCATAAAGACAGAAATATAGATCAATGGAACAAAATAGAAAGCCCATAGATAAATCCACACACCTATGGACACCTTATCTTCGACAAAGGAGGCAAGAATATAAAATGGAGAAAAGACAGTCTCTTTAACAAGTGGTGCTGGGAAAACTGGTCAGCCACTTGTAAAATAATGAAACTAGAACACTCCCTAACACCATAAACTAAAATAAACTCAAAATGGATTAGAGAGCTAATTGTAAGACCAGATTCTATAAAACTCCTAGAGGAGAACGTAGGCAAAACACTCTCCTACATACATCACAGCAGGATCCTCCAAGACCCACCTCTCAGAATATTGGAAATAAAAGCAAAAATAAGCAAATAGGACCTAATTAAATTCAAAAGCTTCTGCACAGCAAAGAAACTATAAGCAAGGTGAAAAGACAGCCTTCAGTATGGGAGAAAATAATCAAAATGAAGCAACTGATAAAGGATTAATCTCCAAAATATACAAGCAGTTCCTGCAGCTCAGTTCCAGAAAAATAAATGACCCAATCAAGAAATGGGCCAGAGAACTAAACAGACATTTCTCCAAAGAAGACATAAAGATAGCTAACAAACACATGAAAAAATGTTCATCATCCCTTATAATCAGAGAAATGCACATCAAAACCACAATGAGATACAATTTCACACCAGTCAGAATGGCTGTTATCCAAAAGTCTACAAGCAATATATGCTGGAGAGGGTGTGGAGAAAAGGGAACCCTCTTGTCCATCTGCAGATAAATGGATAAGAAAGCTTTGGTACATATACACAATGGAATATTTTTCAGCCATCAAAAAAAATGCATTGGAATCAGTTTTAATGAGGTGGATGAAACTGGACCCTATTATACAGAGTGAAGTAAGCCAGAAAGAAAAACATCAATACAGTATACTAACACATATATATGGAATTTAGAAAGATGGTAACCTTAACTCTGTATACGAGACAGCAAAGAGACACAGATGTATAGAACTGTCTTTGGGACTCTGTGGGAGAGGGTGAAGATGGGATGATTGGGGAGAACGGCATTGTAGCATGCATATTATCATATGTGAAATGAATCACCAGTCCAGGTTCGACGCAAGATACAGTATGCTTGGGGCTGGTGCACGGGGATGACTTGGAGGGAGGATATGGGGAAGAGGGAGGTGGGAGGGGGGTTCCAGAAAGGGAAAACATGTACATCTGAGGCGTATTCGTGTCACGGTATGGCAAAATCAACCAATATATTAATGTAAGGTAATTTGTCTCCAATAAAATAAATTAAAAAATAAATAAATAAACACAGAATGTATTAAGGCTCTACATGTAAGACGAGAAACTCCAAAACTGCTAGAGGAACACAAGGGCAAAACATTTTCTGATATAAATCACAGCAGGATAATCTATCAACAACCTCCCAAAGTAATGTAAATAAAAGAAAAATAAATAGGAATGAAGTAAATTTAAAAGCTTTGGCACAATGAAGAAATCGAATGGGAGAAAATATAGGAAACTGAACAACTGACAAAGAATTAACTTTTAAAATATACATGCAACACATTCGGCTCAATTCTAGAAAAATAAACGACACATTCAAAAAGTGGGCCAAAGAGCTAAACAGATTGTTCTCCAAAGAAGACATTACAGACAGCTAAAAAACACATGAAAAGATACTCAGTATACCTCATTACCAGAGAAATGCAAATCTAAACCACAATGAGGTACCATCTCACACCAGTCACAATTCATGCTATCAAAAAGTCTACAAACGATAAATGCTGGAGAGGGTACAGGGAAAAGGGAACCCTCTTACACTGTTGGAGGGAATGCAAACTAGTACAACCAGTATGGAGAATGGTGTGGTGATTCCTTAAAACCCTGTAAATAAACCTGCCATACGACTCAGCAATCCCACCGCTGGGCATAATACACACCGAGGAAATCAGAATTGAAAGAGACATGTTCACCCCAATGTTCAATGCAGCACTGTTTACAATAGCTAGGACATGGAACCAACCTAGATGTCCATCGATATATGAATGGGTAAGGAAACATGGTACATATACACAATGGAATATTATTCAGCTGTTAAAAACCTTTGAATCAGGTCTAATGAGGCGGATGAAAACAGAATCTATTATACAGTGAAGTAAGTCAGAATGAAAAACACCACTACAGTATTAGTTCAGTTCAGTTCAGTCGCTTAGTCGTGTCCAACTCTTTGCGACCCCATGAACCACAGCACGCCAGGCCTCCCTATCCATCACCAACTCCCGGAGTTCACTCAAACCCATGTCCATCGAGTCGGTGATGTCATCCAGCCATCTCATTCTCTGTCGTCCCCGTCTCCTCCTCCCCCCAATCCCTCCCATCCAGTGCGTCAACTCGTCACATGAGGTGGCCAAAGTATTGGAGTTTCAGCTTTAGCATAAGTCCTTCCAATGAATACCCAGGATTGATCTCTTTTAGAATGGACTGGTTGGATTTCCTTGCAGCCCAGGGGAGTCTCAAGAGTCTTCTCCAGCAGCACAGTTCAAAAGCATCAATTCTTCAGCGATCAGCTTTCTTCACAATCCAACTCTCACATCCATACATGACCAGGGGAAAAACCATAGCCTTGACTAGACAGACCTTGGTTGGCAAAGTAATGTCTCTGCTTTTCACTACAGGATAGTAAAGCCTATAAATGGAATTTAGAAAGGTGATAACAATGACCCTCTGTGTGAGACAGCAAAAGGGACTCATAGGTAAAGGACAGACTATTGGATTCTGAGGGAGAGAATAACTTTGAAACATGTATATTACCATATGTGAAACAGCTTTCCAGTCTCTGTTTGATTCATGAGACAGGGTTCCCTGCACCAGTGCACTGGGACAACGCTTTTGGGTGGAATGGGTAGGAAGGTGGGAGTGGGGTTCAGGATGTGGGACACATGTGCATCCGTGGCATATTTACGTGAATGTATGGAAATAAGCACTACAATATTGCAAAATAATTAGCCTCCACTTAAATAAATTAATTAAAACAGAACAAAATAAAATTTAATGGTACACCAGAGAGGAACCGCTTCTGATAGCTAGGCTTTCCCAGGAGGAGGGGCAGCAGAGAAGAGCCAAGGTAATCTCAAACTCAATGAGCGGCAGGAGGCCATAGGTTGATAGGACCTGGGGAATACTGATTCTGACAAAGGTGCTTAATTCTCCCTGCCTGCATCAGGATCACCTAGGATTCACATGTTATACCTACAGATGCTTTGAGTGAGATTTGAACACAGGAAGTCCCCAAGACCCCCAACTCGGACTGTCACTATCTACCTTCATGATCCGAATCCAGGCTTGGCAGCCATCCTGCATGAGCCTAGCTTCCCCATTTGGGAAAGGAGAGTGTCCCAGACTCTACAAGTCTGGGACTTCAGGGACCACCTCCTGTTACCCTCTAAACCTCTTTTCCTATCAGGTACCATTATGGTAGGGCTTTCCTCCCAGGGGTAGTACTGCAGGGGATCAACCAACAGTCATCGGAGATATACTGCTGGCAACATAAAAAAGGTCAGAACACGTCTGAAGAGGCCCCAAACCCTCTCACGTGTAGACAAGAACTCCAATATCCATCTCCAATTCTGCAGAAGGCCCAGAGGGATACCACCTCTGCAATCCTGATCAATCCTGGTCAGTTGTGGTTTGACAACCAGTTGAGGAAGTAAAGGCTGCTTGTGTCCAGACTGAGGCTAGGAGCTCCCCATCCATAATCCCAGAAAAAGTGGACTGGAGTGAAATGATATACCCTATGCCCTGGGAGTGGACACGTGAGACAGGGAAGGTTCACACAGGAGGAGCATCCACTCTTTCCACCACACACTCACAATGACTGGGAGCCACATCATACCAGTGATGTCATGGTAGTACTCCTTCATGATGACTGCATTCCAGATGTAAGGTCTGTCACAAAAGGAAAATATCAGGTTGCAGTTGGACTGGGGATGGACTAGTTCCTGCATATGCCAGGACCTGGAGGAGGGAAAAGGTGCAAGTTTCTAGGGTCCTCGGCTTGCATGCCAAGAAGGCATCAAAACGTTCTGCTTCTCTTCTCCAAACACTCACGCTGCACATGCACAGATAATATGATACGCCCCTTCTCCCACCTTCCCTGCCCAGCACCCTCATCCAACTGTCTTCAGCCTTCCTCATTCACCTTCATATTAAACATGTCCATAAGGAAGTCTTTATCTTGGTTACTGATCATGAAATACATCGGTGGGTGGTTCATAAACTGCTTTAGGTCAAGGAGCCAGTACAAGTACAAAAGCAAGTAGATGGAACAGGCATCATCAAAGGATGTGGGCATTCCTGCTTGCTAGACCACGCCACTGACATCTCCATCCCCTGGCATACCATCAAATATGCTCATAGTTCTATGTTCCCCATGGTCCTCCAGGTCCCTTCTCTACTTCCACTGAGGGACGGTCTGTGGCTTATGGTTTCTGATCTGCCTGGTCTGTGTGTGCTGGGTAGTGGCATGCCACTACTTAAAACATCAGTGTCTGCAGTCCCTGTAGCATGCCTTGTCTGCAGGCCCGTGTATCCTCTGATTTTGCACACGTGTGTGTGTGAGTTAGTGTGTTTGGCAAGAGATCCCTAGGACTCTCACCTTCTCCCTGTCTTCACCATACGGCATTCGGATATGTCTGGAGTGGTGTGGCCCTAACTAGGGAGGAAAAGATTGGCTCCTTTCTGCTCCACCTTAGGTGAGTGGACAATGTCCTACTTTTACACTGCACTAACTGGAACAAATACAGGGGCTCTAAATGACCAGGATGGGTTATTGGACTCCGAATGTCTCTGTTGCTTTCCCAGATAATCTACAATTACAATAATAAGGCTTTGAGAATGATGTTCTGGCACACTGTCTCTAGTCACACAGAGTTCCAGCTCCAGGGGACCACTTCCATTCAGATGCAGGCCGAAAGGAGTCACCCAGAGTCATGGATCAGACACACACAAGTGGAGATCTGGCCTGGCTTTGCTGGCACTTGACTTTGGAGCACACGACTCCTCCCAGCCTCCACTTCCCTCCACCCCATGTGTTTCCCTGTGCCCTCACACACATTCCTCCTCTTGCTCATGCTCCTTCTCTCCTCCTGAACAACCAACCCTAAGAAGCGGTAGTAAGGATATGACTTTGCCAAAGGAGCCAGGAATGCCCTGGATGATGCCACTTCTCCCAGACAAGCGACCCTTTTCCTCTGAAGGTTCTTAGACCTGAGCGGAAAGTAGGCCCTGCGGTAAGTTTCACCCCCACAGCTCAGCTCTACCTGTGGGAAAGCCAATGCCTCCAGCACCCGAAGTGGGGGCAGAGTGGGCTAATTCCTCGGAGCTCCATGTCTTGGGTGTTCCTGGTCCTGCTCCTCTGGGTTCTCCTCACACTCTTGAAAGGACAGCAGCTCCTGTTCCTCCACAATCGACACCAGCTTCACCTCCTCCATGATGTCTTCCACCAGCGGTTGGAGGTCTTGCCGGAACCCCGCCATCTCTCCTTCCTGCAAAGTTTTGCCTTCCTCCATCACCTCCAACCTGAAGAGGGTGCCCTCCTTGCCTGGTGTCCCCTGCCTCTGCTCCCTGTAACGTCCCTGATGGCCCCACCGAGCCAGCAGTTCCCATGGCCCATGCGGCCTGAAAACCAGTCTCACAAGTAAGAAGACTAAAGCTCTCAGGGGCACTCCAGACTTCTTCTGGTATTCCTCTCCTTGTGGCCCTGGCCATGTTTCAGGTTTGTGAAAGAGGTGGGCCTGGAATCAAAGCAACTGGCTGGCACAGAGGGGCCCACTGGCTTCAGTCACTCCCCACCAATTGATTACTTGCCAACACTACCAGAAGGGAAGGTGAGGCACACAGGCAGATCCTTATGTCATCACCCATGTGTAGTATGTTGGGGGGAAGGGCCTGGCTTCTACACGCTGACCTTCCAGACACTTCAAATGGAGTCTAAAGGCATTTCCTCAGGGGCACTCTGGCCACAGTGAGCCAGATGCTCATCTCTGATCAACACAAGCATACCCTACATGGAAGCTGTTTTCATGAGAAACAGTGTCAAAGTGCAAATAGGGCAGGCAGGTGTTTCAGTAGCTGAAGACCCAGCGGTTCTTATGAAATATAGATATTTCCATATTTCTTACAGGAAAATATCATTTCTGATCTTCAACTGTGAAATATAGAGAAGCCCTACTTCCATGAAGGAGGATGAACCAAGATTTTGACACAGGAAATACAGAGAATTCCGTATTTCAGGGTGAAAATTGGTTCTCTAGATATATGTTTGAGAAATACCAAGAATTCCATATATCTTTAAGAAAGAGTGATGGCCAGATTTTCTCTGTAAAATAGAGATGATTCCTATTCCCTAACTATTCTCTGTATCTTAAGAAAACCAATGCCAAGGTTTTCATATGTGAAATATAGATAATTCCGTATTTCATTTAAGAAAATCACCACCCAGATTTTCGTATATGATATATAGGGTACTCTACACTTTGGGTAAGAAAAATAGCATGATACAGGATGCTCGGGGGTGGTGCACTGGGATGACAGAGAGGTATGACTTGGGGAGGGATGTAGGAGAGGGTTCAAGATGGGGAACACATGTAGACCCAGGGCAGATTCATGTCATTGTATGGCAAAATCAATACAGTAATATAAAAGGAACTAGTGGTCATGTATGGATGTGAGAGTTGGACTGTGAAGAAAGCTGATCGTCGAAGAATTGATGCTTTTGAACTGTGGTGCTGGAGAAGACTCTTGAGAGTCCCTTATACTGCAAGGAGATCCAACCAGTCCATTCTAAAGAAGATCAATCCTGGGTGTTCATTGGAAGGACTGAGGCTAAAGCTGAAACTGCAATACTTTGGCCACCTCATGCGATGAGTTGACTCACTGGAAAAGAGACTGATGCTGGGAGGCACTGGGGGCAGAAGGAGACAGGGACGACAGAGAATGAGATGGCTCGATAGCATCATCGACTCAATGGACGTGAGTTTGTGTGAATTCCGGGAATTGGTGATGGACAGTGAGGCCTGGTGTGCTGTGATTCATCGGGTTGCAGGGTGGGACATGACTGAACGACTGAACTGAACTGACTAAAATTAAAAATGAAAATAAAAAATAAAGAATATGATAAAACATGTATAAAAAAGAGAGAGAAACAAAGCCAAGTTTTTCATATGTGAAATATAATTAATGCCATGTTTCATCTAAGAAAATTACCACCCAGATTTTCATATATGATATATAGAGAAATCCACGTTTCGGGTAAGAAAAGTAGCATCCGGATCCTTATAATGAGAAATGCCAGAAAATTTACTGTATTGTATACTAAAATCAGCATCAAGATTTTCATATGTAACATATACAGCTTGATATTTAATTGAGTAAAATTGTCACCATTATTTTTTTCAGATGTGAAATATACAGAATTCCATATTTTATGTAGGACTATGCCTGAACTGATTTTGATGTCTGAAATGTACAGAATCCTACATTTCATGTGGAAATGGTTTTTCATATGTGATGTACATAAATGTCAGTCTTCATCTAGGAAAATTTCAGCAGATATTTTTGTATGTGATATAGAGAGTATGTTATATATCATGTAGATAACGTGTGGACAGATTTCAAATGTGAAATATAGAATATTACATATTGCATGCAGGTAAATCTGCTTGCAGATCTAAATTGTGGGATATAGAGAATTCCATATATCAGCTAGAGATATTTCATAAATGGTGAAATATGAAATATAAATAATACCATATTTCATGTAGGAAAGTATGTGCCTAGATTTTATATGTGAGATTTAGAGGATTCCAAAATGCACATGAGACTATCTGCACCCATATTTTCCTGAATGAATTACAGAGATTCCTTATTCCATGTGAGAAATCTTTGGCTCAAATTTTCAAATGAGAAATAGGGATGATTCCATATTTCATGCAGGGAAAATGACATCCACTTTTTCATATGTGAAATATACAGATTTCCATAGTGCATGTGGGAAATCCAAAATCTAGAAATCCAATGGTTATTATAGCAATGTACATATTTTCATGTAGAAATATGGCACCCAGATTTTCAGGTGTGAAACATAGTTGATTACATATTTCTTTTTTTTTTTACTGCTTTATGTATTTTTCTTAATATAATCAGGCTCTAATTAAATTAAGTGAAATAAAAATAAATAAATATTACGTATTTCATGTTGTGAAATCTTCACATGGACTTTTATAAGAGCAATCCAGAGAAATGTAAATTTCAATAGGGAAATCAGGGACCAGACAGTGAAACAAGAAATAAATTGATCCTATATTTGATTGCTTGTCCCAGATCTTAATTTCTGTATCACAGACAATTCCAGTTTTATGTGTGAAAATTCTGACACACGTTTTCAAATATTAATAACAGAGGCTCTGTATTCATATGAGCATATCTATCCTCATATTTTCAAAGAGAAATATACTGAATTCCATATTTCATGTTGGAAGAACTTTACGGTGGAATATAGGCAATTTTATAGCTCAGCGTGAAAATCACATTTTCTCAAATCAGATAGAAGTTTCTGTATTTCTTATAGCAAAGTGAATGTCGTTTTTCAAATATGAAATCCGCAGCATTCTGTATTCATGAATGAAAGCCACACATAGATTTTCAAATGAGAAATATGAAAATTACATTATAATTACATTTTGTAATTGAACTCTGGGAGGTGGTGATGGACAGGGAAGCCTGGCCTGCTGTGATTCATGTGTCGCAAAGAGTCGGACATGACTGAGAGACTGAACTGAATCTAACTGAACTGAAATACATTAAGATAATTGCATGTCAATATTTTCATATTTCATGCCAAATGTTCTGTGTGCATACTTTCATATGATATACAGATATCACCAGATTTTCATATGTGAAATATGGAATTTCATATTTCATGGAATAAAATCTGCATGTAGAGTTTCATATGTGTAACTGAGAATTTCGTCTTTCATGTAATCCTAGATTTCAATATATGAAACATAAAATCGATAGTGCATCCATCAGTTCAGTTCAATTGTTCAGTCGTGTCTGACTCTGTGACCCCATGAATCACAGCACACCAGGCCTCCCTGTCCATCACCAACTCCCGGAGTTCACTCAAACTCATGTCCATCAAGTCGATGATACCATCCAGCCATCTCACACTCTGTCGTCCCTTTCTTCTCCTGCGCCTAATATTTCCCAGCATCAGAGTCTTTTCCAGTGAGTCAACACTTCGCATGAGGTGGCCAAAGTATTGGAATTTCAGCTTTAGCATCAGTCCCTACAATGAACACTCAGGATTGATCTCCTTTAGAATGGACTGGTTGGATCTCCTTGCAGTCCAAGGGACTCACAAGAGTCTTCTCCAACACCACAGTTCAAAAGCATCAATTCTTCGGTGATCAGCTTTCTTCATAGTCCAACTCTCACATCCATACATGAACACTGGAAAAAACAGCCTTGACTAGATGGACTTTGTTTGGCAAAGTAATGTCTCTGCTTTTTAATATGCTATCGAGGTTGGTCATAAATTTCCTTCCAAGGAGTAAGAGTCTCTTAATTTCATGGCTGCAACCAGCATCTACAGCGATTTTGGAGCCCCCAAAAATAAAGTCTGACACTGATTCCACTGTTTTCCCATCTATTTCACATGAAGTGATGGGACCAGTTGCCATGATCTTTGTTTTCTGAATATTGAGCTTCAAGCCAATCTTTTCACTCTCCTCTTTCACTTTCATCAAGAGGCTTTTGAGTTCCTCTTCATTTTCTGCCATAAGGGTGGTTTCATCTGCATATCTGAGTTTATTGATATTTCTCCCGGAAATCTTGATTGCAGCTTGTGCTTCTTCCAGCCCAGCGTTCCTCATGATGCACTCTGCATATAAGTTAAATAAGCAGGGTGACAATATAGAACTTTGATATACTCCTTTTCCTATTTAGAACCAGTCTGTTGTTCCATGTCCAGTTCTAACAGTTGCTTCCTGACCTGCATACAGATTTCTCAAGAGGCAGGTCAGGTGTTCTGATATTAGAAAATGTACCCCTAGATTTTCATATTTGAAATGTAAAATATTTCAAGTCATTTTTCCTATCCATATTTCTTGTCAGTGTATTTTTATTCTGATTTTGATGCATGAAATATTGAAACTCTTATAGTTTCAGAGGGAAGTTCTGCATGCAGATTTCATTAATGAAACAGAGAAAATTCCTTATTTCATGTAGGAATATTTAATTTTTCTGTGGACATATAGAAAATTCCAAGTTCCACGTTGAAAAATATCATCTTGATTGATATATGTGAAATAAAGTTGTTGACATTCAGTCACTCAGTCATGTCCAACTCTTTGCAACACTGTGGACTGTATCACTCCAGGCCTCCCTATCCTTTACTGCCTCCAACACTTTGCTGAGACTCGTGTTCATGGAGTCAAGTGATACTGTCCAACCATCTCACCTTCTGTCGCCCCAAACTTCTCCTGCCCTCCATCTACCCACATCGAGCCAATGATTTTCTTTTTCTTTTTTTAAAGACAAGGCAGAAACTCATGTGTTTTTTTTTTTTTTTCCCATGAATCACTTCTTCACACCAGGTAGCCAAAGTATTAGAACTTCAGCTTCAGCATCAGCCCTTCCAATGAATATTTAGGGTTAGTTTCTTTTAGAATTGAGGGAGTTGGTCTCCTTCCTGCCCAAGGTTCTCTCAAGAGCCATTTTCGTCACCACAGTTGCAATGCCTCAATTCTTTGGCACTCAGCCTTCTTTCTAGTGATACTAGCACATCCGTACATGTGTACTGGTAAAACCATCGTCCTGACTATGTGGATCTTTGTTGGCAAAGAGATATCTCTTCTTTTCAGTACCTGTGTCTAGGTTTCTCTGAGCATTTCTTCCCAGAAGAAGGTGTTTTTTATATTCATGGCTGTAATCACTGTTCCCAGTCATATTAAAGCCCTAGAAAACTGTCACTCTTTCCATTTTTACCCTTTCTATTTGCCAAAGCATTGCTATTGTTTGCCCCACCTCTTTTTGAACACCACAGCCAAATATGCCTGTCACTCCATGTATCTTTGACTTCCTGCTTTTACGTTACAGAACCATATGATGAAATGGACATCTTTTTTTTTTTTTCATTATTAATTCTAGAAAGCCCTGAAGGTCTTCCTACAACTGGTCAAGTTCCCTGGTAGCTCATGGTAAAGAAGTGAAACGCAGAGACTGCCATTGTTCATGTAGGAAAATCCGCAACCAGATAGCCATGTTCAAGAGAAAGAACTCCACATTCCTTGTAGGAAAAAAAAAATCCTGAATATCAGCTGTGAAATACAGATAATTCTATATGTCATGAGGGAAAATCTTCAGCAATATTCATACGTGAAGTGTAGAGAATTAATATTTCAAATATGAATAATGACACTGATTTGCCTATGTGAAAAATAGGAATTCCATATTTCTAGTAGTCAATTTGGAAAATGGATAGGTAATGTGACATACAGAGAACTCCATTTTTAGATATGAAATTCTCTCGATATAAAGAGATTTACAGATAAAGCATCTCTAAATAAGAGATGCTATGTTCAGCATCCGCCTAAGGGACCTGACTCATCATTGTCAGGGGAATTGAAGTCTGTTCATTTCCTGTACAGAGGCCATTTCAAAGTGATTCTGTTCTCATCCTGCTTCCTGGTGAGAACACATGCCACCCTACCCCATCACCCCAGGGCTGCAGGGCTGCGAGTAGCCAGAGGATCATCCTAAGCCATGCTTTGCAGAGTCCTGATAATTCAGGCGTTCTGCCAAGACCTTAAAGAAGGATGTTTCAAACCGGCATACTCTGCAGGTAGCAGCTGCTTATGCTATAGTGCCGTCAGTCTCTAAAACCTTTCAAAAACGGCAAGATGTGCTCATGTGCCTGGTCCTGTGGGAGAAAGAATACTGCTGTACTGGAGAAGGACAGAATACTCTTTGTAGGGGCTGTGCATACCCCATCTCTGAGCCTGGTAAACTTGCCCATTCTGTTTCTTGCTCCTTTTCATCTCCCTGTATGGCCCTGAATGTTTTTTTCCTGCTGTTACTTTCTGCTTAGTGATCCAGGGTCCAGCAGCATGTCATCCTTTCTCGATGACATCCCTGGGCTTGATTCCCTGGCGTCAGTGTTTTGGCTGCCCCACAGTTAATGTAGTTTACATAAGTTTATTCATTTTTTAGGTATTCATTTTCCTTCTCTCAGTCAGGCCAGTCCTGACAGCTCATATGCACTTTTCTGCTGGTGGGCACACACACATATATACATACAACCCTAAAAGGATATTTTCACATTTGCATATGATAATATGCAAATTGTCATAGCTTTGTTTTCCAGGGTAATGGACTTTGGTAAGTACCTCTATATATTCTGGTTGTTTTCTTTCACTAACTTGTCATTCGAGTTAGTGTCCTGTTCTATCTCTACACTTTATTCTGGAAGATTATAAATTTGGGGGTTTACTCGTGAGAAAGACTGACTTGGAAAGACGTTCTGTGGGCTTGAAGTGCCTGTGGTGAACAGCTGATTGATGGGTGCTCATGTCATATATTCTCTCATCACATTGACTGTTTCACAGTGCCAATCATTTTGCATGATTCCATTTCACGTGTTTTCCTTCAAGGAATGACACAAGAAATAGCAAGTGGATTGGGACTGCACTGACTTGAAACTACCAATCTCAGCCTACACCTCTCAAAACCATTCCTAGTCAATGCTGGGCTCTTGAGGCAAACCCAAGACCTTCTAATCAAGGTGATCCTGCTCCTCCCAACTGTGTAATAGGCTGTTTGCAACTGTTTCCATTTTTCCCCTAAAGGTTGTCTCCCTGTAGCTTGGAAAGACCAATCTGATGACTGGGCCTCCAAAAGGGCAAAGAAAATGTGTCATGCCTGTGTCTGAAACAATATCATGAAGAAGGTGCATGCAGATCCAAAGGACCTCTGCTGAAACAAGGCACTGAATGTGAGGTCAAAAAGGTTCAGTGGCCTCCCTTTTTGTCACCACTACACTTTATTTCTGCCAACTCATACCCATAGCTCCCACACGGATTACACCCTGAGGAGTCTGCCTTCCCTGGACCCACAGCTCATGCCTCCATTGTGCAAAAAGCAGCATTCCTCTCCCAAATGCTCCAAGAGGGCTTGATTCCAGGCCAGGCCTCACTAACTTGTTAAATGTCAACACTCTCTTTCAGCTTCCCTCATCAGAATGTGGTAGATCTGCCTATAGTTCAAGATCCCTGCTAACCTGAGAAGTTGGCATACCACAAATGCGGCTAAAGGTTGGATTTGGGAACACCCATGGTTGCCCACTTCAAATCAAGGGTACCTATGAATGTCTCATGGTGCATATCTCCTTAAAGATTACCATGGCAATATCAGATATTCTACTCCAAGGAGATTGTGAGAACCATCACTCATGTGCAGACAGACCCACATTGTTCCTTTGCTATCCACAACCAAGGATAATACAAAAAGTAAGGAAAGAATTCATGTCAGGATTTTGGGCATGAGCAATGGGATGTCTTCATCAGGACGGCTATTCCCTAGTCCCTAAGCCTGAACTGCTGCCATGGGCATCAATACTCCCGCTGTCCCAGGGTTACTTCATGCAAACAGCCCACCACAAATCAGTTCACTTCACTTCCGTCCCTCATTTATCTGACACTTTGTGACCCCATGAACTACAGCATGCCAGTCTTCACTGGTCATCTAAAACTCCAGAGCTTGCTCAAGCACATGTCCATCAAGCGGTGATTCAATATCTCTCTTGCTATTCTTTGGAAAATTATGATGCTGTCCAACCATCTGATTCTCTGTCATCCAGTTCTCCTGTCTTCAATCTTTCCCAGGATCAGAGTCTTTTACAGTGTCAGTTGTTCATAAAACAGTACAAAATATTGAGTTTTCAGTTTCAGCATCCGTCCTTGCATTGAATACTCATGACCAATTTCCTTTAGGATTGACTGGTTTAATCTCCATGCAGTGCAGGACTCTAATGAGTCTTCTTAAATACTATAGTTCAAAAATATCAGTTTTTCCAGTGCTCAGCTTTATGGTCCAAAATTCACAGCCATACATGACTCCTGGAAACACCAGAGATTTGACTAGATGGCCATTTGATAGCAAAATATTTTCTGTGGACTTTCAATAAAGTCTACATTTGTCACAGATTTTCTTCCACGGAGCAAGTGTCTTTTAATTTCAGCGCTGCAGTCATCATCTACAGTGATTTTGGAGCCCAAGGAAACAAAGCCTCTCACTGTTTCCACTGTTTCCCCATCTATTTGCCACAAAGTGATGGGACCAGATGCCATGATCTTCATTTATTGAATGGTCAGTTTTAAGCCACCTATTCAAATCTTCTCTTTCACTTTCATCAAGAGGCTTTTTACTTTCTCTTCACTTTCTGCCATGAGAGTGGTATCATCTGCATATCTTGGATTATTGACAATTCTCCCAGCAAACTTGATTCCAGCTTGTGCTTCATCCTGCCTGGCATTTCACATGATGTAGTCTGCGTTTGAATAAACTGGTGACAATATAGAGCCTTGAGGTACCACTTTCCCCAACTCTGGAACCAGTTTATTTTTCCAAGTCGATGGTACTGTTGCTCCTTGACCTGCATACAGATTTCTCAGGAAGAAGGTCAGGTGGCCTAGGATTCCCATCTCTTGAAGAATGTTCCGGTTTTTCATGTTCCACAAGTCAAAGACTTTGGCATAGTCATTAAAGCAAAAATAGATGTTTTTCTGGAACTATCTTGCTTTTCAATCAAACAATGGGTGTTGGCAATTTAGTCTCTGGTTGCTCTGCCTTACCTAATCCAGCTTGAACCTCTGGAAATTCTTCATTTGTTGAAACCTTCCTTGGAGAATTCAGGAATTATTTTTTGACTGTGTGAGATGAGTGCTATTGTGTATTAGTTCAAACAGTCTTTGGCATTGGCTTTTTTGGGATTGCAATGAACTGATCTTTCCAGTTCTTTGGCCACTGCTGAGTTTTCCAAGTTTTCTTGCAAATTGAAGCATTTCACAGCATCATCTGTTAGAATTACACATAACTCAACTGGATATTCACTACTTCCAACAGCTTTTTCTTGCTGATGTTTCCTAAGGCCTACTTGATTTTGCATTCCAGGATGTCTGGGTCTGTCAGGATGCATTCACTTTTAAGGGATCCAATATGTTGTCTTCTTTGTGTGCTGTTTCTCAAGGACTCTCTGTTCCTAATCAGTTCCTGCAAAACAGTAACGATCAGAGCTGCACACAATTCTCACGACTGAGATCACGGGAAAAGTCACCTACTTGGATTCACTTCAGTAACTCCCTTCGGTGACTCTCTTCAGTGACTGTACGGAAAGGACTATCCATTTTGTTGCAACTGGTGAAATTTCATTGTTTTTAATGGCTGAGTAATCATTTTACTGAAGATATATATGCTTGTGTTTCTTCAAATAAAGTACCCTGTTTCACTCAACACTTGGGTCCTCTGCTTCCTTCTCATCAACTCCAGTCCCCACATCCCAGTCTACACTGACCGTGAGAACTGGTGCCCGAACAGGCACATGGTGAAACACACTTGGCAAGCAGACGGAGTGACTTTTAGGTCCTGGGGAGGTCAGTAAGTGCGGGGTTATGAGAGAAACGGCTGGAAATCCCCACCACCTTTCTACTTTACTTCATCATTTATTGAAGGTTCAACGACATTTGGTTTCACATCAGCAGATAAAGGCTCATCTCCAAACAGTGGCTGAATAGAATTCCTGGTTCCCTGGTGAAGGCAGTTTGGATTTAGAAATTTGAAAACGGGTTAAAGGAAATGTTGAACGAGCCACAAGATGGGGAGTAAATAGTCCAACAAATTTCTGACCCTTTTGGACCCTCATTAAAGCCGTGACAGTTTCATTTCAAGGCAATTCTAACTGCAACCTCAATATTCGTCAACAAGCTAGTGCTCATTATACGAATATAAACTAGATGATGAGACTTTACATAAAGCCCAATTAGAGCAACATACAATCTTTCAAAACGTTCCCAACATCCCTGTTCTGGCTGTCCCAAGCGCTCCTCCTCCTCTTGTAATGGACACGAAACCGAAGGTCCCCCAATTCGAGGACAAGATGAATCTGATATTGATACTCCTGATGCTCTCTTTGACACTAAAGCCAACTATATATATATAGATATAGATAGATAGATAGATATATGACAATGATAAGCTCCTAAAATGCACTTATATTTATGAAAACAGACTCTCCACTCATTCTCTTTTACGACAAAGGCTTTCTGATTTACTGGATTTGCAAACTCGAGACTCTGAGGCTGATGATCTTTTTCTCTATTCTATGTTAAGAAATGGTAATGCTCAAGGGTAACTAATGCCTCAATACAAAGGCGTTGATTTTTCTCACAAAACAAATGAAAAAGGCTGTAACTATGTACAGCCCTCCCTCTCCGTTTGCTAAAGAACTTCTAAACATTATGGCATCTTATATTGGAAATTTTATTTTATTCTTTAGATAGACTGGGAGCTGTTCTCTCCTGTGGTGCTGTCGAAAAGGAGGCCAAAATGCAATTTGAAAATCTGTTTGTATATAGAGAATGAAAATCAGGAATGTCAGAGAACCATCACTCTCATTTGTGAGATTAGGAATTCTCCTGTTGTAACTTAGGGTCAGAAACTCAGAAAATGAAAACGTTAGCTGACGCAATGTTTACTTCCTTTAAAAAGGGGAATGAAGGGTGTCTTTGTGGGGATAAGTGCTATTGAAAAAAAAAAAAAAAAAAACTGATCGTCCTAAAAAACACACAGAAAAAAATACAACTACTAAAAAGCCTCCAGGAGTCTGCCTTCGATGTTGTAAAGGGGTACACTGGTTCACTCAAACCCATGTCCATTGAGTTTGTGATGCCATCCAGCCATCTCATTCTCTGTCATCCCCTTTTCCTCCTGCCTACAATCCCTCCCAGCACCAGAGTCTTTTCCAGTGAATCAACTCTTCGCATGAGGTGGCCAAATATTGTAGTTTCAGTTTCAGCATCAGTCCTTCCAATGAACACCCAGGACTGATCTCCTTTAAGATGGACTGCTTGGATCTCCTTGCCATCCAAAAGACTCTCAAGCCTTTTCTCCAACATCACAGTTCAAAAGCATCAATTCTTCAGCTATCAGCTTTCTTCACAGTCCAACTCTCACACCCATACATGACCACTGAAAAAAAACACAGCTTTGATTTGACGGACCTTTGTTGGCAAAGTAATGTCTATGCTTTTTAATATGCTATCTAGAATCCAATGCAATGTATTCTCTAATCGTATAACTATCACTAATACAGCTGTTTGCTTTAAATATTTTAAACTTACCACAAGGAGATATTATGACAAAAGCAGGAAACCATTTCTAGGAACTGAAGGACACTTTTCTTCCTCTGCCTGTTTTGTATCAAGACGGATGACAAAACAACGGATGTGGAAAATTAATATTAGCGAGAAAGGGACATGATTGTATTTCCCAGATGGACCAACGAAGTTATTTGGCTCCCGCTTCAGAAGATCCACTCCAAAGGAGCTAAGATAGAGAGGAAAAGGTGAAATCCCCGGGAGGAGGACATTCCAGTATAAGCAATGGCGGCTTTAAAATTTCCAAGAAATGCCACACTTCACGTCATTGACCTAATGATCTCCATACTCGGAGACAGATAAAAACTCTTAATAATCACGCTGAAAATCTAGCTTTTGAACAGGAAATGCCCTGGAATTCTGAGAATATTTTTGTCGCTACGCTTGCTTTGCTTGCTTTGGCTTTGCCCGCTGAAGCTGACTTGATTAATCACACTTATTAGGCCACATGAACAGTATCAATTGGCAAAATGATACGATACTGAATGAGGAATTCCCCAGGTCTGTAGGTGCCCAGTATGTTACTTGAGATCAGTGCAGAAATAACTCTAGAAGGAAAGAAGGGATGGAGCAAAAGCAAAACCAATACCCAGTTGTGAATGTGACTGGTGATAGAATCAAGGTCCGGTGATGTAAAGAGCAGTATTGCATAGGAACCTGGATTGTTAGGCCCATGAACCAAGGCAAATTGGAAGTGGTCAAACAGGAGATGGCAAGAGTGAAGATAGACAATCTAGGAATCAGTGAAATAAAAAGGACTGGAATGGGTGAATTTAACTCAGATGACCATTATATTTACCACTGTGGGCAGCAATCCCTTAGAAGAAATGGAGTAGCCATCATAGTCATCAAAAGAGTCTGAAATGCAGTTCTTGGATGCAATCTTAAAAACGACAGAATGATTTCTGTTCGTTTCCAAGACAAACCATTCAATATTACAGTAATCCATGCCTATGCCCCAACCAGTAACGCTGAAGAAGCCGAAGTTGAACAGTTCTATGAAGACCTACAAGACCTTTTAGAACTAACACCCGAAAAAGATGTCCTTTTCATCATAGGGGACTGGAATGGAAAAGGAGGAAGTCAAGAAACACCTGGAATAACAGGCAAATTTGGCCTTGGAGCACGGAATGAAGCAGGACAAAGGATAATAGAGTTTTGTCAAAAGAATGCACTGGTCATAACAAACACCCTCTTCCGACAACACAAGAGAAGACTCTACACATGGCCATCACCAGATGGTCAACACCGAAATCAGATTGATTATATTCTCTGCAGCGAAATATGGAGAAGGTCTATACAGTTAGCAAAAATAAGACCAGGAGCTGACTGTGGCTCAGATCCTGAACTCCTTATTGCCAAATTCAGACTTAAAATGAAGAAAACAGGGAAAACCACTAGACCATTCAGATATAACCTAAATCAAATCCCGTATGATTATACAATGGAAGTGAGAAATAGATTTAAGGGACTAGATCTGATAGATAGAGTGCCTGATGAACTCTGGACGGAGGTTCGTGACATTGTACAGGAGACAGGGACCGAAATCATCCTCATGGAAAAGAAATGGAAAAAAGCGAAATGGCTGTGTGAGGAAGCCTTACAAAAGCTGTGAACAGAAGAGAAGCAAAAAACAAAGGAGAAAAGGAAAGATATAAGCATCTGAATGCAGACGTCCAAAGAATAGCAAGGAGAGATAAGAAAGCCTTCCTCAGTGATCAATGCAAAGAAATAGAGAAAAACAACAGAATAGGAAAAACAAGAGAGCTCTTCAAGAAAATTAGATTCCAAGGGAATATTTCATGCAAAGATGGGCGCAATAAAGGACAGAAATGGTACGGACCGAAGAGAAGCAGAAGATATTAAGAAGAGGTGGCAAGAATACACAGAACAACTGTACAAAAAAGATCTTCATGACCAAGATAGTAATTAAAACATGATCACTGACCTAGAGCCAGACAACATGGAATGTGAAGTCAAGTGGGCCTTAGGAAACATCACTACGAACAAAACTAGTGGAGGTGATGGAATTCCACTTGAGCTCCTTCAAATCTTGAAAGACGATTCTGTGAAAGAGCTGCACTAAATATGCCAGCAATTTTGGAAAACTCAGCAGTGGCCACAGGGCTGGAAAAGGTTAGTCTCCATTCCAATCCCAAAGAAAGTGAATGCCAAAGAATGCTCAAAATACCGCACAATTGCACTCATCTCACACGCTAGTAAAGACATGCTCAAAATTCTCCAAGCCAGGCTTCAGCAATATGTGAACCGTAAACTCACAGATGTTCAGGCAGGTTTTAGAAAAGGCAGAGGCACAAGAAATCAAATTGCCAACATCCGCTGGATCATGGAGAAAGCAAGAGAGTTCCAGAAAAATATCTATTTCTGCTTCATTGACTATGCCACAGCCTTTGACTGTGTGGATCACAATAAACTGTGGAACATTCTGAAAGAGATGGGAATACCAGATCACCTGACCTGCCTCTTGAGAAACCTGTAGGTAGGTCAGGAAGCAACAGTCAGAACTGTACACGGAACAACAGACTGGTTCCAAATAGGAAAAGGAGTACGTCAAGGCTGTATATTGTCACCTTGCTTATTTAACTTATATTCAGAGTACATCATGAGGAACGCTGGCCTGAAGAAGCACAAGCTGGAATCAAGATTGCTGGGAGAAATATCAGTAACCTCTAATATGCAGATGACACCACCCTTATGACAGAAAATGAAGAGGAACTAAAAAGCCTCTTGATGAAAGTGAAAAAGGAGAGTGAAAATGTTGGCTTGAAGCTCAACATTCAGAAAACAAAGATCATGGCATCTGGTCCCATCTCTTCATGGGAAATAGATGGAAAAACAGTGGAAACAGTGTCAGACTTTATTTTTTGGGGCTCCAAAATCATCGCAGATGCTGACTTCAGCCATGAAATTAAAAGACGCTTACTCCTTGGAAGAAAAGTTATGACCAACATAGATAGTATATTGAAAAACAGAGACATTACTTTGCCAACCAAAGTCCGTCTATTCAAGGCTATGGTTTTTCCCGTGGTAATGTATGGATGTGAGTGTTGGACTGTGAAGAAAGCTATCACCAAGGAATTGATGCTTTTGAACTGCGGTGTTGGAGAAGACCCTTGTGAGTCCCTTGGACTGCAAGGAGATCAAATCAGTCCATTCTAAAGGAGATCAATCCTGAGTGTTCACTGGAAGGACTGATGCTAAAGCTGAAACTGCAATACTTTGGCCACCTCATGTGACGAGTTGACTCACTGGAAAAGACTCTGTTGCTGGGAAAGGTTGGGGGCGCCAGGAGAAGGGGACAACAGAGAATGAGTTGGCTGGATGGCATCACCGACTCTGTGGACTGAGTTTGAGTGAACTCCGGGAGTTGGTGATGGACAGGGAGGCCTGGCGTGCTGTGGTTTATGGGGTCGCATAGAGTCGGCCACAACTGAGCGACTGAACTGAACTGAACTGATTAGACTTATTTACCTAGGGCTCCTTTATTGCAAGTTGTAGAATGGACAGATACAGAACCAATGATATCCACTAATGACACAGTAAATATGCATTCTCCTTGGAGATTTGAGATGCCCTCTCTCAAGAGAGAAGACGAATAAGCATTTCTCTAGGCTATGAAATCCTTCCTTTATGCATGGTCCCAGCAGAATTCTGTATTAATGTTAGTCAACAAAAGTGGGCTTTCATCCTGCCTCCAAAAAAGAATTTCGTTTCATTGCTTGGACTGTTTCCTGCCCTGTCCTTTTATGAAAACCATGTGAATACTACCCAAACTTTCGGAAAAGGACAAAAGTTGAAATGTAAAGGGTTTACGTATAAGGACTCTACATGTATTCCTGTTTACTGGGGTAGATATCAAGCTAAATCATGGAAATTAATTTTTCTGGCCATTTACACCATTGTTGATTGGGGAACCCATAGAATGTGGCTATCTAACTGCTCAGATGATCTTAATAATATAATGTGTGATTATGTTACTCAAGTAGAATGGAAGATTACCAACATTTCAATGGAAAACTTCCATGTCATAGGACTCTTTGCCTGGCTTGACAGCAAAATGGCAACTCCTCGCTCTTAAATCATCCTCAATAAATGAATTGGACCTGAACAATGGGACATCTGGAAACTTGATGTACATACTTAAATACTTGGAACATGGACTTGATATCTCACAGGGACCAGTCGTTGTCATAGTAACTCTTCCATTATAATCATTCATATTTTATACAAGCTTGCATCCCCCTTCCTTTTGTTATAGCCGTAGGAAACTCACAATTTAATAAAACTTTATGTTCTGTGCCTTGTATAGATTGTAAATTGTATACTTGTCTAAATTCCTCTATTTCTCTCTTAAAAAATGAATCCCTTTTGATTCTTCGTTCTCGGTACAGTCTGTGGTTGTCAAGTAGATCTCCGACGGCCCTGGGAAGAAGGTCCCATGGTAGGACTTGCCTCCTGGTTACTCTCTAAATTACTCCAAAGACCTAAGTGATTTATTGAGTGGCTAATTCTTGGCATTTTGGGACTAGTAGCCATTTGCATCACTGCCAGAGTTGCAGGCATTGCTTTACAAAACTCAGTTCACACCCAAAACTTTATTCAAATTTGTACTAAAGATGTTGATACTGTGTGGGCCACCCAGCCTCAGCCAGATGAGGACGTTCAGGATAAAATACAAGAATTAAAAGCAGGCATCCAATTGGTCAGAGAACAATTAATAGATTTAAAAATGCAAAGATTATTAAAATGTAATTGGATTTCTACACAGTTTTGCGTTACTCCTGTTTGGTTCAACAATAGTGCTTACAACTGCGAACAAACCAAATTTCATTTACAAGATATTCATAAAAATGCTTCCTTAAATGTACAATTGTTACAAAAGAAAATCTTTGAAATATCCTCTAAGAGTTCATCCTTTTCCAAAAATTTAGAAACCTTAGCTGAACAGCTAGCTGATCAATTACTTGGGCTGCTCACTTGAGGATGACATCAAAGCATTACACATCATATTGGATCTGGAGCCATAATGCTGGTAATTATCATGGTGATTATATTTGTAGTATACTAATGCCTTTCAACTAAAATATTCAGACTAAACAGGTGAACTCAATTGGTCAGTGCCTTTTTCACAGAAACATATGCAGTCACCCCCAATTATGAAAAAATAAAACAGGGAGAATAGTCAGTGGACGTTCAACTTTAAGGGATTCAATATGTTTTCTTCCCTTGTGTACCATTTCTCAAGGACTCTCTGTTCATTCCTAGTTCCTGCAAAACAGGGATGAGCAGATCTGAACGCAGTTCTCACTAGTGGGATCATGGGAGAGGACACCTGCCTGGATTCCCTTCAGTGTCTCAAAGGATTAAACATCTTGTTGTAACTGGTGGAATTTCATTATTTTTGGTGGCAGAATAATAATTTTATTGACGATATATTAGCATGTATTTCTGCAAAAAAAAAAAAAAGTACCCTTGTTTCACTTGAGACTTCTGTCCCCTGCATCCTTTTCTGTTAACTCCATTCACCAGGTCCGGGTCTACGAAGATCGTGACATGCATCTAGTTGAGTGATGACACCATCTTGGTTAACTGGTCATGAAGAGTTTCTTTGTAGAGTTCTCTGTATTCTTGACACATTTTAATAGTTTCTGCTTCTGTTAGGTCCCTAATATTTCTGACCTTTATTGTGCACTTTTTTGCATGAAATCTTCCCATGGTATCTTTAAATTTCTTGAAGCGACCTCTAGTCTATCTGATTATATTTTTAACCTCTATTTCTTGGCATTGATCAATAAGGAAGGTTTTCTTATCTGCCCTAGCTATTCTTCAAAATTCTACATTCAAATAGGTATATCTTTGCCATTCTCGTTTCACTTCCACTTCTCTCTCTCTCCTTTTTCTTTTTTTCTTCTTCTCAGCTAGTGTAAGGTGTCTTCAGAAAACCGTTTTGCCTTTGTGCAATTCTTTGTCTTGGGGATAGTCTTCATTGTTGCTCATGTATAATATCACGAACCTCTGCCCTTAGTTCTCCAGGAACTCTATTAGATTTCCAATGATAATCAAAAGGGCTTTTACTTAGGTCAACCTGAATGATCTAGGGATTTTCCTACTTTTGTTGAAATAAGTCTAAATGTTTCAGTATGAGCTGATGATCTCAGCCACAGTCAGATCCTAGTTTTGTTTTGGGTGGCTGCATTGAGCTTCTCCATCTTCAGCTGTAAAGCATATAATTAGTTTCATTTCGGTATTAACCATCTTCTTAAAAGACTCTGATGCTGGGAAAGGTTGGGGGCGGGAAGAGAAGGGGACGACCAAGAATGAGATGGCTGGATGACATCACTGACTCTGTGGACATGAGTTTGAGTGAACTCCGGGAGTTGGTGATGGACAGGGAGGCCTGGCATGCTGTGATTCATGGGGTCGCGGAGAATCGGACACGACTGAGCAACTGAACTGAACTGAACTGTGTGCATGTGTAAAGTCGTCTCATTTGTTGTTGGAAAAAAGTTTCCTATGACAGTGCGTTGTCTTGGCAAAACTGTGTTAGACATTGTCCTGGTTCAATTTGTACCTAAAGGCCAAAATTGTCTGTGAATCTAGGTATCTCTTGATGTCCTCCTTTTGCATTCCAGTCCCCTATGATGCAAATTATACCTTTATGTGTGTGTTTGTCTGTTAATTCTAGAAGATCCTGTTGGTAAAAATAGAACCACTCAACTTCAGCTGCTCACTGACCTTTAGCTCAATTTCTACTTGAACATTGCTGGTCAGGACCTATATTTGGATTACTGTGCTGTTGCATAGTGTGCCTTGAGAATCAGCAGAGATCTTTCTGCTATTCTTAAGAATGCACCCAAGAACTGTATTTCACACACTTTTGTTGACTATGAGTGCTACACCATTTCTTCTCTAGGAATTCTTGCCCACCGTAGTAGATAAAATGGTCATCTCAATTAAATTTGCCCATTCCAGTCAATTTTAATTCACTGATTCCTGAAAGGTTGATGTTCACCATTGATATATCCTGTTTGACGAATTCCAAGTTTACTTGAGTCATGGACCTAACTTTCTAAGTTCCTGTGCACTATTGTTCTGTACAGAGTGAGGCTTTACTTCCATCACCAGTCACTACCACAGCTGAGTATTGTTTTTGCTCTGACTTCATCTCTTCTTTATTTTTGGAGTTACTTCTCCACTGATTTCCAGAAGCACATTGGCACCTACCACCCTGGGGAGTACATCTTTCAGTGTCCCATCTGTTTGCCTTTCCATACTGTTAGTGGTGTTTCAAGGCAAAATACTGAAGCTATTTGCAATTCACTTCTCCACTGGCCCACGTTTTGTCAGAACCCTCCATCATGACCCATCCATCCTGGATGGTCCTACATGGCGTGACTCATAGTTTCATTGCATTAGACAAAACTGTGATCCACTTCATCAGTTTGGTTAGTTTTCTGTGATTGTGGTCTCCATTCTGTCTGCCCTCTAATATATAAGCATAAAAGGCTTATAGAAGCTTTCTGATGGGAGGGACAGACTGTGAGTGAACCTGAGTCGTTTTCATATAGGTGGGGCCATGTTCAGTAAATCTTTAATCCGATTTTCTGTTTGCAGTGGCAGGGGGGTGGGGTGCGGGTTGTTGTGTTCCAGCCCTGTTGTTTGAACTGACGATAAACTCCGGTATGAGTAATGAAAGTAATTATGATCTTCTTCAAAAGGGCTTATGCAAGCACTGTTGTATTCAGTGCCCCTCATCCTGCTGCAGCCCACTCTTTGCCCACGCCTCTGCTGGAGACTCCTTGACACTCACAGGCAAATCTGGCTCAGTCTATTGTGGGGACACTTTTCCTTATTCTTTTCTCCTGGTTCACACAAAGTTTTGTTTGTGCCCTCCATCAGTCTGCTTCAGTTCTGTGGAAGTTCTGTAATCAAATCCCACTGACCTCCAAGTCAAATTTCCTCTGGGGTTCTCAATCCCTTTGCCAGACCCCCAGGTGAGAAAGTGTGCAGTGCTCTTAGAACTTCCTTAACAGTACGAGACTTTCTTCGGAATAATTATTTTTCAATTTGTGGATGTCTGGTAGCTGGCTATATTGTGGATTGAATGGCAAACTCCTCCAAGAGTGCATATGCCATAAACTGCATGACTCAGGTCTGTAGCAGCCAGAGACCCTCTCCCGTGTCAGGCCACTGCTGACCCATGCCTCTGCAGGAGACACTCAATCACTGAAAGACAGGTCTGACTCTGGGTCTTGTCCATCAACATTCAGTAGCAAGCTGCAAATTTGGAGCTCTCTCAGGAAAAGATAAGTGAACACCCTTCGACTTGGCCATCTTTTCTCCCTCACAGGCACACACTAGCAAAGGGGAAAAATCATATACCCCATAGCTGTACTTTCTTCACATTTCTACACTGCCAGTTATGCAAGAAGCACCTGGATGGATTGCATGCTCACACACTGTATCCGAGGATGCCTGTGCTTTCACGATGAAGGAGTCCACATGATCATATCATTTGTCTCACATGATGCTACCATTGGCCACATCAGAGAGGGAGTATGCTGCCTGATGGACGGGTCTGAAACAGCAGTAGGCCAGGGCCTTCCTCTAATGTGTAAAAATTCTCCAATGCAGTAGGCCATCTTTCTGTTCCTCCTCCTTCCAGTCTCTGTTCGTTTCGGAAAAACCTTGACCTCTTTAAAGTCTTGGAACCTGTTATAGCCATGCTCACCATTTCCACAGGATACCACACTTCCCATAGACTAAAGGGTCCAAAGGCTATGCTTTAAAATACCCACACCATTGAATTTACACTGGGTGAGTTCTCAAAGCGTCCCATCTGCTTCTTGGTAGAAATACACACATCAACGTGGCACAAACTGTGAGTTTCTTTATGTCTTTTGAGGTAAACCCAGATTTGTGGACCCACTTTCCTGAATTGTCACTGGCTGTCTTTTCCTCATTCCTGTGCTGAACAGGAGCACCTCAGAGATGCATGGGCCAGTCTCCCCCACTCTGTGGACACCTCATGCCTCCTTCTGCCTGCTGCATGTCTCGTGATCTCTCACCTTAATTTCTACTTCAGCTGTAGTTGGACACACAGCCACATACAGAAACACATACAAACACAGCCATGTCTACCCACGCATGTACACACAAATGTTCAGAGGCACAGGGAAACATAGCAAACAGGGAACAAAAGTGTTTCTGTAGCTGAAAAACCAGTTCTTCGTATCAAATTTAGAGATTTACATATTTCTCCACGGGAAGTCTGCATTCTCATCTCCAATATGAGATATAGAGGTGTGCAACTTCCAAAGTGGAGAATTGTCACCTAGGATCGAATAGAGTCAATAAGGAGCATTGCACATTTCATGGACAAAATTCTGTTTTGATATATATTTGAGAAATACAACAAACTCTAAACTTGATGAAGAAACAGTGGGGCCCTAATTTCATTTGTGCAAGAGAGATCATTCCAAATCCATACTGGTTCTCCATATCTTCAGAGAACCAGTCCCAAGATTTCCATATGGGAAATATACAGAATTCCACATTAAATGCCAGAAAACCACCATGCAGATTTTCATACATGAGTGAGAGAATTCCACATTTCACATAAGAAAAATAGAACCCAGATTTTCACAGAGTGAAATAAAAAATACAAGTATCATGGAGTAATACTGGTATCACTGTATTTGCATGTAAAAGTATGCTACTGCTGCTAAGTCGCTTCAGTCGTGTCCGAGTCTGTGCGACCCCATAGAAGGCAGTCCACCAGGCTCCGCCGTCCCTGGAATTCTCCATGCAAGAATACTGGAGTGGGCTGCCATTTTCTTCTCCAATGTAAAAGTATCAGTTCAGTTCAGTCTCTCAGTCGTGTCTGACATTTGCGACCCCGTGAATCACAGGATGCCAATACTCTCTGTCCAACTCCCGGAGTTCATTCAAACTCATGTCCATCGAGTCGGTGATGCCATCCAGCCATCTCACTCTGTTGTCCTCGTCTCCTCCTGCCCCAATCCCTCCCAGTATCCGTGTCTTTTCCAGTGAGTCAAGTAGTCGCATGAGATGGCCAAAGTATTGCAGTTTCAGCTTTAGCATCAGTCCTTCCAATGAACACCCAGGATTGATCTCCTTTAGAATGGACTGGTTGGATCTCCTTACAGTCCAAGGGACTCACAAGAGTCTTCTCCAACACCACAGTTCAAAAACATCAATTCTTTGGAGATCAGCTTTCTTCACAGTCCAACTCTCACATCCATACATGACCACTGTAAAAACCATAGCCTTGACTAGACGAACTTTTGATGGCAAAGTAATGTCTCTGCTTTTTAATATACTATCAAGGTTGGTCATAACTTTCCTTCCCAGGAGTAATTGTCTTTTAATTTCATGGCTGCAATCAGCATCCACAGTGATTTTGGAGCGCAAGAAATAAAGTCTGACACTGTTTCCACTCTTTCCCCATCTATTTCCCAGTGGGAACAGTTTGTGGAATTGCCTTTCTTTGGAATGGAATAAAAACTGAATGTTTCCTGTCCTGTGGCCACGGCTTAGTTTTCCAAATTCCTTTCATACTGAGTACAGCACTTAGAGATGATCATTTTTCAGGCTATGAAATAGCTGCACTGGAATTTCATCAGTTCCACTAGTTTTGTTCATAGTGAAGTTTCATAAGGATGGCTTGACTTCACATTCCAATAGGACTGGCTATAGGTGAGTGATCACATCATCGAGGTTATCTGGGTCATAAGGATTCTGTTAATATAGTTCTTCTGTGTAACTTTGTCACCTCTTCTTAATATCTTCTGCTTCATTGAGGTCCATGCAATTTCTGTCCTTTATGTTGAACATCTCTGCATGAAATGCTTCCTTGGTATTTCTAAGTTTCTTGAAGAGGTCTCTAGTCTTTCCCATTCCATTATTGTCCTCTATTTCTTACCATTAATCACTGAAGAAGGCTTTCTTATAACTCCTTCCAATTCCTTGCATCTTTGCATTCAGATTGTTATATCTTTAATTTTTTCCTTTGATTTAGCTTATTTTCTCATCTATTTGTAAGGCATCTTCAGCAAACCAGTTTGCCTTTACGTAATTTTCTTGAGGAGGGTCTTGATCACTGCCTATTGTACAATGTCACAATCCTCTCTCAATAGTTCATCAGGTATTCTTTGTATCAGATCTAATCCCTTGAATCTATTTGTCAGTTTCACCGTGTAATCATAAGGGATTTCATGTAGGACATACCTGAATGATCTAGTGGTTTTCCCTACTTTCTTCAATTTAACTCTTGCTTTGGCAATAAGGAATGCATATCCTGAGCCACTGTCCACTCCTAGTCTTTCTTTGCTGACTCTGCAGATCTTCTGCATCTTTGGCTGTGAAGAAAAAGTCAATGTGACTTCAGTATTAACCATATGATGAGGTATGTTTGTAGTATTCTCTCATGTGCCCAGAGGAGGGTGCTTTCCATTAGCAGTGTGTTCTCTTGGCAAATCTTTGTTAACATTTGGAAGACTTCATTTTGTAATCTAAGGCCAAATTTGCCTGTTACCCCTGGTATCTCTTGACTTCCTACTTTTGCATTCCTTTCCCTGTGATGGAAAAGTCATTTTTCTTGTCTGTTACTTCTAGAAAGTCTTGTATGTCTTCATAGAATCGTTCTAATTCAGCTACTTCAGCATGACTGGTCAGGGCAGACTTGGATTACTGTGCTATTGAATGGATTCCCTTGGAAAGAAACAGAGATCATTCTGTCGGTTTTCAGATTGCCACAAAATACTACATTCCAGACTCTTTTGTTTACTATAATGGCTACTCCGTTTCTTCTGAGGGCTTCTTTCCCACTGTAGTAGACATAATGGTAATCTGAGTTAAATTCATCCATTCCTGTCCATTTTAGTTCACTGATCCCTAAAATGTCAATGTTCACTCTTGACGTTGCTGTTTTCACCCCTTCCTATTTTCCTTGATTCCTGGACCTAACTTTTAACGTTCCTATGCAATCTTGCTCTTTACAGCATCGGGGTGATCTTCCATCACTAGTCACAACTGCAACTGGGTACTGTTTTTGTTTGGCTCCATAGCGTCATTCTTTTTAGAGTTTCCTCTGCACTGATCTCCCATATCATATTGGGCAGCTACCAACCTTGGAGTTTGTCTTTCAGTATGCTATATTTTGCCTTTACATGCTGCTCATGGAGTTCTTCAGGCAGGAATACTGACGAGGTTTTCCATTCCCTTCTCCAAGGACCACTATTTGTCAGAAACCACTACCATCACCCGTCCATCTTGGGTGCCCCTACAAGCATGGCACATAGTTTCATTGAGTGAGTTAGATAAGGCTGTATCCCATGTGATCAATTTGGCAAGCATTCTGAGATTATGGTTTTCATTCGCTCTAACTTCTGATGGATAACGTCAAGAGTTTATGGGAGCTTCCTGATGGGAACGACTGACTGAGGGAAACTGGTTCTTGTTCTGATGGGTAGAGCCACGCTCAGTTCAGTGCAGTTCAGTTGCTCAGTCATTGACAAACCTTTGTGACCCTATGCATTGCAGCATGTCAGTCCTCCCTGACCATCACCAACTCATCGAGTTTACTCAAACTCATGTTCATTAAGTCGGCGATGCTCTCCAATCTCCTCATCTTCTGTCTACTGTTATCCTCCCACCTTAAACTTTTCCCAGCATCAAGGTCTTTTAAAAATGAATCAGTTCTTCACACCATGTGGCCAAAATATTGGGTCTTAGCTGCAACATCAGGTCTTCCAATGAATGTTCTGGACTGATTTCCTTTAGGATGGTCTCCTTGGATCTCGTTACCATCCAAAAGACTCTTAAGCCACTTCATCATCACAATTCAAAAGCATCAATTCTTTGGCTTTCTGTATAGTCCAAATCTCCCATCCATACATGACTACTGGCAAAGCCATAACTTTGACTAGACAGAAATATTTTGGAAAGTAATCTCTCTGATGTTTGATATTCTGTCTAGTTTGGTCATATTTTTCTTCCAAAGAGAAAGCATCTTTTAATGTTACGTCTGCATTCCCAATCTGCTGTGATTTTGAATACACCTCCACTCCCCAAACCCCACCCCTGGCCAAAAAAAAAAAAAAAAAAAACCTCTCATTCTTTCCATTGTTTCCCCTTCTATTTGCCATGAAGTGATGGGACCGGTGGCCATGATCATTGTTGTCTGAATTTTGAGTTTTATGTCATGTATTTCACTCTCCACTTTCACTTTCATCAAGGGGCTCTTTAGTTCGTCTTCCCTTTCTACCATAAACTTGGTTCCATCTTCAGATAAGAGATTATTGATATTTCACCTGGCTATCTTGATTCCAGGGTGTGTTTATGCAACCTGGCATTTCTCATGATGTAATCTGCATATAATTTACATAAGCAGCATGTCCGTATACAGCCTTGACGTACTCCTTTCCCTTTGGAATCAGATTGTCTCTCCATTTCCAGTTCTAACTTGCGTCTTGATCTGCATACAGATTTTTCAGGAGGCAGGTCAGGTGCTCTGGTATTATCATCTCTTGAGGAATTTTCCATAGTTTGTTGTGACCCGTAGTAAAAAGTTTGGTGTAGTCAACGATGCAGAAGTAGAATTTTTTCTTCTGGAACTCTCTTCCTGTGTTGCTGATCCAAAAGCTGTTGATAAATTGATTTCTGGTTCCTCTGCCTTTCAAAAATCAAACTTGAACACTTGGAAATTCATGGTTGATGTACAGTTGAAGCCTGGTCTGGAGAATTTCGATCATTATTTTGCTAGTGTGTAAGATGATTGCAATTGTGTGGTAGTGTGAACATTCTTTGGCACTGGCTTTCTTTAATGCTAATTGACCTTCTCCTTGTATAATTATGGGGTTTAGTATGTGTATATTACAAAAACCATCCCAATATTCGATTATGATTATTGTCCACTTAATTTTTTAAACTAAATTATGAAAAAGGAGTAAAGAAAATAAAAGAATTCTACTTGGTTCTCTCTGATGACCTAAATGTGAAGGAAGTCTAAAAATTCAGGGATTTATGTACACATAAGTGTCATTCATTTTGATATATTACAAAAAATAAGAGAAGATTGTATAATTTTTATAAAATAAAATTTCTTAAAGCAATATTACAAGTCAACTGTACCTCTAGCAGTGAGCAAATAAATTGTTCCACCATTTGCAATATTTTGGTCATTGAGAACATGATGGTAAGTGAAATATTTCAGTTACAAGGTAACAGAAACTTTAATCACCTGATGGTTTTAGTTAAAACATGTGAATTTAGGAAAAGTGAGTTGAAAATTGTTATCTGAGCTTATTCAAAATCGAGCACGATTGTTCAAGTTACCAACTTGTATCATAGGTCAAATATTTCTTCAAGGAAGATGTTCTAATAGAGACAGGACGGACATAGATCTGCAGATCTTAGCTCAAGATTATTAGAGAAGTTAGAAATACAACTCTAACCACAGTCACACTCTCAGTGGTGTGTAGTAGAATATAGATTGCTCCCATTGCTCAGGACCTTCTAGGCCTTCTACCCTAGGGCCTGGTAGTGAAAGGCAGAACTTCAGGAAAGGCAAAAGGCTATGTATTTCAGAGGCCCAGATCCCTTGATGGAGCCATTCACTGGCCTTCATCAGGGTTCGAAGAAGTAGCCAACATGTCTGATGCTCACCTCCATGACCTAATGGTTGTGGCAAACCGTAGGGGTAACAGTCTATGACACCCAGCCCCCTTTTGGATAGTATGAGAATACCGAGGGCCCACTGTGTTTCGGGCACTTGACTCACTCATTAAAATGACTGGACAATGTATGAGAACCTTGGAAAGAGAAGGAAACGGAGAACAGACAGCTTCCCCTTCAGCTGGGACTGGGCACTGATTGGAGAACCAAGACCAGACGTTGAGATCGAGCCTGCGCCCAGACAGGATAACCAGCCTTCACAGGGAAACCCTCCTCGTAACCAGGATGTTGGATGATGAAACTCATTTTAGGATATTTCCTTTTAGGTTACGGATTGATATTTGCTTCAGTACAGGTTTACAGAAACAGTATTACCTGACCGTGACCTTACCTCAATAACAGGATCTGACAGCAAGATATTTGCAACACCTAATCACAACCCTCACTTACCTTTCCTCTAAGTGAGCTGTGTTGAAAGCTGAGGAGTTTGCTGTAATTAAAGGCATAAGCCACACATCTTGCTTTGCTCTGCAATGAAAACCTCTAGTATTTAAACCCCAATCTTTGGAAATAACAGTCTAATAATAGGTATTTATTAGCAATAGCATCTTATGTCTCAGTTCGGTGGATGAGAGAGTGCCTCATTTCAAAAACACTTTCTCTCATGTGTACATGAGAAGTTTATCATTTTCCAGTATAAAACAAATTAGCTGGTGCACTGGGATGAACCAGAGGGATGGGATCGGGAGCGAGGTGGGTTTGGGGTCAAGATGGGGAACATATATATACCCGAGGCGCGTTCATGTCAGTGTATGGCAAAACCAATATAATATTGTAAAGTAATCAGCCTCCAATTAAAATAAATACATTTAAAATAATGATACTAATAAAAAAAAACTTAGGAAAACCTGATGGCTACCCCGATTATCAAGCTAATTAAGGACCAAATTACTGTGACAGATGTAATCAGGTCTATTTGAAGAATACTTATAACTTTGAAAATACTGTAATGAACTGATTTGCCAGTATACATATATT